>NC_064906.1:5050666-5682000 GCF_929443795.1 Astur gentilis | reverse complement strand
ATCAGTATGAGACTAGACACCAGATGAAACACATGAAGATCCTTGCTTTTGAACTCTGCCATACTGATGACATTTAATCTGTGCCCTCTACATGACTTGAGCATTCCTCATATGCAGCTTTCAAGTGGGACTACATGCCCGGAATAAATACAAACCATACCAATAGCTCTCTATACTGCACACTAAAAAAATGCTGGAGAAGAATAATACACTGTAAAGGCAGACTTTTTCTAAGTTTCAAGCTATATATTAATGTTTATATAAAAATTTATTTTATAGACATAGAAAGATTTTTTTTTTTTGCTAGTGTTGTAAAATAGGGGGACAAACAGTGTGACAAAAGAACTAAGGTCTTTCAAATATGGTTCTTCAGCTGAAATTGGCTGAAAATTTGAAGAATTATCATCCAGCCAGGTAGTTTATTTTCATCTTGAAGCTGTTCGATTTACAATTTCCTGTACATACACAAAAATACGAATTTAAATGTTTAGACTTTAAATTAATTTATCACATTATAGGCAAAACCAAACCACAGAGGTGAACAATGGCCAATTTTCATGGATTGCTTGCACACACATTCTAGGTAAGAGAAGAGCTTTGTCTAGAGTTTGGTACATATCTACTCAAAGATTTTATGTATTCATTTTTGGTTTTTTGTAGGTGATTTAAAATCACTGTCCTCAACATTGTCTATATAAAATAGGGAAAATCCTTGAAATTGCTTCATATTAAGATGCAGAGATAAAATTGATGACTTTGAGCTCAGCGTGGGAAGAGGAGATAAATGTGCTGAAGTCAGAGTTACCTACCATTTGCTGTTAACTTAAAGAATTAGGCTTCTCTTTGATAGTCAGATGACAATTAGCCAGGGATAAGAGAGTCACAGTGATTTTGTTTACTATTTAGATTTTTGGGTTTTTTTTCCAGTTAAATAATTTCCAGATAAATTCTACCTACAAGTGGCATTTAAGGCTCAGAGCAGGATCAGCAGTCTAACTTGATCTGTAGCTCTGGTAGTGTAAGGGAAAAAGCCTGGGACTTCCAAGAGAACATTCAAAGCTTCCAGCTTCCTGCCCATGCCTTTTGTTTTTTTTGCCCTGGCACCAGGATTGCTGTAGATTGTCATTAGTCACTTGTCAGTGCAAGTCATTCTCCTGGTTTTGACTTGACACAAGATGTTAAGAATGAATACATGTGACAGATAAGCCTTCCTCTGTTTTACACACTTGATTACCTTTTTTTAACACCCAATACATCATCTAAAAATAGAAAATTTACCTGTTACCTTTTTTTGCCAGAAATTTTCACCACCTGAAAATTTCTTGCTGTGCAACTACTGCTACGCTTTAGTCACTGAGGATGGATGCTGGGTTGTTTTTGCCAGTGCGGTGAGCACTTACTGGGAGAAGACATGCTGTGTGGTGGGTAAGACAGGAATTACTCAGAGATAAGGAATCTGACAGATCTTGGCTTCATTCAGTTCCTGCTGGGTAGAAGAGGCAGTAGCACTTGTGTTGATAGAAGACTTCATAATAAGCTACATGCAAAGTAGGGTATGATACTTTGCTGTTACCTGTGTTACTGCTATTAACGTGGCATATCTAGAAAAATAAAAGAATGATGATTTAACAATGAAATACTCAGAAAAGAAGTTATTTAAACAGGTATAACAGGATATAAAACTCCAAAGTTTCCATGAGAGTGAAGGAAGCCATCCCATTTCAGAAAAATCTTCTAGGCATGGTGCTAAAAGGAAGCATGTTGAATGCTCTAAGAAAACAGACGTTTGCCACTGCTAACAATACAATAAGGTATAAGAGGAGATTTCCTTTATTATTTATATTCATTTTTCATAATATTTACATGAAGAAGGAGGAAGACAGCAGGGAAAGACAGAAAAAATTGTGCCAGCAACTAAAATGTCTCAACCAGCTCTGAGAAAAAGACGTGTTTACAGCACATTCCCTTGTTCAGCAGACCATACAAGCCTGTAAATATGGAAACAGATAACACAGCAACTGAAGAAAAGCTGCTAGCAGTTTTTGACTTGATAAAAAAATAAACACGTGGTTTGATTTTTGGTTAAAAAAAAAAAAAAAAGCATGTTAATGCCAGCTTTCTGGTTTCTGAAGTCTGTGACCTGTGATAGCAGTTCGCAAGTGATGTCACAGACTAAAAGCAAAAAAGGAATTCAGCTGAACTGCACAGGATCCGAATCTAACCCAGCAGAGAACTGCGTGATATCAGGGATGCATAGGCACAGTACACCAGCCAATTCCAACTGTTTCTGGCAAGAGCTCCTTAACGGTACACTCTTCTGTAGCTTCCTTCTTCGGAAGAAATAATCATAACAAATAGCAGTATTAAAATATTGATTCATTTAATCCTGTAAACATCTTACTATCAGTGTTTCAGCATGCCTGGTACTGTCACACAAACCTACTGTGCTCCACAGAAATATTGCAGCTCTGACACCTGAGGGCAGCTGGACCAGTCACCCTGACCGTGCCGTGCCATGCCCTGGAGTTTTGTCTGACTCCATCATGGTGGTTTCCTCCTGGCTTCCAGGTGACACAGCCTGCCAGGAACGTGAGAAGACATCTGGAGCTGGAGGACTGCCTTAGGTTTCAAAGAGGGGCAAAAAGCTGTACTCATGTACCCCCAGGTCAGTACTGCGGTCACACCTCTGACACTGGCAGGAACCGTAGGGCCTATGGGGGAAGTAATTTGGCTGGAACCACCTGTTGGGGTAATTGGCCTGAGGTCATCATCGTTTCTGGTCTCCCGCATCTGCAAAGTGGAAAGACCTAAATTCATAAGTGCCAGTGTCTTGGTCCGTAAGGTTAGCATATGCCATAGACTATAACAAAGTTCGTGCTGCCATTATTCATTAAGGACTTTCTAAATGTGTCTTCCTTTATTTTCAGATCCTTTCAATTCTTGAATGATCTGCATGATTATTTTTAGTTTGAGTGGTCCAAATCATGAATGGGTGGCCAGGAACAGAAAGGTAGGAATCCCCTAAGATTTTCTCATTTCAAGGAGAAAGGAATTCTTTATTCATTGTCTGTACATGACCTGATCACAACCTGCAAAATAAATAAAGTGGCACAACATTTAATGTCTAAAATCGAGTACAGAATTATAATTACTTGCATTTGGACAAATTCAGGAATGCAGCAAAGCCATTACAACTGATTAATATCTGTACCTAACTGAAAAGAGTCATTATTGAGTTTTCTGCTGTGGGAACACTGGGACAGTTAGAGGGCAACCAGTAAACTTTTTACATAGACTTTGTTAATCAATCAATAAAATATTACTAATATTTTCCATAGCCACAGGTGGTTTAGTAAAAATCTTTAGCCACTTGAAAATACTTAAATAAACCCAATACGGAGATGTTGAATTTTTAAAGCAAGGCAAGAATTTCAGCAGTGAATTATTAGATAAACAAATGTAGCTAAAGAAAAAAAGATTAAAAATGTTACCCCTCCCTGACAAAAACCCGGGGTTTCCATTCTAAGGCAGCAGCAATTTAAGCCAGTTGAAAACAACTTTTCTGGATTGTGACTCAGATGTGCTATTTTTGTTTGTGTTTTTTCTTTTCTTCTTATTGTTCCTTTTTATTTTTCCTTTCTGTTTTCTCTTATTTTCTCTTTTCCTTTTTCTTTCTTCCCTTGCCTGCCTTATTTCTTTTTTATTTTTTTCTTTTTTTTTTTTTTTCTTTTGTTTTTTCCTTTTTTCTTTTTACTCGGGGGGTGGGAAGTTGTGATATTAAAACCAATGTGATATTTTGGTCTACCTTATATCCCATAGAATGTGGCATTGGCAATGTAGTTTTATTCTGGTTGCAGGAAAGATGACATTTCCCTGATTGCATGGAATTTGCAATGGAATATAAAAAACCCCAACCTGATTTACCACAAAAAAAATTCTCAAACTCTATTTTGCAAGGTAGACCAAGACTCAAAGTGTCATAAGTATATGTATTAAGATGACAAATTTAGGAGAAGCATAAGAATAATGGCTAATACTTAAATATATTACTTGTTAAGTTCTAAATGATTATAATATAGTGCAACATTTTTAATACATTCCTATAGATATGTGTGGGCACACATACATACATATATATAATTAACACAATTTAAAGTCGCTTCTCTTTCTTCAAGGGAGATAACATTTCTGAACAGAAGAAGTCAATGGAGATGGAGCAATTCTTTTGGAAATAACCAGTCAGATTTTGAAAATTATGTTGTCACAGTTCTTTTAACAATTAAATCCTCTCTTTATGACAACCAGGGTCTCCAAAGTTACAGTTGTATTTATTACTTTCCTTTAAACTTTACATATTTTCTTCTGCTGACTTTTTTTTTGACTAGAAAAAAGCTCAAAGCTGTTTTTGAAATCCAGATGGTTATGATATTACTTAACTTTTTACTCGGTGCTTGTTTAATTCTTCAAAGTTCTGACTTTCCCTAATGTGTGACAAAGGAGAAAGAAAATCTGGTCTTTTGAAAGCTTTATCTTAGAAGGATTTAAATCCTTTATCTTGTGCCTGAGATTAGTACACACTAAAAAACTGTATCTCTCCCTCTACTATTGTCCCTTTGGGCTTCTGCATGTGGACACTGAAATTTTGTAATGTACAAAGAATCATTTATCAGATTTAAGCACAGAGTAGCTTCCAAACGTTATTATAGAAGAAATAGGGTCACTACCGTAAACTCTGAGGCCTTATTTGATTTTTCAATAGCTCTATATTTAATTTTATTGTTGAAAATTTCTTGCCCATACTTTCTGATTGTTGCAAAGGATAAATGCCTGCCCTCTTGAGGTTGTATTTTTTATTATCTATTGTGCCAATTTTCCTTTTTTCTAGCATGGTCATCTGAGAACTTAAATCAAGGAAGAGAGTGCCACATTTTCAAGTCTTTTTTCCCCATCGATCTGACTCCCTTTTTCCCTGCAGTTAAGGAGAACTGCAGATTATCTATTGGCACTTAAAACCTCCAAAAAGCTCCCAATACATTTATTCTCATTAACGGTTACCTCTATATTCTCGTTATTAGAGATGGCCCACTAGGGAATCCTTCCCTCCAACTGGCAAATTCAGTGAGAAAAAATGTCAGTTTTATCATTTTTATTCTGAACTCTACTCATTTTATTTATGAATAGTTCCCACAGAAGTCATTTACAAATGGTGTTGCCTATAGGACATGTATCCCACTGCTGTTTTTTAGGATTCACAAATGGCTTAAAGGGATCCTATTTTTACCGCCTTTCCCAGAAATTTCCATATCAAACATTCTCAAAGTACAGGCAAAAATCATTTAAACTGTTTGTCTCCTGCCAGCTCTACTTCAGCTCTGAGGGTTGAGCTGCAGTTCCTCTTTATTTATTAGTACTCACTAGTAATAAAATGATAACAGTTTTATACCACAATCTATTTGCTAAATTTAATTGTCATGTTCATGTTTTCAAAGTGGTACTAAGGTCCCTGTTGTTCATACAGTGTACTTATATCCTTGTATCCACATCTTTCAGAGGCAGATTTTATTCTACTTCTTAAACTTGACGCTATGAGGTAATTTAACAAAGTGAAGGAAAGCAAAGTAGGGAAAGGTAAGGAAAAAGTCCCGGAAGCTTCTGTAGACACCCCTAATTCCAGGGAAAGAAAATAGATGCACTGGCTTGGATTTTCAAGGGACCACAGCTGATGGTACCTCTCAGCAGCTAAGCAGGAACACAGCCACAGACTCCTGGCCAATGTACAATTAGCAACAGAACATTAAGATCACTACCTCTCTCTGAAATTAGGCTTCAATTCATCAATGAGTTCACATGTGATTGAGGTGTGAGAATGGGAGGGGGCAGGCAGCCTGTGTTGACTGTGTTACTAGGTAGGTCCTATTTTAATCCAAAATCAGGTTCTTGAAATGGTAAAAGCATTTGCTGATCCAGTGAAAAATACGACAATCTTCCAAAAGGGGAATTTGCTTGAACTGAAGAAAAAAGTGGTACTGCATTGCACAAAGACAGCAAAGAGAAGGAAATCTATTGATGCTTACTTGAGGAATATGACTTAGAATAACTCTGCCACAAACGTATTTTATCACCTGGGTATCTCTTAGGAGCCCAGTGTTCTTTAGAAAGAAAATAAAATTCCTACCATTCTATTTCAAAATCTGTAGTAATAGGACTTTTCGGAAAGATCGTGGTACTCTCTGAAAATGGAGGAAATGGTTAGAGACAGTCTTTTCTTAACCAAGGAGATGTAGCATGATATCATAGGCTTTGTTTCCGTAAGGATGTAAGGCTAAGATTCCCACATGTTTCACTAAATCAGAGGTTGCAGGTACATTTGGCGATAATTAAAACAAAACCAACCAAGCAAATGAATAAACAACAAAAAAATGAACAAACAAAACCCCTCTGTTCTTTCCATATCCTTTACCTCTGCTTATAATAAAATTTTATATAGTCAGCCATGAGAACAGGTGGCTAGCACTATGTATTTAAGTCTGGGGGAAAAAAAAAAAGAAAAGAAAAGAAAAGAAGAAAGATCTTTAAGCTCTGTAAACAGTCCCTTAATCTTTTTTTTTTTTTTTTTTTTTTTTTTCCTGTCTTCTTAGGAAATTGTTTTGGTTTCTAGACAAGGATATTTTTCTCTTCTCTGAAATTAAGCCCTCACCTTCCTTGTACAACTGCTAAGTCTATCTAGTCTCAGTTGCAGTAGATTACCTCCTGACAGCAGAATTTTATTGAGCTGGCTCTGAAAGCTCCTACAGAGATATAACAGAAAACATCAGTTTGACTAAAAAAGGTCTCTTCTTAGGTTACCAGCTGGGGAAGGGAATATCTCATGGCTTCAGAGAGTTCTACAGGGGCCACTGAATGCTCTACAAAACCCACAATATGCTTCTGCTCTGAAGAATTTATAGTCACAATATCAAGGTCAAATTCAACATCAAATTTAAACTCATAAGTTTATGTGTCTGCACATAAGTTCCCACATGCACTAAGCATCTAAGCTCCTATTATAGTTGTTGCAGATCTATTTTCCAATGTTTTGAGCTTGTTTTGGGCAATGGAAATAAGCAATCTATTGGTGAGATTACATTGTAAGTACCCTTCCAGAGCCATTACACAGAGGATATAACTTCCCATAGCCCCTGGTAACAACATGTTGACCATTTTGCTAGAACTGTAATAGTTTATGCTTTTAGTTCAGGAGTTCATTGGTTCAATTCCTATTATGTCAGCCAAGAGAGCAGCTGCCATATCTGTATTAAATAATACGCTTCATGAATTTGGGACACAAGCTACAATTCAGTGAGATGATTACTGATTCAACCCTGTATAACCAAATTTAATCTAACAAATGAACAGTTTACTGAAAAGGCAATCAACTATTAGCAAACTTTCTGAATAACTGTTAGTTTAAGTATCCAAAAAATTTCTAATTTGGATATAAGAGGAGAAGATATTATATTTAATTCTAAAGTATAGTGTTTATCAAATTGGAGGAGAGCAATATAGAGTGAAGAAGATGCAGACCCAATCTCTGTGAAAACTCAAGTCAAACTTCTGGGATAATTTTTACTTCAATCTTCTCTGTATTTCCTGGATTAACAAAGAAATTAAAAAATGTAATCTAGTTCCTAAGACTAAAATATATTAGGAAGGTTAAGGTGTCTAGTCACTAAATTCACTTTTGGAGTATTCTCAGTTAAATGCAGGTAACCATTAACATTTTGAGAGATTATTCAATCTCAGTCAACTTCAGTCTTGACTGAGATTCCTCCAACCTTACTCAAAGAAGCTTTTACACTATGCAAAAGGATAGTCTAGTATAAAAATTGCAGCATGGTATTTTTCAAGGAGGACACAGAGTGAGATTACCTCAGGCATTTACAGAAACAAGTTATCTTAATGGACCTAAAATAGTCTATGATATAGTCAGAAAAAAGAACACCAAACATTTAGCAAAATTTATGAAAATAAAGAAACCTGTATGTATGCTTAATAATTACACAATGTATATTATTTGCATATATATTTACAATGTTTTGCCTATAAAAGTAATTACACAATGTATATTATTTGCACATATATTTACAATGTTTTGCCTATAAAAGTTTTATCAATGGATGTGTTTAATATTATTTTATAATCAGCAATTAAACAAAACAATCACTTCTTGATAGCAGTCTACAATATTTCACACTGAATTCTAATTATGCAGTTAGAATACCACTGCACTGTTTTATGAGACACGAATTTTGTTCCGGAATGGGTAAACTATAAGACCAAGGGACAAATAGGCCCACATGATGAAGAGATAAAAATGATTTCCTCATAAAACAGTGCAGAGGAGTTGGTGTCTCCACTACACTGAGAGGCAGTATCTTTTAATAATGTATATCCCTGACAATGCTGGGTCCTTTGTTTCTGGTTCCATAAGATGACCTACGTATGTCCTGTCACAGCTTTGGTGCAAATGATGGGCAGTGACCAGGACACTGTGTTCTGTATGCCTGCTACCTGAAAAGAGAGCCTTAGAGCCTGCACATTTGGTGGACTTTTTTCTCCACTAGTATCAATCAGTTTAATAATAAATATTTTTCCCTTCAAACCTGAACAAATAGCATTACAGATTAGGTGTCTATAAATCATAGATTTGATTTCTTTTAGGCTAGATAATAAACAGAACTAATGCTGCTCATCACAGAGACAATTATTTTAAAACATTAAGATCATTTATATAATATATGCTCTGCTGCTGCAATTTGAAAAAAAAAACCCAAAACCAAGACAGAAAAAAAAGGGTGGAGAACTAAAAACAAGAAAAAAGAAGAGAAATTTAGTCTTTCAATGTGGTATTTGCACTCTGAAGAACTGTAGGATTCGGGACATACCTCTGCATTTCCTTCTTTGGTTGTTGCATTCTTCGGAAATAAAGCATCTTATTTTCAAATAATTTTATCCTCTCATTATATCTTGGAAATCACTGAAATCTCACTTTCTGCTTATATTCTGGCTTCTGTTCAACAAAAGTTTTACAAGATGCTGCATTAGGGCATCGAAGATCAGGGGGAAAAAATGCTTTGACTTCTGAGAGGCTGCTGGATCTGATCATTCTGTATGTTTAGGTAGTTGAGATGTTCAAACAAACAAACAGAAGTGTTTATTAGATGCAAGCCTGTTTTCTAGCAGGAGTAAGTGAATGAATTTTTCAGGAAAACCTACGAACAAAAGTTCTGATCACTAAAAATATTTTGACAACTCCACTCCTTACCGTTAGCTATACACTAAAATTGTCAGGAGTAAAATCCATGCAAATAAGAAAGAGTTGGAGATGTATTGGCACTCATAAATTCACATTTTCTGAAGTTAATCTGCAGAAAATATTTTTGCATTACATTTCCTAAGCTTTTTGTTTTCTATGTTTAAAGGAGAAAACTAGAGGTGATGTTATTGCTTTTAACTAGCTGGAACCTCAAACTTCAGAAAACTATCCAAATACTTGAAGGTAGTGCATGTAGGGTTCATATGGGGTTCATCTTGCTCTGTGTTTCTTGGTATTTTTTATCACTAAAAATTTGCAGAGTGCTTTGACCAGGCATTTGAGCATCTCTGCAGTTAGGTAAACCTCAACAGGGCTCCTAATTCTGCTCTAAAGCATACAGGAACCATGTCACTTCTGAACTGCTCTGCAGACTCTCTTACCCCTACTGCACATTTCAAGTTCCACAGGGACTAGGTGAAAAGTCAATGGGGGTTTATAACTAAACGAAAAACAATGAAAGGCCCTCAGAGAATGCATTCTGGTGTAATTACAGCAGTGAACTGTAGTTCTTAGTCAACATGATTAAACATGAAACAGATAAAACAAGGACTGTTCCTTCCATGCCAACTTTTCAGTGCTTGGAAATGGATGGGTGGTTAAAACGGTATTTCATTACTTTTATACATTACTATCATGAATAAGAGAATGGCTGTTCTGAAAAAACCCCAACGACTGTGTAACCTGTTTGTAACTAAGCAAGACACCATGACTTTCTTTAGAGTGTTGCCCAGAAATGCCAGTTTGCTTCTGTATATGTACAATACAGGAGGAGATGACTGTAAGCAGTGTCGATGGTCCTAGTTTGAACTAACTTGAATATATTTCAGAATTCTCAGATGCTCAAAATACCACTTGAGTAGAACTTTTATTCCAAACACGTACTTCCTAACACAGGGCAGGCAAGAAGGTAACTTACATGTAATTAGCAACTGAAGGTCTAGTCTTTCTACATAGTTTTACTTACATGAATAAAAGACTTGTATTTGTTAGTCCGTAACATGTTAGCCTCCCCATCTGATGTCAAATAAATTATTTCATTACTTTAGAATTGTCATATTTATTTATCAATGACTGTATTTATTCTCTAAACGTTTTGGGGGAAGTAAGGGGTAGTTGGTTGTTTTAGTTTGTTTCTGTCCTGGTTTCAGCTGGGATAGAGTTCACTGTCTTCCTAGTGGCTGGTACAGTGCTGTGTTTTGAGTTCAGCATGCGAAGAATGTTGATAACACACTGATGTTTTCAGTCGTTGCTCAGTAGTGTTTAGTCTAAAGTCAAGGATTTTTCAGCTTCTCATGCCCAGCCAGCGAGAAAGCTGGAGGGGCACAAGAAGTTAGGAGGGCACATATCCAGGGCAGCTGACCCAAACGGGCCAACGGTGTATTCCATACCATGGGACGTCACATCTACTATAGGAACTGGGGAGTGGGGGTGGGGAATCGCCACTGGGGGACTGGCTGGGTGTCGGTCGGCGGGTGGTGAGCAATTGCCCTGCGCATCATTTGTACATTCCAATCTTTTTATTATTGCTGTTGTCATTTTATTAGTGTTATCATTATCATTATTAGTTCCTTCTTTTCTGTTCTATTAAACTGTTCTTATCTCAACCCACCAGTTTTACTTCTTTTCCTGATTTTGTCCCCCATCCCACTGGATGGGGGGAGTGAGTGAGAGGCTGCGTGGTGCTCAGTTGCTGGCTGGGGTTAAACCACGACAGTTTCTGTTTGGGTTTTTACTGCAGGGTTAAGTAAAGACCAGTGTGCTTGAATTCTAAGGAAAACCTGCCACATCTGAGACAATGCAGCAGAAGAAAGAAAAACAAGAATAGTTTCACCTTCACTGATTCTGTTTTGGGTTTTTTTTCTAGTGAAATCAGAAGAGATCACTCTTTTAAAATATGTTTTACAGATAGAAGCTCAAAATCCATAAAGCACTCATATCCCATCAAGCTTAATTCTGTTTGTACATGATTAGAAATCTGAGCTGACAAATCATCATTTCACAAAATGTCAATAGCACCTGAACTGACCCATCAGCTGAGCACTGAGCAAAATTCCTTTTTAACTTGAAAATTGTGTAAAGAATGGGAGAGAAGAAGAATAGAAAATGAAGGCATGACATATCTACTATGAAGACTTGTCCTAATACTGTCAAATAGAAAACTGTGATATTTGCCTCTAAATCTGTTTAAGTACTTGTTTAATTGTCCATTTTCAGGTACCAAGCATCATATATTTCTGTGTTACCTCATAGGGGAAAATATTGCTCACATCTTTTGCAATCTAGGAACAGCTATGGCAATCTCTCCACTTAAGACATATATTTAAAGTTATTGACAGCATTTATCCAGATGATATAATTTACTTCTAGAAGGCACATGAATAAGTATTGTCTTAATCTTCCCCTCTCATGAATCTTCAGAATATTTGCAGAGTCAGGGTTGCTTACAACATTTTCTAAACAAAAGGGAAAATTTCAGAAGTGAGCTGACAGGAAGTTATTTCACTTTTAAGCAAGAATAAGTTGAGTATGTATATATTTTTATTTTTATTTTTAGTATTTCTTAGTTTCAATAAAATATAAAGGCTTAGAACAAACAAAATCCAGGTTTCCCATTTTTATTATCAAATACTACAAAAATCTACGAAATGCTTCCTTTATATTTGTAACTGAAAATGCTCATTACATTCAATCTGTTCTAAGTAGAAGAAATTCAGATGCACTGTAGATCAATACTAGTAAATGGTATATCACTAGAAGAGATACAGCCTTCAAGAACCTGATATAAACATCAAATTCAAACTAGAAAACGTTGTGGTATTTTAAACTTCTTTCCAGAATTCCAGAATAAATAGTCATTTATTAAATGGCCATTAAATTAGTCATTTAATGGTTACTACAGAACTTTAAAAAACCCTAGATTATAATAAAGCTATACTATTAAACCTAACTTGAGGTTATTTGAGATTAATGTCTATCCTATTGAATTAAGAATTGATCATTAAATTAAAAACTAATGATTGCTGGGTATATATAATTATGGTTTAATTATATTTCCAATACAAAACTAAATACATATATGTCACCAACAGATACAATTGGCATTCTAAAAGATCACAGTTTCCAAAAGCTGAAAGCCAATTGGTTCCATAAATATCTAGGGGAAAACGGGTATCCAAGCAGAACTTATTACAATATTGTCCAGGAGACCTTTATGGAATAATTCTAATGAAGTCACACATAACCCTGGCTAAGAAGGGAAGTTGAACCATAAGTATTATTAGATATACAGTATGAATGATGACTCTCTTACTTCATTTCTAAGTTTGTACTTCTGCTCTATATTCTTAGAGCCAAGAAATTAAAAACTCTACCAAAGAAACCAAAGAAAAAAGAAAGTAAAACAAATAGCAAACTTCAAAACCACAGAATTTTCTATACAGTTATGAAAAGCAAGCTAAAAACTTAAACATTTGAATAGTGTTTGGGTTGAAGCAGCTTGCTTGATGAGTTTCATATGACCTGTACTTACGGCTGAAGAGTAAAATAGATGCAAAACCTCAGTCTGCCACAGTTTCATATACACATGAATGACCTTGGTTTTGTCCTCGCATTATTCACCCTGTTTTATTTCCTTCCAGCTGTGGCCTGCAGACCATATTTATGATCTTAAATATAAGATATATGATAAAAATATGGTATTTATGATATATGATATAAATATGATATTTAAAAAGCGCTTAGATCTCATTGGAAATTTAATTACAGAAATACTAGAATTTCTGTGTTTTTACTGCTTACTGCTTAATCTTATGTGTCATGGTTTTCTAGAGAAAACTCTTTTTTTCCCCATATATATGTATAAGGCAAGCAAAGCTAGATATAGACTTTTGTATTCTGCAATTCTGTGGGTGTCAATGACAATTCACAAGCTACATTATGTGAGGTTTGAGATTGAGAGTGCATCCTATGTTTATGAGCAATTTATTTAAAGTGAATAATAATGAAATGACAGTTCTTATAGTTTCCCTAGTGTTACAGTTTTCCACTGAATGTGCAAGAATTATGAACTAAATGTACATTTCCTTGGATATCTAAATCCAGTGACCTTCTTTAAGTTTAATACTGCCAAACTCCTATTCCATTTTAGATTGCATATAAACAAAAAAGGGAGATTTAGTCAAAAACTACATACATCTTGATAGAAACACAAATAGATGTTTTCATTTCAGTTAATTTTCAGTGTATATTTTCCAGCACTGTTTCATTCTAAAGTATCATTCCAGCTGAAGTGCATGGATTTCAGATGTCTTATATTACGCTCTTAACCACGTGTCTTCAATTCTTACATAAACCCAGAAATTAATTTAAAAAAACAACTCATATATAATCATAGGCCAGCCATGTTCAGATTTTATCAGTTGGCTCAGATGAACTAGTGTTGGTCTAATTCAGGATAAATCCTTCTCAGCTTCTGTCCCTTGCCTTTTTGCAGAGATATTGTCTTCCAATTCACAGCAGGTCTTAACTTACATTCCTTCTGTTTTCCAGTCAAATAAGCTTTTGATCTCTTTCCTTCAGTTTGTGATATACTGTTTTCTGTCTAACATGTAGAGGCCTTTGTGGGGCCACTTGCCTACTTTCTAAAGTGCTTTCCCTCCATTTCACGTGATCATACTTTGATTGTTCTTCTTAACTTACAGAAGACGGACTCCCCAACGCGCTGAGTTCTTGTTGATGTTTGCAATTCTCTGACAGGTTGGAAGACCACTAGAAGGCAACATGAAGTTAAAGATGGATTTGATGTGGTAGAATTTATGCAGAAGGCTACTTCCTCTGTATATAGAAAAGAAATTGATTTGGATTCTAACAGTAAGTAATTAGAAAAATTGAGAACTGGAACCACTCTTGATTGAAAAAGAAGAAGGGAAGGAAGTATTTTCTTTGGTCGTTATGACACAGCCATTTAGAAATTTTTGTTTATTAAAATTGGATTTAGATGCATTTTCAAGGAGTGATAGAGAGGTTTTAGTAACAGAATTTTATGCATGTAAGTATCCCTTGATTTTGAACTGTACATTAAGCAAGTACAAACTGGTACATTAAGTATTAAAATTGTCTATAGGAATTCAATATCAAGATTCATCTTGGAAGTGTATGTGTAATTATACATACCTAGACAATATACGTTCAAATATACGTACGCACACATACATTTTCTGTATGCAGGAAGCATTGAGTCTTTTGTGAGACTGATGTTTTTTCAGAGGAAGAAAAAAAATTATTAAATAATTTAAATAATTAAAGCCTGGAAAATGCATAGTTTGTTTATACACAGAGGAAATAAAGAACAAGTTATTCTTACTGGAAATTCTGAAGATATTATTTCACTTAACAAGGCACTGTCAAACTGATATATAGAAAATAGATATGAAAATTATTTTCAGGTATTGTATATGCTAGTTAATCTCTTCTTCACCTTTTGTGATTTTAGAGTGATGATTTCCAACTCAAATAATACTCCTGCCTATATATGAAAGCAGCAGAGAAGCAAGGGAGCTTGTCTAGCAGGCATTACACAAGAAACTGAAACTGACTGCAGGTAAAGTGCTATGAAATGCATAGAGTAAACACACTGAAAGAAATTAGATTATCCTCAGGTCTCCTTTCTTTATAGAAATATGGTCTGTTTCTTGTAAGTTATAACAATGCACTTTATAGCAAGCACAACGTTTTCAAACAGAAGTCATTTCTGAGATGATAGTATTCCTTAAGACACTGATCTATTTGATTATATTATCTAACCCAGAAAAGCAATCTGCCACTGCTTCAGAATTGCAGATGAAAAATATCAACGCTAGAAAATAAGAATGGACTCAGGAATAATAATAATAAAAAAACAAACCCAAAACATAACCTATTTTCCCAAGCAGGGAAACCCACAGGAGGCCAGAAAATCTGCTTTGCAGCACAGAAAACACATATGTACTCCACTTCTTCCTCCTAGGAAAAGAAATCAACTACAGTCAAAGAAGTAATTAACTTGTTCTTCTTTCACAAAGAGAATTAGAAGGAACTATTAAAATATAATAATAATTTACTACTTGAAAATATTTTAGAATTTATTTTTTTTTTAATGTTAGTGCAGATGAAAAAGTACAGTTAGGCAAATGAGTCATAAAAAGGAAAAAAACAAAGCTTTCTTTCAAGACTTTAATTTCCAGAACCAGACTCTATCTGTCTATGCAACCACAATTACTTGTACAGAAGATCAGAATTATCAGTTCTTTTAGTGGAAGTGATGTCAGCCTCATTTGCTGTCACGAAACAGAATGATCAGAAAATAAAGTCATCCAAAACTGAAAACAAGATTGCTTTCTTCCCTACTTCGCTGTTGAATCTTAGGTGCTGAACCAATGTGTGAGCAACACTAGAAAAATGAGGCATTTGTCATTTAACAAAGACTCAAAGTTTAAGAAGCTGAGGGAAAGGAAGGAACTTTGGAATATGTGGCACAGCAAATTGAACAAGAGCTACGGATAACCTTGTGTGCTCCTAAAGCGGATATAAAAAAAAGGTGTGGAAATATTTCTGGAAATATGGGAAAATATTAATAGTACAAGATAGCAAACTTACTGTGAGACAATTACAGTTAGTGGTATGTGGAGGGGGTGGATTCATGAAGTGATAGCACTTGTAAACCACAAGAAAATAAAATTAGAGCAAATAGAATGCTATTTTTGCAAGATAATCTATACTCTAAGATTTTGAGAGTTGAGGTCAAAAACCTTATTCTCTAACAAACAATGAAGATGATATCTTATTCTTGGCTATGCATGCAGCTTTGTTTTCTACAGTGTGTTATAGAATCAGAAAAAAAGAAAAAAAATTATCTTAATTTAGGGACATTGACTAACTCACAAAATCTCCCCCCTCCCCCGAAGTTAACTACATTTTAGCTACAAATGCAGTGCCTATAATCTTATTATTTAAATTATAATGTAAGGGATGTATTCTATTTCTTGCTCTTTCTCAGCCTTTTATCATTAAAGGAAGCCATTCAATTCTAAATCTCTAAAATGAAGGACTGATATTTATGTTACCCATGAATATTCTCCAACAGGGAGATAGATAACAGAAGGACTAGACAGCATTACATGTAGACAGTGTACAGGTAGATTGTACTCCTTCAGGTAGACCTGAAGGTTTTCACATTACCTGTATAAAATTACCGCAGTGTGTTATACTACACTTTTGGTTTATGACCACCTTTTTAATAACGTTTAGAGAGCGTTCGGTTCTGTGGAACCCACCTGCATGACTGGCGTGTCTAGGCAGTCTGACAGCGTTATTTATGAACAATAGCAACAGCCGGGGACCATGCTATCTTGCTTTATATGGCTACAGCTTCTACTGCTCCGAGTAGCGAGTAATACCCAGCGTTAGTGAAGATGCAAACATGTTAACATTAAACAAGGGAAAAGACAAAGGGAAGGGGAAAAGCATACAACAAAATGGAACAAAACAAAATAAAAAGTTCTGTAGGTTGGAAAACCAGAGCATAGCACATTAAGCTACGGCTACTTTCTCTGAACGTTCTGAGTATTGCATTTTCCATGCAAAGGATTTATAACCTCAGAACCATGCTTCTTTCACCTTCATTAGGTGACTCTGCAAAGGTTTAGTGTACAGTGGGGATCATTTAAATTTTATTTTTTTTCAGTTTGTCACAAGAAAGATCCTTCTGGGATTTTCATCACAGCAGCTTTGTATCACTTCTTGAAAGGACGTGTCTGTGGTCAAATGTGTGTTGCAAAATGAAGAAGCCTAAACATACGAAGCAGTGAAATGCCAAAGCAATATCAAAAATATTGCTTAGAGCTGTCAATGGTTGGTCACTGGTTTCCTCCATTTGAATTTATAGGGAACAAGATAATCTAAACCAAAATAATCTTCCATCAGATAAAAATCGCCTAAACTGGAAATAAAGAAAAAAATGACTGTAATGAAAACTTTAGGTAGGAATGCATATTTTACAGCGATCACACCTTTAGCTCTTACAGATCCTTGTCAAATTAGTAAGATATTGTAATTTTATGAAGAACACTTTAGCACATGTAGTCTAGTGGAGTAGGAAGGGTCAGAGATTTTTTTTCTATTTATTAGTCTCAAGGCTTAACATGAGCAGATCTAGCAAAGTCATAGCAAAAACTCAGAATTGCAGGGTGACTGACAGGTGTCTGGATCGGTATGAAGTTTGAATCTTAATATCTGCTTTTTCTAGCAGCTTTACCATGGTTCATATGCAGACAAGAAATCTGCTGCCCTTTGAATATGACATTAAATATCACAGGAAACAAGTTGGCATTTCATCAGTTCTCTTCATATCTCTCCTGAATGTTTGGTAATGGACTGAGATACCCATGATGACAGTAGTAGGGGAAGATGATGCTTTCCAGATCTCAATTCAGAGAGTTTTGCAATTATTTGGGCAGAGTTTGAAACACTTACTGCGCACAGTCTTCAGGAGACACTATGAAAAACAGATGTCTTCTGAGAACTTCAGGCACTGAACATACAGTGATTCGTATGCTGAAGGAAAGTTTAAAAAAAAGTAGCAAGATAGAAAAATGAAGTAGAAGATGATTTAAAGCATATAAAGAGCAAGTAAAGAAATTTATTTTTTTTTTTAAGTTTAACTGTTAACTAGACTCATGGCATTTTATAGAATGAAGGAAAGAAGATTTTCTCAATTCTGTTCTAAATCTAACACTTTCATTATGCAGTAAAGTATCTTATTCAAGCTGTAGATTTTAAGGCAACTTAAAGTTATATGCTCCTTTCTTAAAGCTGAGATCTTTAATTGGTTTGGAAGACTAGTCTTGAAGCACTTTTTGACTAAGATCCTTCTATTTGTCTATGCCAGTGTAATATACTCACCTTGACATATCCTGAGATGTTAGCTGAGAAGACAGTACATTTTCCTTTTTAGAAATGATAAACAGGGTAGAGATTAATGTGAGATATATATGTGTGTGTGTCTGTTGCTCAATATATCTAGAAATTTAACTAAGTGTTGACATGTCAGTTATTTAGCATGGAAGAATCACATCTGAAAATTCTGGAGTAATGAATTTTGAGAGACATCCAGGAAATAACTCACAGTCTTCACTGTCCTGACCACTAATTCTATTACCATTACCACAAAATAAAGTACAATTTCCTGTGTTCAAAAATCAATATTGTTTGTCTTCTCTAATGTGGAGTTTTAGCCTGAACGTGCTATTATGTAAAAGAACTCAGCATAGTAAATGTATGCTCAGAATTTCAAAGATATGGCATTTATTAAGTCAGACTAAAATAAAATTGCCCATTACTTATTTTTTTCCTGCAGTGTTGGCCGTGGTATACTTAAAGTTTAAAATGGCTTTTTATACTTGGGATAAGCTAGGAAGGAAGGAAAAATATGAAGAATCTGGTGAAAGTACTTACTGTGTAAGAAGCACTGCAGTAATACTAGCTTTGAATTTTAAGCATATGACTAAACTTATCCACAGTGGTCAAATAGCGTATCCCATTAATCACTGTAAAAAGAACAAGAAACACTTTTAAAATGGTCTCTTCATATACAAGATTCAGATGGACAGATGCAGATGCTGCTGAGGCCTAACTATTTTAACTTATTTGCTACTTATTCATATATAGTTACAGGTAATTTCTAGAATTATTTGAGTGATTAAAAAAAAAATCATAAATTTGATAGGACTTGGGAAGATTTCTGTAGATTTCCATGAATTTTAAGAGCCATCAGAGCAGTCACTTGGTGAGAGGTGGAAAAGAGCAAGCCAGAATCAACGGGCCATGAGAAACATAAGGCAGGAGTTGCCAAGAAACCCTCATTTTGCATTAGCATCGTGTAGCAGCAGTACCTGAGTACCCTGGGATCTCTGAAGGAGACATCAAATAAAGGAGAACAAAGATCTGTGAGCCATTAAATCCAGATGAAAAGGCAGAAAGCTTAGAGCCAAACTACTCAGAACAAAACCATAATTACTCTCAAGACATAATGTCTATGTCCAAAGTAGCATTAGCTATGATGACTATGAGCTGTTGGCTGCTCCCTTGTTTATCACCGTATTTAAACTGGCTGCAGGAGCAGGTCTCCATACAATATGCTATATAAAATGGAAGACTGTGACAGTGCTTCATATACAGTCTAGTAAAGTAAATGGGATTGAAAAAAAAAAAAAAAAAAAAAGAGTGAGAAGTTTATAAATAGCACAAGAAAATGAGTGTTCGGTGTTCCCTGAGCCTTTAAATACAGCATACTCCCTGCTGAAACAGCTCCCATTTAGTGTTTCGGTTGGGAAGCAGCACGTTACGATTCCTCTTTTGCTGTTTTTTTGTTTGTTTGTTAGTTTCCCTCAATCTAGAATAAAAGTAAATCAGCCTGAAAAAAAGAGGTTTGCTCTATATGTATAGCAACAAAACCATGACAAAGAGATTGATGTCTCTATTAAAGAAATAAGTGAGGGAAATCATATCTTAGTTTTGCTAAGGCTCTGCTTGCTGTTCTCTTTCTAAATACTTCACAGTACAATTTTGGGTTTGAACCAAAAAAAGGAAAAAAAAAATTAACCCCTTCATCTGGCAGTGGAAATTTAAAGCCACAAGCAGCCAAATAATCATTTAGCTTTGAAGATCAGAAAGAAAATAGTAAAGTATTCTTGTCAACACCCAGACTCCCAACAGACTATAGCTTCAATGATCAGAACCCTTCCATGCAATTACCTGACAGCCTTTTTGAGATATTGCAGAGGATAAAAATGGCCTGTGGGGGTGGTTTGGGTTTTTTCAGTAAAGAAGACCAACAAGCCATTCTCTTAATTCTCTTATTCTCTGTTGTCACAGAGAAAGCTGCAGCATCTGTCATAATGAACAACTGGGAACATTCTTGGTGTCAAAATTTTTTTAAAACTACTGATAAATACATAACGAAAACATCAGTGGTGCAGTTTAGATGGTTGGTTACGCATACCCTTCCTCTTTTTGCGAGTACTTCAGCTTTGCAACAGCCACTCAAATGAAATCATTGAACCTGACATTCACTTGCAGAAACACGGAGGAAAGCTCTCCAGCGAAAACCTTTTAACATTTGCCTTTTACCACTTAAACTCTTCTAAAGCAACGGACTTTTAACAGATTCTGAATCTGAAATGAATCTGTCAAATAAGCCTGAAAAGAAGAAGAAAAAGAGAAAGGAGTCCTAACAGGGAGTGAACCTTGTTGCAATTTTATAAATTAAATCAGTGCTGGGACTAAGTCATAAGAAGGAAAGCAAATACAAATTAATGTGCAAGTAAGCATTCATTTGTTACTGTCAGTGTACTCCCTCTATCCCTTAGACTGCAAGAGCCTCAGAGAGAGAAGGTCAATGTGAGTGAGCAAAGCTGCACCGCACTCGTGGTTTACAATTTGAGGAACAGTAAAACTGTTGGTCTGATCGGAGTGCCTAGCTGAGCCCACATAGTTCGGACACATTTACATACAGTCATGGCACTCTTTTGAACTGGTTGAGGACTTAAGCACCAATGCTGGTAAGGTCAGGCAAGCAGACCGATGTTCAAATGTATTTCTAGCTCTGCTACGTCCCTTATCAGTTTAAGAATGAGGAATTATAGGGCACGTGAACTGATTGTCTTATATCTGTAGAAAGCTTACATGGGTGCTGTGTGTTCGTACAAGTGTCTCTCAAGCATTTTGCTTTGCTCATGAGCCAACTGGGGTTTAGCAATAAAAGCCAGGTTTCCACTCTAGGCTCAAGGACTCCAATCAAAATTACTTTCAGAGAGGGTAATTCTCAGGAATGGTATTTCCAAACCAAATTTAAAATACTGAAGCCTGGAGGTTTTGACTTTTCGTGTATTCCTATTAATACTTATTCTAAGTTTTTGGAAAAATCAAAACTGTGTAACATAAGGGGCAAGGCACTAGATGAGCATTTAAAAGTCCTGTATCTATTCCTGTCTCCATGGCTTGGTATCTGTAAAAAGTCCTTCTCCCCCCCGCCCCGCGCCATCTCTCTGTCTTGTCCATTTTTTTCTGCAAACTTCCAAAGGCTAGGGTATACCTCCCTGTGTGTATGAGCATCCTTGCATCCTTCATTATAATAGGAGTGCTGTTATGTTGTTTTATTTACTATTATATAAACATGTTTTGGAGTATTGGTGAATAATACCAGTAGAAAAAATGCTTAATAAATGGTGACTGCTGAATAATATAAGGGTGAAGTATGTATACATCACACACAAATTGAAGTTTAGAAGAAATAAAACTTGCCCGTTAGAACTGGTAAAGGATAACAATCATCTCTATCAGTCTTCAGAAGAAAAAAAATAGCCTCTAAACTATTCTTCCAGGAAAAGTATCCAAGAGAATTTTCTCAGGGAGTAAATCCAGGTTCCAGATTCTCAATGAGCTATAGCTAAAGGCAATAATTTTTAAAAGAAACTGAACTCTCAATCTGCAATAAACCAGAATCATCTATAAACCATTTTATTATCAAAGAAGACAAATGTGGATAAACAAGTATTGTAATTATCATGTCTCAAAAGACTTTTTCCTTATTTTTATTAACACTAATGTCTAAAGATTAGTATTACATGGTAAATGCTCATATCACCAAACGGAGCCTGATCTGAACTACACAACGATTTTTGTATTTTCCACATGCAGGTGATGATACAAAATGTCTCCACCAGATGTTCTCAATCTCTGCTACCATTGTAGTGATTCTAAAAGCCCATAAACCCATGAAGGAACTGCTGGAATTAAATGATTGTTCTTCACTGACAATAAAACCAGATTCAGATTTCTACTTAATTAAACCTTTTTTTCAGTCTTTCTTTCTTTTTATTTTTAACAGATGAGTCTTGTGGAATATCAAACACAGGTATAAACCAAAATCCAGCAAGCATTCAATGTGTATTTCATTTGGAAACAATGAACTGTAAAAATTTCTGGTCACAATATTTGCTAGATGTTGAAACACTGAAGAGCGTTTTTGTAAGAAAACACACCCACCGCGGAAAACGTGTTTCTGTCTGTCTTGTATGATAGTAATATCTGAGCATGCACTGGAAACTTGATGCTCATCTATTCTCTCCATTACTTCAATACCTATCAGGTCAGAGAAGTTATTTTACTGTGCAAAAATCAGTGTCTTATGAAGCAACATTAGGTCCACAGAGGGTTGAATGAAGTTGATGAATGTCAACAAAACTTAGAAATAATACAGGCAGGGGAAAAGGTATAACCATTTTCACAATTAGATTTAAATTCTAGATCTTAATTGGACTGCTGGTCACCAAAATCTGCTTCTGTGCAGTGGTTTTGCAATGTTCTAGATTGGAATCACTTCTTAAAACCTATGATGACAGTATGATGTAAGCATCTTATTGTAGGAATAGTTCCTCCTATACCTGCATAAATCCCCATCTATTTGTCTATATTATTATCTATCTCATTTTACCATATAAATGGTAATCACAAGGCTTCCCACTGCACTTAGTATTAAAAAAACACTTGACAGTTTCTGAAATAAATCAGATGATAAATGGACCTGAAACCTTATCTAACCTGCCAAGACTTCAGACAAAGCATGTAGCTCAAAGGTAGGGGACATGGAAACTGCACCAGATTGCAGAACTTGGTATCACTACTCGGTTGTGCCCTGGCAATGCCTCAGGGCAAGGCTAAAGTGTCTACTGCCATGGCCTTTCATCTGCACACCCTGGAAAGAGAATAAAGGGGGGCAATCCAGATATAGCAGCAAACTGGCGCATGACAGATGACTGATGGACCTATGTCTCAGCAAATATACAGAGATACAAAGCAAGAATGAGAAATAGCCTGTAGTTAAGCAGAAGATCTGTTCTCTTAACCTCTTTTTTGGTGACTGCAGAACAGCTGTTGAAATCCAAGGCAATAACAAAATCAGCTCAAAAGAACAATATTGTAGCAAGTATTTTGTTGAAGTAATGAAACTGGAAACAAACAAAGGGAAAAGGGCCAACTTTCTTGGACCTGCAACGGTTGGAATTCAGTGTCTTCTCATCAACTTCAAACTTTAAAATTAACAGAAAGAGTCAAGCTCCATTTTTGGACAGATTCTTCTGCAGTGAAAGTGTCTTTGAGCAACTGTAAGCCCAACTGCTATGTCAGGTCCTAGTCATCCCATTTATGAAGATACTAATAAGCTTCACAGTGTCAATGAGAAAAGGTAAGTTGCTCAATAGAACAAGTCAGAGTGTAAGCCCTTAAATTAGGTGCTTCAACACAATTTTTTCTGATACCATTCTAGCTTGATTTTCATTCTAAGACTTTAGTTTTATTATCCAAATCATTCAAGTAAGCATGCATATTTGAGGAGTCGTGGAATCCCACCACCGAGTGCTGGACTCTGTCCTCCACAACTGTCACTGAACAGGTAAAGGTGAACACAACACCTCTGTGACCTTGTCTGCCAAAACATATATTTGTAGTTTCCCCATCTAGGATGCCTCCAGAAACTCCCAACATCAAGGACAGAACAGAAATTGAGGAATTACTCTGCCTTCTTAGCTTTGGATGCATGTGACTCCCAAACAGGGAACACAGAGATCCTGAGGTGGTCTCCTCCTTGGAGATCTCAGTTATTTTTCTTGCTGTCACAGCAGCCGCAGACAGCTTGCTTGGACAGCATGGTGAGAGATGAGTCAGAGCCCTCTATGCATCAGGAAGTTTCCACATGCCCAGCGCTTCTGAAGATTGAATGATGCAGATAGGGTAGTTTGTACCAGAGGAGTTATCATATTGCAATACAAAACTACGTAGATAGCTTTTGAAGGAAAAAATTGCTTCTACCAAAGTGCAGTGTGGATGGAATTGCTGTCAGCAATGTATCTACAATGTCAGAGCCTTCTGGGTCTGAGATCTCGAGTCTGAATTCAAACCTGACCACTTAGTGCAGCAGTATCTTGAATCTGAAATACCTGACTCTTTCTCTTGACTGGAAAGTTTAGGACAATAATGGTCTTTCCTTAGACACCTTCTGACAATTAATAGAGTAGTGTCCTAATTTAGACACTCATAAAGAATATTAAAACTTACCATATTACTCATAGTTTAAAATACAAATTCATGTAAAGATTATAGTTAGTATGTTTGCTCTCTGCCTAATATTTATTCAAAACACTTTCCCACTGCAGCTGGGAATGCTGTTTCTAACCACCAAGGATGAGTGCAGAACACTGGGGATACAGAACAATTGGCATTGTTAAAGGTAACAGGGAGAGCTTTCATCCAAAACATACTATGTATCCCACAGATGCTGGTGTAACTCCCAGTGCTGGTAGTGATAAATGATGTACAAAATGAGTAAATGCTGAGACACAGCCACACATAGAAAAAGGAATCCAAGAGGAATTCCCTGACAGCGAGAGACAACTGATTGTATGAAGAGAGCAGGTATGGCATTTTTTTTTTTTCCATGCCCATCTGTCTTCCTACTCTCTAAACTTTGGGACTGTTTTTTGACTCCCTCAGGGTGCTCTGTTTCAAGACAGAGTCTTGAACACTACAGCAGTAAACCCCTAATTTCCTCCACGTCTAGGAAGGGGTAATATAGGTATAGATGGTGATCAAGAGCATGTAAAGGTACTTTTGTAAAGGTGTTCTGCGCTTTTGAGAAAGTGGTGTGCACATTCAGAAGGTAGGTTTGATAATCAGAAGGGATCTGTGGTTCACTGTGCCTTACTGTTACTCCATCAGAATAGCTAGCATGTTCCTAGTTCTCCTCCTTTCACTTTTTCTGTTCATGTATTTTCCTTAGTTTCAACTTGTCTGAGTTGTCCTAAAGAGCATCTCTGTTGTTTGAAAGGGTGTACGGATTTTCCAAACTAACCTGTCTTATATATTGAACTGTTTAAAGAACATTTGCATCTAACTGAAAACACACCTACACTTCATTATCTTTCAAATATGAATCTTGGCTCCCTCTGTTCTTCAACACCTGGCTTTGAAACCACCTTCAAACCCTGGCTGAGAAGCTCAGTAGCTTGTGTAAGATCTGGAAGATGAAGAACGCTTTGAGTTTTGGCTCTGTACAATGTCAGATCCTATTTATGAGGAAACATAAATATTACAGTCTACACTGACTACAGTACGGCAAATATTTAATTAGAATAGGCATAATTGTCTCTGAAGCACCAGAGTGTGAAAACAGGAATCAAAGAGTTTGCAATATCTTGTGCCAGTCTCTGATCTATCCCAAGCAAAATAGGAGAGTTTTTAAAGGAAATCATAGATCCTTTTTAACCCTGCTCTAAGGTTCTGAACCAAAGAGTGACGAGTATTAAGGTGTGACTCACTGACATTGATCCAGGAGTCACTGAGGACATTTTAGACTGACTTCAGTATAGATTATAGTTAATCCACTTTATCAGAAGTGGTAGCCTTCAGCAACCATGAAAATATACAGATTCCAAAACCTTTAAACATTGCTTATTTTAACATTCTTGCTGTTGGTGTTAAACTGTTTTTCTTAAAGAAAAATTCTATCTATGCAATTGCTAACAACTATATGGAAATTTTCTAATGAAAACTTTTTCTTTTTTTGAAAAAAAGTTTTTTTGAAAGCAATATGAATAGATGGAGAAATCTAAGTATTCACAAATGTCTTTGTCTTACACAGGAAGAAAGAAAAGAGTTTTATATTACTAAAGTATTACGTTTTAACATTTTTAAGTTTTAGTTGCTTGTTCAAGTTTTAGTTATTTGATTGAAATGACCTTCCATTTGGGAATTTATTTCATTTTAGGAAAAAAAGATACAATTAAAAATAATTATTAATTGAACAAATAAAACAGCTAAGAATAGAAAAGTGAATATATTAAGCAAGATTTTTCCTACTTATTTTCATAAACTTTATTTCTTAGTTCAACTTTATAATATAAACACAGAAAATGTTACAAGTCACGATATGCCTCCCATGATCATTATGACTATGGTTTAAAGGAAGATTAGGTAGGTACAAACTAGTCAGAAAGTAATTCGGCTGGTCACTGGAAGAACAATACTAATCATCAACAGATAGTATATGCTTTTACCCCTATTCATTCTCTCAGAATTAGTTCTAGAGCTCAGAATTATACTATGGCCAAGGTAGTCTGACTTTGAGCAATAAAATCAATTAACCCAATTTATCATTGATCCATTTGATCAATGAAAGGTGTGATATAACAGCAGACTACAGTACCCAATGATTCATGTATTTTCTTTCAGTCCTTAGAAGATGAAAACAGGAATATGATTTTTCTGTTCAATTTCCACCAATAATTATAGGCCTTTATGCAAAATGTCACGCTAGTTTTATCATTATTGACACCTTCTGCTCTTCTAATGCTTTTTGAGACTAAGAAGAGGCCTAAGTATTTACCTATTCACTCCTTTCCCTTCAGTAGTAATAAGGGTGACTAACCAAGAAAAGGCTTCAGCATTCTGGTTTTGGGTCATTATATGTCAGGCAGCCTGGTCCAATTACCTCTCCTATCCTGGCCTGCTGCAAGACGGGTCATGTTTTGATATGTATAAGACAGGAGTAAAAAAATCCTTAGTTCTTTTCCTCAGGAAAAGATCATGAAGGCGACTGGGAAGACTAATCGGTATCCATGTTTGCCCTTTCTCTTCCCTACTGTGGAATCACATTTTTATCCTTGCATGACACAGAGCTTAGAGGTTTGCCGAATTTTGTAAGGCTGGGATGCGTTTAACTCTTTCCTTCCATCAAAGTCTATCTCACCACAGTAATTGTTTATGATATCCTAAAGAGAATTAAGCAACAACGAGTGAAACTTTACAGCCTCTGTGAAGGATGAAGTATTTATATGCAGACAGCTGTGGGATGGGGAGGGCTGTTTGCATATTTTCCTATGGACTACGCTATGAAATAGCAAATCTCACAGAACAAGCAACAAAAAGTTGTGATTCGCAGTCTAATAGTTGTTTTTCCATAGCCTGTATCTAGTGTTATCCCTCCCATGGAAGCAAACTGAGTTGTATTTTCCTTTGCAAAAGTGGTTTTCTTCACACTACCTGCCTAGGCGTGCTTAGTCTTCAGCTGGTTTACTCGTTTTACTTGTGTATGAGATACATACTAACCACGAATCGTCATTCTTCACTCCCCTTCAGGGACATAAAGAAAGACCCACATTCCTCTTTATCAGTTTGTTGAAGTACAGGATGGCTTAGTTGCACCTCTGTAAAGCTTATCTGTCTAGAAGCTTTAGTATATTACAGTACACAAAAATTGTACAACTGATCCTACAAGGACATTTATGAACAACACATTCAGCAACAGTGCACACATTGGATGTGATATAATCCCACTTTTCCGACAGAAGCAAAATATAGCCATCAGCAGAGTTCAATCTGATGCCTGTGTATACAAATCTGAAACCTTCGTCTATTCCTAGCAATAGATTGATGTGAGACACCAAAAGAAATAGAAGTCGCTGCCTTTCCAGTCTGTGAGATCAACGATCCACAAATAAAGAAGCATTCATGCCAAGAATTAGAATAGATTGGAGATCTGTTTCTTTTGTCTTCAGCATACTTGAAAAATAGAGCCCATTATGGAAATCTGTGTATGGATTGGCTTTCTTGGTTTGTTTTGCTTTTTTTCTGGTAAGAAATCCATTTTTTCAAGATGTTCATATCTGCAAACACAGAATTAATATACCAGTGCAGTTGTAAAGGAGATATTGAAATATGTCAAATGTACACAATATTTTAAATATTAAATGCATTTTACCAACTTTATAAGTAAATTTTTACATACAATTACTTGAATGATTTACTACAAATCTGATTTTATACTTGCACAACATATTTATTTGAGTATAGCTCAGGATAACCAAATGAGATTAAAGAAGAGGAAAACTCTCAGGTAAGATAAAACTGTCTTTCATTAAGTTAAACTGTGGTTGTCATTCTGCTATGCAGTAACAGATCTGGGACACCGAAGGTCAGTTCCTAATAGGAGAAGTCAGTAAAGTGAAGTCTGGTATTTTCTTAGTATAAATTGCTATATTTACAAAAGTGCACAAGCATATCCACATCAGAGGTACATAACAAGGAACAGAGAGAAGTTCTTGTTGGGGATTTTGATTAAAGTATTAATGATAAATCTCTGAGAAGAAAAATTATATGAAAAATTACTCCAACAGAAAAAAGCTTTTCAGGCCTTTGCTACAAGTCCACTAAAACATTTCCAATGCAATATTGTCCTTCTTCCATTCTTCCACACCTAAACCCCTGCTTGTGTGCTGCAAAAGAGAAATGACAAAACCGTTTTTACAAACAGTCTACAGGCCTTGTGTGATGATATTTTTCCACATTTAAACAAAATAACACATGATCATTGACCTTTTATACAATAACAACAAATCTTAACTAATACAACTTGCTGTATCTAACTCTGTTAACTCTTAGTAGTCAATTTCAGCTTATCGTAAAAATCACATTTCTGTATTAGAAGTACCCTTCTTTGTGAAAAGAAAGTTTGCATATTCCCTTTCCTGATATGTATCTTAGACAGACCTTGTTGTTTCATTCTTAACTCACATAGACTCTGCAGAAGTAATGTGACAGGTCCAACAAAAAGAGCACAGAAGACCCAAATGATTTTGACATTATAGAACTAAGTACCATTTCCAAGGTAACTAGCAGGCTAAATTGCTTAAAAGATCTCCTTTAGTGGCTTGAAATACATATTATTTAGTCAATAAACAGCACTTTCATTGTGTTATATGAAGTAATGTTTAGGGAATATTGGTTTTGTTTGATTTTTCTAAACAGTGAGTATAAACACGTGTGTGTATGCGAGCATGTGTGAATACATTGTTTAATTTTAGCAGTATTTATCTCATACTTATACAGAGGATTACTGTTTGGCCTTAGGATGTTGCAGAGGAAAGAAAGGTACGGCTGCCTCTCCCAACTTGTTTCATTCTTTCTAGTTTTAATTTTTGAGTCAACAATTTTGTTTAACTATGTCTCATTAGACTACGAGCAAAACAAATATGATCAATATAGGATTTGTTTTTTCATAACATTCATGAAATTTCTGTCAGAAAACACAAAAGTATAATCGCTAAGTTAAACTAAAAAGTGAGGTGTCAAGCCTTTGAGTATCCAGCACAGGTATAGACTAGACGATAATAAATAAAGCAATTTGCAGTGAGAACTATTCCTTTTGAGTTTACCCACATTTACCAGCTGCTGACTGGAACCCTTCTTAGATTCTGGGTTTCAAAGGTGCTCTTGGTTTGTGTGGTCTCTGCCACATTGGATGTACAAATTGTCTCATCATGGTTTAATTTGTCGCGTGCCACTTACTTACTTAGCAAAACAGGGACTAGAATAGTCTGGAGGATACTTATCTATACTGTTTCAGTATCGAAAAGAAGTTCTTTATACTCCCAGTGTCCTCTCCTTTTAAGTCTCATATATGAACTGAATAACCAAAAGTGGTGACAGACAGATTCCAGACATTTATGATTATTGAAGCTGTTGAAAATCCAACTACTATTTCCTGCCAATAGATGAAAGCTAACCGATTTGTTCTTTCTGTGTTTAAGGCTTTGAAAATTTTACTACTCTTTTTAAAAACTTAACACCGAAGAGCCATTGAATATCTGGTTGAAGGCAGGGAATATTATAGAAGGAGGAAAAAGTGGAGGAAAAAAGTTGGAGCGTGTAGGATTGATTGTCAATACAGTTTTATGTGTGTGAAACACAATCATCTTTATGGCATAAAGAGCACCAAGCTGCAGTAAAATAATGTTGATGACATGGATTGGCTATTCTAGGACATTTATTATCTGATTCCCAAGGCTGTTGTGGTAGACTCACTGGGATCTTAAAACTAATTACTCCAATTTCAGATAAAATTGAGAGAAAAAAAGGGGCAGGGAATAATAAAAATATATTAGAAGATCACAGATGCAATAAAAAATTATGAGGCTTATGTCCATCTTTAAATTGTAAAATGCATTTTAAGTGAATTCTATTTAATAGATTGTATCTTGCTTTGAATGTTTCAGCATGTTTCTGGGTGACTTTTTATACTAAAGCTAACCAATATTATTTAATATATGTGTGTGTACATAACCTATATATACATAACAATAAAATATGCTTTATGAACTTGGGCTGCTGACCATAAGTAGAAGTTAATAAACTGGACTGACAACTTTAACTGGAAGATACAGTCAGATCACAAGCATAAATACAGTGCTTAAGTTAGTATACAATGGCTAAAATTATGGAATAATTCCACAGTATAGAAAATATTTTTCACAAAATTTTGCGGGATAGTTTTATAGGAAGATAATGCATGAGTCTATTAACCCTTTAATATTTAATATTTGATTTTTATACCTGTATGAAAAATGGAGGTTTGACATCATGCAGCCACTTGCTCACTCCATCACCCCCAGTGGGATGGGGAGGAGAAAGGAGGGGAAAAAAAGTAAAAATCGTGGGTTGAGATAAGAGCAGTTTAACAAGGGAAATAAAATACAATATAATAGTAATAGCAACAACAACAACAATATTAATGAAAAGGGAGATAACAAAAAGAGAGAGAAATAAAACCCAAGAAAGAGAAGTGATGCACAATGCAGTTGCTCACCACCCACTGACCGATGCCCAGCCAGTCCCCAAGCAGCGATCAGCCTCTCCCAGACAACTCTCCCCAGTTTATATACTGAGCATGATGTCCTATGGTATGGAATATCCCTCTGGGTAGTTTGGATCAGCTGTCCTGGCCATGCTCCCTGCCAGCTTCTTGTGCACCTCCTTGCTGGCAGAGCATGGGAAACTGAAAAATTCTTAATTTACTTAGGAAAAGTGCTATTTAACAGCAACTAAACCATCAGTGTGTTATCAATTTTATTTTCATACCGAATCCAAAATACAGCACTGTACCAGCTACTAGGAGGGAAATTAACTCTGTCCCAGCCAAAACAACAGACAGCCTGGAAGGTGGGATCACTTCTGATGAACCACTACGGACATTGATAGCTACTTTCACTTCTCACTCTTGCAGAAATACTGTAATTAGCATTGCCTCAGCATAAGAACTCTCTCGAAACAATCACATGTCACTGGCAGTTAACTAAGAATGATGTTGAGAAAAAAATAAAATAGTTGGAAAGTCTAGTTGGCAGCATTTTTCACCACTACTTATCAAGACTTTTTGCCATGATGCCACCAAATTGGTGTGCAAGCAAGGACTGGGTTGGAGTTTCAAACATTTTCTTTTGGAAAAGCACCTATGTGTGTCTGAGACAATCTAGAAGACTACCCCTGTCTTTTTTAGGTAATAATTTTCTGGAAGCCTGCATTGTAACCAAGTTATGAGAGCAGGACATGTAATTATTATTTGTCTATTTTTCACTGCCTGTCTTGAACATTGGATAAAGTACCTAAACCAGCAAGCTCGGGGATAGCTACACAGGCCCCATGAGCAGAGACAGGCAGCTGTTCCTCAGGAGTCTCAATGCTGTCAAAATTAAACTGTTACCAAGCCCTAGAGTTTAAAGTTAATTTTGATGTATCTGCATGACCCATATCACAGTATGTGATACAGATATGATGCTAATTCATAGCTTGCTTGACTCAGGCATTTTATAAAGGTAGAAAAAGAAATAGAGGAAACAGAGAAACTATGATCAGCACTTGAATAAGCAGAAGATAAATATTTGCTTCATTAAAAACTTTGTCCAAAGTTTTAATAAAAACAGAGTTTATTATAGAAATCAAAGCAAAATAACGGTGCTGTGGTTTTAATTCAGTGTCATTTTACTTATTTGTTATGCATTTTGTTCTTTTTTCTTTACTTAGAAGACAAAATCATGAAATGACAGTATATAAAACAAGTATGGATGTGTATACCTATGTCATGTAAGTGAAAGAAACAAAACAGTTTCCATAGCTAATATTCCTAAGCTTCCAATAGCATAATTCCAGTTACAGAAAAGGGAGATTTTGTTTACTAAGTTTGCTTTGACATTTGAGTTCAGTTATTGCCATGGTAGAAGACAAGCCGATTAGGTCATTTGCATCATCTAAATGGAATTCTGAGTAATGTCATCATTCAGTGGGTCATTGAGAACAGAAAAGTGATTGTATCCCATCAAACCAGGCTTTATAATCAAGTAAATAATACTTGGAATGTATCATTAGTCCGTGCAGATAAAAAGTCTGATTAGCTGATATTCAGATAAGGAATATGGACCTTAAGTTTGAAAAGGATACTTAAGAGGGGAAAAAAAAAGAAAACATAAAGAAAGAGGAGCAGAAAAAACCTCTCAATTGAATCCAAATTTACAGCCAAACTTATTCGCATTAGACTGATTTGAGGTCACCTCTAAATATTCTGTGATACAGCCAATAATAAAATTATTTTCAGTAATAAATTAATTTAATTTATAGGCATTATAGTTGGTTTAATCTGATGGAGACAGTGCACTGGATACCTTTGACATATGTTTGAAAAGTCAAAAGAACCGCACAAACACAAAAAAACCCAAACAAAACACAGCAAAAAAAACCCCAATCCCCTCAAGCCCCCCAGATTTTGTGCAAAGTCTGAGCAGTTTTCTCCTTATCTAACTGAATTAATTTCATAACTCTTACAGCTATGAATATTACACTTACTATATATGTCACCAAGTGAATAACACACTTCAGCAAGTGTCGACTATTGTTTCTATAGTGGATTACATATTTTCTGATGTAGAAATGTCCAAGACGAACAGCAGGGCTCACTATCCAAACCAGCTTTAAACAAACTTGTACAGAAAAATATCACTTTGGCTGCCCGAAGCACTTGACATTCAGTCAGCCCCAAATGGCTCAAGTTAGTCCAAAATGTAAAATGCACTTTCATTTAAAATGTATACCAGCACTGGAGGTGTGTTGAATCTGTTGCGTATTAAGTTACCCTTTGTCAGCAGAACATTACAGGGATTTAAATGTGTGTTAACAAATTACCTTCATTCAGAACACCAACTTGACCTGAATCTCCTGAGTTATAAAATTCAGCACGATCAAAAAAGAAAGGAGAGTGACAGTCTAGGTTAGATTCTTTTGGAATTGTAATGTCCTCACTTTCAGTACAACTGAGAAGAGTTTATAAGAAAGTGGAGAATGTCTTTTATTGAATGGAATATGAAGTAATCCTGAGAATAACACTGTATTTAACCTCTATACTATAAAGAACATACATTCATACTTCTCTGTATACCTTGCCTTAGGCCAGTGTCAAGGAAGAGAGGGAGTTCAATCCTGTAAGGTACGGAGTACTGTGGCTGTGATCCAGAGAAGCACTCAACTATGAGTTTGAATTTAAATACATGGATCAGGCCACTAACTTCAATGGGATTGTGCTTAAAGATAAACTAACCTGAAATGCTTTGCTGGATCACAGCCACAATGCTCAGCACTGGGTGAATGTAAATCCAACCTGAGAGAAGCATTTTCCTCTCTACGTTTCCAGAGAGAGCTCACAAAATACATACAAAGTTCCTTTCAGGAAAAAGAGTTCACGTGATAGCCAGACTGAATAGGTTCAGAAGGGTGGGATAATTTATAAATCTTGGGATACTTGTGTTCAAACAAACGAACAATGCTCTTTGACTTTCCCAGGTTCAGATATTCATTTATTCATTTAACGTAATGGCTGAGTCTGGACAGGGATATAGATAAAGCAGAAGAAACTGAGTGAAAGAGTAGAAACACAGGCAAACAGTGTTGCCTATTTTGCTTTGCCAAATTTCTCTCTCGATTTTAGCCTGTGGCCTCTGTTACTTCTGTAACTGAAAAGAACAAGAAGTCTCTAAGTTTAAGAGTGTATGAATACCCTCACAGAATACATGTCAATTGAAATCAGAAAATACAGAGTATATAATTAGACATAAGTGACATTCTTACAGACCTACTGCTGTTCCAGCTAACAACAACAGCAAAGTGAGCTTAGGAAACAAAGAATATTTCAAAAAGCAAAAGCAAGCCCGTGCTTTTCAGCATTATATATTGAGATTACTAACTTTGTCATTTGGTATGCAAGTTTTGAACTTCCCTTGGCTACCACCAGCATAGAGAGGACCTGGTGAGAGCACTGGAGCTTGCTCAATGAAGGCAGAGGAACCTTACTTGTCTTTCAAAAAGTGAAGGAAGTGAGAAGAGAAAGAACAAAGCATGTGTACACTTCCACCACTCACCTGTTCTTGATGGGTGGCAAGAAAGGTTTTGCACCAATTTTTCTTCTCTTGTTAATTATTTTTAGGCCAGGTTACCAACTCATTGGGCAAACCTGCAAGCTTGTCTTCAAACAGTAGCTGTCACAGCAACTACACACAGATGGTGAAAATGTGCTGTGCAACACCGTTTTACCAGGGTGATGATGTGACTTGAACAAACATGTAATAGTTGCTACATCCTGGACATCTTGACTGCCAAAATGAAAACCAAGCTACATTAAGCATCCTGTATAGCTAAAGAGAGAAAATGCCCCCTAAAATAGCATACAAAAACCTAGGACTGCCTCAGCAAACTTGGCCACATGTGGCTTTCTCGAAGGCTTGAATCTTATTTAAAAATAATACGCAATACACACAACAGGGCTCCATATTTCAAGGGAAATAATTAAAGACAGCGTTGCACTTTCTAGCTAACAGCTCTCATTGAAGCAATGGGCAGCTCTGGCAAAAGTCTGCCACAGTGCACCCTGCAGTACGATCAGATCAAACTGATAAAGAATTCTATCAGAGGTTAGTGAACATGAGACACTTTTGAAATACAAAGTGCCCAAGCAGCTCAGCATGTGTATTTTTTTTTCCCCCTAGGTTTATCTTATTCCCACAATTCAACTTCTCACCTTTTCATCATATCCATCAATCTTTTCCCTGTTGAGAAACAATTGTATCCTAGGAATCTCTTGAACTCATTTATACTTTTTCCTTTACTCTCATTTCCTTGAACTTTGTTCTATGGCTTTAATATCTTTTATATGAGCCATGCTCCAATTTTCTATTTACTCCTAGATCCTTAATGCTATAAAATGTTCTTCAGTTTCGAAATCTGTCACCAACATGTATCAGTTCCTTTCATAAACTGGAAAGCTCGATTTTTGATTCACCTCTTGAAATTTGAAGAATATTCTGTAGTCATGCAGGTACATTTTATGCTTTCGTTAAATATTCATAACAATATTTTAAAATAGGTTGTGTTTTCTCAACTATATTCCCATAGATCTACCTTTCTAACTGCATAATTGTCAGTTAAAAACATAAACAGTGAACTGCCTGATATCCAGTTCCCATTGTACACAGATTTTTATCCTTCAACTTATGAAGCAAATAGAAAAGAGGCTACTAGTTGTATGCAATATAGGAACTCATTACCTAGTCTTTTGAAATACATTTGCAGAATAAACCCTGCTCTAAATATACCAGCAATTTAAAAAAAAAAATCCAAACCTTAATTTTGTTTCACTGAAAATTTTATTTTTTTTTCATTTATCTTTTAGAGTTTACAAGGGAAATTAACAAAACAAATTTTACACAGAGAAGCGAAGCATGCTTAGGCAGAGAAAAGTAGAAGGTTTCACCTATTTTATTAGTGTGTGAATAATTTTGCTGCAGGCTTCTATCTGCATCAGCCTTGTTGGGTTAGGGATCTGTTACTGCAGTGTAGTTCCTCTAAACCCAGTAGTACAACTAAATTAAAACTCAGCTCTCAAGAAAACCATCAAATGTCATTCATTTGGGGAGGCAGTGGGAATATTTAAGTTCCGTTGTTTGGAATTAGTGACTAAACATAAGCACAGTTCAGACTTCCTTCTGTTAGAAGATAAGTGTTCTAAAAATTAGGAAATGAGAACTTACATAGTAAATAAGATGTGTTACCTATGTGGTCATTTAACCAAAAGTACCCCATATTAAAAACTGAAAGTGAGAGAAAATCCAGTCATTGGCTATGGCATAAAAAAAAAAAAAAAAAAGAGTTAGTCCATTTTCTGGATGCAGCTCAGTGAGACAACAGAAACAACCTAACTGCTCTCTGCTGCTTCAAGGGTTTGATGTATCTTCCTCTTCTTCCTTCCTTAATCTTTCCTCTCTCCTCTCCAACTCCTCCTTTCCCACTTCATATCTGCTCTCGTCTCTGCGCAGCAATCCCACTTCTCTTGTGTCCGCTCTGACACATCTGCTCTTGAAGGCAAATGCCCATCAGAGTCTGTGAAAGCAAGGGGTCAATAAACCCATTCGACTTGCCATAACAACACAAAATTACTTGCTTATCTTGTATTTTTTTTCTTTTTTTTTTTTCAGCCAGATTTAGGTTGACTCGATTTACTGCACAGACAATGTTTGAGATGGCTCAGGTTTGGGAAGGGTTGTCCAGAGAGAAATGTGGAAGCAGCAGAGGTAGGGGAGTAGGATATTGCTATCTCCCTTTCGAAGGTATCAAGCTATTAAGTCATCTCAGTTTCCTGTGTAACTGCACCACTAGGATATGGATACGTGCTCTTCACTGGGTAAAAAACTGGCTGGCTGGATGAGCCCAGAGGGTTGTGGTGAATGGGGTGAAATCCAGTTGGCGGCGGGTCACAAGTGGTGTTCCCCAGGGCTCGGTGTTGGGGCTGGTTCTGTTTAATGTCTTTATCAATGATTTAGACAAGGGGATTGAGCGCACCCTCAGCAAGTTTGCAGATGACACCAAGTTGGGAGGGAGGGTTGATCTGTTTGAGGGTAGGGAGGCTCTACAGGGGGATCTGGACAGGCTGGATCGATGGGCCGAGGCCAATTGTATGAGGTTCAACAAGGCCAAGTGCCGGGTCCTGCATTTGGGTCACAACAACCCCATGCAGCGCTACAAGCCTGGGGAAGAGTGGCTGGAAAGCTGCCTGGCAGAAAAAGACCTGGGGGTGCTGGTCGACAGCAGCTGAATATGAGCCAGCAGTGTGCCCAGGTGGCCAAGGCCAATCGCATCCTGGCCTGTATCAGAAATAGTGTGGCCAGCAGGAGCAGGGAGGTGATTGTTCCCCTGTACTCAGCACTTGTGAGGCCGCATCTCGAGTCCTGTGTTCAGTTTTGGGCCCCTCACTACAGAAAAGACATTGAGGTGCTGGAGTGTGTCCAGAGAAGGGCAACCAAGGTGGTGAGGGGCCTGGAGCACAAGTCTTATGAGGAGTGGATGAGGGAACCGGGGTTGTTTAGCCTGGAGAAGAGGAGGCTGAGGGGAGACCTTATCGCTCCCTACAGCTACCTGAAAGGGGATTGTAGTGAAGTGGGTCTCTTCTGTCAGGTGGCTGGTGATAGGACAAGAGGAAATGTCCTTAAGTTGAGGCAAGGGAGATTTAGGTTAGATATTAGGAAATATTTTTTTTACTGAGAGGATTGTCAAACATTGGAATAGGCTGCCCAGGGAAGTGGTTGACTCACCATTCCTGTAGATATTCAAAAAGGGAGTGGACAGAGTACTTCAGGACATAGTTTAGTGGACATGGTTAATGGTTGGACTCGATGATCTTGAAGGTCTTTTCCAGCCTAAATGATTCTATGATTCTATGATTCTATGATAGTCTGGAAAGGGTAACAGGGAAATTTGATGTGGCAGTGCCACATACAGAACTAAATTAAGGTCTAACTTTATACATCTACTTTAAATGCCTGAAAATGGAGCTGTGACTCTAAATATGTTAACAGATTTCTCAGAGGATGATTCAACACTCAGCAAAGAACCTAAGAGTGTGCCAACTTCTAAATCAGATGCCCAAAGTTAAATGGGGTTAATACATGAATATTTGTTCCAGCACAGCCCTGAGGGCCCGGTGCAGAAACAGGGATCTTGAAATTTCTCACAGGTCCCATGTTTTGTAGTCTATGAAGAAGCTGAGGGGATTATTTTTGACCTTGCAGAACAGACAACTGCAGAGGTAGGATTGTCTTACAGAGAACACTATGCCAGCAACCAATATGCTTTTGCTGAGAGATGAACTCGTTTGCTGCAAACAAAATTTAATGCAGCCGACTGGCTTACTGTACTCTGTGATGGTATAGGATTTTAGTGGAGCTTTCCTGACACAAAACTGGAATAATGTAGTACAAACCAGTCCTGTACTGAAAATGAGAGTCAACTTACACTAACACATTTTCTCATATTATTCTCTACCCTCTCGTAATGGAATAAAAATTATTAGCTTTTCTGATTGCTTATTTGCATTGAGACACCAAGTTCAACATGCTGCCTGTGTTGATACATAGATCTTTTTCCTGCTAGGTTAAAACTAATTATAAATCTATTACTTTATATGAATTCGTTTTCCCCCTTGGTAGGCGTATCACATTGCTCTAAACTACAATGGATATAATTTCCTGGCATGTCTCTTTTTAGTTTTCACGTAGTCCCCCTGCCTTTCATTAACATGCACACGGGCTAAGCTTGTGACACTTTCTTTGACTTCAACTCACCATCTTTAAACCTCTTAACTTTTTTTCTTCTCTGCTTTAGTTGTGAAGTTCCTCAGAAACACTTCTTTCTTAAACACTTCTTTCCCCTGTAGCCAAAAGAGTTCCTCTCCATTCCATTCAGCTTTTTTGTTGCGATTGCTGGGTAGAGCTACTTGAGTTGCTCTTGAGTTTGGATTTTGTTTTGTGCACACTTGGGTTCCCTTTTTAGAGGTTTCCCACTGTGCATTGTGTCAGAGCACAGTCTTTACATTCTTACCCCTTTCTTACACTTGCTGTCTAAGGCCCAGTAGTACTGCTATCATAAATGTTACATTTTGCAATGTTATCTACAAAGACAAGTCATTCTGGTATATATTTTGATACTGCATGATCTGAGGGTATGGTTGTGTTAGCTGCAGTTTGGAAATAGACTGGCATTCAGACTACCTCTTAAGAAATAAATAGATGTATTTCTTTGTAAGTAAAAGTTCAGATATTTATGGTTTGAGGGTACACAGGAGTTGATCTCTAGCTTGATCTAAAGGCTACTGAATCAATGAAAAGACTTCCACTGGCAGCAGCTAGCTTTGTATCAGGTCCCTTATGCAGTATCTGTCCTCCACTAGTGACAGATACCTTGTCCTGTGACTCTCTCAGCAAACAAAAGGAAAGAGCGTCTTACTTAACAGCTGATATAGGATGCATTTCTGCTAATTCAGAGCTAAAAAATAGCACTTCAGCAGAAGATGTAAATGTATTTATAAAAGCAAGAGTAAAATTACAGACCTTTACAATTAATTTATCACTGTTTGCAGTTTCCAGTCCACAGCAAAAGAAATAACAATAAATATTTAGCAAAAGAAAGTGAATCTGCATTTAGAGCATTTTAAATAAATGTTTGAAAGGAAATCAGCATAGATCACTTGGCTCTGGCTAACACTTTTTTATCTTCCATCTGTCTGTCTTTGATGGATGTTGTTCATGCTCTTTAGTTTACAGTAACAAGCAGGTTTTTAATTTTTCTATCTTCCTTCTCTCTAGTGCCAGGCTATGATGGATGATGTGACAACAAAATTCATCAGTAAATTCTAAATCCTGAATACAAAATAAATTAGTAATATAAGAAGCAGATTTGCATTCTCCTTTGACAGCATTGCAACTGCATCTGCAGTGTTCTCATTTTTCCCTTTTACTTGTTTAATCTTGATCATAATACGAACTCAGCATAGGGATATCTTGCATTTTTTAAAGTACATGAGTGTACAGTATTGTCCTAATATACTTCGTGTCATTAGTTCAGCCACAGGGTTTGGATTTTGTGTTGAAGCAGCAGCAGCTGAATCATAGGCAACAACCTCGGAATCAAGAACTGGATTTCAAATTAACTATGTTCTGCTCTCTCAACAGCTTTTCTCAAATATTGTGATATCAATGTGCCAGGTACCACGTTGTTCCTAAAGACTAACCATTCATAATGTGTGGATCATGTACATCTCATTGTTTTTCTTTGACTCTCCTGAAGGACAGCATTCACCTTAACAATTGCTTTCCTCAAGTTTAGGGATGTCTGGGTTCCTCTATCCTTTATGTAAAGAAAAGCCAAGGTACCCTCATTGCTAAAATGAACAGCAAGAGCAGTGATAGAGGAGCTGAGTACAATTTTGATCTTTTATTCCATTCTAAAGGTATTCTTTCTTGCATACAATTTCTACTTTAGGAAAGAATTTCATAGTTAGTTACTCTTGCATGAGACCTCTGTAGGCACAAACAAACACACACACACACACACACACACTTTTGAAGAAAATTGTGATGCTTTCCTGAAGGAAGAAATAACTATTCAGGAACTTAAAAATTGATATTTATGGAAGTCAGGCAGGACTGAAATAAATTTATACAACTAAAAAAGTAACTAGCTAAAAATCAACAGTGAGAAGAAAGCTGGATGAATTTAAAATGTTCCTTCTTACATATACCATATTTTCAGGAGAGATATCTCAGCGTTGCAGTTACTCACTCTTGCTGAAATGCTACTTTCAGGTCAATCTCAGTAGTGGCTCAGATTGTCTGCAAATAAAGCTTTATTTTTATGGTGTGGAAGGCATCTTCTGCACTGCCTTTTACAGCTCTCTTCAAAGGTAAGACTACCCACGTTAAAAAGAGATGGCAAAGCATCCTTATTCTGTAATCAATTTTGTGCCACTGGATTAGACTTTTTGGTCACTTAATTTAACCATTTGAATTGCAAAGGTGACAGATTTTCTCCCATAATTCTTATATCTGTCTTAAGGCTTTACATCATTACTTAGTGCTGTAGTATGTAAGCATAGATAACATCTGGTGGAGCTACAACATTTGTTTTAGAAAGGTTCTTAGTCTTAATTTAAAGACTTGCAGAAACAGATTTCAACAGCACATTGATTATAGGATTTCAGTGTTTAATTATTGTCAGTGTGAAAAATAAGACTCTGATGTCTAACATAAATTTTCCTCTTCTGGCTACTGGATTTTGTGATAAGCAGGAAAATATCAAAACTCCCTTAAACAAAACAAATCTAGCTGCATGATTTGTGCTTTGAATGGCCAGGAATGAGATGTGCCAGGAGGGCATATTTTGAAACATTGAATTCCATGCACTCCAAACATCTAAGAGGATGAAGCACCCAGCAATCAAAACTTCAGCTCACCCCCTGCTTGCCCAGCAAACCAAACAAACCTGACGTGCCAGCACAGCATATGAGGTCAGACAGAGGTTCTGAAGCTCCATTTATTTTCTTTTTTACCTGTTGTACCATTGAGTGTTTCAGCAAATGTGGAAGCTCCTGTTGACAAAGAGAAGCCGAAACAAATCTTTCTTGGGCCAGGAACAAAGAGATCATCATGCCTGTGTTCTCATCAGGCAATGGTGATGCCCTTGGGAGTCAATATGCTCTCAAAGAGATTATTCCAATATCTGTCTCAGTGGGAATATAACTTTTGTGGGGCTAGAACTTGAGCGTGAAAATTTGTAAGACCATGGCAAAAAGACATTACTGGGGAAATAAGACAAAATGGTTAAAATCCACAAACGCACAGAGAAAGATTTGCAAAGGAAAGGAAAATGATTGATTTCATGCATTTGCGAAATTATGGTCTTGAGGTAGAGAGGAGGTAGAATGTTACTCTGGCTTAATTATAGGTCCAGGCATGACAAGAGAAAGGATATAAGTACAGAAGATATTTTATTTTACAGAACCCTTGAAATGCACAGGATACATAGAGTATGCTCCCAGAAGTAACCCAGAACACTTCAGAGCAACGTGACCACTAAGGCAAGGAAGGCTGTTTTGTTGTTTATTGGTTTTGTCCGATACTTCTCATTTAGTCTGACATGTAGTCTGACAGCAATTTGCTTTCAAGTATAAGCAAAGTGTCTGTATGTGTAATACTCATACCTGCCACAAATTCTTGAAATCATTAAATGTAAAGCTAAAAGACTTTCATTTTCAGCCAGAGCTACTGGAGATGACTGGGAAAGGCAAACCTTATTTCCAAAACCTAGTCGGTATGGGCACTTTGGTGCCAAAGGATTATCAGAGTTGCTGGGGGAAGATTTTATCTGATGTACCTCAGGCAGGGACAGAGAATATCTATATACAGCACCAGAAAACTCACAACTTATGGGAATTAAAGTCTATAAAATCTCTCACAGTAGTCCTGTGGGGTTCAAGCAAGGGTGCTCAATTAAATCTATGACATATTTTGTTTTCCTTCCTGTGCCAAGTTTAGCACATTCACAGCTGAGAATTTAGCCTAATTTGAACAAATCTTTCGGATAAAATGCATTCAAATCAAATTTATGTTCTGTTTGTAAATATAATTAAAACATACTTTATTTTTTCACCATATGTATCATATGGGTGCAAAAAGGAATGCCTACAAATGTCTCTCCTTTTTCATTTTCTTTGGAATCTAATCTTTTTTTCCTCTGAGGTACACCACAAGCACGATTCTTCAATTTAAGGAGTGTTTCTCAGTCCATAGAGCAAATTAGCACAGTTTTTGCCTTCCACTCTATATGTTCATCACTGATCCCTCCTGATAGTGTTCAGTATCAATGACGAAACTGGGACACCATATCTGAAAACACATTTAGATGCTCCAGTTTCAGTGGAAAATAACCATCTTTCCAAGTAATATTTGAAAAAACACAACCTTTTTGTTTCACAGTAATTCCAAAGGCATAGCATGAACTGTTGCTATAAATAGCAGTGGTTAGCAAAAATGCTGTGGAGTATATTACAAATGTGTTTGAATTACTTTACCAGTGCTGCATAAAAGGCAATATGCATATGCAAAAACCATGCTGGAGAATTAAAACCAGAGGAAAACTTATGGGATGCAAACCAAGTTACAATCACCAGTTCACCCATCCCTTTCTGCCCCTTCAAGTTAAGATCTTCTCATTGAGGTGAAACTAGATAAATACTAGAAATGGAGAATAGAGAAATACAAGCAGCATGCTAAAAGGAAAACTTACAAAGGAAAAGCTAATGTGCTATGGAAGTTTACTTTTTCCTTTCTTCAACTGAAAGGTAAGGAAAAGGGAAGAGTATACAAAACTCACCAACTAAGCCTTACAGGTTACTTCTAAAACTCTGGGGAAATAAAACATACCCACTTATTAAGACTAATCTTAGATCTGTGTTAGGAATACATTTAAGACATCTAGTCATAGTTTCAGTCTGTCTTTGTCACCAAACCAGGTAGGAAACGATTTAGCTATCACACATTGGGACACAGTTCGTCGCTAACTATTCCTTGTTTTTAAAGATTTAGCCAAAGAAGTTTTGTTGGGAAGAAAATAATATCTATGCAATATTATTATAAAAATGATACCCTTATCTGCTAAAACCAGAAATATTTTGGGAGGCTGAAGTTGTCCCTTAAAGGGGAAGCTATCATACTTCAGGATTTTCCAGGTTCTTCAGAATAGGAAGATTTAAAAAAACCCCAAATTAAAACCACCTAAAGCAAGCAAACAAATCCCCAGCAACACAAAGCTTTGAGTAAAAGCTTTATTACATTCCTCTTGGATCTGATCACCAATTTTGAAAAAGTTTGCGTTGCCCTCTTTTTAAGCAGTTGAAATTTTCACTGTACCATTAGTTGTGTAAAACATCATCGTGCACTACTTCACTCCTGACATGCGGAGTTCAAACAGGTAAATGAATGTGCAAAGGACCATGATGGAAGACGATTCTTTTCCTTTAGAGGTCTGAACCCCCTACACATAGCAAGTGGCTGGCCTGGTCCTAAAGACATCCATGAAAAGTTTCCCTCGGAGCCGTGACTCCAGCTGGGCAGCACACGGCTCCAGGGCTTAGGGAGCCCTGCAGAATGGCTGCGTGATACGCAAAAGAGGTAGTTTCTATCACGTATCATATATTCATACCAGTGCCTGAGTCCTTGGCTAGTGCTTTAACAGCTGGGAAATCCCACTTTTCAGGTTACTTTTCTCCGAGTGAGGAAAGTAAGTCTCTTTCAATAACACCTCCCAGTCAGGTCTGAGAAATGGGCCCCATGGGATTCACCAGTGCATTCATGTACATCTGTTGTGAGGTGCGAACTAAAGTTTTAGGAGGGTTTTTCATGGCACCCAACAGCTTTGCTATATTAACCTGAAATCCAAAGGCTAAACCTCATTATAAGTAGTAAGCCCTCGAACACAGAAAATTAATTTATCTATTTTGAAGAAGCTACTACATTTTTATCCCAAGTGGCAAAGGCATGGTGCATTGATTGTCGGGTCCCAGAATTCCTATTTTTCATACTGAGGTTTTAGGTAAGTACTTAAAGAGACTGGAAATCTGTCAGTCGCAGGCAAGAGAGAGCTTCATATAAATATTGAATTTAGTCAAGAAGGTTTGTGTTCTGGATGTCAATGAAGGGCACAAGGGGGAAAGGACGGAGTGGAACAGGGAGCTCGCGTGAATGACTTCAAGCCTGTGGGTGAGCTCAGGGCAGACCCTGTGCCTATGAAATCATTTTCTATTGTTAGCCTGCACAAAATGTTTGGCTGTAAGCCCACAGCGAAACTAGGCTGTTTTTGTGCCAGACTACTGGTATGAAGACAGGGTCTGATTGCTACTCTGCACATACAGAACAAAGAATTACAGATTTGTTTTTTCTTCTCCGTCAAAGTCAGCTTAATAACCTTTACTGTAATTTTCTACAACAAATCAGTAGAAAAACCTCTTGTTCAGGCAGGTGTGTTTCTCATGCACTAGAGAAGGGAAACCTTGACTCTCTGTGTCCTGAGTGAGGGGAGAGTTATTCCTACTCTTGGAGAGGTGACCTGCCCCTGAACATCTGAGCTGAGATCTTCTGCCTTGGTGTTCTACAAGCCTTTACCTTTGCCTGCACAATAATCCTGGCTATCCACCCTATTGAATAAGAAAAATGTTTCTGCATGTGAAGCCACATAGCTTTAGTTTTCCCTGAGAGAACCAATGAACTTTGAGTATATAATCGGGGGGGATGGGGGGGGGACGGGGGGGGCGGGGGGGACGGGACACGACCACTTTTAGAAATATATTTAGTAATAAAAAATGAGGATAATTATAAACCTGAAAACATCGTATGATCCCGTGTCTCAGTAAGCTCTGCAGTACAGTGTTCTAGTAAGAATGAGTAAGAGATTAATGTAAAAGTTCATTCAAAATAATTTTATGTTAATAAATTAAATTAATTCCTTTCAATCCCTGCATTTTAGCATTAGCATCTGAGTGTGACACATCTGTTGAACTGTATTTCTGCATTACTGGTTGTAATAACTACTCAGGTTGATAATCTTAGTTTTGGATATTGGTGGACAGACCATTTTGTTTTAGGCCCAGGTTACACTTTCTGCTCATTGTCTTTGGATCTGAAGGTGCAAGGCTTTAAAATTGACAGTAGAATGTACTTTTCACAGGTCATTCGATTCAGCTTTGGAGAAAAGAGTGTTGTGATATTGATCATGTGGGAATCTCTTCCTCTGCTCTAACCAGACCAGTTTAACATTAATTTCAGAGCATTTAAAAGGCATCTGTTTAAAGGGGACTAGCTGGGAGGAAGGCTAGGTGAAAGAACTTAATAAAGTGCTATCTTGGTTGACATGCATTTTGAACAGTAAAATGCGTTATCAACCTTGAATACGATTCATATTCTGTCAGCATGTTCAGGAAGTGGTAGGTTTCTTTGTAGCAAAAGAAAAATAAATGTCATTTTGAATGTGAAATAAATACGCAAACCAAGTATCCTAAAACATCATTTCTCTAAGGAAGTTGTCACTGTCAAAAGTCATGAAATGATTTATTGTAAAGAAGACCCTAGATAGTCTTGCTCCTCTCCTCAGGGCTCACTGACATTAATTATTTGCAGGAATCTGTATATTCCAATGAAACAATAAAGACAAGGAATATTGACTCTGTAATAAATAGTTCCATTAAGTAAATGCCTGTGGGTAAAAATATGCTCTGTGAAATGCAACTCTCTTAAAGCCCTATATACACTTGTGCTGACACTGATCTTAAACTGAGGTTACATGAGTACATCCAAAGGTTAATAAATGAACATAGCATATCCACCATGTTAAGATGTTTTTTCTTAGATTGAGCTGACCACTAGAGGACATAGCATTTACTTTGAGATGTCATCTGAAATTAAGACTTTTGTTTTTTATAAACAAGTTATGGTACAGCTTGTACTACATAAAATGTCAACAACTCCTCAACTTGGTAACTGCTTTACCTAGCTGAAGTCATAGTGCCCTTTTAAAATCCCTTAATCCACCGGTGCTTGCCAAATTCTGAATAAACGATATTCAGAGACTTCTGTCGATAATTCAAGTGGTTCATCATACTAATCCGATGCGTTGGCAATGGCCAAATGCAGCCACATATCAGCTGGTGAATGACTCTTGGTCGAGTCACTCTTTGCATTGCATGAATGGATAAACAGATCATATCTGGCTAAATTCAGTTTTGTTCTCTGTATTTGCAAGTGTATGGTTAGCCTGACTTTTTTTGGCAAGTAAATATTAGAATATACCTAATAGTGGAAGTCTTAGTTTATCTTTACCACAGTTATTTTTGTGAGAAAAGAAGTGATGCAATCTCTGTTAACTAGGTCTCATATATCAGCTCTGGCAGTTTTATGGATTAGCACCTAAAATAGTGGTATAAAGTGGGAGGATTTACAATAAAATTCCACCAGAACAGGCTTGCATTCATCTTTCTAGAGATTGTGCCCAGCTCCACAAAAAATAAACAAACAAAGCAGAACAAAAAAACTAGTTACAGTGATTCAACTTGTGGGTTGTACAAGCAATAATGTCTCCATAATGAGGTCTTTACCTTAAAGCGGAGTTTAAAATCTTCTGGATTACCGGTAATGAAAGATGTTTTTTTCTAACGATCTAGATGATGGGAAAGCATTTACCAGTCTCCCAACAGCTTTTTGAAATACTGTTGATCTGTTTGATAACTGATGTCCTTCAGTATCAAGGGTTGTGTTGAGAAAACAGCATCATGTCTGCTTGCAGATGATGTAATGAGAAAACACTGGCAGATGAGAGCTAATACACAGCAGGGTGAAAACTTTGGACCATGACCCTATGAACTAAGTCAGTAACACATTATTCTCATGAGATCACAATTCTGAAAAATTAAAAATTGCAATTGAGGATATAAAAGAAAGGGGAAAAAAAGAAAAAAAAAAAAAAAGAAGAATTTGCTATTATTGGCAGGGTTAAGACAGTTACTCCATGATCAGTGATGGATTAATTTTACAGTATCACTGGAACTCAACTTTTAGGTCCTTCAATCCTACTCAATCTGCAATGAGTGCAGTTCTTCCATACCAAAGCATGAACAAATAGCTCAACTCTGTTAAATGGTACCTGTGGTATTCTTAAAGATCTATCTTCAAGAGCTTATTTTTTATATTATAAATCTATTCCGGAGCCCTCTATAAGTGTATAGTAGTCAGTCAAACAATTGGCAGTTTGAGAGAAACGGTGCAATGGATTGGAAGTCCATGTAACTCAGCACTGCAAGTGAAAGGCATCATCTGCTGGCCATCACCCTAAGAGCAAGGTGTCAGAGGGATGTCAGAATAGGCTCTCAGGCTGAAGGTGAGATTTGTGCCTGAAGAGGATATTTTTACTAATGCTGACTTAACAGAGGGCAGCATAATGCCTGTGATACTAAGAAGATGATATTTCCTATTAATGGAGCGGGGACCTTGCTATCGCACATACAATTCTGCTCCAGCTCATCAAGACCCATTTTTTCTGCTTGAATGAAAGATCACAGCAAGGTATATTTTGTAAAGAAAGCTTATGTAATCAAAATGAAAATTGAATTCTTACAGAGGAAAGATTTTAACAACAGAAGCTGTAAAACTCCCCTGAAAGTGAGATTCAGTCCAATTTGACACAATAAATTGTTTTACCGTTGAACAGAGTCCCACTAACAAGTATAGATTACATGTGTAAGACCTGGTTTTGCCTGCAGCTAATGTACCTAGAAGATGTATTAACTGTGCAGCTCTCCTGTTTGCAAGTGGTAGAAAGAATTCGATTCAAGTATAGGAGGAAATGGAGAGGAATATGAACACTAAAGCTTAAAAATGGCCAAATATTCAAAAATATTTAATATCTGTAGCTGACTTAATGTTCCAAATAGTCTAAGGAGGCTACAGCCTTATCTATAAGTAAAATATGCTTTATTATTTACTGGAATACGGAATAAAAGGCAATTACATTAGCCACAGATATTAAAATGCCAGATGGGGGAAGGGGAGGCATGCTATGTATTCTGCAGCGTGCCTCCTTGGAACTGTTAGTGCTTCATGCTGTAACAGGCTGAAAATGAAGTGCAAACTCATCAGTGTAATTACTTCTTCTCTTCCTTTTGTGGAGGCTGTGCTGAAGGATGGACATCTTTAACTTAATCACTGATTACGTTTGTTGCTGTATGCATCTGTAAAACAAGTGTAGCAAATCTATTGCTACGCTGAGACGTTGGGAGCCCCAGTTCCTGTTCACAAATTTGTAGCTCTGCTGTACGAAAAACAGAAAACCCACTTTTCCCTGCTGGTGGTTTGAATTGCTCTAATTTGTTCTGGTAATGGTGCCAGATGTCACAGTATAAAAGGAAGCCCGACCCGGCAAAAAAGATTGCCATTCTGACCTTCTATTGAATTCTAGAGCTCTTGCCCTTTTTTGTTTTCTGAACAAACCCAGCACTCACAAACATGCTGAATGGAGTGGAAAAAGCAGCTTGACTCGTGTGAAAGAAGTTACAAGCAGAGCTGAGATGGCCGCTTGCCACTTTCCCTGTCACGGTGACATCTGCCACCGTTTGCTGAGCTGCTTTTTTGGGGGGGCAGATGAACCTTCACCCCAGCAGGGCTGGCCCTCTCCCCCCATCCCTGCACTTTTGTCACTGCTGCTTTTTTTCCAGAATGGTTGTTATTTTTCCTTCGGTCTTTGGAGTCTGTCTTCTAGGAGAGATGAAAGCTATATCTTACGAAGCTTTTACTTCTTCAGCAAGATCCTGACACCATTTCTTTTCTCATACAATAAGCATTTAGTTTATCATATTTACCACTCCATTTGTCTTGGTAAAATGGTTTTACATCTGTAAAAAAGCCCAGCAGAGTAAATCAAACTGAATATAGCCAGATGCCTGCTTGCATTGATAACAGTCCACTTTCATGATAAAGGCAGTCAACTTCCACATGATTCATGAGTCTTAGCCTTTAAGCCATATTTTTGGTTAACTGATCTTTGCCGTATTCAAGATAATCTGTGTGAAATTCTGTTTTCCTGTTTGCAGGAAGAAGTAACAAACTTGGCAGTACTGATTTTGGAAACGAATAGGTGTGCATATGTGTATGTACATGGCTGTGTATGTCTGTGTGTCTATACATTTCCAAGGTCTTGGCACTTACTTTATTTCCATAATTCTTATTTATATAAGCCTAAACATGGCTCTGCCACAAAACTGAATACAGAGCAGGATACAGTTGTAGCTCTCACAAGCAGAGAAAGGGTCGTTAAAAGAAAAATAAGAGAAAAGACTCAAAGCCTTTCTCTGCTTGGTGAGGGTCTATTTAGACCCTTGGTCTATTTTACCCTTGGCAAGCCAGAGAGAGCATAGATTTTGATCTGTCCTCCTAACTGGCTCAGATGCACTATTCAGCATCCTCCAGGGCAGAGACATGCTGCTTGGCAGAGGGCATAATCTCCCAGCGCTACATGAGGCTGCCTGTATCCAGTGAGTGCAGAAAAAGGAGGAATAACCACTAGAGAGAAGAGCAAGTGACAGTCAAAGATATAAGGCACAAATGAGCCATAAGAACATTTTAGAACCAGACTATAGCCCTTGCTCACGCTAATTCGTATTTGCTCAGTTAGAGAAACCCAACAAGTATGTACAGTGCTTTATGATTATATTCAGCAAGCAGAATTACATGGATAGGTATTTTGTTCAATATGAAGTGTTCAAGTGGGGAACTTCTCTTTATCTGAAATAAAATATTCTTTGTTTGCATCACGTCCAAGAGAGTGAAAAGCAAGACAGACATTAGAGGCTAAAATTAAAGCGGGCTGAAAATAGAAAGGATTTTAGAATCTTAACATCAGACATTAAAATACGGTTTAGCAGTGACTGTTGAGTTCTTCTGATCTGCCCCATGAGATTTCCTGTAGGTAAACGTGGGACATGAAAATTCTCTGCTATAGAAGAAATACGGAGTTTATTTGATATCTTTATATCTACCTTTATATCTTTACCTCTTTATATCTTTATAACGATGTCCAAATCTTTAATCTTTATGTCTATATGACTGCACCTTGTTAACACATTTTATCATCACTGTGTACTTCATTAGGCTAGATCATGCATTTTGGGGTTGATTTCAATTTACACAGAAGAAGCAATTAAATATTCACATCCTGACTTGTTCTTTAGTTGCTGTTCTGGTTTTAAAATGGAATGCAGATAAAAATTATGTCAATTATGGGGTTTCTAGTTTGGTTCAAAACCACAGCTGATAGAATAGACAATGAAGAAACTTGGTACAATGCTAGTTATTCGCTCATCTCCCAACAATTAGCAAAGCAAGTTTCCTTTTCTTTGCAGACTATTGCTGTGCATTGCTAAGGTATTTCTTTGTTTGACTTCTGAGTGAGAGACATCTAAGTGCTGAATTCCATTATGCTTTCATCAGAATCATTCTTATTTTTACAACTCAGAAAGCGTGGTAGGCTGTACATAAATGTGAAATAAAGTTTTTGGCATGAGGATGAAGCTTGATGAAATTGCAGATACACACACACAAAAAAAAAAAAAAAAAAAAAAAGAAAGAAAGCTCAATATATGAGGCACTTGCTGGGCCAACAGTCCTTCTCCAAGGATTCATGCTGTCTGGAGATTTCTATCCAACTGTCTTCCTGTTTTCTCCCCTCCATTCTCTTCTATTTATCATCAGTCCACTGGTTCTTTTGATTCTTTACAGCAGTAACTGACACCTACCAGCAACAGCAAGTTGAGGTCACTAAGGCAAGTGCCTGTGTCTTGCTAGAATTGATCATTGATCTGGGGGTATGACACACATATGACAGAGCAAGGTCACTCAACTTCTTTCCCTCCATTTTTCATTTCTATGCAGGTAGCTACCACTTCAAGGTTCTTCCTCCCGGCCTGTCATGTTGTTTCTTATTATACTACCGCATGAAAAATAGAGAGTACTCCAACCTTTATGAGATATTATCTCCTAAGTATTGCTCTGCTAACAGTTCAGAAACACACTTACCACTACAATATGTCACCGAGGTACACTATTTTAAAAATATGATTTTATCTAGTAACAAGTACTACTATGGGAAAAAACTGCAAAGAAAGAAATAAGCCAACTCATTAGGAATAACCTATTAAATCTTAATGAAAATATGTTGTAGAGGAGTCATATATCTGCAGGGATGACATAAATAATAATCCAATGTGAAGTAAAAATTCACTCAAATACCTATGATAGTAACTTTTGTTGATGTAAAGCACTTTAGGATATTCCGTAAGTGCCACTAGGCTATTTATCTTCGAGCAAAAAAAGCATCTGGGAGTTGTTCAAGGTCTTATATTTAAAATGGATAAACCTGTATATTAAAAATAAACCTCACGCTCTAGCATTAGTACTCCACTCTCAAATGTTTAATGTAAAAATACATGTATTTGTGTGAATATGTGAAACAAACTCCTGCCTTGTTCTTTTCTTTGGTTGACTTGACAGGGTTATTTAATTGTGTGTAGGAGTGAATGGCACATTCATTGACAGGTTCCTAAAACTGTAATTTCTATCTGACCAGGGTTTTAAGCCTCAGGAATGTTTTTAAATTAATCCTAATCCAGAAGTGAAATAACTTCTCTGAGGGAAGAAAAACTATTGATTGTTCTGTTTCACTGATTTTCAAAAACAAAGATTGGATGTAAACATAAAAGTTGAGGTCAGCCCTTGCTAGACTGTCTTAATGACCTAGAAAGGACAGAAAGCATTATGCTTTGACAGATCTTCTAATCAACTCAGAATAGGGCCAGAGTTTCAAATGAGGTTCAGCTGCTGTCGTCACTAGTGCAAATCAAAATCATTGTCCTTACTAGTTTTGATGCCAGGCTATCTGATGTTGATGAGAGCTTACAAAGGCACCAGAACAGGAATGGAAAAAAACACGTTTCTGAGTCCAATGACATTAGAAGATTTAAAAGATTCCAGAGAATTACAGAGAGGTAAAGTTTAAAAAAAAAAAAAAAAAAAAAAAGGTGCTTCCTTCCACATTTCATTCAATGAATTTAAAAACTGCTGAAGACTGAAAATGTCTTCATCCATGCAGTATAAATAAATCTCAAAGTGGTGGAAAATAGGTAGAAGGATTGGCTAAGGACAATTATTGCCTTGTTAGAAAACTGACTTTTGGAACAAATTGTTCTGACAACCTTCTGGTATTAAAACCCATGATGTTAAGATGACCTTATACTCAGGGGTCAGAACCCTGGAATCATAAGAAATAAAACTGGGGTGGACCTTAAGGCGTCATTAGATCATTCCTTTACACAAAGGCAGAATCAGATGAACTTAAAATATTGGTGATAGATGTTTGAATAGTCTGGTCTAAAAGCCAAATGTTATTACACAACTTCCCTTCTGCATCTAGACCTCTATCACCCTTCAGCTGAACTTAAGACATTGCTGATAGATGTTTGAATAGTCTGGTCTAAAAGTCAAATGTTATTACACAACTTCCCTCCTGCATCCAGACCTCCATCACCCTTAATATTTTTCTTGATACATCACATTGTAAACGCCTGTATAAATCACCCCTATCTCAATGCCTATTATTTGATAACCAAGAAATAGCACTTATCTATTCTCACTGTTAGATTTTTTACCCTGATATCTATCCTCATGCTTTCTTGCTTAGAACGACATGCTTTTTTTTTTTTTTTTTTTTTTTTTTTTGTCCTACCTATGATGATCACGGTGAATACTTTATCTTATTCCTTTATGTTTTTCTTTTCCTTTCTCCTATGTTCTTAGCAGATTTCAGTATATTAAAAAAAAGTCATATACTGTAATATACTGCCCTGCCATGATTAAGCTGTTCTTTACTAAACTCCACAATAACTGGGCAGGTCTTTCAAAATTTTCTGCATGATGAGCTTTTCCTCTGTTCTGTGGAACAATTGCCCTATCCATAACATGATCTTATTGCCTGGGTGATTCAACAATGTTCAGATGTAATGCTCTTTATCTATCTATACCCATTTGCTTGAAATATTACCCTTATTGTGATATTTTAATTTCCTTTAAAATAGCTTGCTTTTCATCTACATTCAAGAGTCTGACTCCAATATTTGCTCTCAATGACATTTTCCCACACTGCCAACTTATATCTAAATCATTGCACTGTTTGTGTGAAATGACCCAACTTGATATTATTTAGTGGCGTGAGGGTCCCAGACCAAACTGAGGAATGCATCTTTGCTTTATATGTAAAAGTATTAAACTGTAACCAAAGTAACACAATTAAACAGCTTATGATAAACTGCAGATAGAAACGTTCAGGCCTGTGAAGTTGTGCAGTTATAAGAAGGCAAATATACCTAAAAGGCCAGGTTTCTCAGTCTTTCCTCTGAGAAAAAGGTACGGGGGGGGCGGGGTGGGAACATAGATATCTATACCACATAGAAACAGTATGTACACATAATGACCTCCATATGTCCATGTTTCTACAAGCTTATAATGAGTGATTTAATTTCTGATAGTTCTGTCTCCAGATGATGATACATCCAAGAATGTCAGCATAGGCGTATAATTTGTCATGTTTCTGTCCAAATTTGTAAACCTGCTCCAGCATCACTGTGGAAGTACTGCACTCCCGCCCTCCCCACCACATCCCTTGCACTCCCTGCCAAAGGCACCATTGCTTTAAAACAACAGCAATGCCCACTGTGGTTGAATGACAGGGTTTACAAAATGACTAGAAATTATGTGAACATTTCTGCTTAAGAGAAATTCAGTGAAAAGATGAGTTTGCCAAGTCTGAAATGCTTTGAAGAAAAATATTGATATTTATTGTCATTGGAAGCCTACTAAAGGCCAGAGCTTACATTTCCTCTCCAAAGGAGCTTCCTCTGTCATTTGCTGAGTTTCAGACTAAGGACCCTTCGTATCATAATTTGCAGTCTGAAGGTAGGGCATATTGTGTCTGGTTTACTTCTATTGATGTAATTTCTGTCTTCTTCTGTCCCTCTTTGAAATATCAGCGCATGACCATTTCCGACATTGTGTTAGACAGAACTGGAAAAAGAATTAGTGGGGAAAAGAAGTCAGAAATGTTTGAAGACACAGAGAAGGTACTCTGTAGACAATAAATGAGAGCATCCCAGCAACCTCGGAAATAGTGTTATAGTAAATGACATATAAAATGGTCATCAGAAAGTACCATGTGTATAAGCATTAAGAAGGAAAATAGGAGAAAAGAAAACAACCCTAGAATTGTAGTTATGGTGGAAAACAGATAAAAGAAATACTAATACAAAAAGGTTCATTGAAGTCTAAGGCACTACTGAGAGTGGTAGAGCATTAGATGCATGATTGGCTAGATTGCCTTAGAAGTAATTAAAAATACTGCCACAAGAAAAAAATCTTCATACAAGTAGATCAAAGAACAGAAACAATATTTTGCATTATACATACCTGTCTAAAAAAAAAAAAGAAAAAACAAAAGAAAAAAAAGAAATCTGCTCTTCTTTGAGGATCTGAATGGTAGTTCACTAATAAAAGGTGAGATGGCAACTGTCACACGTAGCTTTTGTACCATGTGAAACAGAACTATACCTTGGAATGGGATGTTAGTGCTAAAGTCATCGTTCACAGCAGTAACATAAATAATCACACCACCTTGTCGGTTTTTCCTCTGTAAGCATGAAATAAAATTCCTGAAGCCTGAAGTGAATTACTTATCTCGGAAGGTGGTAAGAGCAGTAGCATCACCAGTTACAGGAAAGGAAATCAAACCTTCTGTTGTCTTAATCCTTTGGTGGCTAGTCCTGCGGCCTTGTGCCCCTCCTCCCTGTCCCTGAGGAAGAAAAACTGTCCCACCAGTGCCAGCACATTGCGGCAGAGACCTGCCCCTTCCTCGCCTCTCTCTGCGCCTTTCCCCCGGGCGGGCGTTGCTCTGCCGTCCATCCGCAGGCCATCTCCTCTTGCAGGAGGAGCAACCTGGGAGGCAGGCAGACCCTCCGCGGAGCAGGAGGAGGGACCAGAAGCCATCCCCTCACCTTGAAGTTTCAAGAGCTTGCTGATCAGTGCCTCTTTGGTACTTCAGAAGCGGGGAGTCACATGTGAACACATGGGGCTGGAAGGATTAATTTTTTTTTATACAAAGTCCTGCTTTACCTCTGTGTTGGCAATTTAAGAGACTTTCAATTATCCTCAGCAGAGTGTTCACGCATACAGCTTCCATAAGTAAAATAACTGAGTGTAAACGTGTTTTTTTCTGATGGATGTTGTGGCTAAGAGGACATGACAGTGAGCTGCAAGAGTCATTATCTATTAATTTTGCTAGTTTATTTTAGTAAGCAATTTATAGCTTTTCCAGAATGTCTTTTACATTTTCCGCTCATTAATTGAGTCCCATTTATACTATTTCTTTTGCATTAAAAGATGTATTGCACTATTTAAAGTCTTAATTTAGCCCATATGTCAAAACTATATCTAAATGAGACACTTACAGCACTTTTGTATGAATTACATTATGTAAGTCTCCTCTCCTGTCTTTTTTATCCTTGCAGATTCAATTTCTTTATTAGAAGGTAGGAAAGGAACAAATAAAATACAAGTATAATAAGCAGCAATATTAAAACACAAATTTGGGACGACCAAGTCAAGGTCAAGCTGTAGAAGATATTTTAAGTGCTTAAAAAAAATGGTCCAGAACCTTGCATAAATGTACTTAAATTATTGCTGCTATCATCAACAGAGAGAAGGTGCATACATTCTCAAGATAATGTCTTCTTTGTAAGCCAGTGGTAGGAGGGGAAAAAAAAATGCAGAATAAGGAGGGAGAATCAAGGCAGACCATTATCAGAACTTCTTTCTCAAAGCTCATCTAGTATTCCAGCTTCTGACAGTCCTTAACTCTAGGAAAAAAAATAAAACTAGACCAAAACAAAATGACAACAACCCCCCATCCCTGGGATCTACCCCAGAGTTACTGAGGCTAGGATACATTCTGTCTTTAAACATGGGGGTTTTTTTCCAGAAACTCTTCCAGAGTTTTTGTTTGTGTATTTGTTTTCCGGCAAGTAATTTCTTCCTGTTTCATATATTAGCTGCCGATGCTGTGAGCTAGATACTTTACTGGTTTAAATTTTCATCTCTTTCCTTTAGTATCTCCATTGAATGGCCCATTGATTCCCAAACTGTATTATTTACAAGAGGTACAGGGAACGTCATTCCTTTCCTTGGATGGCTAGCAGCAGGCAGTGACATCTCCCACTGGGAGTAGTACCTTTGCACTGTTCAAATGTGCGTATAACTTAGATGCTGATATTGATGTTCACAATAATGATGTTTGTCATCTGCTCCATTGCAGATGTCAGAAGCTCTTTCCCACTTAGCACTACATAATAAGGTGTCACTTGCTTGGTTCTTTATGCTTCTTTCTTTAGTCAGAGAGTTTGGTGAACTTTATTTCTACTTTCTCTCTCTATGAGCAAAGTATGACTTTTTTACATTATTTAAGGTATATGCTGTATTTTTAAGATCTCAGTTAACATTAATCAAGACAGTTTTTTGCCCTTAAAACTGTGACTATTTTCAACATAGATTTCCTTTTGCTCGCTCACTATTTGGTGCTATTATATTGCTTACAATAAGATACAATGTTGCCAGTGGTTATAATCATGATCTTTAACATCTGTTCTTTGCAAATACCAACTGTTCCTTAATTTGGTGCCATATTTAAAAATAATTATCCACTTTCAGCCTTCCAATTTAATATCAAGTTGTATTTCATATCAATGTGTTTTACTAGGTAGATGATTTTGTTTCTTTTATTGTATAGTTGAATCTTAGCTGATAACAAATTACTGTTTCTTTCACCCTGGATAAATTTGGTAGAGTGAGTAGTGCTCCTTATTACCTGCTTCCATCAACAGCTTTCTTTTGTCCTGGCAAAAAAAGAAACAATCACAACATATTACCATGTTATCCTGAGAAGGAATTTGGGTGTACTAGAATTTGGAGGTATCTGTACTGCATATCTGATAGTGTTGCTCTTTCCTAGTAACTACTCTTCCGCACAGAGCTGAGTATTCCTTTTTTAATTTTTTTTTTTTTTTTTTTTTTTTTTTTTTTTAGCTATACTTTGGAAAACTATGTGTTTCAGCTTTTACTATAAAGAGACTTTTAGTATAAGGGAAGGCCACTTTATGATAATTTCTTTACATTGGGCTTGGAAATCCCTTCAGACCCTGGACTGCTAATGCACCTGCTCCAAAACCGAGAAATAGAATAATTCTGAACCCAAATCTTGAAAGTTATAGGTCAGATAGTAAATTCTGTGTTATGATTTTTTTTACATATTAGAACCTTGCTGAAGTTATTTGCTCAGATCCTAACTTGCTCTCCATTTCTTCAAGTGCAGCCTAACCAGTCCTCGTGCGCAAGCAGAATCCTTCACCCCCCCATAGTAGGTATCATGACACATGCTTTCAACTTACTCATTTTGTGGAAAGGCTTCAGTTATTCAGGCCAATGTGCAGTGTTACCACCATTGGAAAAACCTGAGCTCTCTTTCAGATCTACCCTACTCTGTAGGAAACATTTTTTTGCCTTTATTTATCTTCAAGATAAGGTTGGAGAAACCTGAAACCACCTAAGGACTTGATCAGGCTCTCGATACGGATAGTTCAGAAAAAGAAGTGGGAATCATGTTATCCCACAATCACTCACTACAGCATTTTTACAACTTCCCGGACCAGGTTAACATTACTAACTGTTGAACAGTGGCTCCTATTCTAGCTAGACCTTAGCCTCACCCAGTGTGGCTATTCCAACATTTCTGCAATAAATTCTATAGTGATACTGGATCTATTCTGATTTTCCACTGAACATAACTTAAGTAATCTTGAAGGTCATGGACATAAGGAGGAAACTATGGCCATGCACAAATATCTTTAAAGATTCTTGTAGGTGGTTATCCCTGTTAAATTCATTACAGTTTAGATAAAGAAGGCTGGAAATTACATCAAGTTATAAATAACATAGCTTGTAAACCTGTATAAGTGACCAATATGGCAGAAATGCAGTCAAATGCAGTCAAAATGCATTTTATGTGTATAAAAGGCGTAGATAACTTTTTTTTTTTTACAGACAAGGAAAGTAATTTGAATTAATCAAGAACTAAATATAAAGTAGACACAAATAGACATTTTTTTACTTTTAAAAATATCTGTGAAAATCTAAACTTCTAGTTTTTGTTTGTACTTATAGCTATACTTCCTAAATGGCAAGACACAGAAGCTGAGATCTCAGAACTTTTTCCTACTGTGTCTGATCTGCTAGAATCACTGAGCAGAATGTTCAAAACCTTAAACAAACATATGCTCTTAGAAAATCTCCAGCTTTTCAGACTCACAGATACTGGAAAGTTCAAAGATGGCAAGTTCATTGCACTGAAGATGCCCTGGTCTGAACACACAAATTTTGCAAGCTTTATTTTTACTGTTGATAGAAAAATTTTCTGTTATTTTCCTGATTATACTTAAAATTAACAGATCATATACAGATGATGGATTATTTTTTTAAATTATGAATATCAGACTTAGTCTTTAAATAGAGCAGCAGAACCTCTCATTTTTCATTGCAATATTTAGTTTACATTTTTTTTGGATGAAGGAACTTACTTTTTTCACTGTATGTACAGTACCTAACACAATGAAAATGCTATTTGTTAAAGTCTCCTAGACATTACTGTACTCAATATGAAAAACTAGTAATATTATTAACCTAGTGGGGTAGCACTTCAGAATAAATTTATTTCTTGAGCTGTGCCCTTAATTTTTACAGAATTACATCTCTAATGCTTTGAAGGATTTATGAAATAAAATCAAGTGGTGAAGTTGTAATATGAAAGAGTGAGTTGTTTTCTGACAATGTATTGGCTTTAGAAGCAGCAAGGGTAGAAAGTCAAATACAACTAAAAATGAAATGTCCTATCATTGACCTCTAGAGAATTAATATTATTTCTTGTAATAGGGAATGTTAATTTTATTACTTACACCTTATGTTTTGAACAGCTCTACAGTCTCTTTCTATATTGGTTATTTTAAGAATGATTGCAAGATTTTAGGTTGAAAAAAGTACTAAGTGATAATATGTAAACTTTGTGTTATGTGACTTAAAAAACAGAAGATGAGAAAGCCTTACTACCTTGTTTGATGAATCTTAGGATATTATTCTGAATACTTTGTTTCTGTTTCTGTTGAAGATGGCCTTTGTGAAATAGGCCTACTGGCATATAATACTTTACATACCCACTGTAGCTGGTTACGTCAGATAAATTCACTGAGGAAAATTAAGCTGTGATGTTTCTATTAGAGATTCTTTGGGCATTTAGGGACAAAATCATCTAACTTTCACTGGAATTATCATTACTAGACTACAGGCTGAATTTATTTACTGTGTTAAAGTTAAGTAACTAATGATAGGATGAGAGGAAATAGCCTCAAGTTGCAGCAGGGGAGGTTTAGGTTGGATATTAAGAAAAATTTCCTTACTGAGGGTTGTCAGACATTGGAACAGGCTCCCCAGGGAAGTGGTGGAGTCACCATTCCTGGAGGTGTTCAAAAAAGGCACAGATGTGGCACTTCAGGACATGGTTTAGTGGGCACAGGGGTGTTGGTTTGATGGTTGGACTTGCTGATCTTAGACGTCTTTTCCAAACTTAATGATTCTATTTCTATTTAAAGAAGAAATATTTGAATGCTAATGTTCCTATCATGTAGGTTCCATAAAGTTTTATGAACCGGGAGAAAACAACCATTTTTACTTCAATCAATTGACATGATACATTGTTTGCATCCTGTTTTTTGCAGAACTTAGTTTATTGCTTATCATAATCAGATTAAAGTTTACTAAATTAATGAAACTTACTTTTTTCTTCTAATAATGGAACACGCAGAGTATATGCTTTGACTTAGGAAGACATTGCAAAACTGAAGCTATTAATATCTTCTCAAATTTTCCTCTTGAATCTCTTCACTAAGATGAGAAGGAAACATTCTCATCTTCATTTATTATCTATGTTGTATATGTCTGTGTGTATACTAAATCATTTTTTGCTTTGTTCAGAATATTGAACAAAGTCATATAAATAACTACTCATAAGCATTTACTTTTTTGCTTGAAAATCTCAAAAACTTCATGCTACAGGACAAACATTAACTCATCTGATGAACAAAGAATCACAAAGTCTGAAACGGTGGTATATGCATACCTGTGCTACCAGTTTGGTGCATCCAAGTTGTAGAGTAGGTTGCTTGGATTCCTCTGAATAAATGACTCCCAAATCTTGTTATGAGCAAAGGGCAATGAATACACTTTATCTTCAAAATCAATTTGTTACTCTAGTTGAAATCTCAAGAGTCTAATGAAATAATAATAATTATTAGCCCAATTACCATCTGAATAAGTTGCAGTTCAAACTATATACAATTAAAATTAATATGCTCAAATTTCTTAGTATGGTGCCCCTTTCTTTAGTGAAGTGTTCACCCCCTCTAGTGCTCTGCTGGCTGCTGAGGTCAAACGCTTCAGTGCGGCTTGAGGGAAGTTGTACACTGAAACTTCAGCATCCCTAGTCCTTCACTGGAAGGAGCTAAATGTTGATACGGATAGCATCTTCCCCCACACAGCCCGAGGCGATTTTTTTTTACCTTTGTAGTACCTTGCTCTTTCTTCATTGGTCTGCAGGACCACGTCACATCCAATGCACTGTATATGGTCTGTTTTACATGTTTACCCAGGTTATCAGGTTGCATTCTTCTCACAAATGGTGTTATCTCATCTCTGGTACCATCCTATGCCTATAATTTTAAGGCCTCTGCTCCTATCCTGCGCCTCCTCTCCTCTATGCAGCATTTCATTCCAGGGTCATAGATAGTTCATTCTACACCAAAAAGCTGCTGAATATGAATATCAAGCAGCTACCAAAATGTATATAGCTATACACACAAACAAATATGCATGTATGTACATAGTTACACAATTTTAGAAAGCTAAACAAAGATAAAATAAAATCAGATAATTATTAATCTGATCATTGGATAACTGCTTTTGTGGTTAAACAAGCTAAACAAGATCTTCAGAGATGAATCCAGACAAAGCCTGGTAAGTCCTAAAGCATGTGTTATTTTGTCAGCACAAAGTCTGTAGCCCATTACAAGCAATGACGTCGTTCCACTGATCTAGAAGGCTGTGCTTGTTTTCTTGAAAAAAAATCGTCCTAAGAAGATCCTTGAAGTTGATTTATAGGATCACAAACTGATTAATTTTTCAATGCTGGAAGATACCAATGCTGGAAGAAACCAAGCTGGCAAGTCCATATTATATAGTTCAGAATTATATAGCTATGGGTACGCTGTTTATTAGCTCTGATATTCCTTTTCATACCAGTGTCAGTCATCTTCCATACTCCAGCCAGGTGAACTCCATCACTAGAGAATCCTCCACAGCATCCAGGGGCCCTGCATACCAGGACATGTTTAGTGTCCTAGCACATGCAGCACTCATCACTGAGACTAAGATGAGGGATAAGATGAAGAGCTATACTTATCACTACTCCCAAGTCTGTCATTTTATTGCAAAGTAGATCAATTTTATGAGGGTACATACAATCACATAAGCTCAGAACTATAACCAGGCAGATAAACCCTGCCTTTTGGTACCTTTGGTACATTGGTACCTATGAAAGAAGCTGCATATATATATCTCTCTCTATATATCTATATATATATATATCTATCTATATCTCACTGTGGATCTTAGTTGCTAGACTTACTAACTCAGGTTTCCACTATCTCGTGCCTCTTTGCACAGTTTTATGGTGTAAACATTCAGATTTCAAATCTGCATTTGGAGATAGTTATGGCATTTCTGTTGAAGAGAAAGGAAGATTTAACCTCTACAGTTTATAAAATATTCACATACAAAAAACCCGAGACATGGAGAAAAGTTTTGCCTCATGGTCAAATGTACTATTTTGGGGCTGCAATTTAAGCATCATTTCAATTTGTCATTGTTGGAATTAAAACAACAGTAACACCAATAAATTACTGTACTATACTAATGAAAGTTATGCCAGACGTTTTATCTTAATAAACACTGAAAAATGTTTCTTTTTTTCTCCCTGTGAAATAAAGATCAGATATTTTCATGAGTTTAATAACAATAATAATAAGAATGCTACTTTTAAGTTCTCTAAGGAGAAGTCAAATTTGAGACTGGGCCTATAATAAATATTACCGGTGATCTTGGAAACACTGGGCAATTTGAGTAAATAATATTGTATTTCTTTTGCAGTTCAGAAGGCAAAGTATTTAGCCAAGGTCAAAAATAGAAAACAGAGCTTCAGCGTTCTGTACCAAACAACAGAATTCAAGTGCCTCTGTTGCATCCTTGCTAGATTTAGCTTCCCCCGAATCCCCAAACCCTTTCGGAAGAGTAGAGTCATCCACTGGCAATGATAGCTCCTGCTCCTCTCGGCCTCCTTCCCTGTGTGAAACCCCACAGCCTAGCTGTTTGCACGGGAGGTGGGATGGCTCCTGAAGGCAGTGACCCGACTGCTGCACGAGCTGTTCTCCATCTGCCTGTGGGTGACCTGGCTAGCACCCAAGGCAGGGCTGACCTTGCTCCTGGGCTACCCACATCTTCATCTGTCCGGGACCTTGCCGTGCTTCTCATAAAGTTGCTCTCCCCTTTCTCCTGACTGCCAGAAAAACTGGTCCTCCCTCTGGCTGGTGTCCAAGCTGATCCAGTCGCTGTTTCTCCATCTGGTTTATTCTTGGAAAGGTGAACTGGATGTTCTTAATTTAGAATAGTCAGTCTCTCCCTACCCTCTCTCTCCAGCCAACTTACTGCATCTACAACATATTTAATTTTGGCCAGATTTCTGTGTAATGCTGGAGGGGAGACCTGGCTGTTTCCCTCTCTTGCTCTCAAGCTCCCTTTTTTCTCTTTTGTCCTTTGCTTCTTTTCTATTCTCCAGTAGCTGGCAGAAAGTTTCCTAAAAATAGAACAGCTTAAAATCTTTATAGTTTTACTGTATCTTCATTGTCCTTTTGATACACCACTATCAACTACACACATGTATCCCTTCCTCTCTCTCCAGTGGGTAAAGCGCTTTAACAACACACATTCATAAAAATTAATTCTATATGAACATCTTATACCCTTGGTACCAAATGGTAAAATGCAGAAACAGACAATGGGTTCAAAAGGAAAAGCCTCCATGAATATTTTTAGTTTACTATAAAATATCTGAGTGAAGCTATGCTGATTTTTCTCCTCAGATTTTATCACACGAGGTCTGTTTGTTGGTTGACTGTGCCGCTGACTCTTAGAGGTCAATGCGTTTCCGTGCTGTTACTCGTGTAGCATTCATGTCAGGGGCTTCAGCTGGTCTAATTGGCGTAGACTACACCGCAGTCAATGAAGCTAGCGAAGTTTTCATCTGCCCATCCTGCTCACAGATCAAATAGGAGCATTCCACAAGCAGCAGTTACTCGGTCCTATCTATCTGACCTGCCTTTGACATGTAAAGATAGGACAGACTACGTTATACCAGCTATAAATCTGCGTTAGGCAATGCTGTGTTAACTCTTTAGTAGCAACTATGGTAGCGTTTAATAAAAAACAACAACATTGTTTATGAACAATTCAGTATTCTGATGTTTAGCCCACATAAACTGGGCTGGTTTGTTTAGGGCTTCCATTGATTTTAGTGCAACTTCAAACTGGTTTTTTAGAGAGAACATGCTTTTTATACTGACAATTGTACACAGATATTAAATAGGAGAATCTCGCTGTGGATATTTCAGTGAGAAATACAGAAAAATAAATCACACTATAAGCTTGATTTCAGATATTTTATAGAAGGTAGAGTGAATTATTTTGGCTGAAGTTATTAATTTGGCCCTCTTTTGGGGACAGTAAAATGCCTTAAAGTCAGATTTTTCTTTGCTTTTTTTTTAAAAAAATAACTATTTTTTTTAAACTAAACCAGCAATCCTTTCAGTCTGCAATAGGTATTAATATGGTGCAAGAAATCACAAACCCTCTAGGTAAAACCAAAAGAAAACAGGTTAGGATTAGTGTCATTATAATGACATATGAGTTGAGGTTAAATTGTTGTGCCCAAAATGCAACTGTAAACTCTGTATTAAATTCTCTTGTGTCAAGACCCTACCTCTGAACCTCAATGAAAACCACAATTTTCAAAAAAAAAGGAAAAACTTTTTTTTTTCCCCCAACTTTTTTCTTTCTGAATTCGAACAAAAAATAAAAAGAGGGGGGGAATTCCTTAAAAAAAGGTGTGGGGCGGGAGTTGGTGTCAAACAAAGCAAGGTTCTTTCTGGCTGATTGACTTTTCTCAAGGTGTAACTGAAAAGGCCAATTTTTTCATTCTAGAAAACCAGAGAGCTCAAAAAAATTGCCTTATGTCTGTCCCCTATCCTGTACCTAGAAATCAAAAAAAAAAGGTTCGTTCATGGAGCACAGAGTGAGGGCATCTTGTCCTGTGTCACCTTCTTAGCACCCACTAACAAAAAGAAAAAAATGTTGGCCTTCTGTTTTCCTCTCCCTCTTGGCAGGAGGGATGAGATTTGAATCTTTTCCTTACCCAGGAGCTCATCTCAAAGGCTTTTCCCTTTTCACAATTGTCTTCCAAGCTATCATTTAGGCTTTGCTGGTGGGACATGGGATGAAATGTTGAAATTATGAAATTATTCAGACAGGAATCCTTTATTTTATTTTATTTTGTTCTATTAAATTTCATTCTTTTTTTTTTTTTTTTTTTTAAATGGAAATGTCATGGGGATTAATTAAAACAAAACAAAACAAAACACATTGACATTTCTGAAATTGGAATATTTAATTTAGTTTTGTTGAACTAATCCAACAGGGCTATTTTTCTGCCACTGAAATTTGTGCATAAATGTCTTTTCCAAATTAGGCTGACCTGGCCATGTAATCTCTATACTAATTCTCATACTAATCTCTACACTAGTATTTATACCGAGAGGTTTTAATGCTGATCAATCACAGCTATAGATTTGGTCTTCATAAGCTGGAAGGTAATATTTCTGATATTTCTTCTACCTTCATGCTTCATTTTTTTCCTACATGTAAATGGGTACACTAATATTTACGTCGCTACCTACCATAGAGGTAGAATAGCCTTCTAACATTTGTACCAGATTGATCACACATGTGAAAAAGTGTATGACGGTTACATAGCTAACCAAATGGAAAGAAATATTTGTCTTGTTATTCTTCAACATATTTTATATTAACTCATGACCAAATTCTGACTTGTGCTATATATGACTTGTATCTAATAGCAGTTGCTGTCATCTCTGCAGGAGACAGGTGGAAGAATAAGAACTAGTTACTTACAGAAATCAGCTGAATTCAGGTTCTTCTTAGGATGTGATCATCACTGTGAGATCTTGGGCTAAAGACAGAGATGGGACAACATCCCCAATTTTGTTCAATCTATATCTAAACAGTGTGTAACAGTAAGAGAACAAGGGAGCTCCATTCTTTCAGGGGATCATCTGAATTTGATCTTATTGATTGTATCTTGTGATGGGAATAGAAACAGGAAAAGATAATAAGGTGTCTGCGTATTATTTTCCAAACACAGTGTATTCTATCATAATATTCACTGAGAAAATGAAAGGGAAGGGAAGGGAAGGGAAGGGAAGGGAAGGGAAGGGAAGGGAAGGGAAGGGAAGGGAAGGGAAGGGAAGGGAAGGGAAAGGAAGGGGAGGGGAGGGGAGGGAAGGGAAGGGAAAGGAAAGGAAAGGAAAGGAAGGGGAGGGAAGGGAAGGGAAGGGAAGGGAAGGGAAGGGAAGGGAAGGGAAGGGAAGGGAAGGGAAGGGAAGGGAAGGGAAGGGAAGGGAAGGGAAGGGAAGGGAAGGGAAGGGAAGGGAAGGGAAGGGAAGGGAAAGGAAAGGAAAGGAAAGGAAGGGGAGGGAAGGGAAGGGAAGGGAAGGGAAGGGAAGGGAAGGGAAGGGAAGGGAAGGGAAGGGAAGGGAAGGGAAGGGAAGGGAAGGGAAAGGAAGGGGAGGGGAGGGAAGGGAAGGGAAGGGAAAGGAAAGGAAAGGAAAGGAAAGGAAAGGAAAGGAAGGGGAGGGAAGGGAAGGGAAGGGAAGGGAAGGGAAGGGAAGGGAAGGGAAGGGAAGGGAAGGGAAGGGAAGGGAAGGGAAGGGAAGGGAAGGGAAGGGAAGGGAAGGGAAGGGAAGGGAAGGGAAAGGAAAGGAAAGGAAAGGAAGGGGAGGGAAGGGAAGGGAAGGGAAGGGAAGGGAAGGGAAGGGAAGGGAAGGGAAGGGAAGGGAAGGGAAGGGAAGGGAAGGGAAGGGAAGGGAAGGGAAGGGAAGGGAAGGGAAGGGAAGGGAAGGGAAGGGAAGGGAAGGGAAGGGAAGGGAAGGGAAGGGAAGGGAAGGGAAGGGAAGGGAAAGGAAGGGGAGGGGAGGGAAGGGAAGGGAAGGGAAAGGAAACGAAAGGAAAGGAAAGGAAGGGGAGGGAAGGGAAGGGAAGGGAAGGGAAGGGAAGGGAAGGGAAGGGAAGGGAAGGGAAGGGAAGGGAAGGGAAGGGAAGGGAAGGGAAGGGAAGGGAAGGGAAGGGAAAGGAAAGGAAAGGAAAGGAAGGGGAGGGAAGGGAAGGGAAGGGAAGGGAAGGGAAGGGAAGGGAAGGGAAGGGAAGGGAAGGGAAGGGAAGGGAAGGGAAGGGAAGGGAAGGGAAGGGAAGGGAAGGGAAGGGAAGGGAAGGGAAGGGAAGGGAAGGGAAGGGAAGGGGAGGGGAGGGGAGGGGAGGGGAGGGGAGGGGAGGAGAGAGAGAGGGGAGGGGAGGGAAGGAAAGGAAAGGAAAGGAAAGGAAAGGAAAGGAAAGGAAAGGAAAGGAAAGGAAAGGAAAGGAAAGGAAAGGAAAGGAAAGGAAAGGAAAGGAAAGGAAAGGAAAGGAAAGGAGAAAGGAATTGTCTTTGGAAAGGTCTGATTACAGTGTGATATTCAGATTCTTTTAATTAAGAAGGTTACGCACCATTTCCACAGCCTTTTCACACATACTACTAAGCACACACTTATCTTAAATAAGTATACTTTGTTGCAATTCATTAAACTTCTTTCCCCTCTGGGAAAAAAAAAAAAAAAAAGAAAGGAAAAAAAAAAGAAGAAAAAATGGATTTCGTAACACAGAAACCACACAATCGTATGGAAAAATGCAAAAACACTCAAGTTGATCATTAAATACTGAAACAAATAAAATGCAAAGATTTTCAAACTGATTCCAAATAATTCCATGAAAAAAGAGTCTCCCTGGTATTGTAAATTAATCCATGCAGTTTTGTATTTACAGTGCCTCATGTGTAGCTTCTAACTTCTGTTCCAGAAGCTGTGATTTAAAACATATTTTAGTAGGAACTGAATTTTAGTCACAGTGGAATTATTAAAGAAGAAGTGAAAGAAAAAAAACCCCAAAACCCAACATTTATTCAACAAAATGCTTTCATTCAGTGTAGTGTATTTATTCTGTATAGTGACAAGTTATTGATCAAGAATGCAAAAAAAAATAATTATATTTCAACCTATTCAGCCTTCCAAGCCCCACTTCTCCTTCCTCTCTTGGTTCCACTTGGCTCCTCTTGGAGCTATGCCTCCCTTAAGTGACAATAAGTAAGACTCACTTTGGGAAAAGCTGCATATATGAATCTCCATAAAACCCCCCATCTAGAAATGGCAAAGATCCCAACAATAATAATAAGAAAAAGGCAATACAAATCCCCCAAATTCATTATTGAGTCCACAGAGCAGCTTCTCCGCCTTTTAGCGGTGCTGTGCTGGATGCTTATCTAGCCTGGAATAATTCTGCTTAGTTTGATGCAAATTCCAAACACAAGAGCCATGATTTGGGTATAGGTGACTGGAGAGGATCATCCACCTTAAAATCTTGAGTTCTGTCCTTCTCCCTCCCTGTCCCTCAGTGAGTAAATTCAACTTACTGTGATATCAGATCAGTATTTGAATAACCTACCTTATTTTCTCTGGGATATATTTGCAAAAGTTATAAGCTGCTACTTGGAAGTTGGAAATATCGTATGTAAATCAAAAATAATCAAATAAAACTTTGCTCTTCTCATATTTCATGCCAATGATCTATAAAAGTGTAAAAACATAACCTGCATGATATTCAGAGATCAAATACAGGGATGAATATCTCCTCTCCCCCCCCCAGTTTTAGTTCACAGGAGCAATGTATTCCTGTGCAAAACCGAGGACAGGACTTAGTAGAAAAGTCTTTACATACCTTGCTTTTATATAGCACCTTGCTGTAAAACTCAGCAGATGTTTGACTAACTTCATTTAACTTTTTCCAAAATGTGAAGCTTTTTAAACAGCTTTTGTTTGAAAATAATCATCTTTGTTTGTAGATAAAAGCATGGCTTCTAATTCTCTGCAAACTAACATACATGCAATTTATTCATTTGGGTTTTGCCCTCTAGAGACAAATACCTTCAAAGAAAAAAAAAAAAGTAGTTTTGTTTTGGTTATAAAGTTTTTTTCTTTCTTCCCTTTGTTTTATAAGAGAAATCCACCCTTAGGTGGATAGAATGGAAATCCCACCACTGAAATTCCTCTAAACCTCTGCCTTGCATAAATGCAGCCCACAAACACAGTAAAAGAATAATTAAGCAACAAATAAATGAAATAAGAAGCAAAATATGTGGGTTTCCCCCTCTACCACCCTCGCCTCTCTTCTTCTTCTTCTTTTTTTTTTTGAGGTTTTGCTTGTCTCACCTTTTGGTTTTCCGAGATTTTTCAAGAAAACTTTTTTGCCCTTGTCAAAGTATCTGTCTGTGTTTTGAATTCTCCTCATACTGGAAAGTGATTAAGGGAAAAACTGTTTACCTGTCGTCCCACCAAATGAACCCAAGAGAGTGAAACCTTCTGAGATGAGTCCAATTACGCATGTGTCAAAGACGAGGATACAATCTCATTTATCTCCTTGAATGACAACTGACCCCTTTTTAATCCCTTTTTTTTTTTTTTTTTTTTTTTCAGTGTTCTTTATTCTGTTTAAAAATAAACAGTGCTCCTAGGGTTTCACATCTTTATTATTTCTTTAGTTTCTGGAAAATGGAATATGTTTTCCTTAAATAAAGATAGTTAACTCTACTGAATTCTTAGGACTGTCTTTCTTCAAGTCATTATAGCATATACACATATAACCACAACATTTGATTGGTCATTATAATTGAACAGAAATTTATCTTTAAAAGAAGTTAGTAGATATCATATTACAATTGACAGATCACTAACCAAGTTTTAAATTGTATAGACATTTTAATTCCAATTTCATTATAATGTTCTTGCGCACTAGCGAACACCTAATTTAAGCTATAGCTTTTGGATGGATCAAATTCCTATTTTTAATCACAATAAATATAATGAAAAAGGAAAAGTTTCCAAACAGTTTAACTGGAATTCTGAAGTTTCTCTCTCAGTACACAGTGCCTATATCACAACTCATTTTCATTTATTTATTTTGGTAAAATAAAGTTCACTCAACTCTTCCAAACCTCCAGTAAGGTTTTGCTCGGGCAGTGATTAGAGCTCCTCATGTGTTCCCTCAGAACTGGGTTGCCCAGTCATGTTGATTGTGCTACTAAATCTGCTCTCAGCAAGCAACGGGTCTCCCCCATGGAGCGAGATGATGTTAAGCTTTTAACACACCTTGGAGGGAAGCTGTGACAACAGTCAAGGTGACAGTGGCTGCTGAATGCTACCGTATCGCTGAGATCCCTCTCTGCAGGAAATAGCAGGGTCTGTGACATCCAGAAAGAGCTAACAGCGTAACTCTTTTCCTTAATATGTGACAGTCCAAATCATTTCCTTTCAATATTAGTACCAAAAAGCCTGTCTGTCATTAGCAGATGCCTAGACAAGGAGAAGCGGAGACTGTTTATCACGTGAGAACACTGTACTGGGAATAAGTATGTGTTTTCTTCTCAGTTTAGAAATGTTTTCTCATAATTTTGTGAATTAGCCTTCTTATTTGACTTCTGTTTTTTAAGATGCAGACTACACAACTAATTTATTTTTTTTTTACTTATTGCTGTGTGCTATCTGCACCTTGTCAAAAGTCCCTCCTATTCTGGCCAGTTCACCTCATCACTTCTTCAACGAACATTCCCAAGAAACTTCCATTTTTATTTGCTTCCTACTACTTATTTCTGTTCCCTTCACATGGCATATATTATTTAGATTACATCCTGTGACAAGTTTCAGCATTCTTGCTAAATGAGCATATCTTGTTTGCCAAATGTTAGCAATGGTTGTACCCTTTTCTTACACCTATGCCTGGTTAATTCTGACTTGGTAAATGAAATGTCAACTCTTCTGTATTGCTAGAAAGCTGGTGAGAAGCAGCGTTGGTAAAAAAGCTGTTTTTCCAGGTGGTAAATGGTAACATATCACTGAATTCCAGTAACACTTCTTCAATTTCCACAGGTCTTAGGAGAGCATCCTTCTCCTCTTCTCATTTTTCCTTTTTTGCATCAGCTCCATGTCATCCTGTGCAGAGCTGATGTCAGACCATAGACCAAAAGTAGGATTCAAGCATTATTACCAAAGAGCAGCTGTCTCCAAACTTTCCTGTTTCTTAAAGAAACAAACAAATAAACAAAGAAGCATGATAAAAAAGTGCAGAAGACATGAAAATGTGATCTGAGTTCGTGTTGGTTCCCTCACTCAAATCTAACATCAAGTTTTAGACAAAGAAATCAAGTTTTGCTTAGCACAGGCAAAAATGTTTGAGGTAAGAGCACCAGAAAGAAATCTTTGTTGATTTGGTTTTGATATCCAGTTTCATAAATAATTAAATAACCATTACTAAGAACGCAGTGTTCTCAAAGAACCTTAAGTTGTATAATACTATCATGTTTGCTCTGTTTTGAGAAAAAAATAACAGTCAATCTATCTACTTCTTAAAGCTGAAGCTGTATATAATTTGATAAGTTGTGTGTTCATTTCCAGTCTGATACAGAAACTATTTACTTATACTGACGTAGTTAGGAGGAGATAATCCTGAAGAATTTACCGAGAGATCATCCTCGAAAGATTGAGAAGTAATTCTGAATAATCTCAGAAAAATCCAGATGCTCAGATAGCGTACAGAATACTTTTCTATGGACCATAAGGCTTTCTGATGGTGCCATGATGGGCGCAATGGATAGACAGTTTTCCCGTGTTAACTTCAAGCTCATTCATTTCAAGTTTTAAGGTCTGTGATATTAGGGAGGTTTGTATTTCTTTGGAGCCAGCTGATTTGTCTCTGACGCGTAGACATAAATACAGTAAACAGTGATTCAGTGTTAGCCAAGGTACCAGAGCTCACCTATGCATCAATCATCAGGACTGTTCCCTTTGCACACCATGTTCTGCTCTGCTGCTGTTCTCTGAGCTGGCAGCACTACCTAGTTGTATTTTCTTATAGCATTAACTATGCTGAAGAATCATGTTTCCTCATTCACCATCTTTTGTGTTCTGGCCATGAGATTCCTGAATGACTGAGTAAGAGCTGCAGGGCTGGTCAGAATTTACTTTCCTTCCTTTCCAGAAAAAAGTATGATAAAAATACACGACAAAAGTACAGGCAAGAGTTTTTCAATCTCCACACAGGAACAGTTGTTAAATTTTCCTAAACTGGAATACGAAGAGGAAAGAGGGAGAGGTAACTTTTCTCAAGATGTCAAAATTTTCTGTTTAAAGGAGGCAGTTTCAACAGAAATAAAAAAAATCTGTCAACTGAAGGCATTTTCATTCCTTAAGCAACTAATTTCATAGTGCAAAAACTAAAATTGTTTTAGAAATTTTTGAGGTGGTACCTTTTTTTTTCTTTTTTTCAGTTTTATCATTAGCAGGATACATTAAGTCTGACAAAATGTAATGTTTGTTGTTTTACCATTTAGGACTTTCAGAAATCTTCTTGACCTGGAGCTAATACTGCTGTAGCACTAAGCTCTAAATTATCTCACCATAAATATGCCTTCCATAATAATGACAGAAGTGTTACTGTAATCCACAGTTCTTGTTTATTCTCCAAATATCCTTATTTCTTTTTGAGAGCCCAAGGAATGCACAATGAATATTTGAATTTTTTTTGTGTGTTTTGAATATTTGTTCAAAATTTCCTAAATTGACTTAAGGTAAAACTTAATTTCTATGAAAAAATTGTAACCTGTTGCATAATTATTGCACAAGATTTTGAGTGTATTATTCTTTTTTTTAATGAGGATTATATTATTTTTGTTATACTTTTCAGTGGACTATAAAAAAACAATGCTAGCTAGTAGACAAAAATTAACTTTTGTAGACAGTTGCAAGAAAAATAAACCGATGTATTTCATGTCTCTCAAAGTATGTAAGGACATAAACCAATACCTTGGGCATGTGTTTTTTTCTCAGTGTGAAGATTTCATGATTCTTGAAACTAATTTATTTTGGGGGAAAAAAAAAGCTGGAGAGCAAAAAACAGACTGTAGAAGCTCTCTTCTTTGACTAACTTCTGTGACTATTCTAAATTGATCACTTGTTTCCCAGACTAATCTCTAAACAGAGGGCATATCCCTTTCACTTGCAAAATACTCTCACACAAAATGAATTACCTTCCCACCACCTTGGTTACTTGCCAGGGAGTACTTTATTTTTCCACTAGGAAAAAGAAAATCAGCTCGTATTTTGCTTGCTAGAGCCTTCTGCATTTTAATTCTGAACTCTGAATGAACATCAGAGAGGCCTTATGATGTTTTGCACAAAAGTGCCTGTGTTCATAGTTTTACTCGGGGCACCCAAAATAGCATGCAGTAAGCAGTGTCATACTGTGAGTTTTCAAAACTAAAAGCAGAAGTGACTTATACTGGCAGGAAGCTGCAACTCCTAAAGCTTTCCGAGGATCTGTGAAGTAAAAGAGAACTGCTTACTTCTCTGCATCAGATGTTTAATTCAACTTTTACAATACCCATTTTTTTAAACCTAGAAGGCCCTGAGGTTACACAGGTAAGATCTCTATCTTTTTTTCCTTTATTATCTTCAAAAATCAAATTTAAAACGCTTAGCTGTGTGTCTCCAGTGCAAAAATCACAACAGGCGAGACAAACCCAAAAGCCACTCAGAACTTCCAGGACAAATCTGCTTTAGTTGTTTTCTCACGTTCCACCAACTAACTTCTATAGCTGTGGAAATCCAACTTTCTAAGTTGGATTTACCAGAGGAAACACTATAACTGTTTTGTGTTCAGCTGGCATATTAAAATATTCATGCTGATTATGTATCTGTTTTTGCAAGACCCCCGCCTCTGACAGACTGCTTGCAATTGCTTCATCTACACTTATGCAAGTGGTTGTCGCTAAAATGTGCTTACAATTTCTGAGGGTGATATCAAGAAGAGTGAAAAGTCTCTTGTTTTACAGCAACACTTAGAAGTACTCCCTGGCTTGCTTCTCTCCATTCTACTTTTGCAATAATAATAATAATAATAATAATTTTTAAATTTTGTCTTAACTTTACGTTCACCTTTCTTAGAAGTACTCCCTGGCTTGCTTCTCTCCATTCTACTTTTGCAATAATAATAATAATAATACTAATAATAAATCTTTTTAAATTTTGTCTTAACTTTACGTTCACCTTTCTGTTCCCATTTCTCTTTATAATCCCACACCTAGCAACTGCAAAGTCTTTCAGACCACAAAAAAGGGATGCCTCTACCTTTGTTGGATGTCAAGTGTAAAATGGCAATTTGTTAGTAAATAAGATGTTCAAAGAGCAGTGCCATATATATACTATCAAAATATTTGTATTGTATGTTTCTTTCATAAGCCTTCTATTAGGAGGTATAGCTACAATTTATTTTTCATGTTCAAACTCTCTGATTAGACTGTAGTCAAGAAACAGACAGTAGAATATAGCCCAGAAATATTTAATAGCTGTTGATTGGTTATTAAAATGCCGAGTGTCTGTCAGCTTGTTCATTTCTGCAAATTATTTTGGTATGAAACAGGTAGGAATTATATGGCTTTTGGATTATAGAATTTTTTAAGAGACTGTAATTTAGAATTAGTTGTGGTTGCAAAAGCACTCCAGATAGATAAACCACTATTAATTTATATGGGGATAAATTTGCACGAAGGTGCAAAAATTGATCTGTGGACACAGTTTTAGGAGTTATAATGATACATTGAAATGTTCAGCATTTTTCTGTTAGAAGTGTTGAACCAAGCACTTACATAAAATGAATATAGGGCTGTGTCTGGAGTTCAGGATTTCTGCATTTTTACAGCCTAAAAAATGCATTGGTGTAAGAGCTAGCAGACAATGAAAATCCATTCTTGGAATTATTTTTATGTAAAGGAGGGAAGAAGAAAGAGGGGCTTGTCCAGAAAATACTCTAAGTAGCTTAAAACTGAAGAACAAAATTACAAGTCTACTATGGAAAGCCATGCATTTTTAGAACCAAAATGTAACTATTTTAACCTAGTGTTAGGTAATTTATGAAATTATAATGCACATTTTACATTCTGAACTGCTAGTATGTAGAATATTTTAAAAATGAACTCAGTATGTCTCTGTTTCAGAATGCTTTACAATTACCAACCTGAAGTAAATATCAGACAATATCAGCACATTTTGTTTTTGAAATAAGAAAACAATATGTGATATGCTATACAGGCAGATTTTAATGATGCTCATGGTTTAAGCTACCTGTTGCTTTTCATCATTGCCTGGTGTTTTATTTGCTTTGGTACTTTATAACACTTTGGGGTGAAATTGCCATGGTGTAGTCTTTGCATCACATTCACTATAAATATACCTGGTGACTTCTTGTTAGCTTTATCAGAAAGATTTGGCTATTTCTTAAAACATTTTAATTTAAAACAGGTAATTTTGCCAACAGATCTAACACTACAATAGATAATACTCAATTAAAGCATTAGCTCTTTTGTAGGTGAAAACCACTATTCTCCTTTTACTCTGCAAGTCACAGAAAGTCTTGATTTCTACCACAGGCAGCAGAAATGGGTTCCATCACAGTCCCTTATTTTTTTCCCTATTTCAACTATGTTCCCAAGCCCTTTTGAGTCTACATGATGCTAAAGGAAGAAAGTTGTAATAACATGTCTTTGTTATCCATCCTTTCAATCTTCTTAACCCACAAAAATACTTGTTTCTGAAGGTGAATGAATCGAGAGGCCAGAGAGTGTGTCTGGCAACCTCAGCCATCCTGAGTATTCCAGACCTTACTAAGTAGACAAGGTACATATCCATCACAGAGGAAGTTGATGAGAATGGAGCAATGTCAACGAGACCACATGGGACGGACCTGGGAACATAATTGTGCTTTGGATCCACAGATCCAGGTCTCCTCTCCACAGCTGCATTGCCTGTAGCATAAAAGGAATTGCTATTGCTGCTGCTAACAAGCTGCAACTGTTAACAATGTTTGCAAAAGGACATTACTCCCAGGCTTTCTATCAGGGACACAAACATAGTGAAGACCTTGTAAGTGGAAGGTGATATTAAATTAGAATCCTTCATTCTCAGGCCACTGACCTAACTGTTAAATCAAACTCCTTTTTGAGACAACAGAATTAGAAACATTCAAATAAACAACATAAAAGATATCCCATTGGGAAAAAAGAACAAAGAAAGAAAGAAAACCTCAGTAAAAGACTTCGTGTCTGCACATATAGTACTGGAACTAAAAATACGATAATACCTGGAATAAGGTTACTAAAACTATATTAAGGGAGAACACTAAAGTATATATTCCGATGCAATGTTAAATTTGTGGAGGACAACTCTTTTTTCCATTGGCACTATTTTTTTTTTTCCAACTTATGACTGACAGTTGTTGCAACCTTAAAATTGCTAACTAAACATTAGAGGAAGTGTTTGGCTGTCACTAAACAATTTCCTGGTTGTCGTGGTTTAACTCCAGCCAGCAACTAAGCACCACGCAGCCGCTCACTCACTCCCCGCCATCCAGTGGGATGGGGGAGAAAATCGGGAAAAAAGAAGTAAAACACGTGCGTTGAGATAAGAACGGTGTAATAGAACAGAAAAGAAGAAACTAATAATGATAATGATAACACTAATAAATGACAACAGTAGTAATAAAAGGATTGGAATGTACAAATGATGCGCAGTGCAATCGCTCACCACCCGCCGACCGACACCCCGCCAGTCCCCCAGCGGCGATTCCCCACCCCCACTTCCCAGTTCCTATACTGGATGGGACGTCCCATGGTATGGAATACACCGTTGGCCAGTTTGGGTCAGGTGCCCTGGTTGTGTCCCCTCCCAACTTCCTTTGCCCTGGCTGGGCATGAGAAGCTGAAAAATCCTTGACTTTAGTCTAAACACTACTGAGCAACAACTGAAAACATCAGTGTTATCAACATTCTTCTCATGCTGAACTCAAAACACAGCACTGTACCAGCTACTAGGAAGACAGTTAACTCTATCCCAGCTGAAACCAGGACACTGGTTTACTTTTTACATGGGGTCATGACACATTGGGAGCCAAAACACGTCCCAGTAGAGTAAATTAGAAAATATAAATAACAAAGGAATAACTGAATTCGGTGTGACTGAGCCCTGTCGTTATGCATTTATCCTGATTCAAATCTAGCCAGGATAAAATCTCTCTGCAGAATAAACTCTTTTGCAGTATTTTACAGACCTTTAAGACAGTCAGTGGTAAATAACATGGGTAAATAAAATAGCAAATTAAAGTTCTTGAAGTTTTATTTTGCTTGACAATTTTCTGTTTAAAACTGGTTTTACACCTACTTAAGCAATATTGCATATTCCTATTATATTAACAAATATTTAAAATGCCTTGCCCTCAGTCTCATGCAGTATAAAGAAGGTTTGTGGCTTTTCATTGTTAGAATTCTGACAGTGTAGTCAAACTGTTGAGTTCTCTTTAAATACAAAGACTACAAAAATTAAAAGGGATTTAAAGAGACAATGCTTGGCAAATGGTAAAGACACTATGCTTACACACATCTTTCCCTTTGGAGAATCTTCTCAGAATGGTGAATAGGTTATGTAGAATATGTGGGGAACAATTTACAAGGCAACATAGTAAATTTTTCCTCTTGCGGTAATGAGTTGAAGTGAGATAATACCATCTGTCAAAACCAGTCAGAAAAAGACAGGATCAAAAGACTTTGCAAAGAAAACTGTATTTAGTGTCTCTCTAACAATTTAACATTGTTAAATGAGATCTAGATATTCAAAACAGAACTTATCAGGAGACGGAACAAGGAGCTATGTCTTATATTGCTTCGTAAACAGATTGCGGTTCACTGGATGTGGTCTCAGGTGAACAGAGCTCACCTCCTAGGAGTTTTACCCATGGTGACTAAACACGGGAGCCAAAACCCGAAATGATGTGAATCTTTGTTAAATCATCAATCTGTGATTTCTGGATGATTGGAAGCACTCTGAAAACGTCAAGAAGACTGCCAACAAACTTCGTAAATAAAGCTCAGAAAATCATAACACAGCAGCATGTAAGAACTTGTATAATCCAAAATACTCTAAATATTCTCTGCATATTTTTTGAAATTTACTGAAAACAGTCATATAAGCACACATGCCCCTACACAAAACCTTGCTCTGTGTTACATGTTGACATGAAGAGTATGAATGTGCCACAGAAGCTCCCTAGCGCCTTGGTGCACTCGCACATCTTTTTGAGAAGATGGAGACAGACTAGGAGTAGTCCTAACTTTGGTTGCCTCTTGACTTATCCATGACATTTCAGGTGCTAAGAAATGAGATTTTTTTTCTCTAAATGGTGCAAAGGCCTTCTCTCTTTCATCCTTCAGATGAAGAACACAAAAAGAGACCATTATCCAAGGGTCCATGAGCTGTGACAATGGGTCGCACTCATGAGGCCCTTCCCAGGCACCTCAGCTTCCAGTGGAGTCCACAGAAAACTTGAGGGAAAGAATGAAGGGAGAAGAGGACGTGTGCCAATATGGTGCAACCTATAAACCCCCCCATCTTTGCTAACAAATTGGAAAACAGTGTTAGTTTCAATTACTGCCCTGTTCATCTTCAAACAGCTGATCTCTCACTCTGTCTCTCTCCATGAGATACAGATAGCCGTCGGAGAAGATTAAGGGCATTGCTGGTGCTCTTTTTATCTGTCACTGTGATATATATTGGCTGGACCAAAAGTTACCCTTAACAGTAATTCCCAATGGTAGATGAGCTAGAATGATTTATGCTACTTTATATCCCGTGAGGTACCCCTGGAAAATAAAAAGACATTTCCAGACAAATTAAGATGACAACCAGACTTACTGAAAGAAAATGTGGTAAGTGTATTGGTTTTCCCCTAACATCAAATTTAACATATAAATTGAATTGGTTTCAAATGCCAGATCATTAGATAGCTGGCATACACAGCTATTTTCATAAAAGACTGACCCATGAAATGTATTAATAGCATTTGGAAATGTCACATAGAGATAAACTGTGCTGATTGCTCAGCTTTTCGTATGCGCGCTTTCAGGAGTGTGCAGGTGTTATAAAATTAGACCCATTTTCTGGTGCTTTACATGTAATATTATTCTACTCAATTGTTTATCATCTCAGCTATTTTTTATGTGATCATCTTATGAAAATATTTTTTCCCACGTAAAGATTACAGGAAAACAGAGCCTAGACTCAAAGACTGTCACAGTTTGAGACCAATTTGACAGCGTGGAGACTAGATGGGCTCAGTTACCTGAACATTTTAATCACAGCTAGATGAGATTTTTTTACAGGGGACACAACTCCCCTCACCTGCGGAGGGGAGACGGTGCCCTCCAGGAGGAAGATCAGACGCGTCAGCACAGCAGTCCCTACTGTGCAGAGGGGTTGCAGGCCCAGCCGGGCACATACGGACAGGTAGCAAATTTCTCAAGGAATAAATCAGTAGGAGCAGCTAACGCAGAGCAGCACTGCAAGCTGCGTACGATAGGAGCACGCCAAGGCCAGATCCTGAAGCGTCCTCTCTTGATGGGCAGAGCTAGTTTCACCACCGCCATCTGAACGACCCAGACAAGTAACCGCCTGCTCTTAGCAACCCAGCATTAACAAAAACAAACAAAAAGTTCCTATTACACTGAGTCCTTAAAACCAAACCTAAGAATTAAGTTACATTAAAAAAATAAAAGCTTTTCTCAGTAGACAATAGTGTTTATTTCCCTCAAATGAAGCTTTTTTGTCAGAAGAAAAGAAAATTTGAAGCAAGAACGTACCGCCAAATATAGTGTCTACAAGCATGGGTTTGTTGCCTGTATGAAGTATTCATAGAAACTCTGAAATGTAAATTTATGATCACATTTTCCAGTTATAGTATAAAAACTGGAAATGTAAATAATTCAAAGATGTGAAAAACCTACGTTGTCATAAATCATGGATTTTTGCTTTTCTGTCTATTGGGGTTTTTGCTGTGCGGTTTTCCTTTTTTTTTTCCTTTCTTTTTTTTTTTTTTTTTCTTTTTTCTTTTTTCTAATACATAGCCTCTCCAGAATAACAGCTGATTTCCAAGTGGAGAAATACTGCTTAAGTCTGACCTACCATAACCTGATTCGGTCCATTTTGTTTCAAATGAAAACAAGTATTGCTGAGTATTACTAATCACAAATGTCACAGAGTAGAAAGTATACTATTTCAGTAGGATATCTGAAGATAAACTCTGTTGGAACAATTTCAGTGGCCTTTTACAGTCAACAACTTTAGATTTCTAGGAATTTGTAATTGTTGTGTGTAGGCTTTCTTTTTTTAAGTCTGGGTATGTTGGAGCAATGCTCGCTATACCTAAACCAGGGAAGTGAGGTGAGCCTACAGACCCACATAGCAGTACCTATTGGAGAATGAACCGATGTCACTAAAAGACTGAAATTGTATTCACCTGTAATGCATGAAAAACGTGAGAGTTTTAATTTGTATGTCACAAAATCACAGAAAACAATAAAGTGAGGAAATAAAGAAAACTTAGGTTTGCTTTGATGTGTTTTCACATCCCAAACAAGTGTTTCCCTTTTTTCTACACTATCACATAGTGTCTATGATTTACATACTGTAGTATGACACCATAGTAGTATGAAATTATGATTATATAGATCATAAATCATAGTAACCATATGGAGGAAGAGCATTCTGGTAATCAGCTGTGTTAAGTAGGGATTCAAAATGTGTGAGAAAAAGTTTCCTGAAGATTTTTTTTTTTTTTAATATACTAGAAAACATGAAGAAATGTCAAGTCTTTCAGATAATATTATTCCTCCTGTCCAATCTAGAGACAAAAGGTTTCCAAAAAGTGTTCCTCTTACAATTCAAAGTAACTTCTACCAAGAAGACAAATAGAGTGTTTTATAAGAATTTCAAACATTATTTTAAGCTAGTTGATCTATGAAATATCTTTGTTCTGGTCTAATTTTCTTTACTGGATTCATCTATCTCTACCTAAAATACAAAACATATCTAACAGAGGAACTGTAAGCTATACTCCTAACTGTAAATTAATACTTACATATTTAACAAGATGTACCTTGATCCTCACTAATATTAATATGAACTCAGAAGTGAAAGAACTTGCTCAAAAATAGAATATTTCTGTGGGGATGACAATAAGACTAAGAAAGTAGTTCATCTGACCTGTTTGTAGATGTCTTTTAGGTAATTTATTAGCTAAGGTTAATTGTCAAGGTCTTCTTTAGACAGAAAGAGGGTGATTTAGACTTTGTATGTTAGTTACCTTTCCTACAGTGCAGTAAACCACAGATGCCTTTCTCTTTCCATTGACTACTGAGGGAACCTGCACAGGCATGTTACGCTAAGTCTTTAACTTTCAGGTGCTTAAATTAGTAAATGCAGTCTTAAGGAAACATGGGAGCCTCAGGCTTTGTATTCTTAAAAAGAAATATGCTATCTATGCCATAAAGAATAGTCATTCACAGGCATGGAAAAAAATTAGATAAACTCTTAGGTTATTAACAGGCCTATGACATCTATGAGTCCACAATAAACACTGTAATATTTCATCTTGTAGTCACAACTTTTCAATAAAAAGGAACTTTATTCCATATCATGTTCTGTTCTTCTGATAACAAAATTAATTTTTCTACCTCATTTAGCAGTTGTATTTAGCAGGTAATGATTCTAGGAGTAGAATTAATTCACACAAACAGCACTAATAAAGGTAATGCAATAAAATAATAAAAAAGTAACACGTAAAGCTAACAAAAAAAAAAAAGGGGGGGGGGGGGGGGGAAATGAAACATTTTGGACGTTGTAACTTTGGCCAAGGCTCTGATATACCTTGTCAAAGTGACAGTGGGTAACTGTGGAGAAGCACTGGATGTTTTTTACTCAGCAGAAACTGTGAATAAGTTTGATTTAACTGAGGCAGAGAGGCTGCAAATTGATTTCGTGATTCATTTAGGACACAGTCAGAGGTAGCATATAGAAAACCCTAGAGAGAAGAGGACAGCATTATTGTTTCCTTCCTTAATAGGTGTAAAAGGTTGGAACTCTGTCAAGTGGCGGCAAGTTCATCTGTGTAAAAGACAATGTAAGGTATTTGCCCATCAGACACATCGATTGCTTGATGCGAGGGAGAACCAGAGGTGACAGCCTCAGCAGCCGCTGACAGCTTGCTGCCTCCCACATCTGGGGGAAGGAGATAACCAGGGGATGCTGAGCCAGCCCAGCCCTGCTGCCAGTCACACTGCCAAGCTCGGGCATGCAGGCGGCGGCTGCAGTGCTGACAAATCGCGGGAGGTTTATTAGTCATGGCCTGCTCGGCCTTGCCCTCTACTGCTTCATGAAGTTAACAGTTGGTTAAAAATTGGTTCAAAATCAGTTCACAGCTAGTTAAAAATCAGTTCGAAAAAATCAAAGTTATATATTCTCACATCCCTCTCTCAAGAGAGGAAATGAATTTAAAGAATACAAATAACCCTTTTCAAGCTTTGAAAAACTAAAATACCCAACTGTGGTTTTCACATGCAAACCCCGCCATTGTTAAACACCAATGTATTTATAAACAATGGGCATAAAATACCATGGGCACAGCTTTTAGTTATTAAAAAGCAGTTTTATTCAAGTGTCTTGCACTGAAGTCACAATGATTGAAAACATTTTTAGAGGGCATACCTCAACAGTAATTGCTTTAGATCTTCAGGACTTCTCCATTAGGTAGCTAGCTATAGATATATATTGGTAAGTTTGCATAAAAGTCTGTGCATTTACCACTATTTACCATTTATTTTAAAAATGAACTACATACATAAAAAGGGAAACAATCTAATATCACGTCCATTAAATCACATATAAGCTCCGTAATTAGCAAACAAAAGTTGGGGTTCATTTTTTATCATTTACAAGGCCACACCGTGGCTGTGCAGCAATAGTCCACCAGTGATATTAAAGATGTGTTAAAAACCCATCCTTTTTAGTCTTGGAAATTATTTTACACTTTGAACTTCTGAAATACTTCTAACAATGCACTAACTGTATATATATTTAGTTCATGCTTTGTTTTCCAATATTCATAATGCCTTTTAACTCTCCCATTTCTAAGTCTGTGATAAAGAAAATAAAAATAATTATGCCTTTCTCTCGTAACCATCTTGCAAGTTACAATTACAGCAGGGGAATCATTTACCACTTTTTTAGACTCATTTGCTGATAACTTTAAGCAAAACCCATGGAGTTCAATTTATTCCATTAGACTCAACCCAGTCAAAGACCTCTTTCTATATAGAATGAGAAAGCCAGGAAGAATCTTGGTTATCGGGTGGGTAAAGTGATTAAGCAGCAAGTACTTTCCATTTCGCACTGATTCTTGTATTGAGCCAATCTTTGTGATATTTATGTATCAGTTGGGAAATTGTGCTAAAATCTTATCAAAAGTCATTATCTTGAAATATTAATTTTCTTTCCATTCTTTTCATCCTTCTGCCTCCTACACAGAAAAAAAACAAACAACAACATTGTTTGGGGGATATTGTCTAAGCATTCCAAAGAAGTTTGAACATTTGGATTTGGATTTAGATGTAGTAAGGTTGGAAGTAGTTCTTAGATATTGTATTAAGATGCTGAACAAACTGAACACTATATAAGAAAAAGCGCTGTGACATGAAGAGATTAACCTTAGCCTTGAAAAGAAACAGTACCATCTTTACTAAGGGGATGAAGCCATAAACATGCTGTAAGCATCCAAGCCACTCTCCTACCTTATCAGGCATTTTCTCCCTTCAAACCTTCTCTTCTATTGTACAAGTACTAAATAACCTAGCAAAAAAAACTTTTTTTTTTTTTTTTTTTTTTTTTTTTTTAGCTTGTTCAATTCATAGCATACGATTTCTCCATTCAAACAACAAACAAGAGGGGCTGAGCAGGGGCAGCAAAAGTGGCTGGTGTTAGAAGAGAGGGAAAAGGCAGCCTAAAGTCATGGTGCTACTGAAAATACTTATGTTAAACTATAAGCTATAAACTATAAACTCTCCTTTAAGAGGATTGGAGAAGAGCAAGGTAGTACTCTAGGGGGGTAAAAAGGTGGCTTCTTACAATTCATTTACCATTTAGCACAAAAGAACTGAATTTTTAATACAGAACAATGTTCTACTGGGAGCTGGTGGAGGAAGTGCTCTTCAAGGTGAAGTGTTTTCATTGTAGATGAATTATGTGGCCTGTATACTGAATCAGTTGCTGTTTCCACAAAGATGGCATTGTAAATCCAAATTGACCGAATTGCAAGAATCCTGATAATAGATCGTATTTTGCTTTAAGATTGCCTTTTCACAAAGCCTGCTTGGTCTCTATTTGATCCCAGCCGCAAATAGTTCAGCATCCAGTTTGATATCACTTTGAAAAAAAATCAAGTGATGTGACCTACAGATAAAAATGCCCGCTCTTCCTGTTTATATGAACCAACTGGATTTGTATGAGATAACTTTTTTTTTTTCCTTCTGATTCTCTTTAACAGAGAAAGATATTCTTTTGAAGCATTTCAGAGAATTTGATCAGCTTGGAATTTTTCAACTTTGAAACAGCTGAGAATTCAACCGTTTCCTCAAGGTAAAATATTTTTTTCAAACTAATTACAGGTTTAAGCAGTAGAACTGTTCTATTTATTTATTTTGAATATTGCTCTGTGTGTTCTGTAAAAGTCACCTGATATCGAGTAGAGAAAATGGCAAGACATCCCAAAAGGCAGATTCAGAAGATCTAATAACCCTTACCTATTACCTGTTCTAGCTGCCGTGTTACCTCTTTTCTTTTGGGGGCTGTGTGTGAATGTTTCATACATTTGTTTCTTTTAGTTTTACCTAATCCTTCTTGACACTATTTCAGCAATGAGTAGAGTCAGCACATTAGATTTATTGGTTAATCTACACAGTAGAGCTTATTTTCATGTTCTATGAAAGCTTGAAGCCCTTTTATTTATTTGTTTGTTAGGAAAATTGTATTTTCTATCCAGTGGGGCATTTTTATTTTGTTTTCACATTGCTATGCTACCATTCTTTGCGTGGATAACAGGCCTGGCCCCTTCCCAGAGTGGGGGATTTCTGTGCCGTTCTTAAGATTCCATAGCACCATGCCAATACCCTGTCCCTGCTTCTACTCCTTTGTTACCGCACAGCTGTGAGGGTGAAATAGTACAATAACATAATCAGCATTAGCAACGCACATTTTGAGTCGTATTTCAGTAAAGAGCAAGGAGGTCACAGAAGTAATTTGAAAGAAAATGAGAGTGAAAATGTACAGAATTCACTTTCCTGTCTGACAGTTGTTGGTAATAACAGCAGGAACTCGATTGAAATATTAGTGCTCTTCTATACATCTGTCTCTATAGCAAAACTGTGAGACCAAGGAGTAATCCCAGTTTCTCTCTACACAAATTTTCAGCCAGTTGTCTAAATACTTTAATCTTAGGATTTTTTAAACAGAGTGCTAGTGAAATTGTGATGCATTACTGAATAAAGTTTCAACCCAAGGTAATTGAGAACATCTCTGTATTTTGCAAACACCCTGCACAGGAAAATACCCTTGCATTCATTACATTGCTATATGATGTCCTTTATGAAAGCAGTTAAATATATTTCTATGATTTAGACACTGATTTTCAGAGTGGCCTTTTAATTCTGAGTGTCCAGAGGACAGATATTTTCTTTAAAATCAATGCTTACTGTTGAAGGCTAAATAGACAGTAACACACACAATACAAAGTTCATACGCTCTGTAACTGTCTTTGAGGGACAAAAAAAAAAAAACCTAAGTAAAAAAGCCCCATAAAAACTAGTTGTATATTAGAAGTGTTGAACTATAGGACATCTCATAAAAAACATTTTCCATAAGAGACCTCTAAAAAGTCAAAATGTGTTGAACAGTAGTGAGCTTGGAGAAGGGAGATGAGAGGAAACTTATCATTAAGGAAGTTGCCTATGTTATCTCACAGCTCATGAAAGCTTCCTGGACAAAGCAAAACTTACCTAAAATCACCAAAAAACCTCAACCCAACCCTCTATTATTGTATGAGACAACAAAAGAAATTTAGTGGCGTATCTAACTGTTGCTTGTTTCTTTCACTTTTGTTAACAATCTTCTTTTTATTTCTCTGAATAGTTTTCTACATTCTGTTGGCTCTCCTGCCATTTATCCACTATTTACAAGTCCTGGGCAAGAATCTGTAAAAGGACCCAAACCACCTGGAATGATAGGACATAGCTAGCATGACACAAAATGTAAATCTATTGATAAAGTCTGATAGAATGATGAGCAGTGGAATTCCACCCAAGGAGAAATAGAGGTGTCAGTCTGCTCTTTATATTAAATGTGCAGGGGAAACTTTCAGGTTCAACATCCTGCTGAAAGCTGGCACTAGAATTAAAATGCAAGAAAAGAATGAAATAAAGCAACATAAAATACAATAAAGCTGTACTGGCAATTCCCATCTGGGCTGTTCTTTTCACACTTTCAGGATTAAAATGAATAACTGATGTACTCGGGAATCTCATGAAAAAGAGCTACGGAAATCATTAACCTAGGGAATTAAATTATATAGAATCGGTTCTCTAAGACACTGAAGTTATAGGTAGATTCGATGATTAAAATGACCCTATACATTTACTAGTCCAAAGTTCCCAAACAATGTTTATGATATTTATAATATTTCCCAATGCTATTTAGGAAATTTGCAGTGCAGCAGGCCTGTTTTACGATTTTAATCTGCCCAATTGCTAAATGTTGCATAAAGCAGAAGGTGTGGGGAAGGAGAGCAAAATTAAGCAGACAGAAAGAAAACTGTTATTGTTTTCAGAGTTAGTGGGAAATCTCAAATCAATTCAAAGTAAAAGACTCAGTTCGTGATCAAGAAGCTGAGAAGCAGGGAATTATCGGAACTAAGCAAATATATAAATACTTTTTGTTACTCAATTTTGCCACATCCATCTTGACACCACCCAGCAAAACAGTTGACTGTGCCACACTTATTTGAATCCAAAAGAATGTCCATGACAAAATGGTGTGATTCATAACCCATTCTACAAGAAACTTCTCCTTCAGTCTTGCTCTTCTACATCTTTCTCATTACCTGAGCAGTGTCACTGCAAATTTTATCTGTGGACTGGGAACAATAACAATTGACTCTAGTCCCATTGTTTTCATTAGATTGCAAAATTCAGAGTGTGCCAGCCTCTGGCACTGTTAAATCCACACAGCTTTTATGGAGTTTAACAGCTCAGTTTGGGGAACTTTTTCAAAATAAACTCTTAATAAATTAATAATGTAACTCATATTCTCTTTTAACATGGAAAGCACTACTGCTACCATACGCTGGTTTCTTGTTCCTTTTCATTCCCCTTGACTTTTTGATTGGCTTACTATCCAACATCCAACTACTTCTGAGAAAGCATGGGGCGATCAAAGACCATTTTTCACTAGCTAAGGAACTGACACCTATTTATTAAATATATATATATAATCCATTAACAGTGGACTTTATAGACCTAAATAATTTAAGACCATTACTGTCTGCAGGATATGAGTTCTGGCTTATATAAACTAGTGAATTAGGTCTTTGTCCATTCAGTTACTATGGCAACTTTATGGACTTCCCAGTTTCAGCTGGCTTGCAATGAATTAAAGTCAGAAACTCTGACAGACTCCTGGAAGAAGGGGAATTATGTAGATGAAACTAGCTTTAAAGAAGTGAGATATCCGTAGAAACCTATTTTAGTAACTTCTTTTGTAAGAACTTATTTTGGGATCAAATTTAAACAATCCGATTTAGTGAATCATGGCATCTTTGAGAACTCATGCATATTCATATCTTTATCTGCATTGAATTTATTCACTCGGCTGCGTAGGAACCAGAGAATGCTCCCAAGCCTGGCAAAGGAAAAGAAATGTCTACAAAGCAGGCATGCTGATGGCCAGGTCCAAGGCCAAAAAGTGGCTTGAAAAGTATCCACTCATTTCAATGGACTTTGAAGTGCTATTTCTTCACTACAAATTTTCATGAACCACGATGAAGGGATGAACTTTGAAAGAAGTACCCAAAGTCTTACAGATCAATTTCACAAAAAATATGACTATGTCCATGAAGAGGTCTCCTATGTCCTAGCTTGGGACTTTCTTAAAATATTAATTCCCAGAGGAAAGTCCCCCACTCCTGTCACGAACATAGTAATTTATCCAGTGAGGTTTGGGAAATACAATCCATGCTTGATTTTCCTGCTCTTCTTCATGAGTTGCTAGCTGAATTTAAAGAGACATGTAAAAGTTACCAATATAAATAGTAATAAAGCTTACTGAAGTAGTCCTCGTCATATTTTGCCAACTAAACGCTGTAAGTCCCTAATTTTTATAGGCACGTTTCCAAGGGCAAGCATTGGTTATGTTTCCTTCTATTTGAGAAAATTAATACAGATAATGGTATGAAATTAGTTTTAGAAAGTCAATTTTACCCATAATATACTTTAAAGTTTCATTTAGTTTGGTGTTCATTGGTTTTGGGTTTGGTTTTGTTTTTTTTAAACTTTACCTTGTTACTTTATTTTCTTTATTCAGAAAATTTATTCAGGAAGTTAATATTTCACCTTTACACATTCTTATTTAAAAGAAACACAGAAATCCTGGAGCTGTTAGCTCTTCAAACATGCATCATCTGCGGATAAGTTTGCTATTTGCAAAGGCCTCACGTTTCTTCCTTAGTTCAACTGCCAAGCCTTCTGTCTCCTGCTTTTTAACACAATTCTTCATGGATCTTTGAAATCTTCTCAGACTACTTCTGCCTTCCATAACCTCTGCTCCTTTCTTGACTGCCAAACTTCTTTTGGTAGTACGTGTCGGGCCACGTCACCATCAAGGTCTGATAACAATAACTTCTATAATTTTCTTAATCCATTCTCTTACCTCCTTTGCTCCAGAGAAACTACTTTGACCATGCGCCGTGCCGTGCTGATGTCACAGCACCAACACCAGATCTTGATGTTTTAGTTATTGTTTTGAAACAACTGGGAGAGTACTTAATAATTAAGAGCTCTCTGCTGCTTTCTAACAGACATGGGGCTCTTGGATTGAATTTCTGCAACTCCTACAGATTTCAGCTGAAAGGACACAAAACCATTCCAGAAGTAATATTTCTGAATAACTTTAATTGAGCTAAACTAGATATATCTGTAGATTTTAGCTCAGTCTGGCATTTAAAGCTGAGGAGAAAATTGGAACGTGCAAAGGACCTGCCTGCTGGTTTCCTCAGCCGTGCTGTACGGTGGTCTGCGTGGACCAGGAGACAATTCATCCTGTGAATGTCTCCCGTGGACTGAAAGGCCCCTGGCCCAGCACACTTGGTGCTCCTTTCCAATGCAGGTCTGACTCTGTCTAGCTTCTTTTTTTCTTAATCGCTGCTTGAAAATCAGGTGTGACATTTTAAACACCAGGCTCTTCTAGTCTCTCACTTCTTGTCACTTACCACTCACCGTGATTCCTACCCTATTGAAGTCATCCTAGCCAGGATTTACTTTTAGTGTGAACTCCTCCTATTTCTGCCTCTCCCCCACTTGCTTCTTGGCTTAAGAAGCTTCTTTGAGTGAAAGAAAAAGTAGGTAATGAATTTGACAAGTGTTGAGTTTGATTGTGCATTTTAACATTCTAGTAATACATAAAGTACTGAGAATACCTGCTCAGCTGGAGATATAACAGCTAAGGCTACAAAGTACATAAGCGCTCTTGAAATAGGCAAAATTAGCCTCTGAATGACTCACAGGGACTCTGGCTCAACAATATAATACAGCACAATTTATTTTTTACAATAGGTTTCTATGAAATAAAATATCAAAAGAAATCTGTACAGAGAGGCCTGATTGAGAGAGAACATTGAACAGAGAAGCAACAGAGGCTCACACAGGTAATGGGGGCATAATGACACACAAACATTAGAGAGAGGTAAAAAACTTGGCTAAAGATGCAATAAACTGTTATTGCAGATAAGTTACAGTGGTGGGGACAGAACTGACGGTGAGTAGGTAGTTCATCGATCTTAGGTGCAAGCAGAAAAACAGTTTTTAAATGAAGATTGGGAAAAAAGCGGGGAGGGACCATCAGCGGCTCAGCTTCTCGGTGAGAAAGGAGAATTTGATGTAGGCTAGGAAGAGGAAGAATCATGTTGTAGTAAGGTAAAAACTGGTTGGAAAAAGAAAGAAATGAATGAAAAGTTAAAAAAAAAAAAAAAAAAACAACACAAAACAAAACAGAACAGAAAATATGGAGAAATAACAATATTTTGCCAGCTTCAAAAAGAACTGCGTGTCTGGCTTTCTTCTATCAGGAGTATTAGTCCAGAAGATAAGTAATCTTAACAACTAACAATAACAATTAACTGAACCAATATCAGCTGAATTTGGGGGGTTGCTTTGAAGTCTTTAGCCATATTGAATTTTTGATCCAATTTTCCACTGCTCTCACTGCTTTTTTTCTTTCTCTTTTCCTTTCTAAACTACTGTAATACACTTGAATAATGACCAGAATTTAAGGACCTGAGAAAAAAAGTGTGTTAAAAAGACAGCTTTTTACCAGAACTATGTGTGGGTGTTCATGGCACCAAATAATAGCTAGGAACTTTTCAAAGGCTATTTCCTACATAGATACAATACATTATAATAACCACCCAAAACCACAGCATGACCTGAACAATGACTTTTAGAAAAGCAAGATTCAACACAAATTCTAGTGGTGTTCCTGACTTCCTGATTAATGGATTTTTAGTCAAAAGGGAATTTATAATTAATAAGAATGTCTCAAGATATCTTAATTCAATTCAAGGTAAGGACTATGTTGAATGATAATGGAAGTATAAACAGTATTTCCCCCCCTCATTTTGAAGGAAGAGGACATAGGAATATCAGAGGGGTCTAAAGTAACCCCTATCCTTTAAAAATAGGTTTAAAGTCAAGAATTTTTGGAGAATGCAATATCAATAGCTAGACAAGGCATTCTATTTTTAGGATTTTTTTTTTTTTTTTTTATGACTCTCATAAAATGTGATTTCATTTAAAAAAAAAAAAATATGCATAGATTGCAAATCTGATGGGGTTTTTTTGGAGTATACCTGGAATATTTTATTCCACACCTTGGAACAGAAAAGAAAAGAAAAGAAAAGAAAAGAAAAGAAAAGAAAAGAAAAGAAAAGAAAAGAAAAGAAAAGAAAAGAAATCCTTTCTGAAAATCTTTTACATTAAATCGATTATACAACACCCTTTATTTGGCCTGGATGACCTAATGCTCTGTTCCTATCCTGTTCTGAATACCTTGGCACCTGGAAAATGCTTACAAAGTTTAATGGAACCAAGTAAGAACCGCACTGGATTAATACATCTTTGGTATATGACACAGATTAAAAAAGGATATTAGCCTTTAATGTAATTGATAGAATAAGTGAAGAAAGAGGATAAGATTTGTTCCTGTTAACGGAGCACAACAGTGAAATATTAAAAAAATGGATATGGAAAAGACAAGCCTCTGCACATTGAGACCTAAGCAGAACTGAAACTGAGGTTATTCCATTGCAAGAGATAATGGAAGATTCATCAGCTGAGAACTAGACTAAGAGAATAAAAAGGCATGAGACGATATTACATTTTTAGCAAGTTTGTCAAGTAAGTCTTTTCCATCTCTACTTCTCCCTATTCTGAAAACTACAAATGCTCTTCAGTTTGTTGTCTCTATTGAAAAGCAGGCAATTTCTACCCTTTCCTGTCTGATATTATTGCAGCCTTTCTGAGGGAGGTGCATTCTTTCAGCATTTTTCCAACTGACTTCCACTGTGGTGGTGCACAGTGTGCATGTGCATATGTATGCAACAAACATTGTCGGTTCATGAATTTAAATTGTGTCTTTAAACTGTATTAGGTATCAGAGCAAATTTTATAACTTATAAGGAAAACTCTTAATACTGTTAAAAGTAATTGTTCCCTGCTTTATTTACATTAATGTGTTTCATTAATAAACACATCACAGGGTAAGTTAATGAAAATTAAAAATTATCTTTTTTTCTCTCCTTACTTTTTTTTTTTTTTTTATGTGAAGGTATGGTTTCTTTAACTGCTTGTAAGAGACTGGTTTTATGATTATTTATTTACTTTACAAATGAGTCCTGGTAAGTTCTCTCAAATATAAGCATTTGAATCTGATTTCAGTCCAGTTCCCCATTGACATAGACTGAATGATTTCATTTAAGGGTGTTTCTGATTTACCTCATTCTATGTGGAAAATTGACTTTAAAACCAAACCCACCTGTTTAACAACACGTCAAATTATAGCAAAAAGCATCTGCTTAACTGAAATGTTGAAGCTTCTTTTTATCCTTGGGCATTTCAGGTTTGGAGGAATGAAATCTTCTCAAAAACCATGGGAGAGGTGAATTCATTGCACTATTAGTTTTAGTGTATGGAAAGAATAATTATGAACGAAAGAAAAAAAAAAAAAAAAAAGAAATCTGAATCCTAAAGAGAGTTTTGAAGCATTTCATGAAGTGCCTTCCTGAAATTCATTTGGCAAACAGATTCAAGTGTGAATCACAGAATGTGGTCCTTTACATCGTTATGCTGACAAGTGGTTCTTCAGTACTGAGTGGTATCCTGCAGAGCCGAAAATGTTCCAGTAGGATTTGCCCAGTGAATCAAACATCTTGTAATTGGATTTGCTACTTCTCTAGGATAAAAAGCAAATGCCAGAAGGCAAGATTTTCTGTTTTTACTGTGTACATGTGTTAGTCTTTTTAATCAGCAAAATATTTATGCTAAAAGACATGGGTTTAGTCATAATTTTCTTTAGTACAAACTGTCTTAAAAATAAATAATAGTCATAGTTAAGGAAAGCTACAATTAAAACAAAACATTTACTTATTTTTAGTGTAGAGAGTGCAGTGTACCACAACTACTGGCATAACTGAATCTTTTAGCATCTCAGCATCTGTTTACTGAATTGATTTTTTCATCAGAAAAAAATTGCTGAAGCTATTGAATGACTGCAGAAAATGAACATAATTTTTCATAAAGTTAAGTCCTAAGGTAAGTATTTCAATTTTTCTTTAGCAAGTAAGCATCTGGACTGAAGTAGGATGTAGCTGTACGGCAGAATAGTCTGTGAAAAAGAACTAAATATAATCATTAATCCACCAGTGTTTAGACAAGAGACACAGCTATAGCTACTTCATTTTTCTTTTCTTTTTCTTCCTCACAAGAAAGTGAAGTGGGAATATCTGTGTCTTTTGTCTATGAAACTATTCACCAAATAACTTCTATTCTTCAGTTAATAACATGCAGAAAAGCAATGCTTCCAAAATAAGAGAAGATACCATACCAAACAGGGAGAAATCCTCAAGGATTAATTACTTCTGGGGAATCTGCTGGAGCTCTGCATGTGTGTCAGTGTGATGTTCTCCGTGATACCTGCTGATCCCCTTGGGGGATTTCAGTAGGCTCCCAAAGAAACTTTTAATTTTTCTTTTTTACCTTCTGATGTTCCAGATTTAATTTTAACATTATCTTGGTTCCAGCTGAAAAACAGTAACACAAGGACTCACAGGGAAAGTTTACAGTAATATTGGATTGTCTTTGGTTCCACCAATATGCAGTGTTGACCTTAACCAGCACTCCCAAATGTCATCTCTGCAGAACAAAAGCAGTCTGGCAGAGTCTTGCCCACCAGAACTTTGTCCTTCTCCACACGCTCTATTCTGTTGATAAGAAAGGTGTGGGTGACTCCTTCTTTGTACCCAGAGACTTTTTAGATAGGTTGGGTCATCTCTATCAGATTGTTTCTAAAGAAACTCAAAGGAATTGCAATGAGAAGACTTGAGTCTCCTTCTGCCTTGGACATGACTGAAGTGTTTGAAGCTTATTTCATATTTCCAAAATCATGAGAATCTTTGTCCACAGAGTCACAGCAGTGGCAGCAGTCACCTAAGGGAAGCTGAACATAGGAATGCTGAACCAGACCCAGAAATATTGAACTGGTCCCAGCTACATGTATCTCCAGCAAATTGCAGATCAGCAACCAATTGCTTGGTTCTAAAAATACTGGTGGAACAGGGCTGAAGAAGGCAAAAGACTGGCTGTCTCATCTCGTATGCTCACATCCACTAGGAAATAGGTATTGTGCAGCCAGTTTTATATGCCAAAGTTCAAATGGAATAGAATAGCACCAATAGTCACTGGCTTTAATTCAGGAAAAGGCTATTTCTCCTTGTTGGTTTACTCATGTCTTTTGGTGATTAGTATAACTCCAGTAACAGAATGAGAATGACTAAAATACTGTGGTGTGAGGTTGTAAAACATACAATATATCACCCCATCCTCTATACTATCTCCTTTGGCTTGTGGGCTGAACAGGGAACAGCTCTACCACTTGTTTTCTTCAGTCACTGCAGGAAATCTCATCCTTCACCTTTGAACCCTTTCCCCTCATTTAAAACAAATGTCCTACCTTTCCCCACAGTTCCTATAGGTTTTTAAGGTGAGACATAAGATTTGAAGAAATAAATATCACAATTTAATACTGTAAAAGATGTTTTGAATCTCTAGTATGGACAGATTTCTGGCTACTGCTTTTCATACTCAGGGTTTTCTCATCTGAAATGGCATCTCAGCTTTTTTCGACAGTGCCACAGGTATTCTACTAAAATACTACAGTCAGGTAATATGTGTCAGTGTACTACCTGGAAAGATAATCAGTAAACCATTACAGAACAACAGGAATGACAGGATTTCTAGTCAGTCAGCTCTACACTGATTAAAATCCACAGACTTAAAGGCACTAATCAACTAACAAGTTCATTTCTCTAAAGCTGTTTAGTCCATGTATAACTGACAGATAATTACTCTGGCAATTCTATATAATAGTTTGAAGGCCTTCCCTAATGGTACAATAGCATATTTACAAAATGAAGAAAATAATGTACCAATTAGAATGAAGTCAAATTTATATCACATTCATAACAACTAAGTAATTGCTTTCCATGTAAGTGAAGTGCTGGGTGACTAGTGGAGACACATGCAGTCGTACTGTGTTAATATGCACTACCAGTCAATACAATTTGGTCAAATGTCACATCAAGACGCGCATTAAAGAAGACACTTCTCAAGGTTAAGTAGTAGCTTTTAAAATAGCTAGTTGTGCAACAAACTAGCAAGACTATTGCTGATATAGCTCTAATTAATTGACCGAAGATATTATTACATTTTAGATGTTAGTTCTGATAGGCACGGTATAAATAAATTCAGCATACTTGTTAGATGTGGCAGTCCAAATTTAAGTGTGTGAAAGACCAGAAAGTCAAAAAAGACTATATTAAAATATTTTGATTCAATACAAATAATAGCTAAAACTAAAACAATATTAAAAGCTAAACTAATCATAAAAAAAAGAAATCGGGCAGATAAACATAAGCTGAGAGGCATTACAGAAAAGGTGACTTGAGCTACAGTGGAACTAGTATCATATTTATCCATTCACAAAAATCAATCAATCAATCACACAATATGTATGAGTGTTATTCAACAACTGTGATATTCAGTAAAAAAATGTTCAAATAGCAAAATAAATTCTTTCAAATTTTAGTCCTTTCTTCCCACTGTTGCTTTTATCAACTCAGTTAAACATTACTATCACAATAGTGACTTCTGTGCCAATCTGCAATGGTAGTTATCAATGGAACCAGAGGGCAAATCCAGCATAGTTGGAGCTAAATATGCCATATTTATTCCTTAGAGGTTTAGTATGCCTTTTTCTAGTGTCTCCAGACAAAATACTTAAAATACATGAAGAATGGAAAACTTACATAAAAAAATATCTTGGCACTGATTGCAAAAGTTCAAATCACAGCTAAAATTCAACGAAAATGGTAATGCGGGGTTTCTAACACACCAAACCTCTAAAAAATATTATCTGCTTCTATGTGAAATTCAGAAACAGTGAGAAGCAGCAAGAATAGGACAAACTCAAACACAAAAAGGAAGCCTACAGAAGGTGGAAGCAAGGACAGATAGCCTGGGAGGAATGCAGAGAAATTTTCTGAGCAGCCATGGATCAAGTTAGGAAAGCCAGAGCCCTGATAGAATTAAATCTGGTTAGGGATGTTAAGGGCAACAAGAAAAGTTTCTATAGGTACATCACTGATAAAAGGAGGACTGTAGAAAATATGGGCCCTCTCCAGAAGGAAACGGGAGACCTGGTTACCTGGGATATGGAGAAGGCTGAGATACTCAATGACTTTTTTGCCTCAGTCTTCACTGGCAAGTGAATCAGCCACATCACCCAAATTGCAGAAGGCAAAGGCAGGGACTGGGAGAATGAAGAACGACCCATGGTAGGAGAAGATCAGGTTTGAGACCACCTAAGGAACCTGAAGGTGCACAAGTCCATGGGACCAGATGAGATGCATCTGTTGGTCCTGGGGGGACTGGCAGATGAAGTAGCTAAGCCACTATCCATCAGATTTTAGCAGTCATGGCAGTACATGGAAGTTCCCACTGACTGGAGAAGGGGAGACATAACCCCCCCCTTTTCAAAAAAGGGAAGACTTGGGGAACTGTAGGCCAGGCAGTCTCACCACTATGCCCAGCAAGATCATGGAGCATATCGTCCTGGAAACTATGTGAAGGCACGTGGAAACCAAGGAGGTGATTGGTGAGAGCCAACATGGCTTCACTAAGGACAAATCATGCCTGACAAATTTGGTGGCCTTCTATGACGGTGTTACAGCATTGGCAGATCGGGGAAGAGCAACAGAAGTCATCTATCTGGACTTGTGCAAAACATTTGAATTGTCCCGCATGACATCCTGGTCTCTAAATTGGAGAGACATGGATTTGATGGATGGACCACTCAGTGGGTAAGGAATTGGCTGGATGGTCACACTCAAATAGTTGTGGTCAATGGCTTGATGTCCAAGTGGAGATCAGTCATGAGTGGCGCTCCTCAGGGATCGGTATTGCAACTGACACTATTTAACATCTTTGTTGGCGACGTGGACAGTGAGATTGAGTGCACCCTCAGCAAGTGTGCCAACAACACCAAGGTGTGTGGTGTGATTGACACTCTAGAGGGAAAGGTTGCCATCCAGAGGGACCTTGACAGGCTTGAGAGATGGGCCTGTGCAAACCTCATGAAGATCAACAAGGCCAAGTGCAAGGTCCTGCACATGGGTCGGGGCCAATCCCAAGCACAAATACAGGCTGGGCTATGAGTGGATTGAAAGCAGCCCTGCAGACAAGGACTTGGGGGTGTTGGTTGATAAGAAGCTCAACATGACCCAGTAATGTGCACTTACAGCCTGGAAAGCAAAAAAAAACCCCAAAAAACCTGTATCCTGGGCTGCATCAAAAGAAGGGTGACCAGCAGGTTGAGGGAGGTGATTCTGCCCCTCTACTCCGCTCTGGTGAGACCCCACCTGCAGTACTGCATTCAGTTCTGGGGCCCCCAACATAAGAAGGACATGGACCTGTTGGAGCGAGTCCAGGGGAGGCCCACGAAGATGATCAGAGGGCTGGAGCCCCTCTCCTATGAAGACAGACAAGGAGTGTTGGGGTTGTTCAGCCTGGAGAAGAGAAGGCTCCAGGGGCACCTTATAGCAGCCTGCCAGTACCTAAAGGGGGCCCAAAAGAAAGCTGGAGAGGGACTTTTTCACAAGGGCAGGGTAGATTTAGATTAGATGTAAGGAAGAACTTCTTTAGTGTGAGGGTGGTGAGGCACTGGAACAGCTTGCCTAGAGAGGTTGTGGATGCCCCATCCCTGGAAGTATTGAAGGCCAGGTTGGATGGGGCTTTGAGCAACCTGGTCTAGAAGAAGGTGTCTCTGCCCAGGGAAGGGGGTTGGAACTAGATGATCTTTAAGGTCTCTTCCAACCCAAACCATTCTATGATCCTATGACTAATTGCACTACTTTGCACAGTCTGGAAGATTTTATCATTGTTCAGCACAGATTTTTTAAAAAAACAACAACAAACAAACCACAAAACATATGCATTAATTAAACTAGTTGATATATGTATAATCATAGAATCATTCAGGTTGGAAAAGACCTTTAAGATCGTCAAGTCCAACCATTAACCTAACACTGCCACATCCACCACGAAACCATGTCCCTAAGTGCCACATCTACACGTCTTTTAAATGCCTCCCGGGATGGTGACTGAACCACTTCCCTGGGCAGCCTGTTCCAGTGCTTCATAATCCTTTCAGTGAAAAAAGTTTTCCTAATATCCAATCTACACCTCCCCTAGCACAACCTGAGGCCATTTCCCCTTGTCCTATTGCTTCTTACTTGGGAGAAGAGACTGATCCCCACCTCCCTACAACCTCCTTTCAGGTAGTTGTAGAGAGCGATAAGGTCTCCCCTCAGCCTCCTTTTCTCCAGGCTAAACAGCCCCAGTTCCCTCAGCTGCTTCTCATAAGACTTGTGCTCTAGACCCTTCACCAGCTTGGTTGCTATTCTTTGGACGTGCTCCAGCACCTCAATGTCTGTCCTGTAGTGAGGGGCCCAAAACTGAACACAGGACTTGAGGTGCGGCCTCACCAGTGCCAAGTACAGAGGGACAATCACTTCCCTAGTCTTGCTGGCCACACTATTGCTGATACAAGCCAGGATACCATTGGCCTTCTTGGCCACCTGGGCGGACTGCCAGCTCGTATTCAGCCGGCTGTTGACCAATAGCCCCAGGTCCTTTTCCGCCAGGCAGCTTTCCAGCCGTTCTTCCCCAAGCCTGTAGCATTGCATGAGGTTGTTGTGATCCAAGTGCAGAACGCAGCACTTGGCCTTGTTGAACGTCATACAATTGGCCTCAGCCCATCGATCCAGCCTGTCCAGATCCCTCTGTAGAGCCTTCCTACCCTCAAGCAGATCAACACTCCCACCCAATTTGGTGTTGTCAACAAACTTACTGAGGGTGCACTCGTCCAGATGATTGATAAAGCTACTAAACAGAACTGGCCCCAATACTGAGCCCTGGGGATAACACTTGTGACCAGCTGCCAGCTGGATTTAATTCCATTCACCACCACTTTTTGGGCTCAGCCATCCAGGCAATTTTTTTACCCAGCGAAGAGTATACCTGTCCAAACGATGAGCAGCCAGTTTCTCCAGAAAAGTGTTGTGGGAAGTGGTGTCAGAATCTTTACTAAAGTCTAGTAGATAACATCCACAGACTTTCCTCATCCACTAAGCAGGTCACCTTGTCATAGAAGGAGATCAGGTTGGTCAAGCAGGACTTGCCTTTCATAAACCCATCCTGACTGGACCTGATCACCTGTATGTGCTGTGTGATGGCACTCAAGATCATCCACTTCATAATCTTCCCCAGCATCGAAGCCAGACTGACAGGCCTGTAGTTCCCTGGATCCTCCTTCCAGCCCTTCTTGTAGTTGGTTTTCACATTTGCTAACTTCCAGTCAACTGGGACTTCCTTAGCTAGCCAAGACTGCTGAGAAATTATGGGAAGTGGCTTGCTGAGTACTTCTGCCAGCTGGCTCAGTACCCTTGGCTAGATCCCATCCGGCCCCATAGACTTGTGTGTGTGCCTAAGTGGTGTAGAAGGTTGTTAACCAATTCCCCTTGGATTATGGCGCTTCATTCTGCTCCCTGTCCCTGTTTTCCAGCTCAGGGGGCTGGGTACCCTGAAAACAACTGATCTTACTATTAAAGACGGAGGCAAAGAAGGCATTAAGTACCTCAGCTTTTTCCTCATTCTTTGTCACTATGTTTCCCCCCACATCCAATAAAGGATGGAGATTCTCCTTAGCCCTCCTTTTGTTGCTAATATATTTATAGACACATTTTTTATTGTCTTTTATGGCAGTAGCCAGATTAAGTTCTAGTTGGGCTTTGGCCCTTCTAATGTTCTCCCTGCATAACCTCACAACATCCTTGTAGTCCTCCTGAACTGCCTGCCCCTTCTTCTAAAGATCATAAATTCCTCTTTTTCCTGAGTTCCAGCCAAAGCTCTCTGTTCAGCCAGGCCAATCTTCTTCCCCATTGGCTTGCTTTCAGCACATGGAGATGGCTTCCTCCTGCACCTTTAAGATTTCCTTCTTGGAGAATGTCCAGCCTTCCTGGACTCCTTTGCCCTTCAGGACTGCTTCCCAAGGGACTCTGTCAACCAGGCTCCTAAACAGGCCAAAGTCTGCCCTCCAGAATTCCAAGGCAGCAGTTCTGCTGAGCGCCCTCCTTACTTCTCCAAGAAGCAAAAACTCTATCAGTTTGTGATTGCTGTGCCCAAGGTGGCTGCCAACAATCACATCACCCTCAAGTCCTCTGTTCGCAAATAACAGGTCCAGCGGGGCCCCTTCCCTAGGTGGCTCACTCAGCAGCTATGTCAGTAAGTTATCTTCCAGACACTCCAGGAACCTCTTAGAATGTTTCCTCTCTGCTGTATTGTATTTCCAGCAGACATTTGGTAACTTGAAGTCCCCCACAAGAACAAGGGCTAGTGATTATGAGACTTCTCCCAGCTGCTTATAGAATATTTCATCTGCATCTTCATCCTGGTTGGGTGGTCTATAACAGACTCCCACCGTGATATCTGCCTTGTTGGCCTTCCCCCTGATTCTTACCCATAAACACTCAACTCTATCATCACCATCATTAAGCTCTAGACAGTCAAAACACACCCTAACATGCAGGGCTACGCCACCACCTCTCCTTCCTTGCCTATCCCTTCTGAAGTGTTTATAGCCATCCATTGCAGCACTCCAGTTGTGCGAGTCATCCCACTGTGTTTCTGTGATGGCAACTATGTCATAGTTTTCGTGCTGCACAATGGCCTCCAGCTCCTCCTGTTTGTTGCCCATGCTGCGTGCATTGGTGTAGATACACTTCAGCTGGGCTATTGTTCCCCCAACTTTTTTGGGGGGAGAAGCCCTAATTCCTACATGACCATTCTCAGGCACTTCTGTAGTTTCTAACACATCATAAACATGACTAATTCTTTGGGAATTCTAGAAGTAATATAGCCTAGATGTCTACCATATTGTGTGAAACCTAAACTGGTCAATGAAAATGAGTTCATATACAGTCTTTTCTGGAAGGAAAATAGAGCAGCAGCACTATAATACACTAGGATTATCAGTAATCAGCCATATAAAATGCAACTAGGACAAATAGCCAGTAGACATAGTACAAATGAACAAATGTATAGTTGAAATTATGAAGGTTTCTATCCATTCAAGCTTTTTCTAACACAGTAATCCGAAGGTGTTAGTTACAAATACCCTTTCTTCTTTATCCTATTAAGTGAAAATTAAAGATAGCAACATAGAAGAGAGACAAATGTCACTATAATCATAATAACACTGATACACAGAATAGAACTTGCAACTGAAAAAACATCATGTTAGGCCTCTACTTGAGATAAGAAATATGTTTCAGAAGCTGCATATTAATGAATTAGATTAGCTTGCATGATTTTTTCCACTTTGTTGCTGTTGTTGTTTGCTTGATGTTATTAAAATAAGCAAAGACAACACAACATTCCACAAAAGGAATGTCTTTCAGTCTGACATTTTTGGTTCTGCTCGGTACTTTCAAGGACAGAGAGATTTGTTTTTCTCAGGAGTCACTGTAAAGTAGGATCAAGTACATATACAAGGTGGTCCTAATGGTCTCTAGTTAAGGAGTATCTACCACAGCCCTTGTTACTGTGCTCCAATGATTTGTTACCTCCTAATTAGAAGGCTTTACTTATATCAGATTATGGGGGGGTTGTTACAAGATTAAGCTGTTTTTTCCTTATCCTTCAGCTAACAGAACTGGAACAGAATTTATCCTCACCTTCACTGTAATCTTCTATTGGGGGGGGGAGGGTGTTAATGCTTTAGAAGGCTGTTGTTTTGTCCACCCTTGGTCTTTTATTTTTTCCACCAACAAATACATAACTTCACTATATCCCAGAGGCTGTATTTTTTAAACCTCTTATTCTTCCTACTGTTAATCTTGCAATACTAGGCAGTAACAGGTATTCTTTTGTAATGTAATGACACAGTCATAATTTAAAATAAATTACCAGCACACCTAAAACTAATTCTCAGTTTCAAATGGTGACAGGATATCACTTGGTGATGGTTCTAGAACAAACCTAACAAAGGGCTCTGCCACTTTGTGTCAAGAAGGTAAATCTCTTCCTAGTCTACAGGAAACTTGTGATTTTCATTGGGTATAAAAGGAAGATACTGCTTTAAAAGCTGTAGCTGTTTATTACAACTGCAATTGATATTGTCATTACTCTGTTCTAAGTATCAGTCTTCACTATCGCAATCCAATGCAAGTGAGAGAGAGTGGAGACGTACTTCCTGAGGAATAGGACAGGAGCAGAACAATGGTTCCCATTTCTCTCAGTCCCTTGGGAAATTATTAGTGATAGCTCATTTGCTCATTTCTGAAAATATATTTGTCTTTTTTTTCAATGAGTGATTATTCTATTAAAAATTTATCTATTTGTGCATATTACTATAGCACCTAAAAGCTCTGTGCTTTTACTAATCCTCCCTTCTGCTGCATATTATAATTATAACACAGAGTACAAGGTCATTTCATTTGCAAAGACTTTACAAATTAAGTGTAAAACAAGAAGCAAGTGATGGATAGGAAATGTCAGAGGAGTACAAGGGAATAACAAGACAATACTGGTCACTGTGATAGGCAGCAGTCTTAGCGCAGAACCACTTTAAACACTGTGAACACTTTTTTTCCTTTAAGTAGGTAACACTGAAATTTAGCTTTTTTTATGGAAAGGCTAGAAATAAAAGACGGAATAAGAAGTTAGTTTCTGGATATTTTACAAGAGCTACTTCTGAGTGTAGGTTACAGTCTGTGGAACAGAAAGAAGGTGATTGTTTCACAAGGGAACAATTGGATTTATAAAGGATGGCAACATGTGCTTGCCAGAGGCTGGAGGCAGTGTCTCAATGCCAAATGAGTAGGAGGACATTGGAAGCAAATATGCTTTGAAAGATCCTGAAAGTAAAGGCAATTTGAGTATGTCTGATGTGACAGAGAAGAGAAAAGCAGAAATACATATAACACTCGATTCCATTACATAGCTTTACGGGGTTTTTTTTACAGTAATTTGCCTACTATCTGTGTTTTCAAGTTAAAGTCTTTTTATACCCCTAACAGCGTGCAGTGTGTCAAAATCTAAAAATGTTTATTCCCCCCTAATTTTTCCAAGACATGACGCTTGAATCCGTGTATCATAGGCTATTAACATAAATTAGCAAAGAGGAGACACTGAAGCGAACCAAAATATTAATTATGCCCTTGAAGCTGTTCATTGCTGATGGCTAACTACCGAGTGCATTGCTAAAAGGTGGCCAACAGTAGACCAGCGTAGACATATTCCATACCCTCACTATGTTGATGTGTACACATGGTGTCTGTCAGATGAGGTTGATAATGAGCGTCTGTTTGGCACTCACCCTGCATGAAATACTGCCCCACAAGCCTGAAATACTTGGTTGAACAAGGTGGGCAGTGTCAGAACAAGCGGCCAAAGCACCAGCTAATGGTTAGCCAGAAGCATTTGCTATAGCCCAGACTGAACACCTGTCTCCTCATTCAAATAGCGATTGAAATGAATTTCTTTATGATTCCTCGGAAAGGTGTCTTTGACTATATCGGCTTTCACTGTTTGAGTTGTCTGTCCCTTGGTATGTACTGCAATAAAGTGAATGTTGATTTTCAAGATCAGTTTCTGTGCAAATTACTGCTTAGTGTTAAATACACCTGTTGTACAGAGAGACTCTTGAAGGCCTTTAGGCCTTTTAAACCTCACTCAAGCTTTATTTGAGAGCCAAGTTGAGCTTTGCTGGCCTTTTCTTCCATGTCACAAATATTATTCTTGCAGCTTTAGGAAAAGAAGCAATTTTCCAAGGAAAAATGAAACGAGAGAGTACCCAAGTCACATTCCTTCCATTCAAGTCTCGTCTTGCACTATTACAGCTTTACAGCTGAAAACCAGAAAATGATAAGAAATTAGAACGTGCGCTTTAACACCTACAATTCTATACCCCTTAGTATTAGAACTGCTTTATCTTTTTCCCAGTAAATATACATACGCACCTTACATTTTAACAGAAAAATGTTCAACATCATGTTTAAATTTCTGGAAGGAAAGAAATAGTTGTCTATATGACCTGTCTGTCATTTTAAGCAATTATGGATTTTCCCTTTGCCTAAGGATGGGTATTCACAAAATTATAATTTAAGTATGATCTTAAAATACATAAATTAGTATTTTATCTTGGACAGATAAAAGGATCATGGATTTTTCATACCTAAAGTAATTGCAGCCAAATATTTTTTTCCCACTGTTTTGTACAAACTGACTATCACGTGATAAATTCATAAACCAGACTGCTCCTGCGTAGGAAGTGTTATTTTTCAAGACTAGAGAATTTAAGAGAATGGTTAATGCCATTGCCAAGTAAGGTTTTAAGACTTGCAATGCGTGTGGTAAGGATTTTCAAAATTTTCCTTTCTTCCTCACAGAAGATGGTCATTCTTAACAAGCATTGCACTTTATTTAAAATTCAATGTTTCATTTATTGTACCAAAAATCACTGAAAAGTCAATAATAGCATATAGTTTGTGCAAAGCCCTCATTTTCTGAAAGAATACTTTGTGCCAATGAAACGAGCTGCAGAAACCTACAGCTTTCGAGATGCATTTGCGCTTTGTCTGTTTAATTGAAGACAAGAATGGCAGAGGTAGTAAAATCAGTTAAGACAATTTCTATTGACAAGGAAGGAGAGAGTTACACATTTTTGCTGCTTCTTCGTGGTAACCTACCACCTTTGGCATTTTTGCAGGCATTTTGCTGAGTTGAGAAAGAGGGAAAGAAGAGGTTAAAAAAAAAATCTGCACAGCTCTGTTTCATCTGTCAGTCATCAGGGCCGCTAAGGCTAGATGTTCACCCTTCAGGCAGTTCTGTGACTGCATCTCAAAATGAGCCCTGTCTAAGCAGAAACATACAATTATTCCAATCAAATTATTCCTAGGCTACACAATACAATTACCCAGCTTAATTTGGAAGATGAATTAATTGAAGGATGATTTTCCTTTTTTGCATAGAAAGTCCCTGTGTAGGATATTCATGAAGAGAAGTTGAATATTTGACTTTCATGCCAGAGTCTCCAAGAGAATCTCTATTTTAATCAGAAAGGGACTTTGTTTCAGCTCTCTCCTTTTAGGGAGAGGAGGAGGTTTTAACAGTGCAAATCAGCTCTTATATTAGCAGAGAATCAATATGTAAAAGCGGAAAGACAAAAGTGATGCTATGTCAAAGCTGTTTTGTCTTTTTTCTCCTCTTCCGCAGATGAAAATTGATTGAAAGAAGGGTCCAGCATGAATTGCTCTGCATTGCTGTCTCTCATACTGATGCTGGTTCAACTTTGGCCTTGCTCTTCGAGCACACAGACCCACAGCGCTCAAAATACAGATCAGGCTTTCACAGCAGTTCGAAGAGTGAAGCGTGGCTGGGTATGGGAGCCACTTTTTGCAACAGAGGAACAGACCTCTATGGTGCCTGTGTATGTTGGACAGGTATGATAGTAATGATTCAAGGACAGTACAAGGTTAGACGTAATGTCCTGATTAGCAGCTTACTAACTTGACTTGGAAGACAGGCATCTCCAGTGACCTGGAAATATCAAGAAGGGTAGGAAGAGGAGCTCAGGGAGCTGTAATTAGGCAGCACAACATCACTCCTTTCCTGTGACCTGACTCAGGGTCAGAGAACTCCAAGTGCTGGAGGTCGTGGCAGTACCAAGGACCTTCCTTCACCTAGGTCTACTATCAAGGAAATTCCACATTCGCTCAGTTACTAAAACTAGCTCCATACACAGCAGATGAAGGTATGAAGCTGAAGAGTTCCTTTCTGTCTTCTGAATGAAAGTTGAAGACCCATTTATCAACATCTGGCAATTTGCTTGAGCTATTATTGGCACTGCATCAAAGCAGCCATACTGAGTGCAGTGTAGTTTACAAACAGTATTTAGCATGATTTTCTATTACACTAAGTAGCAGCTGATTTACCCCTCATTAATTTTTAATGAAGCAGATTAATACTAAATCCTTTCACTACTGAGAAACTACAGGAATCTGCATGGTTCACTAGATTAACATAGGTTTAGCACAACGAGCAATTATTTTTCACCCTCCTTTAAAAATGTGTTTTAAGATAATTGTCTTAATGAGGCTTTATCTGCCCCTTTCTTCTCTTTCTGCTTATTATTATTATTATTATTATTATTATTTATTTTTTTATTTCTTTTTGTATGCTAGAAGTAATTGTAATCTTGAGATCTAGTTTTTCTTTCCTTTAAGGCACTTTCTAGATGAATGAACGGAAATAAGTTTAACTGCTAATTAACTAGCACTACAATTTAATTGGGCCCAAAGGGTGAAGTGCTCAAAATTCATTAATTACTTTTTCACAACCTCTTCGAAGTAACTACTATGGAAGTATGATGTCTCACTTCTGAAAGAACAAGTGTCGACATACTCATTTTAAAATTATTATTAATTTCCCATAGTTGGAAAACAGTTTCCTGTAAAGAAACTTCATAAATGTCATGAATTTTTATACAGCCTTAGAAAAATTTCAGAATCTTGCTTTTCTGTTTCTCACAGGTAAACTACAGTGAATTTTTATTGAAGATTATGTTTAATTTATTGTGGTCTAATCATTGTTGAATCAGACATATTTACTTCTGTCTTTTTATTGAGTAGAATATGCTGTTCTTTCAGTAAATAAACTGATAGTCTATGATCAACACACAAAATTTTAGTAAATAAGGCCCTGTAGGAAATTGCAGCAACAAAAACCCAAAGGTAGACAGTCTCTGTTTTCAAGTCACTATTCCATATCAATGTCTTTTCACAGTCAGATTCAGAGCTCAATCTTCAAATTTCATTTAACATAGACTCATGACTCCTTTTCCATTATCATGTTTAATAAAAATAAATGTGTCCATCAGCACTGCAGTGGCAGGTGTATGAAGGCAAGTACATAAATTCTTGTTCCCAGTTCTCATTTACAATGGAAAGACCATTTATTCTTTTGTGTCTAACATAATACAACAGGTAAATTGAGAACCTTCAGTATGCTTTCTCAGCAAATGTCATCTGCAAGAGACCTCTCATTTAACATGGTCAAGGTCATGAACATCTTCTGGGGATAAATGATTCTGAGTGAAGTGGTTCAACACAGGTTATGTCTAAACAGCCAGTCCGAGGCATGCTTCCAGTCTCTAAGGGTTTGACGCACTCTGTGATCACACCTGAACTCCGTCTTAGGCTAAAGATCTAGAAATTCATCACCTTTCTCATGCCCTGGGGTTCATGACAAGGAAACCAAGATTTACAGATCACAATAAGTAAAGAAAAAATTAGAGAATTAATGATATGATAGAAATTGTTGTTCCCATAAAATTTAACTGGGGGTGCTTGACATGTTAGGAAGTTAAGTTATTGCTATTAAAAAAGTACTGTTACATATTGTTAGCATTAACAGAACTATTTGTTGTCATGAACAAATGCAGCTGGACCACAATGGTCTCCAGGGCTTAGCTTCATCAGAGGAACCGTCATCATAAAGTTCATCTTAGCAAGACAACAGAGGATGCAGATCATCCTGGAAGGAAATGGAAAATGTCTATCAATTTATTTCAGAATAAATAATACAGGCTTATACCACAGAATAGCTTTTCATCTGTTTAATATTTCAACAGAAATAGAACACCACTGTCTCTCATATTTACACTTAGTATTGCTGAGTACAAAAAAATATATAAAACTTACGAAGTACACTTGTTGTTCATAATAATAAAAAATTTAGATAATGTTTAATGACCTTTGCATCATTTTCAGCAGAAGTTTATGGGAGCTGATAAAGCCATGAGTTAAAGTAGGTACATTGCCTTCACTTCAAAGTGGCTGAAGCATCTTTTTTTCAGGTTTACCATGCATTTATATGTCTGTTACATCAGCACGTTAAAATTGAGTCATGACTGGCTGAAAATGTAACAGTACTGTCTTTTAAATACTAGTAACCAAGAAGGCTCACTAGTGACAGGGTTCACTATAGAATGAAACCAAACAAAGCCTAAAAGGAATATTCCAAAATTTTATTCCTCCCGAAATGTGGCTTATTTCTCTGTTTTGTGCTTGCAGCTGAAATCAGATTTAGACAAGCAGGATGGCAACCTAAAATACATTTTGACTGGGGAGGGAGCCGGAAGCATTTTTATCATTGATGAAAGTAACGGCAAAATTTACGTGACACAGAAGCTGGATCGAGAAAAGAAAGCCTTCTACACTCTAAGAGCACAAGCAATTAACAGGAGCACTCAGCTTCCTGTTGAACCTGAATCAGAATTTATTATCAAGGTTCGAGATGTCAATGATCATGAACCACAGTTCTTGGATGGACCTTATGTGGCCACTGTTCCAGAGATGTCACCTGAAGGTACGCCATGCTGTGAACCAAACCCTTCATTTCCTGATTTTTTTTTAGGTAGCTATGTTGATATAAAAACTTAATAACATATTTTATAGACTGCCTTTCAGTGAGAAGGAAGCAAAGTATTTTACAATCTTGGAAATTTGCAAAGGTATCTGCTTAAACTGAAGGTTGTGCATACATCTACTTAACATCCTTGCCTTTAAATGTTTAGGTACCTACATGTATCCAAGCCCAGAACCTGGATACATGCTTGGATTGACTATAGAGAGTTGTCTTTCCTGTCAGTGATTCAGCCTTGAAATTGGTACTTGTTTAAAAATATAACATTACCATTCGAAATAGGTAGAGTACTATAGCCAGCTGATACTGAAGAGGAGATTTGGGGCTGACAGTTTTCACTACTTTTTCAATCAGTATAACACCCTAGTCTCCAGAAAATTGTTCAGTGTATGATTATTGTTACAACCTGTCAGCTCTTCAGGCTTCTACCAATCTGAAAGAAAAGTAGTGTGCACGTAACCTTTAAAGTCCTCTGACATCAGCTGACTCTTTGAAGGACATAAATACAAGCTTGGCTGAACTGCAAAGTACTCAACAGCATCCTTCAGTCTACTCTGATTCTGCTTAATAATTAAACAATATGTCTTTACTATAGCCTGTGTAATATAAATCATATTGTACTGTAACTGGAAGACATTCACATTCGTATCACAGGCACTCACGATTTCACCCCCAAGGATACGGATAGTTTCCTTCCTATAAGTAATAGGTTCAGAACAGGAATGGTATGAAGCTAATGTAGGGCTGATGTGATCACCACCAGTCAGCTTCTCTGTGTCTCAAATAGATGGTGTGAAGTGAAGGACTGCCTTCTGATTTCCTAAGCACAGAAATTATAATTTTCTTGTCAAGAGGAACAACTTAAACCCTGCACCACTTCTTTCCCACCTCCACAAGATCAAATGGACCTGTACTAGGATCTGTCATGTATCTGGAAACTTAATACAACAAATACAAAGTCAACATCTGACAAATATAGTTGTATATATACATATATGTGTATGTACACATATGCATACATAATGTGTATACATGTACATTTAAATGTAAAAAAAACCCTCAAAGTGTGAATGCAGCTGACATAAACAAGCATGTTATAGATACTGCTATCTCCAAATAGTTATCTTCAAAATCAAAGGAAAACTGAATTCTTTAAGTCTTACAGAAAGAATCCCAGTAATCTTTTAAATTCATACCCCTATCTCTTTTGGATATTTCTATTGTAAATAATATTGAAAAGAAATTCAAATATTGTGCTACTTAAAACTGTATGAGTTAATAAGGTCATTAACGTAATAGCATCAGTGCTCATAAAAGGTAATAAAAAATATGTTTCATTCAGCACTACCCATTCAACTTTTAGCGCAGTTTCAGTGAATCTTTCACAGGGAGCTGTAAACTTTATCTTCTTCTGCCAGCCTGGATAGCAGTTGCAAGAAAAGGATATTCATGCCTGGGGTTTAATCAAAAGTGGGGTTAGTATCCTAATTTCTGCCAGGAAGCAGTAGCTCACCATCACAACCAGCAATAGCTACAAAAGACATCCATTTAATCAATTTATTTCCTAGTCACCCTGCTTATAACACCTTCTATGAGGGTCTCATGGTTTAACCCCAGCCAGCCACAAAGCACCACGCAGCCGCTTGCTCACTCATTTCCCCCCCACCAGTGGTATGGAGGAGAGAATCAGAAGGAAAAAGCTAAAACTCGTGGATTGAGATAAGAACAGTTTAATGGAGCAGAAAGGAAGAAACTAATAATGATAATAATAGCAATAATAAAATGACGATAAAAATAGTAGAATTGGAATATACAAAACAAGCGATGCACGATGTAATTGCTCACCACTCACTGATCGATGCTCAGTTGGTTCCCAAGCAGCAATCCCTCCCAGGCCAACTCCCCCCAGTTTATGTACTGGGCATGACGTCCCACGGTATGGAATACACCGTTGGCCAGTTTGGGTCAGCTACCCTGGCTGTGTCCTGTGCCAACTTCTTGTGCCCCTCCAGCTTTCTCGCTGGCTGGGCATGAGAAGCTGAAAAATCCTTGACTTTAGACTAAACACTACTGAGCACCAACTGAAAACATCAGTGTTATCAACATTCTTCTCATTCTGAACCCAAAACACAGCACTGTACCAGCTACTACGAAGACAGTTAATTCTATCCCAGCTGAAACCAGGACACAGGGAAATCACTTTTGAGTGTATGATTGTTTCTTCATGGCCACTTTCTTCCATGCAGACAGACTTACATGTCTCGAGACTTCTGCATCTGAGCTCTTGGTCAAGTAACTTTTTCTAACATAATCAGCTGCTTGTTCGGAGGGTACTTCTTTATGCGTCTTTACATCTCACTCATTCACTCAAGTTTGGAGACAAGAAGACAAGTGCCTTGTCAAGGACATTTGCATTTTTTTTTTAATGTGCTCACAGTAGTAATGGGCATAGTTCATTATCTGGAATTATCTGGGTATTTTTACCTGGGATTACACAGGTTTAAGACTTTGATAATGGCCTTTTTTCTTTTCCTTCCCCGCTCCCTCCCCCGTGGTAAAGCATTGTTTATGAGGCACTTGGTGTCTTACAAAAATGGTTTTAAAATAGATAATAATTTAGTATGGCTTGATTTATACTCACACAGACCTGTAACCATTCACAGAAGTATATCAAGAATTGACTTATGGATTCCTTCTATTTTATCTTCCTGTCTTAATGCTGAGCTCCTGTCTTAATGATGGCTATAGAGAAAAAAAAAAAGAAAAAAGTTAGGTAGGACAGTAGTTATGGCCAAAAACAACAGTAGTAATCTTTTCCTGTATACTTCTGTTTCTCACCTGAAACCATCAACAAGCAGTTGACAGATGAGAATTTTCAATCTATATTGACTTGATTTGGCTATAAATTTATACCCTAAAAACGAAAGGCTCAGCAGTCTTTATCTAATCTCCTGTGTCATCTATTATATATTTAAATTCCTAAAATACCGTATCACTTCAACATAAGATTAATTAAACTGCAAAAAAAATTAATTTATTTTGTGATATTCCTGTAAGACTATAAAGAAAAGATTCCAGTAAAATGTAGAAATATATGAAATGGAAAAAAAATAAAAATCAGAAGTAACGCTACCTCCCATTTATCAGAATGGGTGAGAAATAAAACAAGATGCGTGTGTACTTCCTCCCTCAGACACAGACTACCTGAAATAGTAAACTCACAGATTTGCAGTCATCCAGTGTTTGATATATGAATCTAAGTCAGTCCTATGGATCTTGAAATATTTTCTACACTGATGCTTCTATATTTGACCTCTCCAGCACTAGTACCATAGCTATTTTAGAGATCATTCTTTCACCTACTTCTTCCATGTAGACACTACTAGACTACTGCCATATTAATGTGTATATCTGGCACATAGAATGTAAGTGAAATGGTATATAATAGTATATACCTCAACAGTGGTCAGCTCCAATGAAACAGCTGAGCCATACCATGAAGTCTTCTCAAAGGGTAGGGACCACACTTCTGAGGTGAAACCTCTTTCAGTGCACTTACTAAAGCGTCAATCCTTACAAAAAAATTTCTAGCCTCCCAGTAGATAAAGAGAGTAACCAACTAAAATTTGCAGCATTGATACCGTAATAGTTCATTATATCAGTGCTTTTCTCCCAGTAAAATAGAACATCTTCTTGCATAGTAAGTGTTGTAGACCAGAATTAGTTTAAATGATACAGTGCAATAGAGAGACTTGGCCTTTGCTCTGTTTCGGTGCTCTCTAGCAGCAGTTCAGCTCACTGATGCTAGACCTGGGATCTCCTGGTAATTTCCTCACAGAAAACATGCTCAAGAAGTGTGCTCAATACTTGGGAAAGCAGTTCACTCTTAACGAACATTTAGTCTGGAACTGAGAAAGCAAGGAGACAATAATTCACAGCCTGCCACTTGCCTCAGAGAACCACAGAAAAACAGAAAATAGGCACAGATAAATTTGCCTAAAGTTAGGTACAAATATCTATCTATCTATCTATACTAATGTGCCAACGAATTAGAATACATTTTACTTCTTTCTTAGCTCTCTTTTATCTTCACTACTAAATTTTATTAGGATGTTATATGCAAGTGTCACAGTAAATGAAAAGTGTGTCAGCAAATGTACTCTCTTCTGAGAACACAGGACTGTGGTTTTCCCTCAGGCATTTGGTACAATTTTACATTAAGTGTCTTCCATATGGCTGTTAAACATGTACAAAGGCAGTGTATCTGATGGAATGGTTAAGAATCAGATGTAATAATGTATCAGTACTTAATGTTTTTTATAGATTTCAAGCTCCAGCTGGAAAAATGAATAACTATTTGCCGTTTGAGGGCCCTATAGTTTACCTAATGGGCTGCAATATATAAGTGGCACTACTATGTTTTGCCCAAGAAGGGTAAAACCAAGGCTGCAGAAATACAGCAATCACCAAAATGTAGTTAGCCTTAAATAAATCTAATAGAAAGCAAAAAATGTGTAAGAATGTTTACTATCCAGCTTAAGACACTACTGTGTACATAAACCACATATTTGGGGCTAAACTTTATATCAACATCACACAGACTCCCATAATCAAAAATACATGTTTGAAAAACCACAGACTTATTCAGTTAATTTGTCTCTGCCATGATATCCATCTTCATGTAAATGTGGTGAAACTGTATCATGGTTGGATTGTCAATTATATCATGTCATGGCTGGAATGTCAAGAGGTGAGGTTTGGGGGTTTTATTTGTTTGTTTGGGGGCGTTACGTGCTAGTTGATTGTTTTAAAATATATTATTTGTATCTGATCAGTTATTCTTCTCCCAGCCATGGAGTTATAAAAAAATGGCTTTTTGGAGTTTTTGAGTATATAATATTAACACTGTGATTTCTATCACTCAGATACAGATGTCTGGGTAAACATGATTCCATTCAGCAAATGGCTGGCTTTGTTTGCTGCAGGTTAAATGTATAAAGAAATATAGGCTTCGTGGCAGTGAAAAATTAAAAACTGAGAAAGTATTCTAAACCCAGGATAAAATTTTCCTTCTGCTTATTACATAGTCCGTATTTAATGTAGAGGTTCATATAGTGATCATGACATCTTTGTCCTAAAAAAATGTGAGAAACCATAGTCCTCTCTTTACATGGTCTCCTGACACCCCAGTTTAAAAATAGTCTTCTTCCTGAGAGTGCAGGAGGTCTGTTATTTCTCCCCCCGCCCCATCGGCTCCCTCTTTACCAGATGCCCCTACCCATTATAACCACCAGCTGCATCTCACTGAGCCCCAGTGGCATATCCCATGCTTCTGTCTTCTGCTATACTCTGGAAGAGTCAACAGGCAAGCAGAAAAGTAAGCTGGGCCTTAGACAAGCAGCAAATGCTGGTCTAGATTCAACATTTCTTGCTAATGGTTAGAAAATGTAGAAAATAAATCTACCTTCAAATGAGTGAGATGCACAAAAGCTATAATGATAACTTTGCAGTCCTATATATGTTGAATTTTATTCCTGATATATTAAATATGGTGCTGTAAACAAGTCCATTTCTAAATGTAGTTGTGGGCACTTGGGTTTATTTAGTAATGGCATTTAGAAAATTTAGTTAGTTTAGAAAATGGCATTTATAACAAACTGTACCTATTGGATTATTCATAGTTCTTGATCTCTTCCTAACTAGCACTCCTTTTTTTTTTTTTTTTTTTTTTTTTTTCAAAGCAACTGCATTCTAGTCATGCTAAATTGTCTTAGAGGATGGATTTCCTGTATTAGTAAGAGCAGTTTCCATAGACTGCAACTGATATGAAGTTAATGGTTGTGTAGCTGAAGATTTCCTTTACCCTTCAGTCTTATTAAAGAATACTGTTTCTGAAGCACACATATGCTCTGGTTAAATATTAATCTGTCATTTTATCTTTATTATTTCTCCAGAGCAATAAGGAACAGTATATATATGTATACATCTATACACACACCTAACACACACCTAAATGTCAGAATTTTGGTAGTGTAGGTACGTTTTGAAGGACTTATAACTGCAAAAGTTGGTGGCAATTAATAATATTTTAGTGTACCTCCACTCTGAGAGAAGATAAAATGCATTATGGAATCACTTGAAGTACTGCTGAATAAATTGAGACAAAATGCCAAAAAATATTTCTTTAAATAATCAAAATATTTCATTAAGCCTATCCTTATATGAGAAAGCCTTTTTCATTTCTGTTTAAAAATAAAACTATTGAACTGTTAGAAAACTCAGAAATTAATATACTTGTTTTATTGGGGATAAGTATTAACTTTGAGTTTGTCAAAAAAGGTGTTTCTGGTTTAAATCCTTGCACTCCATTGTTTCTTCTTCTTTTCTCCTCCAGCATAACTATACAGCTATATTGGTAAGCAGGTGCAACCATGTGAACGTATGCCAGAAAGTTTTAGAAAGTAGCTTGATTCCCTGCTGTTCCTCATGAGAAGTGATATTTGTATTCTTATGCAGAACCTAGGTGAGGAAAAAAGACAAAAATAATGATTAACATACAAAATGATGCTACTGTGAATATTTTCTTTTAAAGGACAATCACCACTGACAGTACCATGAGATTGCTGTCAATCTTATATCTAGGACATAACCAGCTTCCAGCCAGAGATGAAATCAAGCTCTGCAGATTGATTCTGCCATGTTTTTGCATTGGGGATTCTGCCATCACTCTTGCACTGGGACAGGCTCATTAAAGACTCAAGGATAAAAAATGTTATCAGAGCCTTGTTATACTTCTTGGCTGCTTTACTTGCTAACAATTAATTTCTTTATCACCAGTGGGTCTACTGGTGATAAAGTGGCTGTGTTTTCTTATTCCCATGGGAAACTTCCATAAAATACTTTGAATAATATACAAGGGGAAGAGAAACAATTTGCTGGACTCCATTCACATATCAAAAAATAGGGGGAAAAGCATAAGATATGTGGTATTTTAAGCAACATAAATATAGTGTTGAAAAGTCATATGCTATATATTTTTATTTTCATTGACAATTTGAATGCAACAAGAATAGTTGCTGAGGAAATATTTTCCCTTTTTAATGATAAATTTTAGAAGGTGCCATTTGCTCCTGTAAATTTTCAGGACTGTTTGCTAATATAACTGGTATGTTAAAAGCTTTTTAAAGAGTTTATGCTTTGTAATTATGAGATAATTTATACAAGAAGAAAATAAACGTAATCTATTTCCTTTTTTCCTTGAGGTACTTCGGTTACACAGGTAACAGCTACAGATGGCGATGATCCTTCTTATGGGAATAGTGCCCGTCTGCTTTACAGTCTCATTCAGGGACAGCCTTATTTCTCTGTGGAGCCAAAGACAGGTACTACAAATGATCCTGTAATTTGAAAACATTCATAAACTAACATAAAATGGATGCAAGCAAAAATGTCTTTCTTCATTTCAACACAAAGATCAACTGATACCACCCTACACTTGTACATCATTGCATAGTTCCTAGATCTAAAAAAAAAAAATTCTTTCTTTCCCATGGGAAGCTGAAATTCTTTCTGTCTTGAGAATCAGCAATTTATTTAGCAAATTATCTTACTAAAGAAAAGAGTTGGATTCTGAGTACCCCATCCAACAAATGGACCTAGGAACACTTCTGGGTTAACAGCTCTACGACTCATTACGTGACATTCCTATCTCTATGTTGAAGAAACCACAGATATGTGACATCCCTCCAAAATCCGGATTTCTGGGAAAGATAGATGATTATATATGATAGAGGAGACATATGGTGTTCTCTGCTTTTCAGAACTCTAAGGATGCAGAATGGATCTGTCATACAGTGTAGATGTTGCCATGAGTACTAATTCCCAGTATTAGGACAGTCGTGCTGTGCATGGTCTGGAATGCAAATTCATAACTGTATCCAATGATGCATTTTATACCCTTATTATATGGTCAGATGTTGGGAAAAAATGGGTCTTTATATGGTATGATATTATACTTTTCATTTTTAGGGGTCATCAGAATGGCTTCCCAAATGGATAGAGAAACAAAAGATCAGTATTTGGTCATCATCCAAGCCAAAGATATGGTTGGGCAAACAGGGGCGTTTTCAGCAACAGCCACTGTTACCATCAACCTCTCCGACATCAATGACAATCCACCTAAATTTCAACAGCGTGAGTATAGCCTACTTACAGTAGTTGAAGTCTTGAGGAAATTTAGATCTACTGTAGCTCTGTTAAGTTCACCGGTAGGTCTTTTCAGAACAGGTCTGTGCTTTGAGTTCAGCATACAGATTTAAAAAAAAAAATAATAATAAAGAATTCCCACACAAAAGCTCAAAAATGAAAAGGGGAAGAGAACCTGTCATTACAGAAGACCTCAAGCTTGCTGGTTTTATTACTAGGCTTTGGAGGCAAATGACTTACTACACTGCTTTCCACATAGTTTGCTCTACCTAAGCCTAAAATCGGGGCAATGGGATATTTAGCACTGTTTTCACTCACTTTCTTTCTTTCTCTCCTCTCTTCATTCTTTGCTGACAGATACTGTAAACTGTTTGGCAAAAGACGTGGTCTTCTCTGTCCAGGGAGTTTCTAGCAGATGTGGGAGCTGCTAGCTGGGCTGTCAGGAACAGCTAGTGAAACGCAGTTGGGAAGTGCTGCCCTCCACTGTTTTTCACCCTGTTGGTTCTCCTTGGCTCTTTATTTACTGCTAAAGTGGGGCTGAGAGAGGAGGACTCACTCACCAGTGGAAAGGTTGTCATCCCTTGCCTCCAAGATCTAGCCATTGCTGGATTAGATCCATTGTTCTAATAAAAGCTGGGGGCTTTCCCCAACTCTCTGAGAGCCTCAGGCCGTCATAGCTACAGCAGGTATTGACCATGGCAGATCACTAAACTGTGCCAGCATTTGTTTCTTTAGGACTCTACTACATGAGTGTCTCTGAAGAGGCTCCTGTGGGCACAACTGTAGGCAAAGTCTTCGCAGAAGACAGCGACGTAGGGGAGAATGCAGCCATGAACTATTCACTTGAAGGAGATAGTTCAGATGTTTTTGACATCATTACTAACAATGAGACTCAAGAAGGAATTATCTTATTAAAAAAGGTGAGATATTGGAAACCTTAAAAACCCCCTCTAAATACTGGAAAGAACCTTCCCGAGCAAGCTGGATGTTTAAAGAAGGCCTGTTGCTTTGGCTCCTGCTATCTTTTCTTTCTTCAGGCTTTGTGATTTGATTGGAATATTAGGGGAATAAAAAGAAATATGCTTTTCTTTCTGTTTACTTTTTTTTGACTCATTCTTATTACTGCTGAATACAATAGTGGCAGTCAAAGTATCTTAATGTTATTCCTAGCTGTGCAACACAGTGTATCCCATTGTAAGAAAATGTTCTATCTCTTCAGTGCATCGTCTGTAAAATCTTTATCAATAAATTGTACACAATATTTCCTCACTTGCAACACGTCCTGTTAAACTTAACTGAAGCCTGACTGTATTACAGTATTAGATAGACAATGGAGTTTCTGTTATGACATAGCCTTGAAAAGACACTAAATATGCTAAAAACCATACCAGTTTATGAATGTAGGTATTTAAGAGGCTTTAATACTATGTGATTTAGTTTGGAATCACATAGGAATATTTCTGGGTCATCTAGGTCATCATCTGAAATGATGATAGAGTTTGATAGTCCAGTGAAATCCAGGACTGAAGAACTGAATATAAATTTGTGTGTGTGTGTTTGGTTTTGGTGTTTTTGTTTGTTTGTTTGTTTGTTTGTTTCTATTTTAATTTATTACAATTCCGGAAGGATATGGGGGGAGGGAGGGTTTGGTGTTTTTTTTTAATTACAGAAGATAATGACTATCTAAAATAGTAATGTAACTATGCATTTATTAAACACCCATTCTTTCCTTCTGGAATGTATTTCCTTTAGAGACTAAATTTTAACATACTCAGCTTAAGCCCTACAGATTTACTGATTCACATTGTTTGTGTAAGAGTTAAGAATGGTGTTCACTAAGGTTACACTTATGTTGGAAATACTAATACTAATAGAAGTTCTTTTTCTTAGGGCTGGCATTCTATGGGAAGATTTCTTTTACGGTGTTGTTTAACTGTAACATTAAAGCCAGCTTACATGTGAAAGCAAATGATGGCATAGCACAGTTTAATTTTAAAGTGGTTTTAAAGTAAAAAGGAAGTCTTAGAAGTAACTACTTTTGAAACATTCCCATAAGAAGGGTAACACCTTGTCTTTATCGTCACACCCCTTATTGAACTTTATTTAATTTAAAAGTGAAGAAAGAAATAATTTCACATCTTTCTTTCTTAACAGAGAGTAGATTATGAGAGCAAGAGGAGATACAGTATTCGAGCAAAAGCTGTGAACAGGTACATTGATGACCGTTTTCTGAAAGAAGGACCATTTGAAGACAAAACCATTGTCAAAATCAATGTGGAAGATGCTGATGAACCTCCCGTTTTCACCTTGGAGAACTATGTGATGGAGATTGCTGAAGGGGCTATGAGTGGCTCACTGGTCGGCGTTGTAACAGCTAGAGATCCAGACGATGATGACTGCCCAGTCAGGTACCTAACCTAAAATGTGAACAGGTCCCGAATATAAATGTAGTTGGGATTTCCAAAGGCTTTTTCTGTTTCTCACTTTGGCTCATGATTACAGTTAATCATGCATTCATTGCAATAGCCTAGGTTACTCTTGGTGTCATGGTTTAACCTCAGTAGGCAGCTAAGGACCACACAGCCACTCCTTCACCCATTGGGATGTGGGAGAGACTCGGAAGGGTAAAAGTGAGAAAACTCATGAGTTGAGACAAAACCAATTTAATAGTGAAAAAAGGAAGGAACAAAGAAAAGAACAAAGGGGGAAAAACCAAAGCAAACCCAAACCAAACCAAACCCAAACCAAACCAAACCAAACCAAAACCAAAACCCACAACAAAACCCCAAGAAAAACAAGTGATGCAAAACAATTGCTCCCCACCAGCCGGCTGACACGCAGCCAGTCCCCGAGCAATGGCAGCCTCTCCCAGTTTTATTGCCGAGCATGACGTCATATGGTATGGGATGTCAGTTGGGGTCGGCTGTCCCGGCTGCGTCCCCTCCCAGCTCCTTGCGCCCCCCCCAGCCTCCTCGCTGGTGGGGTGGGCTGAGAAGCAGAACAGCCCTTGGCTCTGGGTAAGCCCTGCTCAGCAACAGCGAACGCATCCCTGTGTTAGCAGCACTGCTCTCAGCACAAATCCGAAACACAGTCCCGTACCAGCTACTAGGAAGAAAATGAACTCTATCCCAGCCAAAACCAGCACAGTAGGTTAAATGCTAGTAGGCTTGTGCATCTTTGCAATCACTTCGAGATGGGGTAATATTTTAAACAGTAGCCTGGAAGAGGCTGTGCATAGCAGCAGAACTAGGTAGCACAGCCAAACCTGTAAGCGCCTGCAGGTGTTCCAGTCTATTCCCAATAATTTCTGGAGACATGGAAAGATGGACTCATTGCTGGGAGGGAGACACAGAACAGCTCCTCTGGCATCTGCTCAGCTCAGCATGACCAAAAATTTACCAATTCCCTACATCTACCACAGTTGCCCCACAGAGATATTATATAAAAAGAGTCCCCCAGGCTTTTAAACTTGAAAAATAATTTTGCTGTCTCTGAAGGGAGAAAACATGTAATTAAACTTTAACATAGGGTTTATAATTAAAATAGCTTCTTGAGTTACTTGACATCACTGTGTACTATGTAATTTAGCCAAGCTAGGATACAGGAACAAATGGATTAGACACAAAATAATCTATGATGTGTAGATTCCTAATAGCAGATATATATATATATATATATACACACACACACACATATATATATTGTTACTTGTAGTTATGGCTTCGGAGGTTTAGTTAATGCAAGGCCATTTTTTGAATGATTTTACATTCATGTACTGTTATTTAGTAAGCTAGTCATAGGTTAAATTAAATAAGAATAAATAAAAATATACATGTACTCTTGTCCCCCCCGTCCCCCCCCCCCCCCCCGGAAAAAAAAGACTTGTTTTGTGGTTTATTTAGATGACTGCAACATCTCCTGTGAAACATTTAACCACAGTGTATATCTAGGACTTCTTATTTTGAAATATTTCAATGGAATTTGCTACAAAGTGAATACGTCTTCATAGTCCCAAAACAGTGACACATATATTGCATCACTGAGTTTCTTTAAAATAGAGTATGTCACTTCTAGTGTAAAGATATGTTTATTGCACTAAGTGCAATGCATATGAATCTAATTTTGGAACTATTGCTATCACAAAAGACAGCAGTTGCTTATAATGTAGAAAACCAGCTGTGTTGCCTTGTGCACCCCAGTTTTCAAAATAAAAAAAAGACATGCAACAAAACCTCACTACATCTGTAATAAAATATAACTAAAAATATCTAACAGTTTTTCTGAAAATTATATATCAAGAACCAGATTACCAAAAAAAAAAGAAACCAAACAGAACAAAACACAAATGTCAGAAAACCCTACACAAGCTTTGGATGTGGAGGATAAGGAATACTCACCTAAAAAAAAAAAAAAAAAAGAAAGAATGAAGAAATTGAATTGTAAATCCCTAAAATAGAGATTTATAAATGTCAGACCTTTGGCTCAGACGATAAGAACTTTCACTGACTGTGTTGTGCTGGTTCCTTGATTTATCCTTCTACTGATTTTCAACACAGACAAAATGTAATTATAAATAACAAGTTAGAGAGTCATCCAACTGCTGGCACATAACGTGAGCTGGAGTCGTAAGTGCCAACAGGAGACAGAAAGGCTTTGTCAAGCACAATTAAAGCTACAATAAAAGAAGGACTAGTTGCATGTGGGAATTCCAAACTGGAGTGGTAAGAACCTTTCAAATCTTCAAACAGGTTTTATTTCCTTGAAATAGACTCTAGTAGGAACTGTGACATATGGTCTTTTTTTTATATATTTCATGAAAATTATTAGTAAATATCCTTTCCATTTGAACCAATATCTTTGGTGTCTTTTTCAGTCCATCTCTGGCCTGTGACCAGTGGTTAGACTTTAACAATTTGAATGGTATGTATGTATGTATGTATGTGCGCATGTGCATGTCCACATACGGACATAGCATCCGGAGCCTTTTGAGTGAAAACTCAGGAACATGGGGCTCGTTTGCAACCATTCCCTGTGTTAGGATTTTGTTCCCTGCCTAGGTGTCACCTCATTATAGATAGTTGTCTGTCTGTCTTTATAATGCCCGTTCCCTTGGTCTCAGAACATGTCAGCAATGATAAAATAGATTTGCCATTATACCTCCACTTAGCTGTTAGTGTTATTCATTTCACAAGTGGCACTTTTGCTGTTTCTTTTCAATGAAGTCATTCACCTGCTGTGAGCCTGACTTAGAAGTAAGAATGAATAATGCATTTCAGATTCAGTTCACATTAATATAGATCTGAAACACATTTAGTTTTATAAAAAGAAGAGCTTTGATCTTGGCAGCAGTGAATTTTAAATGTTTATAAGTGTACTTTTTTCATGATTTCTGAGTTGTTGCAGCACACATTTATATGTATATATGCACAGCTCTGTTTTCTCAGCTGACAATAGCTTTCTATGTCCTTGCCTCTGATGGAACATTTCAGTATTAGGGAACCTCTTCACTTTTTTTGGTGCAGGTACTCTATTGTCCACGGCATGCATTTAAAGAGATTGTTCAGCATCAATGAACACAATGGAACAATCATTACAACTAAACCTCTGGACCGAGAGATAGCTTCTTGGCACAACATAACTGTTACAGCCACAGAAACAAGTGAGTAGAGAAATTTAAGGAACGTTGTGTTTTAAACACTGTGAACTGTAATTATCCTCTGAGTATGCCTTCTTTTAAGTGAAGAATACATGCTTCTTTCTCATTATATTACTGTTGCTTGCTACATTAAGGAGCATTATTAAAATGATTAGTTAAATAGAAGCGTAATGTATTTGAGCTCCAAGGTCCTGTGCTCTTTCATAAAAGATGACCTTATAAAAAAAGAAAGGAAATTGTAATAGGATCGAGACTGTAATGCTTTCAAGTTACACTGAAGCATATGAATTGCTCCTGCAGTGCAAGATCTGATGTTAAATTAGACCCTGGCTAATTTCACACCAGATTTTTGACTAGTGTGAAATTAGCCAGGGTCTAATTTAACACCAGCCAGAAACCTGTGGCTCATTAATTGTGAATGTAAAGCCTAAATCAGCTAGACTTCCCTTCAGTGGCAATTAAATCTCTTAAGCATCCTTTATATAGATTTTACCTGTCAGTTTAGTTTGAAAGTCAAATGCAGATTGCCTCTGTTTGTGCTTTTGGTGATCTGGTTGCCCTAACTCTGGGACAACACTCTACAAAATTAACAGCTACTAATTTATAAGGCAGTTTAGCAAGAATATTGGGATATTATTTCAAAAATAATCACATCCATCCTCAGGAAGGAGAAAAAACGTATGAAATTAGAATCGAATCAATAAATCAGACAGGTTTTGCCAAATACTTTTAGCATGTTTTTTTTTTAATCCTGAATCTCAGATAAATGCTATTTATTGCTAAGAATACTTTAAACACATATTCATAAATTGCACCGTTCCAAAAAGGGAGCATTCCCTGTATATATGTAGAATATTACTGCTAGGAGTTTAGTATAGGATGGTCAGTAGCCATTTTCATTGAAGTCTTTATTTTGTGCTTAGGAATTGATGGTATTTTCTTCCTTTTCAGCTTCTCTGTGAGTTTTTAAGCACGAATGTATTTTACTTCTCAGGTTGTTGGGCAGTTGGCAGGTGTTGGTAAAATTGATCTCTGGCATATTTTTGTCATATCTTGAATGGCGCTATGGAAACACAGCGGGATGACTTTGGTTGGGACTTTTCTGTTTAGTTAAACAATAAAATAGGAAAGAACTAAATGTTACAAATGAATAAGTGTCTCCTGCAGCAAAAGAAAGCAAGCCTTTCACAGTAATGAAAGTTATTGTAGAGAACCCAAACCCTCATTATCTTCATATTCTTATTCTTTATTTCTTTAATGATGATAAGGTCACTGTCTATAACACTATATTCAAAAGCATTGAAGTTAGGTCACCTTGGTCTGGGCATACCTGAAATGATTTATAGTATGAACTAGTAACATTTTATTCCTTGAAATATAGTCACAAAATTGTGTGTATGAGACATTTAGTGGATGACATTGTGGCTCCACTGAAGCCAAATCAAAATGCCATTAGAGTTCGTCCACACAATATTCATTGCAGCTGAGACAGATATTGAAACTGCATTACAACAGCAACCTCCCTAGGCACCTATTGAGGTCCTGGCATTCATAAAGGACACAAGCCTTTTGCCTCCTTTGTAATGACAGGGATCAGAGATTACTCAGAGGAACTTGCCTCTGTTATTGCAGACTTGTGGTGTGGATCATCCTGTCCTCATACTATTGAGATAGCATGTTTTAAAGGTACACAGAAGTAGATCAAATTCGTTGGACCTTAAATACAAGCAGTCAGAACCTGCAATCTGTTGAGTCTTATTCCACTTTATGCCTAAGGTGGTTCTAGACCAACAGAAATCAAGTTTCCTTTGATCAGTTTTTACTTGGTTGTTATCAGTTTCCACCTAGGACAAGGCTGAAGCATAAACAACAGCATTCCAACCACGCATGAGACCAAGAAATCCTTAAGTCATCAGCTTCACTTAACATTGCTTTACTGAGTCAGATGAAGATTGACTGACTAATAATTAATTTAGAAGAGGAATATCTGCTTCAGCTTGCTCTCTGTTGAACTTTAGATGAACAATAGAAATTCCCAATGATAGCAACTGGCTTGAGCTTACTTTGATCCTCATTTCTCTATACGTCCACTGGAAATGTGCAGTACTAGTCGTAAGCAAACTTATCCGCAAGAGACAACAGTCATTTTCCCACTGGATCTTGCAGATGTCATCTCTTTGAAGGTTTTGGTCATGGATCTATTATTAATTCAATATTTAATTGTCACCCCACTTTGGTCACATACACTTTTATTGACAGACTTGTAACTTTTTTAATTAGTCCTTTTTAAAAAAATAAAATCATGTCTATTTCCTTTAGGAAGTAGTGAAATTTGCTTTAGCCTACATTATAATAATAACAACAACAATTGTTATTACTATTATTACAAGTTTCCTTTTACTGTCTGATGAAAATGCCAAGTTTTCTTTAATCCCCCAGAAGTACGAGTTCTATTTTGTCTCTAGAGATGGTAACTGCTTTTCTTTTCACACAGCTCCAAAATAAGCAAGTTACTAATTTGGGTCCCTAGTAATTAAAACATCAGCTTCACTCTTCACACTGACCCAGACTATTGCACTTGATATCCTGTTTTCTCAGACCTTGTTTTTCAAGTTCTGATCTCTTTCATGGAGGCTATGACAAAGAAATTTTCTCTTTATTGAAAGATCTTTAGCCTAATGTACAATATGAGTACAATAGTTGAATTCAAATTCTGACAACTATTTTCCTGTGTAAGGGATAAAAGACAAAATAAGTGTTGCCTACCATCTTCCCCAATTGCAACTGAAGGACTCACTCTGCTTCACCTAAAATCTTCATTAAATATTTACCAGACACCGATTCCAAGAGTGGCTTTTTAATGCGTTGCTTCCTCCCGATACAAAACAACTGTGATTTCAGAAAAATTAAAAACTTCCATACTGTTATCTTCCAACAGCAACATGACAAATGCTCTTCCTTCTCATTTAACCATATGCTGAGGGAAAAACAAACAAACAAACAAACAAAAAACCCTGAACCAAAACAGCCACAACACAGCAACCCAAATATAGTAAGGAAGAAAAAACAAGACTATTACCAAAAAAAAAAACAAATAAAAAAAAATAAGGGTTATTTGGTGAAAGAAAACAGATGGAAATGGCAGCTCTAGGCTGAAAGGTGCTATCTAAATGCTTGTGAAAACAAAGGGTAGGCTTTAAAGCCAATATAGTATCCAGGATTCTTACCAACAAGCAAGCTAGGAATGGGCCAAGGTAGCTGGGTCCTTCCCATGCCACTTTGTATACAACTGAAGCCACCAAAGGTGTTCCCTGTCTCCTAATAAGTGTTACAAAGTTTTCCTGTCAATGTCAATCCAGGCAAATCTCTGCCCTACACATCCGATTCTGACATAAGTAAAAGACATTAAGTCCTACACTCTCGGTATTATTTCTAAAAGGCATGTGTGCTACATTTAATGTTTATTTAAAAAATAAGGCTAGCACTGTTTCATTGCTTATTGTATTATTATGGATGTTGAGATTCAACAAGAGAAATGTCATCCCACAAAGAAGTGTTTTTGAGATGTCTCTGACAGATCATAAGCTTTGGTAAATTAGAATGGCTCTAATGATTTCACAGAAGGAGTAGCAACGTGAAACTGCTGAGTATCTAGTCCTTTATCTCTGTGGTAGTTGCTTTTGCTGCCATTTCCTATGGCAAAAGACTCAAAGCTATCAGCACAGATTCCATAAGATCCAAAAAAACAAATGTTTGCTCCAAGCAACTACTGAATTATACATTAAAAAAGCAATGTAAGAACCAAGCAAATCCATACAGTTTGAAGTGAGACAGAAAGGACTACGTTTTGGTTTTCTGTTAAAGGTCCATTTGACTAATTTAAGAAAATGTCTTTAAGGACTTCTGAAGAGATCAGAAGCAGTGACACTAATACCCATCATGAGGTGTATTTTAACCATAATGAATATTCTTGTCAGTGACATACTTCTGGTTTAGACAGAGCCGATCGAGATATTGATAGATATTTAGGTTGATAGATATTGAGTATTCCTGGAATGTCTTAAGATTATTTTATTCACTGGAAAAATGTCTTCATTATGGTCCTTACCCAACAACACGTCGAAGTTAATGTGAACGTTACTGCTGGAGTGAAACCTCCTGACTACTAGAGTAATACATGACATGGTAGAGAGGGCAGACATTTTTCAGAGCTATACCATGTAAGTGAGGATTCAATGTGTTGAAAGGGAAAGGACTTCTGAGAGATATTCAGTATGGAATCATAGAATCATTCAGGTTGGAAAAGACCTTTAAGATCGTCAAGTCCAACCATTAACCTAACACTGCCAAATCCACCACTAAACCATGTCCCTAAGTGCCACATCTACACGTCTTTTAAATGCCTCCCGGGATGGTGACTGAACCACTTCCCTGGGCAGCCTGTTCCAGTGCTTCATAATCCTTTCAGTGAAAAAAGTTTTCCTAATATCCAATCTACACCTCCCCTAGCACAACCTGAGGCCATTTCCCCTTGTCCTATTGCTTCTTACTTGGGAGAAGAGACCGACCCCCACCTCTCTACAACCCCCTTTCAGGTAGTTGTAGAGAGCGATAAGGTCTCCCCTCAGCCTCCTTTTCTCCAGGCTAAACAGCCCCAGTTCCCTCAGCTGCTTCTCATAAGACTTGTGCTCTAGACCCTTCACCAGCTTGGTTGCTATTCTTTGGACGTGCTCCAGCACCTCAATGTCTGTCCTGTAGTGAGGGGCCCAAAACTGAACACAGGACTCGAGGTGCGGCCTCACCAGTGCCAAGTACAGAGGGACAATCACTTCCCTAGTCTTGCTGGCCACACTATTTCTGATACAGGCCAGGATACCATTGGCCTTCTTGGCCACCTGGGCGGACTGCCGGCTCGTATTCAGCCGGCTGTTGACCAATAGCCCCAGGTCCTTTTCCGCCAGGCAGCTTTCCAGCCGTTCTTCCCCAAGCCTGTAGCATTGCATGAGGTTGTTGTGATCCAAGTGCAGGACCCGGCACTTGGCCTTGTTGAACCTCATACAATTGGCCTCAGCCCATCGATCCAGCCTGTCCAGATCCCTCTGTAGAGCCTTCCTACCCTCAAGCAGATCAACCCTCCCTCTCAACTTGGTGTCATCTGCAAAATTCCTGGGGATGCACTTGATCCCCTCATCCAGATGATTGATAAAGCTACTAAACAGAACTGGCCCCAATACTGAGCCCTGGGGATAACACTTGTGACCAGCTGCCAGCTGGATTTAGTTCCATTCACCACCACTCTTTGGGCTCAGCCATCCAGCCAGTTTTTTACCCAGCAAAGATTATACCCGTCCATCCTATGAGCAGCCAGTTTCTCCAGGAGGATGCTGTATCTGCAGATCTTCCTTCCCTTGGTTCAAGATGACATATTTAGAAACATTTCTATTACATAAACAAATAGGTTTTTCAGCCTAGTCTACACACACCTGTTTTACCATGAAACAAATATAGTTAGGTTTGGCTTTTCCTTGTTTGTGTTAGTTATAGCAATATAACCTTATGTAAATGCAGTAAATGCAGAAAAAAAAGTGCTTTATATTAGCAGAGTTTATTTTCCTTTTCATATGGGAATAAGCCATACTGACATAGTTTTTATATCTAAAGCCACAGCAATAGAGTGGCTTTAGATATATACAGTCATAGTGTATACTTGTATAACAGAAGCAGTACAGTGAGTACAAAATGCCTAAGAATTAAACCTGTTGTGCAAATAATACTTGGAACAAAACTGCAAGCTCAGTCTATGAAGTCTGTCAGCAGTAATGCCTTACACGTGCCTGGGCAAAATCAGGCTTCTTTGTAAATATGTTTTTGGAGACCAGTGGTTAGAACAGCTCTGTTGTTCCAAATTCAAAGTCTCAGCTTTCTGCCTTGACTAGGGTTGGGTATCCATGTCCACTGCAGTTTCTCCATGTCTACCAATGCAGAAATATTTTTAAAGCATGTGAATTCTGGTAAAATTTTCTCCCAAAGATTCAACATTTCAAAATACTAAAGAAGAGGTAGAATAATAGTATTTCTTAAAGGATTGTGACATGGGTTTGTGGTATCCACGATGTTAAGTGATGTAAGAAAGCGCAGCCGCCTCCTCCAGCTGCTCTGGCCCAGGACCCACCTGCCCGGCCGCTGGAGCCCAGCCGGGTGCCCGCGGATCTGAGGTGTCTGCTTAGGGATGTGGCTTACGCTTCCCTGTTTGCAGGCTCAAGCCATAGCAAAGCTGAGCACATGTCCCAGAGATGCACAAACACACAGACACAGAGACAGAGGACACTGACACGACCGGTAATGCAGACTGCCACAGGGAAGGCACTGCCTTCAGCAGCACCTGCATACAGGGCTCACATAAACCACAAGGACAGACAGCCAAGTCCCCTCCTCTGCTTTGGCTGGGGAGGCAGAAGGTCGCTGGTGCAGGGGCACACACGCGCGCGCACGCACACACACACACACACGACACTTTCCAGGTTCACAATCACACATACGCTCATGGATCCCTTCAATACCTGCATGAACCCTCTGTCCGCCTGGCACCCTTCCCCAGGTCCCAAGTCCTCTTATGAGTTTTGTGGGTGCCCAGCTCCCCAGCTAGTCCATGCTCAATGCTCACCGGCAAACCTGCAGCACTCACATGCTCGTCCCTCATGCACCCCACATTTGCAATTCCCCCCTGAGTGTAAGAGCATGGACCCCCCCAGATTGCCTGGCCTGGACCCAAGGACTGCCTTCTTACTGTTGAGTCCAGCTTAACGTTTGCTAGCAAAAACACTCCCCCACCCCCCACCCCCCCATGCACACCCAGTTTGGGACAGCTACAGTTGTCCACTGCACCCCCCACTCAATTCAGTAGCTTGGACACTGGACCAAGGGTACCCACCCCCCATCTGACTCCAGTAGCTGGCACCAGTTTTCACTCCCACATACACAAGTCTCACCAGTGGCTGGTACTTAGTCCCTGCAGCACACGTACGCATGCAATGATAGTGAGATTATGCAAAGCAAAAGCAAAGAAAAGATTTAACAAGAAGATATAAGATGATAGGACTGGTGATCAGGCACAGGACTCAGCCAGACAAGTGTTCTGACCGGCCCCTTTTACAGCTCTCTCTCTCTGCCCCCTCTTTGTTCCTCCCTGCACGTCCCCCATGGGTCTGTACAGCTCCAGTGATTCCCGCACCCCTCCAGGTCTGGGGGTCTATCTGGTTTACAGCTCTATCAGTTGCAAAGTCCAGGTTGATCTACCTGCAATTGTTTCTGGATAACCCATCAATTATCGTGAAGTTCATTCCTTGTCATTGTCTCCATGTTTGCTTTGTCAGGTCTGTGTCTTGGTGTATTTTGTTTCTGTTTTTCCCTTTTTTCCCCTTGGTTTCCCAATTGTCAAGGTCCCCGATCTGATAACCTCACAGGAATAAACTTTCTCACACTCTCCCATGCCCCCATCAATCAGTGTGTCTGACCAGGTTTGGTTCTCATCACCCCCTCCATATCATTTGTCCCTCAGGTTTGCGTCCCTGTATGTTCTTGTTTATGGCTTCCTTTTTTTCTTATTAACTCTTGTTGCACTGAATAATGTTCTTGACCAGATACGCTTAGAGGAGCAGGCACTCTCTTTCCACATACCATTACATGACTAGCGCAGTAAATTGTTCTGCATGAACAAAACCTCATTTAATTTCTCCAGATCAGATTTTATTTTGTACATTTAAATCAGTTTCTGATGTGGTAAATGAAAGAGTGAACAAATCCAAACTTTTACATGAAATATCCTTGTATATTTCAAGATCTACTATTATAACTTAACATGATGGATTGGTGAAAAAAAAACCAAAAACAAATCCCCACCCTCTTTAACACCTTTTTTAAACAGAACCTCAGCAAAGAAAGAAAATGTCCTTTTTTATACGTATAGGATATATTTGAACTCATTAAAAAGATTTGGAATAAAATGTGTCTGTAGCTCTCTGCAGAATATAAGTAAAATTTTCTAAAGCCTACATTAATTTAGAATATGTAGTAGATTGTAGCTTTTGATTTCTGTCTTTTTTAACCATTAGGAAATGCCGAAAAAATTTCAGAAGCAAATGTGTATATCCAAGTTCTCGATGTTAATGATCATGCGCCAGAATTCCCTAAATATTATGAAACATTTGTTTGTGAAAATGCAGTTTCTGGCCAGGTAAGTGTGAAGGAGTCAGCCATCAGTTTTCTCATTGCAATGAAGATTTGGTCTGAGATGTTACTATTTCCTTTAATACTGATTATTTCAGTACTCTGAGTACAGGCTCCATTTTGTCTATTTCCAAAATTAGTTCTGTTGATATGTGCATAGTTTGAAATTCACATTTCAAAAGACTGTTGTGTATTTTTCCCCCTTTAAAACAAAATCAATACATCTCCTTGTTTGTCTACCGAAACAGGTAATAGAGAAATACAGACAGAAACTTCTGACACCCCCCCCCTCCCCAGAATAAAACACAGATTTGATTCATGTTCATGTCACAGAAGTTAAAACTAGGGTTGTTATTGACAGCAGTAGTATAACATAGTGCAGAACAACCAGACTTAGACCAGATTCAAACCAGATCCATGTGTTCCTTGGTTAGAAAGCATTTATTGTGAACAGAACTCAGCCCCTATCTAGTTCAGTGGAAATCTGAAGATCTTTAAGTCACAGCCCTTGCAACATCTTCCCTAGCTGGCGCCTTATGGGATTGTCGTATTAAGCATCCTTCCCTGGAGGTTTTTTTTTTCATCTCCTACTCGCTCCCCAGGTGAATGGGGTCACATCAGCCAGCTGCCCTAACCCCCCAGGTACACTGCTGACTCTCCATTTTCCTCCTGCCACTGTCCTCTACACCTTTATTTTTTTTTTAAGTGATCGGTTCTACAGCCTAAGCCCTAAGCTGTGCAAGAAGTGTGTCGCCAGGCTCCACACAGGAGTCTGAAAGAAAACTGCAAAAAGTAAAACAGGATATGCAAAGTTAAAAAAAAAAAAAAAAAGTACAAAATGAGCAACAAAAAAAAGCAACAACAAAAAGTTACAGACAGAAAGATCTGGATTTTTTTCACCACTTTAAAGCATTCTTTGGACATACGAAGGAGACCTTTGGGATATTTGTGATGGTTCCATTCAAACGTTTTGCTATGTTTTGATTTCTGAATCACAGAGCCTTTCTTTTTACACTAGCTTGGTTTACTTTGACCTTGATTAGTCTGCAGTTAAATAAAGCTTTCTTTGTAGCAAGAGTAATTTCTTTATAGTTTTTGCATCCATTTATATATTTGTCTATCAGCGGTTGGTTTGTTTATTCTTCATTCGGTAATTTTCCACTCTGCAAAGGCTACCTCTAGTTCAGAAGTACTTGGAGCAAGCCATTTCTTTTGGTTTTTGGGTAAGTCATTGACAGATGAGTACAAGCATTAAAGCACTTGTCACTTCATGTTCCTTGTCTTCAAGACACCATGAATTAAATATGGAAGCTTATAAAATGGATATTTGTAACCCATGTTTTGGACTTGCCTACAATATAAAAACCCAGATGATTTATTTCCCAAGGTTTTTATTATTCCATAGTTGCTTACTGATCAATAACATCTGTATGCTAGCCTATTAATGGCTACTTTTCAATAACAAATTAAGTATATATATGTATATAAAGTATTTTGAGAATCACTGGAGAAAATGACACTGTAAGGAATAGTAGTAGCAAAAATAACAATAAATGTTTTGAGCACAGGATATAGAATTATTCCTGTTTAACACTGTAATACCTGAATGAGGAATGAGCAGGATATTTTTCCCATTTTACAGACAGGCAAAATGTTACTATAAATTTTCCTTTTTCTTTTCTTTATTTTTTTCTTTTGTTTGTTTGTTTTTTTGTTTGTTTGTTTTTGAGAGTCACAGGCATCTTTAGTTTAGCCTTTGGAGACAATGATAGTAATGTTAAATAATCTTCTCATTAACAAATGATATTAGGAAGAACAACAGGAAATTACAACTGAAGTGCATAATTATCACAGTCAAAGTTTATGACATTTTATTCAATGTTTATGATTTAAAACAGAATTGATAGCTGATGTATCTCCTTCAGTGCTATTATTCTTTTTTTTACTTTTTACTCATGGGAAAAAAAGGTTCTTTATTTTCATCAGCAAGAAGCCAAAATGTTCAAAAACAATTTTATAGATGCCCTGGTTGTCCAATGAATAACACAATTTACATTTCAGAAGAATCAGTTTAAGCAATTGAAGGGTTTAATCAGGACATTACATACCTTTTTCCCTTAGCCATATTTCTGCAATCAATTCCAAATGGCTCAGGAATCCACTTACATGTTATGAGTTGAGATCAAAGCTTGTAGAGATTCTATATTCTGGGTTTTGATAAAGAATGTGAAACACATCGTGAACAAAACTAATTGTTGTCCTAATTATCCAAACTCCGAGGCAGTTAACGGTAACTTCAATCTAGAGAAGAATGCTTGTTTTGAAGTTTGGCGTTTTCTGAAACATTATAAAAAAATTCTTTGTCTGCTTTTATTCCGTGAGAGTTGACCTTCATGTCCCTGTATGGTAGTTTTGTGAGAGTTACAGACATGTTTAGCTTAGCCTCTGAAAGGCATTCAAACAAAGGGATTACATTTTGGTCTGTGGGACTATAATTTGAAATTTGACAATAAAAATGGAAGAAGGTAGATATGTGGGTTTTGACATCATTATACATCCATTCATTATGTTTGTTAGACATTTTTAATGGATTTTTTCACTATCCATTTCATGTTATAGTTCTGTACTCTTTTATAATCCAAGTCAGCTGTATACTAGCCACAACTAAAGTTTTCTCTTGCACATTGAAAAGCCACTTTCACTGTACCACCAGTATTAAATACATTCTTTTCAAAACAACTTGAACATGAAAGTTCCTGTGTAAAATAGACTTCTATTCTACCACAGCTATAACTAGTATCAGATCAAATAGAACAATATTAGTAAGATATCCAAAACTAGAATTTCCTTTTGATTATATCTTTTTACTTTATAACTGTATGTAGACATGGTAAATGATGACCACAATGTGGTATTAATTCTTTAGAGTTACCCTTTGTGTGTGTATACAGTAACTAGAAACTGTTGAATTCTAGAGGCAATATTCTATAAAAATAATCAGGACACAAAATGGTCCAAATCTGTCCCAAAGGTAACACTAGAGGCATCCCAGCAAGAATTGACTTGACCCGGAAAGCATAATTCCCAAGGCATTAATACATTAACTCAGCCTGAAACTGAAGCTTGAAAGTTTGAAGTAAGTTATATCAAATGTCTTACATCACATGTAAGCAAACTGACCATCCAGAATATATCTATTTTTACGCATGGTAATTTCAGTCCTTTTTGTGGATATTGGTCTTTATTCATATCATGCAGGAAACAGATTTCAGCTGAAGACAAGCTGCCCCGGATACACCTACATTCTGAATTAATGTGTCTTCTCTGTTGCATATGTTTTCTGGCAGTTCTGAGTTCCTGTAATTTGGGGATCACATATGAATTGACTTTGATGTTGTAGCTTGCTTAGTAATTTTTATTAAATCTGAAGAAGTGACTGTGTATGCAGAGCACTTTGTATTAGAGATAAGGAAAAAAACCCAGATTTATTTACTCAGTACTTAGTATATAATAAAATAATGATCATTTTCAGTGAAAGTGAAGAGTACTCATTTGATATTACTTCTCTACATAACAAAATGTTGACAGAAGAGGGGAAATCTTTAACCAAATTCTAGGGGTATACGATTAATGTTAACAATGAGCTGTTTGCTAAAATAGATCCTCTCTAAGAAATCATGATGTAAAATGATTTTTGAGAACAGAGAAGTGAAAGTGATGGGTTAGTAAGCCAATTTTTATTATTTCACGTTGCTAAGTTCTCTTCATCATTTACAAAAAGCATCTGAGCAGTAGTGAGAAGAAAATAAAAAGTTACAAAGAATGAAAAGGAATGAGGGCATCCCTTAGAGTATAAAAACCTGGTGAAGCTGTGAAAGTACCATCTACTCTAGTAGGGCCTTACTCTAACCTACACCTGCAGATGCACTGAGTGTAACTTGTGGCATTTTGAAACAGTGGGCACAGTGGCCCATGGAAAATTCCTTTTTTCTGTTTTATATGGATTATGATTCAACAACTTTATCTCCTAGCAGAATGAAACAGGGAAGACGAGTTTATCAGCATATGCAAACAAACATACAAAGGCATCTAAGTGTCATGGCATGAGCTTTGTAATCATTATTCCTTTGCTGAGATGTATACCATTTTATTTATAGCTGAGCAGGAATATCTTACAGGAGAAACAGAGAAATCAGATCAATATTGTGCTAATTGGCTTTTCAAAAAAGAAATAGAAGCAGTCAAAAGGAGAACCTTGGTTTTGAGTTAGAAGTTCTACCTGGAAAATGCATGTATTGTCTATAGTGATGAACATTTTAGTCTTTTGCCTGCACTAAACTCTCACTGTCATCAAACATTATTAGGCGATGAGAGAAATCCTACTACTTGTAAGATCTCTGCCAATTTGAACAAAACCTGTTCTGTACTCCCAAAACAGGTGGGTGATCAGATCTTTTATATCCTATAAAACACAGCAGAGCTCTTATTGAAGGATGTTGGGTGGAAAATAAAGCAAACAAAACTAAAGCAGAGAGAGAAAGGTGGCAAATCTGTTCCTACTTCCTTCCATCTGTCTAATGGGCATGGTAAAACTTAAGTTAGGTATGGGAGCACACACAAAGGACTCCAAATTACACACTCTGAGTACTCTAGCATCAAAATTAATGGTACTGGTGGTTGTTCAGATGGACAGTTTATGCCTTACACTGAACTCGTTAGAGAGAAAGCCCTTAGAAGCAGAAAAGACTGTAACAGAGAAACTTTATTCTTTCTTTTGGACATTTCCATAACTCCAATTCAGCAACTACTTGCGGTTGAGGAAATAAATTTTCAATGGAATTTCATTAAGAATACCAGGCAGTCAACTACTCCATAGTCCATAACTTGTTATTTGCAAGTCAAACAACGCTTACCTAGACATTCAGTCTAGAATGGTTTACGTAAATTCCCTTTTATACAAACTAATTAATCAATGAAAGGTCAGAGCTGTTACTGATCTCTTAGACTCCCCCACTGATGATATTTACCAGTTGAAAGTGACCACTAATCAGACGGGTGGGGAAGTTGAGTATAGCAGGCCACATCTCTTCTTTTTGTGACCTTTGATCGAAGGAGCCCCTGCTGTTCCCAGCAGTGATCTCAGTCTGTTTGGAAAGAAACAGTAAATGAGGCCCACCCACCATGAACTAAAATCAGGTTTCAAGAAAAATCAAGTGAATTAATCTCAGTTTTAATGAAATGCACATTTTCAAATGGACTGCTGGATTATTAAAGCTTCTAGATTAATGAGACTTGAAATAAGAAATTTTATAGCAATTAAATTTCAGCCTAGTCAATACAACAACTGTTATGACCTTGCAGAAGTAACACATCTTTCACTCTATTTTCTTTGTTTACACACTAAAATGTAGGGTTTTTCTAAACCTTGACTCACAAACAGCAAGTGCAGCTTTTCAGTCTGTGATGCCAGTTTCCCTGGTGAAAGGCTAGAATCTCCTAGGTTAGATGTACAAATACCTAGGAAACCAGAAAAAAAAAAAAAAGAAACCGTTTCCATCTCTCTGGGTGATTTTTTTCCTTTAGAGTCAGCAAAATTGAGCTGCCTATTCCTCTCTGAATATTTTATAGACTTATCTGGATTTTGCTGAATCTTAGTGAAAGTGATATAGTAAGAAATAAACAATAAGAGTTTACCCTGTCCTTATGTTCCAAATATTCCCCTGTTTCTAGGGTGAATCCTCGAAGGCATGTGAATATGCCAAGAATAACCATAGGGGTCTTAGGTTTGTGTAGAAGAGCACAGTACAGATCAAAACAAGGGAAGGTGGGTTTTTTTTTCAGCCAGACACCTACTCTTCAGAGTTATTTTGATAGGATCAGATATAGATAAATTTTATATGGGTAAATACATTCCATATGTAAAATAATGGAAGTTAATAATGGAATAGCAGAACAGTATCTGATTCACAACAGGAATAATTTTATGATTTTCAAACATGATAAACTCCTACAAATATACTCTCCAAAGACATTGCTAGTACCTGTGTAAATAACTATTAATCAGAATGAAAACTAGATGTATAAAAGTCACATCTATAATTAATATGGTGGTTGTTTTTTTCTTGCTAGGTAAGTAGGTAGGTAATTCTTCTCTGCCAAGCAACTAAACTAAAAAATAAAAAAATAAAAAAAAATTAGATGTGGCTAAGGTGTCTTTGTAAATTACTATATTACTCTGCATATTCAGTCTAGCTTGACAGACCCTGAATTGTATGGAGAGACATACATCCATACAAAGCTTTCTCTCAGCTGCGGCCTTGGAGGCTTTACTAGCAAATCATCAGCAAAGGCCAGCAGGGTCTTTTTTCATTTTTTCAGGTATATGTTAGAGTATTATCATGAAAATGTGCCATTGTTCGTGTTTTAAACTGGTTATATAGTTTTGTTCTCTATTGCTGTTCATATTGAGCATACTCTGAGAACTATATTCCCTTATAAAAATGAAGTCTATGATTTATTATCAGGTAGTATTAGGGATCAGTTATTTCTTTTCACTGATTTCTTGACCTGCATGCCTATGCCTGTATTTGAATCACCTTAGCTATTTTGATTGCTCTGAGGAAAGGGAAAAAAAATTCCTCAAGAAGCTTCATCCTTTGTACACTGTCACCAGGTATATCACTGAACAATCACTCCTCTCATTAGTGGCAATAAAAAAATCTCAAGGGTCCTCATTTTTCCATAGAGTGAAAATATAGATTTGAAATAAATTTCACATATAAAAAGGGCAGAGTGCTAAGAATACAAAGCTTCTGGGGTATGAGCCACATTTTGCACTCTGCTATCATGATTTCATCAAACTTAGCTTGCTTGAAAAGAAAAAGAATGTGTGCTGAAGTCTTAGATCTTTGAAAAATGGTTTAATCGGGACAGAGTTTTCAAAGGCACAGATGGAAGGCTGTAGTCACTTCCACTGACTTACCGCTTTGCTTTTAAAGCACCACTTGTAGCATTCAGATGCTTTCTGGTTTGAGGAAAGTTGAGGCTTCAAGTCTTTTGGGTACAAATATCTATAAGGCATAGGATGACTGGTAAAACAGAGATCAGGTTCAAATTGGACACTTTTCTGAAAGTTGGTGGGCTTGCATCAGTTTGCTTTCCTCCCGGTTGCCAAGGATACTCACCAATACATGCTGAAGCCCAGGTCTTTACATTTTTACTATTAAATGTAACAAATATAAGCTCTTTTTAAGCAGAACTACTGCTAATTATGGTAACGGTAGTGTGGTTGTTTATTTACAGAGATGAAAGATACTCTTTTGAATGATAACTGTTATTTTTAATCTTGCAACGACTATCTGGTTTAACATATTTGTAAATGAATGTTATTCTGCTTTCTTGAGAAAAAGCAGCCAAGAAGTTCCATAATCAATGTGTTATAATATCCAGAATCAACAATTCAGCACATGAACTTGTCACCATATACTCACTTACTGGAGCTACAAAATATCACCTGAATGATGTCAATGTGTTTGTAGGCTGGAAGGAAATGGGTTTTGTATGGAAGGATTTGTTCAAATGTAGAATTATATACTTTTCACCTTGAAAAAAAAGGGCAAAACTCTATACATATGATTAGTTTTTTCGTTTATGGAAACTTCACTTACCCTTTGTCTTTTGATCCGGAAAATCTTTTACATTTTCTCAAGATTGTAATGCCTGCCTCTCTCAAACAGATGAAAAATCAAAGCAGAATATTTGCAGAATATGAGTCTTGATGAGAGTCTTTGAGTATAGGAGGTGTATATTGGTGACTGTGTAACGTGCACTCAACGTGTATTCCCAGATCACATCTCTAGCATCAACAGTTTAAAATACTTGATATGTCCTTTTATTGTTTTAAAGGACAAGTAAATACTTTTATTCTTAAACAATTCTGTTTATCTGTGTTTCCAGCTAATTCAAAGCATCAGTGCAGTGGATCAAGACGACTCAGCAGAAGGTCACCATTTTTACTTCTCATTGGCTCAGGAGGCCACAAACAACTCACACTTTACTGTCAAAGATAATCAAGGTGGTGTCATTCATGCAGCTCTTTAAGACCTTCCTAATAAAAGATGCATGCTTCTAGTGGGCCTCACATCACCAATTTTGTAAAAAAATTCCACTTAAGTAGAAATTGTTATTATAAGATATGAACATTTCATGAGGTACATTTCAAAACAATAATTCAGTAATACTAAACAGTTTATTTCCCTTTTTCAGCTAAGTAATATAAACAGCAAAAGACAGCTTTATTTCAAAGAAAGAAAAAATGCTGAGATGAAAAATACACTGGTATTCCTTAAAATTTATTTTCTTAATGTAGGGTACAGTGAGAGATACCAACCTTCTTGTTAAAATTACCTATTTGTCTAAGAAACAAGATCACCAGAAAGAGAAGATTGTTGTTAATACAGGTCTGTTACTTCATCACTTCAGCAAGACCAAAATTATAAACACTGATAAATACAAATATAATCTTATTTCCCAATATATTTTAAATTGCATATGCTGGTTAATAATGACATCATTAAATGGTCTTCTATATGTATTCTAATCTTATTCAGAACTGATATTGTTTGAGACTCTTACAAAGCATGATATAGAGTGATATCAAGCAAAACCAGTCTGAAGTAAAAATGTAAGTACATTACCGGTTGAAATTACAGGGAGGATGACCACTTAGAGTCAGCCTGCTGAGACTACAAAGACGAGCTTCTTCAGACTCAGCTAAAGTACACATCGCTTGTATTGACTTTGCTAATTATTTGAATGTTCTGGCTAGGTGAATAAATCAATGGAAATAAGTTTTGGAAAGTTCAGACAATGTTAAACGGCAAACTACTTCTCTCGATATCTCCGAAGTTAATGGATTAATGTGTGTTTCAGTTCCCAGCTTCATTAATCTCACACTCAGTGCCAGGAAGAGATAACTTGTTACATTAAGGTCAAACTGTGTAGGAGCCGCAAGCCTTTCCCACCTTTGCTCATTCTCCACGAAGTCCAAGCAGAGCCACGCACAAGGCAATGCATCCCATTCCTTTGGTGGCTATTGATGGGGAACAAAACCAACCCACCTTTTACAACATGGTAGGGTCAGCCCTCACTCTCTCCCTTTCTGCTGCATTTCACAGAAATGGTTGGGTGAATTGGGATAGTCCTAGGCAAAAAAGCAAAAGTGAGTGTACAGATCTGGAGCATTTTATCTCAGAGTTATCTTCTGAATTATGAGAAAAACCTAGAAGAGCTTAAATGTGAGGGAGTTAACTTCAGTAGACTGTTTGGATAGATGTGTCGTACAGATAATGGTAGAAATACTTTCTCTTTTTTTTCTATGTACATGTACACACACATGCAGTAATTCATCCTGCCATGATAAAAAATTCTGACATGTCAACATTTATAGATGTTTCTCCTTTCCATTATACACAGATTTTGACAGGGCTAATTTGTTTTGTGGCAAGCTAAGTTTCAGATTTGAATTAGTTGATATGCAGCAGGAGCTGAACTTAAGCTGCTTACTGGGTTTTGTGTGGAACTGATTTCTAAACCCTAATAGCTAAATACAAAGCGCGGGGAGAGCCTCTAGCAACTTTTCCCTAATTTAGATAGCAAAGGCTCGGCTAGCTCCAGTTTTTTGAGTCATGGAAAGAAATAAAAGACCATTCTAGTGGACTTTTTTCTTGCTTTCTCCTCTTTCCCTTGCTGCCTGCTTTCTCTGTGTGCTGCCAGAAACACTTTTGAAGCCTTTTGATTGGTAAACTGTCTATATTTCATCTGTGAACTGCTGGATTGGTAGCAGCTGGTTACATGGAACCATTTTAAGAACCAATTAGTTAGTCTAAGCAGGTGTCAGGTACTGAACACAGTGGGATTTTTTTTAGCTCTGAACTTTAAAAACAGAGCTCCTAGGTCAATTTTTTTTATTGCCTGTGGAATACATATGTCAAAAATAAATGCAATTATTCACGATTGACACAAAAAACCCACCACATGCCAGTGCGTGGTTTTACTTTTTTAACTTTATTAATATGTAGCTTCGTGCAGTACCATTGTTTTTAAATAGGTCAGATTCCACTGGAGTTTTATTGTTGTTGTTAAAAAGTGAGAAGTGCATATCATGCATAATAATTTATCTTCTAGATAACACAGCTGGAATTTTCACAGCAAAAAGTGGCTTCAGGAGGCAAGAGCAGTTTTCTTTCTACTTACCAATCTTAATTCTGGATAATGGAACGCCACCGCTGACAAGCACAAATACTCTCACTGTCACTGTCTGCGACTGTGACACAGAAGTTAACACCTTCTACTGTCGTTATGGAGCTTTCATGTATGCCATGGGTCTCAGCACAGAAGCTTTAGTTGCTGTTTTGGCTTGCATACTAATACTCCTAGGTAAGTATGAGTAAGAGAAATGACTTTGTTTCCTTTTACACTAGGCGTGATTAAGTGACAAAAATGTGGTCCCTTGACTGGAAGCACTGTGCTATTGAGAAAAAATGCAATAAGGCAAATGTTTCATTTCTTTTCTGTTTTCCTAACTACAATTCCCCTCCTCTTCCCTCTCCCCCCCTCCCCAGTTTTCAGTAAAATCTGAATTCTAACACAATGACCTAAAAGCTGGCTTTAGTTGAGTCATGGTCCTACTTGTCTGTATTGGTTGAAAGTCTGTACTGAGCCCAGGTAAAGCTGAAGACGGCATTACACAAGGAAATTGGCTGGTCTAGGAATATATTAGAAGGAGCAGTACCCTACTTATTCTGCCTTAGGTATGCCAAATGCAGAGCTACGATCAATACAAAGTAATAAAAAGAAAAAGAGAATTCGATACTCTCAGAAAGCAGCTCCAGCAACAAGCAGGAATTTTCTCTGTTGGTTAATAAGGTGGCATCTGCAGACAGCCTTTTCTCCAAACGTTGGGCATCTCCTTTTTCCTCTCACGGGACACCAAATTAACCTCCATTACATTCGGGAGCTCGTGAATCTAAAAAGTGGGTTTGAGAGTGTTTTAAATGCACAGGAGCTGCGCTGGTACTTCTGCGAAGGGTCACACACAGCTGGCACGTGGCACTCGAAACCGGACCGGCCACCCGAGGCTGGCTGCTCCTGCACTGCGTGGGGCTACGGCTGCTGCAAGACGTAAGGGAGTGACAGCGCTCAGGGAAACAACTTCTTCACCGAGGGAAGCATGCAGCCATTGCAGCTAAAACGCATTTCCATTTTTTTCAGCAAAAGGGTATTCCTGCAACGTTCGATGAGTGCTTTGATGATACTGACACACCGTGACGGCAGGCACGCCGTACTAATCATTCCCCAAAGGCTAAATATCCATCCTGAAACTCTGTGCCTGCCTGAGTTAGTGAGGTTAAGGTATGGTAGCTTCTGAGGTCAGGAAAGAAAGAGAAGTGCTGGAACCAGGTAGGTTTTCCAAGGCAAAATGACTGACCTTAGAGCTTGGTCACTGGTGGTGGGCATAGGCCTCGAGACCAAATTCAGGCTGATGCCAAAAAAGCAACAGAGAAAGAGTTCCAAATCCCTGTTGCCTGTGGAATAGTATGGCACATCCATATTATGCCATTGAGCACTATTTTTCATAAAACGTCGTATCTAAAAACGTCACAAAACAATTGATGGATTCTGTTAGTAAAACCATTTTTCCACTAGTGAAACTACAAACAACGCCAAAGTAAGAAAATGCAGAGAATCAGGATTTCACTAAGCTGTGTGATATCAAATCATCATTATAAATTGTGCAAACCCAGCATAAATTGTTTTTCTAAATTTCCAAAGATATTTTCTAAATTTTCTAAATTCTAAAGAAAAATAAGGAAAACTATAATCAGAATCAAAACAAGAAAGCTGCAGCATAATATCTAGCTACAAAAATATAATGTCCAGAAAGAAAGAAGTAATAATAACAGAAATTACATTGCCTTAAAGAACAAAAACGTTTGTTGAAAAATATTCTCTCACTGTATTTGTTAATAAGAGCAAATAAAATAGTAGTATTTTTAAACTCCTCTACCGAAAGAAATACAAAACAATTTTATGTAAACCATACTTTTTTGCCATATGAAGAATATCTAGGTAAAGAACATTATTTTTTCTACCCTCATTATACAATATGACCTCTGCCAGTCCATAAATAACAGCATATAACACTAAGCATATCATCATTAACTACAAGAAAGCTGACGCTTGAAAATAAAGGCTTGCAGCTTTATTCTGATGGTGTGTTTTGATCCGCCAAAGTAGCAACAGAACACGAGAAAAACAAGTCCAATAAAGCTAATGGAATTATTTTGACTTTACACCAGTCAAAAAAGAAATTTGACAAGTTCAAAATGACCCATATTCTGCATTCTGTCCACAAGTATATTTTGGTATATTTTGGTAAATACCAGTATGGTATATGGTGTATGGTATATTTTCCTTAGTGCAAGGAAGAGAAACTGGCTCTAATTATTTCCTGTTGTACCTTTCACCTCCTGACTGAATCTCTTGGTGAGAACTCCTTGAGATTTCTCCTCAAATGGAACCCTATAATTTAGTCCCATGTAGATAAAGGAGATGTCCAGAAGCAGCACGTGTACCTGTTAATTATAAGCCAGCATCTTCAAATGCCTTTGGGGTCTTAAAATTAGGTGGCATGCAGGAAACTGCAGAAACAGAATGGCCTACAAAAAAATACACGTGTTTTTATTTATCCCTGTGAACACACTGAATAGATAGGTCAAGGATGAAAACAATGGAAGGGTACCTTATAATTATTGTGTCTAGATGGGAGTACTCTTGGCCAGACACTAACCATTTCTTGACTCCATAGTGAAGTCCAAGGATTGCACCAGTTCCCCTACTTCCATCTCCTGGTTTCCAACAGAGAAAACAGGTACATGAGATGGGATTTGTGGTTTCTAGACTTGCCTGCACTCCCAGAGTCACCTTATTTCAATCTGAGCCTTCCTTGCCCCAGGCAACCTTCAGTAGTGGCATGGGAAAGCAGAAGCAGCCCCCCTGACTGAAGTCCCTGCCTTAGACCTGGCAGTCAGTGTGAGCTTACAGGAGGGCCAGCGTGCTTTTCAAATTTTCTGTGATTGTCGCAGGCTATTGGAACCTGGTCACTTTGTGGCATGCACTTACAGGACTGAGGATCAGGCAAACTATATCACTGCATTATCCAGGCCATCAGTGGAATTATTCACCAAGGTCCTCTCTCCAGATGGAATACACCCTTGGTGTCTCCTGGGCCTATGCGTACCACAAAACTCAAAGCAGGGATACAGATAAATATATTAATGAGAAAGAAAAAGAAACTAATCTGCCACGCTCTTTAAAGACACACATATTTTAAATGCACTAAAACTTCAAATGTATTTTTGTGATTATTTAAAATTAAATAATAAAAGGTTCTATACATAATATGTTTGCCACATATCGGAAACCAAAAGTTTGATTTTTTTTCCATTTTCCTCTACCATTGTGTGCACCATTAGAAGAGTTCACCATGCAAAGGGTTCGGAGAGTTGAAACTATCAGGGGTTTGTAAACATATAATAACATTGTAGAAATTCTTGTTTCCAGTGCTTTCAAGTTTGGGGTTGGTATCTCCCAGTCAAATAAAATTGTATACAGTAAATATGTAGAAACAAAGAACTACTTCAGGTCCCTCATATCCCTAAGTGAGGTAAAATCCTGTTATTGTTGGTAGTTGTATCTTGTTATGTCCTGAGTGAAAAATTACAGTCCACAAACTACTTACTTATGAGATAAAACTTCAGTAAGATTTAGTTAAAAACTGAAATCATTAATCTCTGTGAATGTCATAGACTATTTCAAAAGGATCATTCAGCTAAAAATGAAATGAGGTAGGATCAAAAAATAATGCTTTAAAATAAAATTTTAAAAAGTTTTCATGTATGAGAGAAACAAGCTGCTCTGATTCATACTTACTTGCTAGTAAGTACTGCTACAAGATCACACAAAATTTAGTGATAGTCTTCAAATTTCCAAACCAGCATCACGGAAATAATTGAGCCACACCCTGCATAGTCTATGGAATTGAATGGTTCAACCAGCTGAGGAGGATATCTTGCTCATTGCCTCATTTTCCATTTGATTTTCCTGGGGCTTTGATCTGAGAGAGACTGAGAGATTAAGAATTTGAATTTTGAATGTGAATTTGATATATTATGTGATAAACCAAAGCAGTTTCAAAAAGCATAACTCGTGTTTCCATCAGTTTCAAACTCCCATCTACCAAAAGAACTGCTCCATTTCATTCACCTATTTTATAAGTCCCTTTGTAGCCATTTTCCCACCACATGCTATGCTCATTTCAAACCTGTAAAATCCATAAAAATTACAGCTCTATAAATGTGTTAAGGTAGCTTGACATTGCAATAGCATTGACATTAAGAAATGTTACCATTTTTTTAAGTCTTTCCAAGCACATTCAAAGTCTCTGGTTCTGTTTATTTTTTTTCCCTTTCCTTTCCTTTCCTTTTCCTTTCCTTTCCTTTTCCTTTCCTTTCCTTTCCTTTCCTTTCCTTTCCTTTCCTTTCCTTTCCTTTCCTTTCCTTTCCTTTCCTTTCCTTTCCTTTCCCTTTCCCTTTCCCTTTTCCTTTCCCTTTTCCTTTTCCTTTTCCTTTTCCTTTTCCTTTTTTTGTCAGTGTTCTTTTTGGCAATTGTAGCCATAAGGCAGCAGAGGAAGAAGTCTCCCTTTTCAGAGAAAATGGAAGAATTCAGAGAAAACATTGTCAGGTATGACGATGAAGGAGGTGGCGAGGAGGACACAGAAGCCTTTGATATTTCAGCACTGAGGACCCGCACCGTCATGCGAACACACAAACCTCGGAAGAACGTCACCGCAGAAATCCACAGCCTCTACAGACAGTCTCTGCAGGTCGGCCCTGACAGCACAATCTTCAGGCAATTCATTTCAGAAAAGCTTGAAGAGGCGAACGCAGATCCTAGCGCTCCTCCGTATGACTCACTCCAGACCTATGCATTTGAGGGGACCGGCTCTTCGGCAGGATCCCTCAGCTCTTTAGGTTCACACACATCGGATGCGGACCAGAGTTACGACTACCTTACAGACTGGGGACCTCCCTTTAAATGGCTTGCAGGCATGTACACCTCCCATAGAAGTGGGGGGGATTAGTTACTCTTCGCTTTGTTGTTTTATTTTCCTAAATCTCAGCAACCAAAACCAACTGTACATTTTTAAAAAAGGAGATCACCCCACATCTAAGCATGAAAAATAGAAGCCCAAGGTTGGGTGTTTTTCTGGGTAGTCTTGGATGTAGAGATCTTTTGAAAAATCACACCAGGCATGTCGTGAGGTGAGGGAGCCTCCCGTTTGAAAATCTCGTGGCTATTTAGGTGCCTGAATGCAAATTGTGCTGCTTTGGATATCTAGGCTCTCTTCTGGATATTGAAAACCTGGGTACTGTGAGTACAAAAGGAGGAGTAGAAGCCATAAATGGATATAGTAAATATTCCATCATCCATAAGCTTTAAACTGTTTCCAAAGTTAAGACAGACTTTTGCTGTTGCAGTTGAAGATATTCATTAACCGAAGTTAAACATGCGTATTTGTACAATGCTTCATTATATAAATGTACTTGCATGAAAAAGTAGACGCTAGATATTCTAATACAATTGTCAGAAGTGCTCACAGAATCATCTATTTATTGTTCTTAGGATGATAAAACTAAAACGAATGTCTTTTCCTATCAGTGTAAAAATAAAGACCTATTACAGCATCAGCAAGTATTTGCTGCCATTTTAGTTTTTAATGAAGCTATTGGAAAATGTATAAACCAATACTTAATTTAGCAAATAAGATAGAAGAAAAGAAATCAGTTAAGTTAGAACCAGTGTTCAATGTAAATACTGCAATTGTCCACATTATATATTACTGTACTTAGAACAAAATGCTATCCAAATACAGGCATTTTTCCTTTTATTAAGAGTTTAAAGGATGACTGATTTACCAGCACAGATTTATTTTTTTATTATGGAATATAAAATTATCTGCAGTAGTCAGTTTTATTATAACAATATTAAGAATCTTTAAAATGCTAAGCTGATGGTTATAAAACTTTATGTATAACATTAGATAATAAGATAATAAAATTTTTTAATGTTAATCCACTTCTGAAAATGATCTTGAATCATTCTGCAAGACTCAAGTCAGACTTCAAAATTAATTTCCCACGGTATTTTTTCCAAATATCCCATAATGAATATAAAGCTGTCTCAGAGTATTTCTTTGCTCTTACTTATACCACTACCCAGCAGCAATTTTGGATCTAAGGGTCATCAAATATGTTCAAAATGGTCTGCCTGGAAAAAGCAACCTGCCTGTTTTTTACTCACCTCTCTTCCATCAGGTACTTATTTTACAGAAATTACATCATGTAATCAACTGATACATTTCCACACCTAAAAGCTGGCATCAGGATAAAGAAAATTATGCAACATTTTTCCCCCCCCCCCCCACCCCCCCCCCCCCCCACCCTTTTTTTTAAATAAGATTTTGGGTAAGTGCTACTGAATTACAGAGTGCTGGACAAAGCTTATGCAAGAAAAATAATAATAATAATAATAAAACACAAAAAAAACAAGAAACAAACAAAAAAAAGCATGTAACATACAAGGTCTGCAATGTTTGCTACAATTGCTGTTCAATGAAGAAAACCAAAGCATGTAGGCTTAGGGTAAAGGTGCCAGTCCAGAGTTTAAATTCCTGCCAGCTAAAAATAAAACATGTGGAGGAGTTTGAAAATCAGGAGAGATTTCCAATGCGAGGTCTCGTAAGGGCAGAAACATTATTCATGATATTCATAGCTGGAAAAATGCAGGGCAGATCATCTGACCAGGCACAGATGAAGCAGCATCTGCTTCATAAGGAAAAATTGGTTCTCGCCAGTCTCATGCTAGGACGCCAGTCTGAATGAGCAGCTACAAAACAGCTTTAAAAGATGCACAAGTGAAAACATTGTACTAATGACTCTAACGTTTGAGTTCAATGGCTCTCAAACAGATGTGACAAAATAACTTTTTTCTGAGTTAATATTGTATATATTAGTAATTTTCTCCATGGAGAGGAATAGAGAAAGGGAGAACACCTATATGTGCGCTGTTTGTTGGAGATGGTGAAAAGTACATTTTTAGGATTAGGTCTATAGATTTATGCAAGTTATACCCTAAGCAAATCCTTATTCCACAGATGGCCCCAGTGGCATTAATAGAATTCCTCATGTTTTCAGGCTGTATTTAGTACAAAAAGTATAACAATGTCTGATCTTTTCTCAATCCAGAGATTTTGTCCATTTATGTGGGGAAATAGCCTTGAACACTCAACCATATTTGCACTTGTAATTTCCTCTTTTTACTGTAAGAAACTTTAGCAATAAATAATTTTTGTAACCAGTGCATACCACTGTCATGTAATTTTTGTAACCACGGCATGCCGTTGTCAGTAACTTCTATATGAAAAAGAATAATGGCTGACAATGGATCTTAAATGATCGTTAGCTGGAAAGACATAAGATGGTGTTTGCCCAGCAGAGAAAGGGAGTGTTTTGCTCCAAAGTAAGAAGTTATTCCTAGCTGTTACTGGGCCACATCTTATTAGGCTCCTGGTATTCAATCTAAGTCAAACCTGCCAATTTATTTCCACATGTGAGAAAAGAATCACTGAACTGACCTAGTAACTTCACACTTCTTTTAATATACTGTGTTTAATTTAGCTGAACAATGTCTGCAAAAAGGTTTTGTGGAAGTGTCTGCTTATCTGAAGGAAGTAAACATTCTGAGGAAGCCAAATTAAACACATAAGAGATATCACAATAATTAATAGTATGAAATTAATAAAGCATAAATTATAAGCCAGAGTTCCTGATGATGAGATCTATTAAACTGTAGAACGGTTGTTCCAAGAGAATCCTCTGTTACCTTCATCTTTTAAAACTCCTTAGTAGCTAGAACTAGTTATGCTGTTGGCTGAAGCAAAGAGTGCAAGTATGGTACCAAATGGTAAATAAATATTCAGCTGTTCATGACCTGCCTGAGGGAATATGAGGAAGACTTATTGCCTGGTCAAAGGAAGTATGATCACACACACTGCTTTAAAGAGATGTTCCTGTATATTTCTTTTTCTCTAACATGGTAATGAGACAGGTTAAGAACTGGTGAAATACCTGACAAAAGATTGGCTTCCTGTTCCAGTCCTCACTCATAGGGATTCAGTGTGTTGTGTTATTCCTTTTATTTAAAAGCCAAGGAAATGAAGACTATGCATATATTAATAAATGCTTAACATTCAGATGTTTGAAGTTAAAAAACAAAAGAACAAAATCACTTGACAGCACATTGCAGCTTCAGACCCATTGTTGTGACTGGAAAAGGCTATTTTGTTTATCCATTCACCCAAAATAAAATGCTTTAATTTGATTTTCATTTTGTATATCACAACGTAGGGGTTTTTTTTTATCATAACACTGAGAAGCAATCCTGCTTGCCACTGAGGATAATCTTAGTCTTTAATTCACAGAATTTTCCTACTGCATTTCCTCATAGATACTGTCATTACACTTCTAGCTTTGCTTTCAAAATTTGCATTGGAAATGTGGTTGTCATAACACTTATTCTTAATTGTATGGGGTAACCCTGTCAGATGAGAGTAAAAATATTTTTTAAAAGACAGTGTGCATTTTATGCTTCAAAGTCAGATCTAATATATGCTCTCTGAGGAGTAGAAGTTGAAGATTATGTGATTTTACATTTTGGCAAAGAATACATTTTACCCTTGATCCAGAATATGAACAAATAGAATAGAATTTATACAAAAAAACCCAGTAGCTATTAGTAAAGTCTGTAAGATTTCTCTACCAGAAAATTAGTAAACCTATATTCTATAAAGAAAAATAAATTGCATTAATGTTTATTAAAAAAGTTGACACTTTTTACAATAGTAATTTGGATGGTCTCATATTTATTCAGAAAAGAAAAATATTCTTCATACATGGGTCTGTATCAGCCTTATGTCTCATATACAGAGTCCAAGGAACAGTAAGATTTACTTATAGTGCACAGAAGGATAAAACATACATACAGAAAGAGTGCTTAGGTCAGTATGAAAAACTTTACCCACAGCAAATAGATAATAGCAATAAGCAGAAATGTGCATAATACTCAAGAGGATATCTGCCAGCAAAGGCAGTTAGATAAAAGGCATTAAGAGCAAATATTAATAAATACAATTAGAAACCATTAGTACTTCACAAAACTCTCCAATAGCAGGAACCAGACCAGGATATCAATGACTTTAATTCCACAAACATTTTAATTGTGATTTAGGAAATGCTTTAATAATATCGAAGTTTTTAATTTAAACAATACCCCACATGTGGAGGTTCAAATAGGATTGGTTTGCAGAGAAACAATAACATCTGCATACATATATCTGACCAAAAAGATACAACAGAAGTTATTGGATTAAAGTTTAAAAGGGTGCAAACCTGCCCAAAGATATATGATGCATCCCTTCTGACACTGTTATGAGTAAATTGATCTCTATCATCACAAATTCCTCTGAAAAGAGACTTTAGAAAGTGTGTCTCAGACAACTGTTTCAGTAGCTTAGGAGCTGGAATAAGAATTTTTTATATACTGACTCTGTATGTTGGACTTACAAATGTCAAAACTATCCCCCATTATTAATATTGAGGATACCTGAGTTATGAGCAAGAACTGGATGGCCTTGAAGACTGGAGAACAGAAAATGGATAAAAAGTAATGGCAGAAATAAAGATCATCCACTCTGGAAATAGTTCTTAAAAAAAAATCTGCTATTATACTGGGCATTTATCCAGTAGAGTAATTAAACAGGACAAGGATATTCTATCTGCTAAAATAACTATGAACTGCCAACAAGATTCAGCCCCGCAAAGCCAAAAAAAAAAAATCAAATATGAACAAAAGCTGTACTAGACAATACAATAGACAAAAGAAAATGTTGACCATGAAATTAGATTGAGGATAGATTACCTCACTGTTTAATTACTTGACAGCTCATTATCTTTTGTTGCACTCTGACCAGCCACACCAATATTGTTTCTGAAAGTCATACATTCATTTAAACTGTACTGCAGAGGTAGTTCCAGTATTAATTATTATTAAAACATTTTCATAGGACAAAATATCGTTACAAATTTATTATTTATTCCATGCATACAACCTCTTTGGCAAGGCCAGAGAAGGTGTCCAACAGATGTAAAAGAGCTGATAAAAGAAGTTATCCTTAAACATCTGCTTTTATAGAGTCAACAGTCTAACTCAATATGCACACATTTCATTATATATTTGGTGAGCCTCATTTCATTGGTTGCAAATGCCAATTTACTTACATCACTTATGAATTCAAAATATCATTACAATGACTTTACAAATATTTTATGAGAATTCTTAAAGATTACAGTGTCTTTAGTAATATTTATCTAGGTTCTTGTTGTCGAAGAAGCTTATTCTCACAAAAATCTTACCCCGCTTTTGCCATCACTGAGTATGAAATCATCCCAGTTAGCTTCTAAAAGCATTTCCACAGCAGTTCATCTCACCCAAACTTAGCCACCTAAAAATTGGTGTAAATTATTTAACTTCCTTCCCATCCTGTGCTGCCAGTCCCTCGGACATCCCAGAAGTTCAGGGCAGGCTGGACACTCTCCGAGACTGCAAAATGACAGAAGCATCCTTACTTATGAGACTGACTCAGGCATGGTAGACCTTCTGTAGCAAAACTCCTCCTAGTACGTCTCCTTCATGTCACTGAGTACTCCAAGCCACTAATGAATCACCCCCAAAGATTCATCTGCTTTCCCCATCCTGATAGGGGTGTAAGGATTCTGCTTTGTCTTCTTACCTTCACGTACATTTGGGTTTATTTTTAAAAACCTGATAAAATCTTTTCTTTGACAATAGTTCCTGTCGGTCTTGAATGGTTATTATTGTTTTATGGTATTCTACTAACAGCTAAAGGTTTCCAAGTCAGCTCCTTGTGGACATAACTATTTTGCAATCGCAAATATCAGGAAATGCAGAGAAAAAGACATGAAATCCAGGCTGAGGGAGGTCATGTAGCTGGTCAGCTCCTGAGCTGATACAAGTTGTAGATCCTGAAATATTCAGTCCGCTGCTCAGCTCCCTGGACTACAGTTAAGTTTTTGCAGCTCTGCTTGTGCTTTCTTGGTGAATAACAAAGTCATTTAAAATAAAAATGTTATGTTCACCTGAGTTGGTCTGTTCCAGTTTTGTAGGTCATTTTGAACAACTTTTTGCATGTGACCATTGTCAAAGCAGATTAAAGTAATGCAACTGCTAGATTTTTGTTTATGATGCTTTTTCCCAATGTAAACTAGACCATAAGTAGCTTTAAAAAAAACCAAACAAAACAACAAACAAGTGAAGAGTACATCTCAGGGAAACACTTTATCTTATCCTCTCCCTGGTATATAACTTACCTAGACGCACCTTTGCCCTGCTGTGCCTTAAAAGAAACAGAAAGCCTTAGCAAACGCAGGTCTCTCACAATGTTCTTTGATAGGAGTTTTGTAAGTAACAGTCTATGACTAAGATTCACAGTTAATTGTGGTGAAGCAAATGGAAATTAGATAAAAGAGAGTTGAAGCGTTGAAGGAAATCACCATTGACTTGTTACCAATTACTTGCAGCCAGGTTGCAGGGTAGGTTGCTTGAACACCCACCAACTTGTTAGACACAATATCTTGTTATAGAGATACAGTTATATTCAAAGGTAAGAATTTACTGTTAGTCTGATTAAAGTTATTACTAGTCCCGTTGTTAAAACTTATAGTTCAAATCAAACTTTTTCCTCTCTACTCCTTTTTTTTCTGTTTTTATGCTCATGCTCGTAAGGCTTCAAGTCATCAATATCCCAAGTCCTTTGCCAGGAAGAGTGCAACACTGATGTTGGTCATGTCTTACTCCTTGCTCCAACATTTGCTTGGGGGCATTTTTATATGTTTGCTAACATTCTTTACACCTTAATCTTTCTTCGTTGGTCTACAGGTATGAATATACTTTATATGGGTTGTTTTACATAGGCTGAATACTTCTTTGTTCTAATGCTCATTTTACCCAGCTCCCAATATTGCATCCCTTTGGTGACCAGCACTGCTAAGCTCTTTGTACCTCCTAGCATCCTGTGCCAACAGCAGCGTCCTGGGCCAATACTTTCAAAGTGTCTTCCCATTCTGTGCTTTATTCTATGCTGCATTTTATTCTAAGGTACATTCTACAGCAAATAACTCTCTCACATAATTAAATACAAAAATAGATAAATAGATATATATAGTCACACCATACAATTATACAAAGCTAAGCAAAGCTAAAATTAATTAGATAATAGTCACCTGATCATTAGGTAATTCCTTTTATCATTAAACAAGCCAAAACATATCTCCAGCCAGGCCAAGATAAGTCCAGAGAATAGCTGGCAGGTCCTAAGTCCTGTGTTATCCTGACACTAAGCCTTTTACAAACAGTGGCATCTCCATGTTTACTACCTACAAGTCTACAATCCCTTGAAGGTTGTCAAAGGGAAATCACAATCAGAATCTGAGAATTAACTGTCGCCTACAATTTCAGGTATTTCTGGAAGAGTAATCACCTCTGAAAGAAGGAGAGGAGAACCCTGACATTTCTGTTGGTCTGAGTTGCCAGAGAAAAAGCAACCAACATTAGAACAAATATAATTTTAAAACATTTGCCAGAAATGTGTTTTCATCCTTGCTATTTCTTCAGGTTATATTTGCAATAGGAAATTCCTGACTGTTCACCACATATTTTGGTTTGCAGGTCCTTGCCTGCAGCTAAAAAGTTCCTCAGCCTTCTGCTATCTAAGTGCTCCTATGTGCTAGATGGTTCAGATTCACTAAAGAACCCCAGCCTACCAACCAACCAACCAACCAACCAATCAACCAACAAACCATAAGCAGTCTGCAATAGTTATTGCAACAGGATTGTAATATTTATTTTCCATTGTTACTGGAGAGTGGTAGGGACAACAAGGACCTCATGGTTAGGGAGCGAATCTTCTAAAAAAGATCCACAAAGTGAATGCTTCAGCTATAAACTTGCAAAGTTTTGAAACAGCAGAAATCCAAAGAAGAATCTACTTGGCTGATACTTTCTTCTTTGCTTTTTTTTTTTTTTTTTGCTGTCCAGGAGAAGAACTTTATAATGCAAGTCATTGTGGGGACAATTAAAATGCACCAAATAGCCATTGTAGCAGGCCACTGTGGAGTCCCACTTGATTCCTTGGGGATGAAGTAGACTGTTAGTGATGTTGATATCATGGATTAGGACTGAGTAGCAGGGTAAATGGAAAGGAATTATACTTCTGGACACTGAAAATTGCATCTACTTTGTACCACCTTTCTAACTCTCCTTTGCAGTGTCCAGGACATAAATTAACTATTCCTGACATTCCTTGTAAAATTCACACTTTTTTGGTTTACTCCAAAGATTATACAGATAAATTTCAGCTTTCCATGTTTCTCCTCCTCATTGATTTACTGGTTTGTAGGATTCTGACAGGTATGCATTTTTTGCTCTGAGCATTTTCTTGATGTTTTTTTTTTGTGTGCTCCTTTTTTAAAAAAAAAAAAATGAAAAAAAAGAAAAAAAGGAAAAGATCAGGAGGGAACCAAAAACTCAGCAAGCAAGTAGAAATGCCACTGTGGAATGTATGGAATGTAGTTTGAAACACAATCAGAAATGGATCTTACCAGGAATTCTACAACTTAACCTGTAATAAAAGAAGTATTTGGACCTTTATTTTCCCTTCACAGGGCACAAAATACCCTTATAGACACCTAACAACATTCCTGCTATTGCAGAGACCTGGGACATCAGAGATGCTTTCCAACATCTTTTTCTCTTAGTGTGATGTTATAGATATTTTACTGTAGCTCTTAAGCTCTCAGTAGTGTGCTGGGAAGCATTTTGTAACCCTTACTAGGGAGTTAATAATGGGAAAGATGTTTCTGAGGTAGATAGAACCAGAATGGTTACATACAGATGATCTGATCTCATATTCCTGTTGGTTTTTATTATTACTACAATTTTCATTTTAAATAATTTGACAGTTGAAGTCTGACAGTTTAAAAGAATGTATATTCCTTGTCTACAGGAATTGTTTAAGGAAAAGATAATGAAATCTTCATGCCAGTTTGCCCAGGAAAAAAAAAAAAAAAAAAAGACAGAAATCCCATTGGTTCTTATAGTGGACCCCAACCACCCCAACATCTGCTTGGAGAGCAACACAGTAGGGTGCAAGCAATCCAAGATTTTCTGGCATGTCAGGTGACAGCAGTTTGATGTACGAATTGAATAGGCCAGTTACAGTACTAATCCCACGGGCTGGCTAGGAGGTACTCTACCTGAAGTAGGAAAAGATCAGTATTGTTGGATGGGTGGACTACAATGTGGGTGAGAAACCGGCTAGAACACTGGGCTCCATGGGTTGTGGCTTACATTTCACCAGTGTCCAGTCTAGCGGCGTTCCTTAGAGGTTGTTACTGAGCTTAATACTGCTTATAGTCTTCAACAATTCCCTAAGCAATGGAAGGGAGCACACCTTCAGCAAGTTTATGGACAGCACCAAACTGGGAGGAACATTTAATATGCTGAAGGGTAAGGGTGCCCTCAAAAGGTACCTGATGACACTAGCGGCACGGGCAGCAATATGCTGAAATGGTGGGGAAATGTTACTCTGACTGTTCGTAGGCGTCCTGCTCTGACAAGGGTCACTTATGAATGATAGAATCAATTTGTCAAGATTTAAATAAAAAATTGAAACAACCAAAACAAGAGGTGTCCAAATACCACTAGTAAACTGGAAGATGTAGCAGCTGTTTAAGCGTGGAGTTTCACATGCTAATATGATACTCACTGTTATGTCTTTTGCTTAGCTAACTCAGAAGGGAAAGCAACATGTTAGCCAATTTAACTTTAGCGATAATTTTCACCAAATGTAATAGTTACATCCAGAAATGTTCTAGCTGGGAGAAAGGAAAGGTATGAAATAAGTAGCATAACCATCTGCTTATCTAGAAAGCTATTAGTACACAGATGAGCTCAAAGTATAGGCTTTCTGTTTGGGTTTTTTTTGATGATTTAAGAGGTGTAAACAACTGTTTGCCAACACTGTAATATGCATATGTAGGTTGACAAAGCAGACAAACTCTGTTTTCTTAGATAAATAACATTGTCCTAAAACCCAACAATTCTTGCTTATTTCTTTGTTTGATCAGTTAGAAGCAATAAAACATATAAGAATCGCCTGACTTCCTGGGGATTTAATATTTCCTGCCATTTTTACAGAAGTTGGCATACCCTAAAAAAAGTTAGATTGAATCCAGGTATGCCTGAAAGGCCTTTTGTATTCCTGCCTCCTTACTACTATCTCTCATAGTAGCTGCTGAAGGGAACCCCTATAGCCTGCACCTTAGAGAAGAATATGGGAGTACAAGAAAGAAAACAAAAGTCAAAACAAAACAAAAATCAGAAATTCAGTCACAAATCATCTTTGCTAACAAAAAGTAAAAACAAACAAACAAAAAGTCTTTTACAGATCTTGAAAAGCCATTGAAAGGTAAGCTTTAGAGATTAATCTGAGATACAAATATCAATTTTCTTTCCTCTGCGATTGTTTTAAAATGATGCTATACCTCTGATCCATCCTCTGAGTTTTCAAAAGTACATATGTGGCAACAGTGTAAATATAAGAAAACATCATTTTCTGATAGAACAACTATTTTCTTCAATGCTGTCTACACTTTAAGTTAATCTTTGAGCACATTCCAGGCAACAGTCCAGCTCAATCTGACATTACAGTTTTCAAAAACTTCCTTCTTCTGGTCTCAGATGCCTTTTTTTAATACTGTGCATACTTCCTCATCAAAAAAAGCGCTAATTATCCAATTTACAACACATGTTCCAAATCCCTACCACCTGAAATTGATATGCTGAAACTCCAGTGCATACTTAACCCTATCCTATGCAAAACAAGTAGAAAATAAAGTGACTACTGATTTTCTCAGTAGGTATTTTTGTTCTTACTGAGACAGGATTCTCACCTTGGACCAATCAATCATCCATACAGAGAGAAACCATAGTAGAAAAGTCCTTAAAATAATGTCATTGTGGGGATATTTATGGTGTGGGTTTTTTTAATCTGGAGCTATTTACTGGTGGTAATGTTTCACGAAGGTTTGCTTAGACTAATGGATGGCAAAAAAAATCACTAAACAGTTACACTGCTGGAAATTCGGAGCGCCTGTAGAAGCACACGGGCGCATTAAGACTGTATTCATATGCTTTAACACTGAGCAGTTTTATAGGCTGTTACACTATTGAAACAATTCTGAAAATGTTTGCCCAACACTTTTATATTAGTGCTATTCTGCACTGCCGGACTAGACAAAAACTTTATTAAGAACCTTATCAGTTGTCTATTAGCTTTCTGCACCTCATTGCAAAATATCAGAATAAAGCAGTAGGACTAAGCTCTTGGGTTTTGAACCATTACTCTAATATGTCTTCATTGCAGTATGCTATTTGCAGTGTTGAAAGCTCTCGTCAACTGAACTTATTTTGCAAAGTTATTGAGATGATCCTAATGAACTATAGCTAGGTCTGCTGGGTTTGTTTATTTATTTATTTATTTATTTTTCTGCTGATTGCAGAAAATAGTTTTTCGCCTATTTAAGTAGTGATTTTTTATTACTTTACAAGAGACCTGAAGAGCCAATGCTTACTGAGAATTACTGCACAAGCAGCTTCCACTAAGTAGATGATTATATACATCCTTTCATGCTCCTATATTAACTTAAATGCTGATTATTGTGGTTCTTTTTAATTTTCTTTCTTTCTTTTTCTTTTTTTTTTTTTTTTAACTTAAGGTGGTTCATATGGGTTCAAGTCTTAGCATGTAAAGCATAGAAGTGCTACTGTAGGGTCTACTTTATATACCACAGAGCTTATTGGTGGGAAAATCCTGATATCCAGGATTAGCTTCACACTGTGATTAACTTTTCAGTGGCAGCAGGATGGGATTTTTAATTCTAGGTTTTAATAAGTTTATGTCAGTTATCAGTTGAACACTTTGGTTAGAAATACACTATTCTCGTATGAAATGTCTTTATTCTACATCCTCTTCTTTTTTTCAGCTTCTCATAAACCAATTCTGCAAATAATTCCTATTCTATCTTAAAGGATTCATTTCAAAATAGACTCACGCAAGGCTTTCAAACTTTAATATTTCAGTTATTTTCCTTTCCAAGTGATTTTTCTGTCAAATCACACATAACTGTTAATGCAGCATCCACTGTTAAACAAATCAGGCTTGTTTGTGGCTTACCTGTATGGGTTCAGCCGGGGAAGGAGAGGAGAAAAATAGTAAGTAACAAGGGCCTAAAAGTTACTGAAGGTCATGTCACAGTTTTGGGAAATGATTGGCTTAAAACCTGTTATTGACTTTGGGACATCAGAGAAATAAGAACTCAGAAAATGTCCACCTATACAGTTCTAAGGGTTGACTCTTGAATCTCAAGCTGACCAGCCATCACCTGACAGCAGCCTGTGGCACTGAGTCTGTAAAAGGTGACTGCTCTCTGGTTATGAGATAGAGATTTCATTTTTTATCTGCATTACTATTCTGTATCTGATAGGCTAAAGTATTTGATGCTTTACAGTGATACTCTTGAAACAGGTATGGATCCATTGTAGAGCTCTTAAGGCCTATATAATCCAAGGCAGCTGTGTTATTTTGTCTCAGAAATGCCCATCAATTCAGTTTGATTATAGGATATTCAGACTCACATCCTCTTTCTTTTTCCCCATCTATCCCACAGTAGGTGTAACACCCATCTGCCTCATGAGCTCTTTTACCTCTTTTTATATAAAAGTATACTTATAGTAAAGCTAACTGTAAAACCAAATTAATAGCCTGGATATTGATCCACACCCTTCAACAGCAGAAAATTATTTACTTTACTGCATACATAGATAATAAGGGCTTCTGTGAAAGCGACCAGGAAGGCTTGATGAGTTCAACAAAAATGCTGTGCAAAATGATACCCAGTGCAGCATAAAGAGTCATGTAGTATGCTCTGCTGTAGGAGACACTATTGGGAAAATGGCAAGAGAAGTGTGGTACAGGTAGGAGTCTGCACAGGAGATGTTCCGCTCCCGTGACCCCGGTTCATGTGTATGTATGTATGAATAAACAGATAGGTGCAGAGTATCATGTCAATATTCCCAGCATCCCCTGAGCTGTCCAGATGCCAGCCAGCTGTAGATACAGAAACCATATTACCATTCAAGCACAGAAATAAACCCTTATTAGGAAGAAAGTATGCTAACTTGGTCTAAACCCAGCTCCAGTATGCAGCTCCAGAATCATAACTGGCATACATGTGGCTGCCTCAACATATCCACACCTGCCTTCCTCTGCAGAGAGGTGCTCTAATGTTAGCCTAGCCCTGGCTTATTCTGTGAGGATTATTACACTATTAGAGGTCAAATTCAAAAAAAGAAGCTTCTCAGGGGAACAGGCATTAGTATTTTGTGACTTAACTATTTTAACAGCATCCAATAACACTGCAAATTGCAGAAGTGGACCTTTCATTATAAATCACTTGTTTCTTCAAGTGGTGCTCTGTTTTCTAATTAATTGGTCATATAAGACTTACAGTAACTCAGGGCCAGAAATTGCTGAAAATTATGGGAGAGTAGTTGAGCACTTCAAACCAACCATGAAAGGACAAAGGTTAAATTCTGCCTTTGAGCAGTACTCATGTCGGGCAGACTATAGACTGGAAACATTCACTTTATGAAATAAACTTAAGCTATTTTTACTCTGCACAGAGCATGGAAAGCCAGATAATTTACTGTAGTCGAGCAGATGCTTGTTTTGTTTTGTCATTATTGTTATAAATAAAAAGAATGAAGAATAAGCAATCTCAGCCAATGGAGAAATGTTATTGCTATAAATGAAGAGCTTTGAAATACTGCACAGATTGAGAAATCAAACAAAGAGAGAGCATTACTTAGAAAGATCTCTGAGAAAAAAAAGAATAAAGGAAGGATTCTTATAATGCAAAAAAGAAGGAAAGAATAAAAGACTGAGCTTTCTTTGTTTCTCCACCACGGTGGGTCTCCTGCTGTTTGGGGGCTGCAGTGATTTCTGTAGGAGAGCCAGAGGCCAGGGAAAGGGAACTGTAAATGAAATAACCATTCTTAATGGAGGTAGAGCTTAGAAGTGGCAACAAGGACCCATCTCATCCTCCTCGTTGGTAATGTGGTCAGAGCTTATGTGAAACACCTTGCTCTGAGCAGCGCCGTCCATAAGGAACAGAGATGCACATTCCTACAGCACTAAGGAGCACACGGCGGCAAGTTGTTACCAGACTCATCCTATAAAGTGACAGACTTCATAAAATAGGGACGCTTCTTTTGGGAAGGGCAAGGGAGGACAAACCCACTTTCTGCATGATGGGGATAAGTTTCTACATCTGTGTTCTATATGAAAAACCTCGGTTGTGTTTTCTTGCACTACGGGAACATGGTTTGGACTATTTCTACTCTATTTTTCTAATTTTATATTACTCTATAAAGGGTGAGATTTGTTCTTTTTGCATACAGTGTTTTGGCCTTTAAGAAAGGCTAGAGAACAAAAGCAGAGATTATTTAGCCTAGTGACTTCAGGCTGTCTGAAGACTATGTGGTCTTCTGAATAAACCTCACTGCCTATACAGTGGTCTGCTTGGCTGACAGCAAGTTAGGCTTGATGATTGATCTAAAAAAACCCAAACCTAGTACTCAAAAAGTTAAACTGATAGCCAGAAGGAACATGGTTCCAGACTGAACTGCCTTAAAGCATGATGAGTTTTGTCTGTACTGTCTGTGTAAGGGGAATAAAAAAATTCCCCACAATTCCAAAATGCCATGTAAAGCAATTCTGGTAGAGGCTTCCATGCAGTTGGCATCCTTTCCCCTTAACCTGTTTTACAAAATCGTACATGAGGGGTCCATTGAGTCCATCAGGTTGCTTGGCTGACATCCCAGGGCAGATAGTTGGCACCAAATTTTGGTTGTTCAGTGTGTGACAGGATTTTTATCACCAGCTACCACAGCTGATGGCACTTGCTCATTCAGTTTCATTGAAATTATTCTTCCTTTTATTCATATTCTTCTTAGTAGAGGTTTCTGGGGTGAGATGTTTTAAAGCTATTGTATCAGCTCCATATATATATATGTAATATGTACATGTCTTCATAATGAAAATTTGAGACAATGACATGACATTCATTTGAGTTTCTCAGGTAAAATGGGATTACAGCATGAGCCCAGAAAAGAGCAAGCCAGTCTTAGTCTGTGTTAATGGTTGTTTTGCTGTGTTTTTCCTCCACTCATTCTAAGCTTTCAAGCATTGGCTTCGATATTAACTTCCTCCTTGATTGCTGTCTTATCATTTCAATTGGCATTGCTTTTAAAAGACATTAATATTTTTGTTCTGTTATATATATATTAACATCCATCTGTAGGAAGCAGCTGTCAAAGCAGTATTTTCATTTTCTTTTTAAAAATAGATTAAATATTTAGATTTCAAAAATAAAACGTTTTTAAGGACAAACCACTGAAAACTCAAACATTTCAAAATTTTAAACTACATACCTGAATATTTTCTGTACTTATGTTGGCTTTTTAAAAATGTTTTGATAAGAAAAACAGGAAAAGGATCACTAGAAATGAAAAAATCCTCCAGGAAAATATTAGTTTAAAATACAAAAAGCATTGTTTTCTTTCTAGTTATATGTGAAGTCTTAACATATATCTATACCTCATTCTTTTCCCTCTGAAACTTTTGTTTCAGTTCAGTAATAGTTTCTCTGACTTCGAGATTTTGCAACATTTGTTTTTACATTTCACTCATAATTTTTGACTCTTCTACTATTTTTTGAATGAATTTTTTTCAGAAGAATGATTACTACGTGCAGCACTCCTTATGAGATTTGTACTATTTAGACATTGCCCTACACTGCCGTATCTAGTGAAGGTGGGGTAAAAGCTTTTATGTTCCACCCTCCCCCCCTCCTCCACAGGCCACCTTTAAAGATCTGCATGAAATGCTGAAAAAACTCTCATGCTGGTTCATAAAACAGATATTTGAAACTGATTGTCATGCAGTGCTATACTTCCACAGAATCACAAAATGGTTGCTGTCAGAAGGGACCTCTGGAGGTCACCTGGTCCGACCCCCCCTGCTCAGACAGGGTCATCTGGAGCCGGTTGCCCAGGACAGTGTCAGCTGGCTTCTGAATATTTCCACAACCTCTCTGGTCAACCTGGGCCAGTGCTTGGTCACCCTCACAGCAAAAAAATTGTTTCCTGATGTTCAGGGGGAACTTCTTGTGTTTTATATTGTGCCCATTGCCTCTGGTCCTGTCACTGGGCACCACTGAAAACAATTTGGCTTTGCCTTCTTTGCAACTTTTCCTCGGGTATTTGTACACTTTGCTAAGATCCTACCCCTGAGCCTTCTCTTCTCTAGACTAACCAGTCCCAGCAGTCTCAGCCTTTCCTCATAGGAGAGATGCTCCAGTCCCTTCATCATCTTTGTGGGTCTTTGCTGGACTCTGTCTAATAGCTCCATATCTCTCTTGTACTGGGGAGTCCAGAGCTGGACACAAGACTCCAGGTGTGGCCTCACCAAGTGCCGCATTGAGGAGAAGGATCACCTCCCTTGACCTGCTGGCAATATTTATGCAGCCCAGGATGCCGTTAGGCTTTTGTGCCGCCAGGGCACATTGCTGCGTCATCTTCAACTTGGTGTCTACCGGGAGCCCCAGGTCCTTTTCTGCAAGGCTGCTTTCCTGCTCATCAGTCCCAGCATATACTGAGGAGGTTGTTCCTCCCCAGGTGCAGACCTTTGGACTTCCCTCTGCTGAACTGCATGAGATTCCCGTCAGCCATTTTCTCCAGCCTGTTTAGGTCTTTCTGGATGGCCGCACTACACTCTGGCATATCAGCCACTCTTCCCAGCTTTGTATCACCCACAAACAGGCTGAGGGTACACTGTGCCCCATCATCATTAACGATCATTAATGAAGATGTTGAAGAGGGCTAGACCCAGTGTTGACCCCTGGGATACACCGCTAGTTACTGGCCTCCGACTAGACTACGTGCCACTGATCACCACCCCCTGGGCTCAGATGCTCAACCAGTTTTCAGTCCACCTCTCTGCTCGTCCAGCCATACTTCATCAGCTTCTATATGAGGATCTTCCAGGAAACAGAGTCAAAAGCCTTCCTGAAGTCTAGGTATGCAATATCCACTGCCCTCCCCTCATCTACCCAGCCAGTCATTTGATTGTAGAAGGCTACCAGGCTGGTCAAGCATGGTTTCCCCTTGGTGAATCCTTGCTGACTACCATAAATCACCTTCTTGTCCTTCATTGCCTGGAAATGGTTTCCAGGATTTCACTATTTGTTTATGCTCTGTGTTGTCCTGCATTGAAATGACAGTCTCACAGTAAAATCTCACGCAAGTCAACTTTCAAACCTGTAGAGGAATATTAGTGACTTTGAGACAATCTTGATTGATTTTCTGATCTGTAAAACAGGCTAAATAATATTTTACTCCTTCATATAGAACAGAATAACTTTATTTTAAATTAGCTCCTGAATTAAAAGTATTCTGCAAAATCCTTTTTTTTCTTTTTTTTTTTTTTTCTGACACATCTAATCAAGTGTAACAGCTTTATCAGCCTTACATCAATTAATTTATTGTACAATTTGACCTGATAATATGTTAAAATAGTGCAAAATATATAAAAAAATAGTATATTTAAAATACTCTTTTCTGTAGCTGCTTGATTGTAAAAGTGTCATATTCTAAGCTTAACAGAATTCTGGAAAATTATCTGGGATTTCAAAGAAAGAAAATAATTAGTTCTAACTTGGCATTCATTGAAATGTCTTTCCAGTCATTTATAAAGGCGTTGATTTCATAGACCAGCTTCCAAATTCATGTTGGCAATAAATTGTTAGCACCAAATTCTAAACATGAGAACCAAGTAGTGACATCACTAATCTGCAGAGAAGCTGGGCCATTTCCAGTAATTTATTTACAAATTTCAGATAATTAATTTGATGGAAGGCTTGTCAGTGTTCACTTTTCATATCAAATACTGGCTTCTATTGAAATTGTCTATTTTGGAGCACTTCATTTTTTGCCTATGCACCATCACAAATAATAAGGGCAGAAAGAGGGTTTTTTTGGGGGAGGGGTAGGGGTTGGTGTTGGGTTTTTTTCTCTCCTGGCTTTCAATAAATAACATCTGACACTTGTAAGCAGTAGTAGCTATTACTCTAAAGATATTTTCATTGCCATCTCTGAAATTACCATGTAATAGCTAATACTGCAACTATTTGAGGAATAAACTGCCACATATTATTTCCTCTCCTTCCCTCCATTTTTTTGTCAGCTTAAGCAGTTTTTAGGTACATATGTTATTTTCTAAAGCAAAGAAGGATTTTTATGCATCAACTTAAAAAAGTAACATAAGTATTAAAAAACTATTACTGTGTTCTGCTTGAATAATAGTTGGGAGAACTGTCAACTATGTGTTTACTGCACTGTCTCTGGAATATTTTAGAAGATAGAAAATACACAGCTTGACTTTTGTATGCCTGGTGGCATATATGTATCTGGTGGTTAGAGGGGGCAAAACCACTAAAAAAACCTTCTGATTCAGAGACTGATGAAGTCTAATATAGAAATCGCACATAAAAAACAAATGTGGAACTCAACAATGCCAAATTTTTTGTCAGTGTTTAGTGTCCTTATCACTCAGATCTTCAGGAATGTCTGAAATGGCTTCTAATCTCAGTGAAAGAGGCTACACCACCCAAAATTTGCTCTCTATGCTGTCACTGAAGCTATACAAGAACTAATTACACAAAATGTGAAAAGACTACTTGTTAGTACATTTACAATAGTATATTTAACTCTTTGACTGGAGGATTTCTGCCTGCTGCTTTTGCTTCTTTTATTCCTCATAAGGAATTCAGTTTAGAGAGGGAACATAGCTCTCCAATAAAACCGTAATAACCACTATTGCAAACAATCTAGTAAAGGCAAAGAGATTATTCAATATACTTCTCTTTCACCCGTTTATCTTTTCCACTAGCTCAGACTTCTAAAACTTGAGGTTAGCTAGTGATGAAACTAAACCTAAATCTATAGTTTTCTCTACAGCATGTTCAGCATTTTTGTGTTAAAAATCTTGTGCCTTTTTTTTAATGTTATTGCCTTGTTTTTATAATACAGTTTAATTGAAAGAATATTTTCTCCCTTTTTTATCCAACTTTGCTTTTTTCTTCAGTCCTCGTGTTGTGATTCCCTGGTTGTTTATATTTACTTCAAACATATTATTAGCAAGATGAGATGAGAGAATGAGAAAGATTTCCATAACTGCTTCTCTTTTTTAATATTCCTGTCCCAGGTAGTCTATTTCTACCTTTCTTTTGTCTATTTTCAAAATTATGTTTATTCTGATGCTGTGGTATTTGTAGTTAAAAGAAAAAAAAAGAATTAGGAAAACTGTTTATCTTCTTATTGGCAAGATCAACCAATTGGCACCTACCATATTAAAAATAAACACATACTATTTTTTTTCTTTTCAAGAAAAAAGTTGTGTTACATTTGCAGAGCTGTGGGTTTTAATCTGCATTTGGCATTACTTTCAACATTCTGCTTTCAATTCACGTGCAATTAAGTGTGTTCTAGGCAGTAGCAGTTGTATGATACATGTGCAGAGATAAATTTCCATTTTATAAATGTACTTTTAAATGCTTTATCACAGCTCCTAAAAGGCCTGTCATGGCTGAGTTCCTGTTGCACTTAGTACTAAAGAAATTGTGACCCAAATGACAATGTCTGCTTCAATGACTTTGCATATTAACAGCATTAAAAAAACCCCAAAACATTGGCTATATACATAGAAAGCCTTCAGGGCAACAAGGAGACAAAATGTTGGATATACATTCTGAGTCTTTTGTGTGTTATTTCCTGTGGAGTGGTCTTGTCCTTTGATTCAGGCCTAGATTTTACTTTTAGGACAACTGAAATGGTGCAATCCAGGGCCAAGGAGAGAGATAATGATTTTGCATTACAGGCTTCCTGGCTTTTTTTGTATGGTAGTGCACTATTAGAGACCAAGAGGAGTACGTGCCTCTTTCTCTATGAAAATAAGCTGTGTTTGAAAAAAAACACAGAAAATTTTACTTTCAGCATGGCTACTACACATGAGAACCCAGGCTTTCCAAACGGATAGAGAAATAAATGGCATACAATTAATATGTATTTTTTTCTTAATCCAAGTTCCTGTCCCTAAGGAAAAAAAAATAATTTGAGCCAGGCAAAGTGATCTAGTCTCTTTGATAGAGGTTATTCTGTGAGTCAGATTATGCATCAACACTACCACAATTTTGTCTCATATTTTAGAGAATCTGTCCCTTTGTAGAGATGCCACTTTGCGGTCTTTTCCTTCTTTATGCTGTGATTAAAATGCTGTCTTGTTTAGACTCCAAGTCATACAAAAATGACAAAGCATCAAACCTTGTAAGAGCACTTCAGAACTTTGTCAATGCAGATTTTAGGAATGAAGGTGTGTCTGCATCAGGCTGCCTGTAGCTCAGAGGTGTAAACTTAATCTATAATGTCCTGCACATGTGTATGATCTATAATGTCTTGAGGCATAAACACTGGAATTTTATGGGATCTTCATGCCTGAAGCTAGCCATGCAACAAGGTTGCAAGACATAATAAGTGCATAATGACTGAACCATGGTGATGAGGTATGACTCATTTAGCCAGACTGAAAAATAAGTTCTGTTTGGTTTTATATAAAATTATCATTCGGTGTTCTGTACTCTGTGGCTGGAAGTTTTCCAGAAATCTGTCTCTTAAGCCTTATTCCTGTCCAACCAGTGTAGGTAAATGTAAACTTGGCCTCAAGCACAGTCTTGAAGGTAATATAGATCTGGCCTTCAGAAACAAAATATTGATCCATATGGGAATATTTCAAAAATCTGTAGAAGAATGAGACCATAGGGGAGGTAAATACAGCTGAATAGGTCATAGTTACACAATCTTTTTTGGTTTTCCATTACATTTAATTTTCATTGACCCTTTTTTTCCAAATAGAGTTAGGTATAAGACAATTATTTTAACTTTTTTTTTTTTTTTTTTTTAATAGGAGCTGCTATCTTGTGTCCATTGTAGCAGTTTGTCTATGATTGTATTCCAACTAAACACCCTGATACCAGTTACATTGGAAACAAAAGCAAGCAAACAAAAAGACCTTAAAAACCCAAGAAAACAAACACTGTATTTATTTCAAAGTTCAGCATATGCTTATGCTTTTTTTCTAGGGGGTGAATGAATAAAAACTGAGACAATCGGATGTTATTTATTGGTAGGAACACTTAAATGGAAACTAAAATTGTTTTTGAGTAGAAGGCTAGAGGCATAGTATTATTAAAGGAATTGTAACTCTTTGTTGGACTCAAGAGACCAAGTCCCCAACCCCTTTGAATTTGGAATTTTAAAAAGTCTGGGGGAAAAAAAAAAAAAAAAAAAAAAGAAATTAAAATATTAGAAGGAACACTCATCTAATGTTGTTCAATATTTTGCTACAGCGAAAGGAAGGCCCTGTGGCTGAAGCATTACTTCTAATGTTATGTTCCCTTTCTAGATTGTATTTTATTAATGTTTTCTTTTGTACCACAGTGTGAAGGGACATAGAGCTTTTATCTTTTGTTTAAAATTAATGAGGACTATATTACTTTACTAGGAAAGGGCATCAGAAGAAAATCTTTTCCCTTAGAAAAGGAAACACAGGTTCGTAAGCAGATTTGATTTTCAGTTCTGGATCATGCTGGCTTGTTAGGTGAGCTTTGACAAATTCTTTAAAGTGCTTGTGCTGAAGTTCCTGTGTTTTTGTGCTATGCTGATATTTGCAAAGTAACCTCTTAGGTGCATTGCACGCCTTCGTTAAAATCTACATTGTGACAGCAAAAATTTAAGATAATAGCATGTAATTTTTTAACTAATAAAAGGCTCTTGCCTCCATACCTTCCATTCAGTTCAGATGTGCTGAAACAGTATCTTGTAGCTAAAAGACATTGTCTTCTAAACATTTTAGACAATGTTTGGTAATTTGAAGTTAATGGCTTTCCAGCTGAACTTTGGAATATGCTTATCACTTCATATGACGCTCCTTTCATTACTGGATAAAAATATAGGGATTTTCCCACACACTAGCACCTGGGAAATTCCTCAGAACATCACAGCTCTGACAAAAGGAAACCCTATCATGCGAGAGATCCCCAAGGCTTGCTGAAGTAAAGTGTTCATCCTTTGAAGATTTAAATGTTAACCAGACTTTCTCTAAACTTATCAAGTGACTTTTGATACAGTAGCTGCAGATGACTTTCTCCTGTGGTACAAGGTGTTTGAAAACCCTCTGTACTCTCCTGCAGACATCTGAGACCCTGGGACTGTACGTGTGAAATGTAGGAAGCAGGGTCAGCAGTCTGTCCTTCTCACCTTCCCTCCCCACCACCCTTTCCCGAAGATACTGTTCTTGCCAAAGTCTCAACAAACACTCTATGAATTTCTCAGGACCATTAGGTGTTCATAAAAAGTATGTTAACTGAACAAATAAAATCTTTATTTCTATCAAATGGAGCACTCAAAAACTTTGAAAAGCTGTAAAATAAGTATTTTGACTGTTGTGTTGTTTTTTTAGAGTACCCTATGCATTTAAACTGGTCTATTTTCTAACTATTTTTATAGAACTCTCTTTCATCCTGAATGATGCAAATACAGAATAGTGTATTTATTCAATGCAGCAACTCACTATCGTCTTCATCACAATAAAATTTGGGGCAACTATATTTAAGGGAGATTAATTCTTAACTACGTGATAAAGGTAGCCAATACGTACTAACCATAGGATAACAAAGCAAAGACACAGAGCAAAGCAACCTGAATGGGGGTAATAAGAAAACTACAAGATGAATTATTGTCCACATGACCATCTTCCTGAACCACCAGATAGGAAACAAACCGATTCAAATTAAATTATGTTTGCAGCAGTTCATTACCCCCAAAAAGATCAAGCAGATTCTGCTTTCCATATGATTTGCCTGTTTGAATTTCTACAGCTGTAACTATACTACTCTATGTGGCACATACCGCAAGAAAGCCCAGATTCTTCACTCACTCATCAGAAAATGGATAGATCATCACAAGTTGTCCAAACTATGTTTTATTTTTGTGGGAATTGAGTTAATAGCAAAGAAATGTAGGAATGATACATACTCAGCCCCTCAGCTGCTATGGAGTCATGACATGTGGGTGAAATCAGATTTGATAACTTCAGAACAGATATACTTTACAGTGCAGATGAAGCCTAGCACAAGAGATTCAGCAATCTTATGATTTAACAGAACTCATATTCATTTACTTAATTTCATTATGAATTTCCACTTTAACAAAGTTAATTACATGTTTCTAGTTTTCCTGAAGTGAGGGCCATAGCCCCTAATTACTACAAAGATTAGAAGAAAGCTCCTCATTAACAAGGTCCGTCGGTATTTGGAATGTCTGATTTCATTGTATTGGGGGGAAAAAAAAAAAAGATCCAGCATAGGTCAATATTCAACAGAGATTTAGTCAAATAATTTTGTATAATATAGTAACTTTTCATCAGTTCCTTTGGAAAACAGTAATAACAGTAATAACAATAAGACTTTAACTGTATTATCTGTCTGCACAGTAATTTTTTTTTTACCCAATTATATATGGTACATACATATGTTCACAGAATGATCCCAACATTATAAAATGCAGTCATGTAACTTCTCATCCTCATTCAGAAAGGTTTTGTTCTTTTTATCAAGCAGTCTAGTGTCAAATGTCTGAAAATTGTTGTTTTCTAGTCTATTGGCAAAAAAATTATAGGGTTTTATTCTAACATATAAAGGGAAGAAAGTGCCAGAAACCCATTTTTGAGATACTATAATCATCTTGGTTTATCACTGTTCTTATTAATCTAGATGCTCTTGTTATTTATTATTTTTTCTTTTCTAAGTTTATACTTTAAAAAAACATTGCAATTTATTGCTCACAGAAAACTCACCTTCTAATTTTCTTTTCATATTTATTTGTTTTATTTTTGCCTTCATTAAATACTAAGCCATATTGAATCATCTGACTCTTCTAGGTTACTTTACCCATCTCTTTCTACCCAGCATGAAACTCAGCAGGGTTTACAAGATGAGTGGAATCCCAGGAGAGGCTTAATCTTTTTTTCTTGCTTATGTTGTTTTGCATACTTTATGATTATGTAATTATTATAGATATTTTTTTCCCTTAGGATTTTCTTTCAGCTTGCAAAGGGAAATATTGCTTAGGATCACTCTGAGAGTACACCTGAATAAAGTCTGGGTCTTCAACATATGTTTAATTCAGCCATTTACTTACTTAAAGGCATATCTTACAAAGAGAAATCCTTAATAGCCACTGCTCAAAAGCATCTAACTGAAAAAAATTACAAAACCAGCTGAACCAGTCCTCTACACTCCTTGGACACAGGTAGTTTGATACACTCAAGATGATGTTTATACTATACATGTTACAGTATATGAGAAAATGGAAAGCGAGCAGGTTTTAGGTATTAGGAATTTAGAGGACATCTCTGACCTTTCTAATCTTGAGTATTTTATCCATTTGTGATACACCTTTCTTTTGTTTGTGAAGAAAGTAAGTTTATTCCACCATTCAGGACACAAGGACACATGCTTCATTGTGCTACTGGTAAGAGTCTAGTGAAGACAACTGTGAACAGGCAAAGGCTTTCTTGAGTGACTCAAAAGACTGATGTTAGTAAAAATTTCACCAGAACAAAAAATCAGCAATTAATTTAGGGATGGAACAAGAATTCTGAAGACTTTTAAAGACATTACAGAGGTACTTTTCAAATGTGGAAAACCAGTGAAATGTTCAAGGAATTAAGGCTTCCAAATGAAGATCACATTTTATGCTTTCAAAGTGATTTTTTAAAAAACTTTTTTTATTGAAGACTTAATCTTCAGAACCTTTCTAAAATAATTTACTCTTTTGCACTCCTCATAAACCTGAGGACTTCACCCATGAACAATATTAACCACTCAAGTGCATTTATATGCATTTTCAGGTTTTTTTACCTTATAATTCCAAATGAAATACTAGGTATTAATAGAACTGTGGAAAGCCAAGTATCATTCTAGATTTATAATACTATGGGGTATTAAGGTATTCCCTCATATATATTTGGTTGCAGATTTCTGCTAAAGAAATGGAGAAAGTTTAGATCTCCTTTTGAAGGGATGAGAAGCATTTGGAGCATCCCAGAAGAGCAATATTATTATTATTGTTTTATATTAATGTTTTAATTATATTTGGGGATTTTTTCCTTAAAAGAATCACATGACGGAAAGGACTCAATCCTCCATTATATAAAGTCTAAGAAAAGTTAATAAAGAGGGAAAAAAATGTGGTAGAGAAATATGATAAAATGCACTGAAAAATTACTTCCTTTCTATGGCACTTTTTGAGATTTTCAGATTTTTATCAGAAAATATTGTCCATATAATTCTATGGAATTTTCAAGAGAAGATCAGAGCTCGTCTGCACTGTTGAGAAACATCTAAGCTAAGAACAACTACCTTTGGAGAAAAAAGCAGTATAGTGAGGTCACTAAATCTTTAAACTAATGTAGCTTGGACTATATTCTATTAGTGAATCTTTACCTGCCACAAAAACATCCAGGTTTTCTGTGTGCAGGTTACACTACCTACAGCACACTTTTAGACTTGCTCTGAGTGTATAGGTGATCATCCCTGTACCGCTAGTGTTGAATTGAAATTTCAAACATTAGACTCGCTCTCTGCCTTTCCACTGAATGCGTTCCATGACAAAACAGTGGTGTTTAACTTGACCAAGAGCAGTGAACCAAAAGCAGTCAAGACTGGCCAGAAGTAGCGTGGTGCAAGTTGTGGGATCATTTTTATAAAAGTCTTTTCCTGTGGCTAACTTAATCTCCAGCTATTTTCTTTGTTCAATACAAACAGTAAACATTTCAGGTACCCCCTACAAGTGAATACAAATGAAAAACACTATTTACATATTCAGTAGCATAGACTTTTTTTTTTCACCAAATATACACCAAATGACCAATCTACACTGAGTGGTTGATGGCAATTGCTTCTGCAATTAGAAAAAGATGTTACTAAACTAGTGAACCTCATTAGCCTCATTTGCATGAAGTGCAAAGTAACTATAATCTTAGAGAAACTCAGAAAGGAGCATATTTACTTGGGATTGCATTAGAATAATTTCAGTGTCATGCATCAACAAATTATATCCTTTTATGTAAGTCAGTAAAATATGGGAACAGCATTGGTGCTATTTTGCATGTGCTATATCTCCACAAGTAACCAACAAGTGCATCGTATTTACTAAATGAAGATGTGTAAGCAGGTGCTTCTGAATTGATATTTTATGAATAAGACATTTTAATAATGCATTGATTCATCTCCATTTATTGTGTAAATACATGGCAGAACATTATGTGTACAAAGGAAGAGCTTCACACTTCTTACCAAACAGAGCTACAAAGACCCTGCTCTTATCTGCAATCTTAGTATCAGTTCAGGGTATGCCCTGTGCTAAAGTCATGCCTGTGCTTCAAATGCTCATTATTCATCCGTCTCTTAGCAGAGCAGAAAATACTCTAAAAAGGCACACTTTTTTTTTTTTTTTTTTCCAATTTTATTTTACTAATGTGAAATTGTAAGTAATTTACTAGGTATTTTAATGAAGACAGACTCCTGTACAGGAAGCTAATAAGAAAATATGCTTTTCTTTGCCATTTTTCTTAAATAATAACCAGCACCCTCCCAGCTTGCCCCCCTAATTTGCAGGTTAGGAAAAGAAAACCCCAGTTTCTGATCTGAGGATCGCTTCAGCATGTTCAGCTGCTTAGAGACAAGTATGTACAAAGACCGTGTGCAGATTTAACACCTGGGGGATCCTCCTCCAGGCTCAAACGCCAGTTGGACTTCCCTGGCTCCACGGGAAGGCGGTGCTTGCCAGCCCCAACTCAGGGCCAGGTTGTCAAGCTGTGCCCTCGCCTGAACGATGCTGGCATGCTGGCGGGCTCTCACGCGGGGCTGTGGGGAGCAAGGCGCCGGCCAGAGGCACGGTGGAGCAGGACGCACACAGACACAGCCCCGCTGTTCCTCAGACAGAGGAGTCTCACCTCCAGGACGGGGATCACCTGTGCCTCATTCTCATTCTGCTCCAAGGAATGTCTAACGTAGCTTCATGGAAACGCCTCATTTCAATCCGAGGACTTTTTTTCCAGCTGGTTAGGTCCCTTTGCCTGGATGTTTATGACACTTTTCTAGAGGTTATTGGAACTGCCCGAGCAGCAGATTCAGCACAGCTCTCCAGTTGGGCTGAACAGACTTTAAACACTGGCCTCTTCCATTAAACCATGGCTCTTTGAACAGGTCTCTGCAAAAGGACGTGTAAACTCCTGCTGCAATTTGGGTAGAGCCAGATTCGGCAGAGGTGAGTGGACCCACATGTAAGAACAAATCCCTTCCTGAGCCTGAGATACAAATGCTGAGCTTGCCTGGGAGCAAAGCGGCACGTACCTCAGGAAATGTCACGCGGGAGATTCAAACGCTTTTCAAGGTTAGGTTTGCAGCAGATGTGCAACACTTGAATGGGGACTGGGTACATACAGACAGATATGGGCCCATCATCCTTAGTTGAAATGTGCACTAAGGAGAATACATATAAAATTCCCCTGAACTTTTATTTTCAGTGAGCTGCAGGTGCCACTTTAAAAATATTTTAAAAATTCTTAATTCAGTTGCATTTAACGTTTGTGCTGACCATTATGTTATACGCAATAAATGAAATATCATCTCTTAGCTTGAAAAAGTCCCCACACCATAAACCAAGCAAAAAAGTAACAATATTGTCCTTAAAATGACATCCCATGCAACGTGACCGAGTTTGCCTCTCTGCATGTAAAGCACTAGGGTAAGCGAGACTGACAAGCATTATGCATAATTCTGTTTGACGGGTAATAGTGCTCCTCTGTATGTGTACCAGTGTGTGTGTGTGTTATATCATTTAGAAAAAGCAAGAAAGCAATTACTTTATCAACAACTCAGAATTAGTCCTCTTTCCTGTGTTTCCAATTTGGCTGTTTTAAATAAATAGTTAATACACAAGGACAACTTCTTCCAGATACTTTGCCACAGAAAGCCTTTCACACAGTTCTCTTTTGTATTTATGCTATTTAGTACTATGGCACTGAACAATGAAATGAGTTCATTATTATCCAGACTTTTTTTAATATCGTGACTCATCACTTATAGGCTTTTGGGTGATGGTTAAGCGATTATCTTCAATCTATCAACACACAACCATTTTGGTACAATGAAAAAGCCACAGAGGTGTCTGGTTGGTTTGTTCATTTTTTTTGTTTTTTAAAAAAAAAGCAAAGCTAAAAAATACTTCTCAGCCTCACACTATGCAGCACGACTTGAATAGCATAATACTTCTGTGTTAGTTTGAAGGACTTTGTACTGAAGTACCTAAAACATTGAGAATATGAGGGTTTCTTTGTCCTGCCTAGAATAAAGGAAGATACCAATAGCACCAAAGACTCCAATAACGTTTATCTGTCCCTTTCGCTTCTTGGCTTTCCCAGCGTCGGGAACAGGGAGATAGTCCCACCCTGCAGCTGTCGGATACAGGGGACCTCTGCCACCTCTTGGCGTCCTGCCTGTTACATCATGCAGTGTAGCAGGAGGAATCAGACCTATTCACAGAGGTCATTCTCATAATGCTTTGGACTTGATGGGAAGTGTTACTTGTCTGTTGTTTTCAACTGCCTGTTTGCAGGCAGTTCAAAAGCAGTGGGAGATAGTAAACGCAGAATGCCTTTTCCAAGACTCTGCTGGCTCTTTTCTATTTACACAGTTTCTGTCACTCTTATCACAATGGCATCTAAGCACTTTTCCGTGTTAAAGATGACAATTACACTGACGGCTTTTCAAAACCTATTGAAGCCTGCCACCGGTTGGCACGGCTTCCTCTCAGCTGCTAGATACGGGCTAGGAGATTGCCAATAATTTCAGAGGCTGACAGACCAGCAGTGTTTCAGCCCAGGGATTACCCAAATGTATACCCCTTTGGCTAGTGTCTCAGTCTGTCAATTAGAAGATTTCATCTCTGAATGCTTCTACATGCCAATTTTAATTGTTGTCAAAAGCTGGTGTGTGTAGATGCAGATGCATAACGCTGTTACAGTTTACAAGACAGCAGACAACTGTGGGGTAAAGTAGGTGAAATGCCAGATACCTGTGGAAAATTTACGACAGTATGAAGCTGCATTGTTTCTATAACGTTATTTGAATACAAACAAAATAGACGTAGTAAGACCTTCTTCTTCTCTTCATTACACTTGTCTTTCAGAAATGAGTAAAAAAAAATAGCAAATTATTTGTAGCCTGTTAACCATCTTTTCAAATTGCCACTCCATGTATGTTAAACAAATTTCTCTTCAGGGAATGTGAATCTTTTCATGAAGAAAACAAAGGGAACTTTTCCTTCTCTATTTACCTCCTGCATCCATCATCCCTGTACCTCAGTAACAGTATTCCAGTGCCATTTAGAAAGTACATTCTGCTAATCAAAATGCTGATTTCCAAATGCTATCCTTCAGAGATTCTGAAATGTCTAGTTATGGAGTTAAGAAGTTCGTCTTGCCATGTAAATTTATGTATGAGAGTGTTCAAAAAATCTCTCTCCAAAAAGTTAATGATCCAGACAATGACAAGTTAACCTTCTTCACTCAGCAGGATATGGAAACGTGAGGAAAGCAGGGGTTTAGTGCCAATGGGCTATTGTCTTAGCTTGTATAAATTTGCATGGCTTTATGAAATCCACACTTACTTTCAGTATCTGAGGATATTGAGCAACAAGTTAAAGTAAGATATCCCATTTCAGCTTGCATAAAAAACCCCCACCCAGAATGATAACATAAAAAAAGATCTCATATATTGTTAAGTATATTAGGAAAGCACACTGGATAAGCCAATACAGGCATTTTTTAGGCATCTCAAAACTCAAATAATATCCTTGAGCCTTGATTTATTAGGAACCTCTCCCATTCACCACGATCATTCAAAGCTTATTGAAAGTGGCCATGAAATAACATCAGCCAGCTCCCTCAGCCCTCGTGGGTGCATCCTGCCCAGCCCACAGACTTATGGGTGTCCAATTTGCTTATGTATCTATTTGTTAACCTGATCTAACCTGTTTTTTTTAACCGCAGTCAGGGTTTTCCTGTGTTTACAGGTATTTGTCCACAGCAGATTACTCTTTCGGTAAAAAGACTGGCCTTTGCTTCTTCTGTTTCAAGGCAACTGACCTTCCCCAGAAATTGCATCGGAAACCAAGGCTGTTTACTCAGGACTATGGATGCAGTAGGCTGCAAGATATCTGAAAGACATCTGCTGCTACGGTGAGGAAAATAACAAGTACATTTTAAGGTTTCAGAATGCATCTAAAACCTAAACTAAGACCAAGAAACAGAAAGTGTATTGTGGCTATATTTTAATGTACTTGACACAGCTGCAGTATGATCTTTGTAATAAATATTATACATTAAATTAATTTATTATATTTGTCACAGACACCAGCCCAAATACAGTCAAGAGAAGTTTTGCTGCCAGATTATATGAAACTAGAGTTGCATCTTTTGTCTTTTATGATCAAATATTTCTGTGATGGGAGAAAGACAACAAGAATTAGTGTACATATCCAGAGAAATACCTTACTTTTTGTTATTTGTCTAGGCAGATTTTTGACCTGTGCTATCTCTGAATTGAGAAAGTTCAACCTTCTTAGAACTTAACTTATGCCTACACTGGTGGTAATACCTTGGTTTTCAAAAATGTCCTAGATATGTCACCCTTAAACATAATGCCATGAACTCCCACTTGTTAATCCGAACTACTGAAGAGATGATGTCCAGCTAAGGCTGGAAAAAATAATAACCCTATATTGTTAGGGATGATTCTTATACACATACATACACATACAGTGTTTTCTGAGGAATAAATCCTTTATCACAAAAATTGTCTATGTTTTTCCTACTTATGTTCCTACTTCCCCTAATGTTTTTAGAGGTGTAAAGAAAAATTTTTGGCTAAACATGGAAAGTGCAGCTATGTTATAGTTCATTTTTGGGTTTTTTTTTCTTGATAATTTTTTAGTATAATAATTGTTGACACCAGAAACAACAAGTTTTGTGATATTTTTGTAGTTTTATTTTTATAGGAGCAGAAAGAATTTGAATATTTGTTACTGAATACTTTCAAAGAATAATTTAATATACTACTAATCCATTTTAACACTTCTACAAAGCACATGAGATTTACTGAGAATAAATTAAAAATGTATACCATATTTTCTTCTACTCGTCCATGCTGTTCAGTGCCTGAAATTCAATGCTTCCCTGTTTTTGTCGTAACGGGGTATTTTTAGCTGATTTTATATTTTAATTACAGATAGTTGTAGCAAATGAGTATTTCTTGGGACTTTAAAGATTTCTCTCAAGAGAAGGGGCACAGAAACAGTGCCTAGAGACATTTTTGTTTAAATTATAGTGCAATTAACTTTCTTCTATTTTGTAAAATAGAAATTGATTGAAATATTTAAAGAAATAACCATTGTAAAGCAGTAAAAAAGCCCAGATAATTATCTCTCTGAGGATAAATATATAGCACTATTTTTGAAACATTTTCTGAGGAGTATCAGTATAGTACTTTTCTGCAAACTAAAATAGTTATATGTAAGATTATTAAAATTATATTGCTACTTCATGTATCTCTTGCTGCAGAGCATGTAATTATAATAGGAACCCCCTCTCAGAAGTACACATTTCATATTCAGGTGGTGGGATGGTTCAGTAAGACTACTCTAGTTCAGATTAACAGGTACAGAACAAAATGTACAACCCTTCAGCAAGAGGAATTCTGGAGCATTAAACACATCCCGTCCTTGTCCCTGCCCCCCCCCATCCCCCCCAGTTCTGGATTGCTTCAGAGGTTGGAGCTGTTCATGGACCATGGTGTGCAGTAAAATTAGGGTCTTTTCAATGTTGTGTAATGTCTTCCTGACTGACCCATCCCAACTCCTTGTATCCCTTTCTAGACGCCATCTCACACTGAGGGGCTGTTCTTGAGCCTTTAAACACTTCTGTTGCTGTCCTGCTTTAAGCCAGCCGGTAACAAAGCACCACACAGCCACTCGCTCACTCCTCTCCCCTGACCCTGCTGGGATGAGGAGAAAATATAAAGAAACGCTTGCAGGTTGAGACAAGGACAGGGAGGGATCACTGACCACTTATGGTCACGGGCAAAAGACAGGCTCAACTTGGGGAAGAAACAGAATCAATTTAATTTACTACCAATCAAAACAAAACAAAACAAGACTATTAGGAAGTAAACCCAAACCTTAGAACCCCTTCCCCCCACCCCTCCCTCCTTCCCTCCTCAACCCCACTCCCAGTTCTCTCTCCACCTCCTCCCCCCCAGAGCAGGGGGACGGGGAATGGGGGTTGGGGTCCGCTCCCCACACCTGGTCTCTGCCGCTCCTTCCTCCTCAGGAGGAGGAGGACTCCGCACTCGGCCCCTGCTCCACCGGGGGGTCCCTCCCGTGGGAGATGGTCCTCCACAAACCTCTCCAACATGGGTCCTTTCTGCAGGCTTCAGCTCTTCCCAAACTTCCCTGGCGTGGGTCCTTTCTGTGGGCTGCAGTCCTTCAGTCACACACTGCTCCAGGGCGGGCTTTCCCGTGGAGTCACGGCCATCTTAGGTCGGGGGGGACAGCCTGCCACCTCACCACGGGCTGCGGGGGCAAACCCTCCTCCCCTCCTTCCTCCTCACTGACCTCGGTGTCTGCAGAGGGGTTCCTCTCACACCCCACTCCCCCCACTCACTGCAGGTTCCCCTTCCGAAATCCGCTCTCCCAGAGGCGCAACCGCCGTCGCTGAGGGGCTCGGCCTGGGCCAGCGGCGGGTCCGACTGGGAGCCGGGGAAGCTTCCAGCAGCTTCTCACAGGAGCCGGCCCTGCGGCCTCTCCGCCGCTACCAAAACCCCGTCACACAAACCCAAAACAGTCATGATCAAGAAACACTGAAAAAGTACAGCAATGCAAAAGGGAAGCTGGAGATTCTTCTTGCTATGGTTTTTATCACTGTGGGTTCCAGGCTGGGAAAGATTGTTTCTCAGAGAGGTAATAATAAGAAGGTAGCTTATTTATTAATAACCTGGGTATTTTAAAAGGTTTATTCACTTGCAACTCCTTCGAAACTATTCCCTACATTTAGTTTATGAACTCAAGCTGTATGTTAACCCTTCTGAGTCTATGGAAACGTGCTTATGAAAACAGACTTGCTTGTAATTGCAGTGCTAGCTGCATAGTATTTTACTAACAATGTATGTTGGCGTGTTTTATGTTATTATTTTAACTTGAAACTTATAGCTTGTGCTGTTTTGTGTCATTAGGAAATGATGGACAGAATTGTTTTGACATTTGTCAAAACAGAGCTGTAAGAAAGTGGGAAAAGTGGGATTGTGTGTCATCTAGACCTGGATTCATCTGGTCAAAAAAAAAGACAAACAACAAATAAACTAAAATGTGGGGGTTTTAACTGAAATGTATTGCAAAAATTTGTATTTCTTGGCTTTTTGTGTTCCTTTCAAAAGCACTTTCAGTTGTAGCTTTAAGAAAATTAACTAAATAGTTGAGGAAGTTGTTGAGAAAACTTTTAAAAATCAGTAAAAAAAAAAAAAAAAAATCATCTTTCAACACTCAAGAATAGTCAGAACAGCTAAACCAAGACTTGACTCCCCTCCTCCATCCTCTTCTCCTTTCACTAGCCTGTGGCACCAAGAAGTTCAGTAAAGCAGGCTGTGTTGGATCAGTCTTCCGAGTGCTTTGTTGAATGGATGACAGGGCTGAGGCACTGCCTTTCAGTGGGGGCACTGGTGGTTCTTCCACCTTTGCCTGTGCTGCAGGGGTGTTTTCCTCATCGTCAAAAGCATCCTAGATTTCACTGATTGTACTTCATCACAGCGTGGGGATAAGACATTTGGAGTGTAGGACTCTCTTTGCCCATGTGCAGAGATTCTCCTATAAATCTGTGCTGCAGTTCTGAAATCAAGCCAATCTTCCCCACTAAGAGCTCTTCAGCTAAGCGCTGGTTGCTGTTAATTTACTGTGTTTACCTTTTACCTAGTGTTTCTCCAGGGAATCCACTTGTGTCCTTCCCACAGCATATTATTCATTACCTATTTATGTGGTAAGTGTCAAAGGGTTTTTTTATGTAAAAAAAAAAAAAACAACACAAAACAAAAAAACACACCCCCCCAAAAAAAAAAAACCAAAAACCCCAAAAAACAACCCCAAAACAACAAAAAAACCCAAAGCAAAACAAACACTAAAAAAGCAGCTATAAATCTCTAGAACAGATTATACATATTTTGGAAATCAGAGCTTTTGCAGCCTGTTTTCTGCAGGCATTCTGTATAAGTATACGTTACACCAACTGAGGCCCAACTTCAACACATTCACCAAATTCTAGTCAAATATACATATATGGGTTACAGTATTACTGAAAACAGACATGATGGCAGGTATGATAAAATAGAATACCTTAATCCTTCACTAAATTTTAACATTTGAAGGAAATTGCCTCATCTCAAAAGGTACAATTGTGTTTGATACCTATGAGGGAACAGCTTGGGAAATACATTTTGAGAAGAAAATCCTCATTGTTAAGACATTTTTAGGTCCTATTGGTGAAGGTCCTATTGTAGATGAAGAAAGAAGAAGTGACAAATCAGTGACGTCCAAGGGGCAAAAATACAGGAATTCAATATATTTTTTTCACATGAGCTTCAATGCTGTTGAGAGAATAGATGCTTAAGTGATATACCTCCTCTCATTCATAAATCTTTTTAGGATTTTTCTAAGTTATTTAAGTTTAATTAATTCAATTTATCTTGAGAGTTTTAAATACATTTTAAGTACTTAACATGAGGTTTTCAACTTTGAGAACGTTATTTTGGCAGTATAAATGAAGAATGTAGGTGACCATACTAAACACTCTTCCCCAAATCATACTTTATCAGAATAAATTATAGATATTCAAATCTGACAAGTTTTCATTAATTTTAAGTAATACCTACTAACTTGTTAGGAACTTTTACGAGACTGTAGTTCAGCAGGTATAAATCAGGACAGTTCTACTGGAACGATGATGATTTATGTCATATGAAGTTATAGCCTATAGACTTACCTTTCTAGTTTCACTCTTGCAAAATATTGAGTACCTGCAATTCCCACAGAAATCAGAGCTAGCTAAGGGGGAAAAGGATCTTATTAGATACCTCAGTAGGTTACAGAAATGGAGTTCAGAGCCCATGGGCTATAATCCATGCTAATGAAAATGTTATTTTGCACTATCTTGAATGGATGTCACACCATAGTTTAGAAGGTAAGGACAGTGAGTATAAATCTGGATCCTATTCCTGGCTGAGTCATTGTTTTACTGCTTTTCTAGCACACAGAATATAGATCTTAACAACCTTATCAAAGTGCTGGTCATCTCATCTGGGTGGCAACAGCTCCCTTTTGGTTTCTACAGAAACCGGGATAGGTTAATTCTTATCACCCAAAGGCTTCCCGCAGTGTGGCATGAAACTGCATGCTGGAGCTTGGAACGTTGCTATAGGTCTTAAAGGCATTTCTATCAACTCAGGTGGGTCCTTTTATTAGTTTGTGCATTTATTTGTCTGTCCGTGAGGTGGGTTCATGTCCATGGAGTATAAATAATCTCCTCTGTCTATATGTTTGCACATTCTCTATCAAAAGAGGTGACTAATCTCAGCTGAGAGCTCTTTATGCTTTCATAAAATAAAAATGCTACAGCATAATTATTTTAACTGGAACTAATTGCATAGGTACAGCATTAACAACTCCAGAACACTTTGTTGATGTTTTCTAGCATGTTACAAAAGATGTGAATATTTGGTCATTCTGATTTGCTTTCTGCAACTGCTGTTCCTAACTAACAGGAATGTTAATTGAATTTTTTTTTTTTTTTAAAGAAGAAATAATAATTTAAAAAAATTGAATTAATGAATACTCATCATAACGACCTTTAAAAGGATACAGAAGCCGTTTCCAAGGTTGCAGTTACATGATTTGTCCAAATCAGACAATGAACTTGAAGTACTGGACTCAGTCTGTTCATAATGTTTACTAATTGCTTTGTAGCACTATAAGCGAACATGACTATTTTTACCCCTTGTTCGCTGTGTACTTGACCTGCGTGCCCACCAGGTCAATGTGCACACCATTACACAGTGAGTTGTCTGACTTACGTTTAACCTGCTTATGTGATAACATCACATACACGTCAGATGGATCTGACTGAAATTATCTTGAACAAATAAATAGGTTCTAATTACGACTGCAGGGGCCGCATCTGCCATATTCAGGGTGAAGTACATGTATAGAAAAGGGGAATTCTGTATTTATCAAGTAAAACTGGAAGGATGCCACAGATAAGATACTATCTTAGTACAAACCAAATCCTTTTCTTTTTGAACGCAAAGACAAAATATCTGTCATAATCAAAGAACATGAATCACAATTTTAAGTTATTTTACATGTAAGCAAATTCAGTTAAGAGAAGAAAACAAAGCTTTAAACTTTTGACATAGTATCACTTAAAGTTGTCAAAAATGGTTATTTCCATTTTTATCTAATTGAAATGTTTTTCTGACATTTTAATTGATTTTTATGTTCCTTAACAGAAAGAAAACACTTTATACTTTTTTAACTTAACTCAAAGAAGCTTGTTAAGAAAACATACAATCTAATTTAATTGAAATTGCAGCTACCCTGTCTCATTATAAAGTTCAAAGCACTTCAAATAATTTTAATGAAGGAGATTGATAGTCATATTGAAAATGTCAGCATGAACATTTGTATTTGTTATTAAAAATAAAGAATACAATTTAAAAGTAATTTTACATTGCCAGCAAGATCTTTATATTGAAAGGTTGAAAAATATTTATTCCTATAATTATTGAGCTTCTTCATCTGAGACCAACAACTAGTGTTAACTATTATAAAAATACATAATCAGAGTTTACAATTCATTTTGATGAAACAAAAGTCAGTAAGAGGAAAGCAGGCAAGCTGTATTCCTCAAAACCTTTTGTATATCTTGGGAGAGTCAGAAACAGAGTACGTGCCAGAATGTGGCCTGGTAAAAATATTAAATTAGATTATATTAAATTAGATTAGATTAGATTAGATTAGATTGAATTTTATAATTCCTTGATTATTTCCCCCCCCCCCCCCCCCCCCAGTTTATGAAAACTTTTTTATTTTATGCAGTTCTCACTATTTAACTCTCACTTATGTGCAAACAGGTCATTTTTACTGACAATGCTCTTTGTTTTCATGAATTTTGCTTTGCATATTACAAAATAGCACAGCATATTTTCTATAGAAAGAGATTTCTAAGCTGCCTTAGAAACATGGTTCTGATGGTTTACAATTGGTGAAAGTTATTTTTGAAAAATTAAATAAAGTGTTAGTGCAGTTATGGGTAAACAATTTAAAAATCCTTGAATTTTGAAAAATTATATTTTATCACACACACACAAAAAGATGAGTTATAATAATGTCAGAATAAACACATCTCGTTTTGTACATTCTGGGGGTCATGTGAATAACAGCACGATGAAAATGAAAGTAGACTAAAGATGGATCCTAATATAGGAAGAAATTTCAAACAAATATCCAAACCGAACATAACTTCTGGTTTTCCTTTTCACATCTCTCAAACTCACTCCATACTCCTTTAGGCAACAGACATCATCAGCTCTTCATGTCTGAGCTCGCACTCTTAATTTCACAAAGATCTGTTGGAATGGAGGGTTAGTTAGTGTGCCATTATCATTTCCTAAACCTATTCAAGTTATGGGCATAAATTTTGTAGACAAAATATATTAAATATCAGTGACCAGTAATAGATAGAGAGGAATGAAAAATAATACTGGCCACAGAATTTCATTACTAGTGTTGAAAGAATTTAGGGTCATCTCATATCTAAAACTGAGAGCAAATGGCTGATTTGATAGAACACTTGGCAGATCCCCTGATCACATTCTTTTCCCATTGAAAGGGAGAAATATGCTTGGAAAAATGCCTTTAGCTTTCGGAAATACTTTCAGAAACTCAAAAATTTAGTTTTTATTGTTTAGTATATGACCAACAGCTTCCAGCACAGCAGAGTCAAGGAAAATGGGTGTTCAGCTGCTACTGCAATATTAATATTAAATAATAAAGATGACTTTTTGGGGGATATTTTTTGAAGCAGGAAGGGCTTTTTATTTGCTCAGTCCCTAACTTAAATGTGCTTAAGAGTTAAATTTATTGACTTTGACATTAAGCCTGTGAATTGAAGGGTACCAAAAGGACGTTATTTAGAATGGGGTCATCTTTCGCTCTGGGCTCAGCACCTGCAAATACAAAGTTTTGAACACATATAAAGAACTCTGTATGGCATGTGCACTGATCATAGTTTTCCTACTGACATAATATAAAGTCCTCTGTACATTCGTAGCTCAACATTAAACATAGAAGTTTCAGCACATACAGCAGCCCATCCTTTCCTTTTCAGCTATGAGGCATCCTTCAAACCAGATTCCTTCCCTTAAAAGTGCGTTGCAAGGGCAATTCCTGTGTCTGATCTAGATTGTTGCACAGATGTAGAGACAAAGAAATACTGCTCATCATTTACAGGTGTCTGAAATGCTACATAAATACGAATTGATCAAATCACATTACAGACCCTGGTCAGAGAATCAATTACGTATTTGAGTTGTAAAACAGCTAAATATGTCTTCCCAAGTTTTTACCCTACTGTACATTCCAGAATTGCCAATTTACTTGCTTTTTATGATCTCAAAGAGAGATTGGGCTCACACAGAGAAAGCAATTCTGATAAATACACACTTCTCAAACTGCACTGCCTTATAAGCCATCAAAGCAATTTGAAAATCAATTTGATGTTTGACAGGGAGCCAGTGTATCCCCTTCAGGATACAACCAACATGCTGAGGCCACTTACTGAGAGGAAAATTCTGACGATACCATTTTGCCAGAGTTGGAGTATCTGCAGTGTTTACTCAGGAAGTTCATAGAATTAAATATGATAAGAGTCTAATCTAGAGGTCAAAGTTCAAAACATTGGTAGCTTTAACATGTACCCTCAACTGATGCAGCTGGTTTCTGACTAGGTGATACCATTGCATTATCTTTTTTTGTCCTTACAGATGTGATAGACACTACCAAGGGATGTAGTGAGATGCTCATGAGTTCCCAGGCATTCTTTATTAAGCATAGGCATTAGTAAACGAGAGAAAAATTTCATTAGTCTGTTGGGATGATTCACTGATACTTTTAAATCATTTCTGCAGAGATGACACAAAACACTAATTCTTGAGAGCAAGGATTTTTGTCTTTTTTTCATCTGAAATGGTCAATGTGTATCAGACTACTGGTATTGATAAAATATTTCTTATTGAAAATGTTGCTTTGTTTTTCTGGAATATTTTGCATAGCTATTTTGAATTATATCAATGGATTTTATTCTAGATCTCCAGCAACTCAATATTTTTATAGTTATATTAAAATCAGTGGTATTACTTTGAGTCACATAAAATGAAGTATAGACCCACTGTCTGTGCTTTTAGTTGAAAAGTTGCAGTAAGTATTTTAGTTTCAAATGGAAAAGGGTGGCAATATTCACACAAGTTACAAATATATCTATTTTGAAAAATAGATTTTTACCACAGGCAAGAAACATGGAATTTGTAATATTCTTTTCAAAGTTATAGACAAGATAATGGTTGTAAATGGTTTAAAACCAGAACAAGTAGATATTACTTCCCAAAAGACTAATCAAGCAAGGAATGTTCATGCCACCATGAGATAAAACTGCCAAAACCTTACAAATTAAAATTGTAGTTGAACAGACGTTCTCCAAGATTGATCAAAACATCTTAAGAAAATTTTTAGTCACAAATGAACAAATTATGAACTTTATATAAAAATTAACAAATTAACAAAACAATGGAAAACCTTAGAAAAACTGTAAATATGTCCTTATTGAAAGTGAACTTAGCTGTGGATGACATTGGCAGTCTTGACAATATTATTTTATTATAGTCATCCATAGATCGCTAATGGACACACTGAGACATGGAACAGTTAAGGCATTTGTGCAAGGTCACATGGGAAGTCTCTTGCAGGGCTAGGGATAAAACTGCTTCACCATCCTATCCTTAATACTATTTGCCTTTTCACTAAGTCATTCTCCTGCCACAAGATGAATTGCTTTCCTGTTAAAAACCATAAAAACAAGTAAGGATCACTTTGGCACCAGCTGGCAATGGGGGTGAGAAAAGGATAGTGTGTCAGCTACTATTCTGAATTTTCTCTCAGCTAGACATGCAGCATAATGCCGTTTGAACTTCTGTTGATTTACTGATATATATTTTCTCCTATTCATTTCCCATAGTCTGACATGTCATGTGGGTAATTTATTTCTTGAGAGATGTAGCTGTTATTACACTTGGGGCCATCTAGCTGTATTTTTCTTTGTCTTTAATGCTTCTGCACTTAGTTATGCTTACAGAACTCCTAGGAAAAGATGGTGTACTTTGTCACAAGGCATAAATCTTCTTCGCAAAGCCTTCTTTAAATTATGAATACATTCTTAGGGAAGGGAACTGCATTGGTAGTTTAGTTGTACACCAGGTAACATAGTTAGCACTATAAGGCTGCGGCAATTGTGATTAGTCCTACCATTGCAATAGTGCCTGAAATGTTGCTATGCAACCCAGATCCAGAAAAAGATTTGTAAGGAGCAAATGACAAAGTGTGAGTGAGTTACCTGACCTGTGGTGCTGTTCTTCATTCTGTCAAAAAGAAAAGGCGATGAAAAAAGACAAAGCTTTGCTATATAAATACAGTATAAAGCAAAGTGATCTGGATAATGATAACCTATTAACTACAGAGATTAGTTTGCTTTTAACAAGTGATAATTAATTTTTATTTCCCCCATCTCCCAGCCTGCACGCAGTTTCTTCCTCTTGCCTTTTCAAAATCTACAGTCATTCAGTCAGGTCAAGTTTAGGCCTGCAGATCAAATTATTGCTTTAGTAAGTCTTACTGAACTAGACGCTTTCACCTTTTGGTCTTTGTGCTAATGCGTTCTCAATGACCGTATTAATTTAGGTGAGAAGTAACTCATTCTGCTAGTGCAAATCAATGCAATTTCTTTTGTTTAACTTTACATACAAGCAGCCCAGTAATCAGTGGCAAATGAGCAGACCCCAATATTAGAAAAAATTAGCTAATACTATGACAGCTTATAATTTCACACAAGGTAGGGGTGAACAAGAAGGCAAAATATTGGCAAATCATTTAAGTAGAGAGTCATCTAAGAAGGAACAAATTTGTGTTCACGAGTGAAGTACAGAACTAAAATATGTGAGGCAGTTTGTATGGCTCAGAAATTAGTTTTTATAATCAGTGTTCTAATGCAAATCAATAATCTAGTTCTTACCCATTTACTTCTGCAAAAAAGAAACATATTGAATATATGTATTCCATCAGGGAAAGTATAAGTGATACAAAGCATCCTCAACATAACAAAAAAATATCAGGTCAAATCCTGAAATACCTGTATGCACAGAATTAAAGTACAAGTAGGCTCCACAAAGACAAACTTGTGCAGTGGGATTTTTCGTTTGCTATTTTACGTGATAAAGAACAAGACTTCCTAGCAGATCTTTACATAAGTAACAGCACATGCTGTGCATAAATAAGGGTGAGGTCAGTAGGTCAACTTCCAATAAGAACTACAAGCATAATCCTGTCATGGGAGAGCAGAAGAGAATATCAGTTGCACTAAATACTCTTTCCCCTGTAAGGCAATCAGTAGTTCTCCAGGTAGTAAACCTACAATGGTATTAGCTACAGAAGTCAAAGAAACACCCCTGTGCAACTACAGAAATGACAGCTACTAATAGCAATAATTTTAATGCTGAAATACTGGAATGCTTACCTTTAGCCCTAAATCAAGGTAATTGCACTGTCATTTTCTTTGTTCGCTTTTGAGCTATTGATATTCAGTATGAAATTAAAACTGAAATGTATGTAGTTAATGAGGAGATATTATTCAACAAGCACCAGAGCAATGTCATTTAATACATTTTTAATAAATCACAAAAAAAAGTCAAGGTTTAAAGGAAGAGCCATGAACATGATCTCTTATTATCAGTTACTGTCAGGAAGACCCTACATGACTGCCAATCACCTGGACAATTATCAATATAGTAGTCTCAAACTAAGGGTCAAAACCTGACGTGTTGCAAGTGAAGAATTACAATGGGAAGGAATTGCAAGTTCAAACACACAAAGGTATATTGCATTTAATGATGAAGTCTTAACATCAGGTATCACCTTTGTCTAGCACCAGACAAACATTACAATTTATTGAGAGAAAACTAGATGGCTGTTACAGCATGTAAGGAGGAAAGACATGATGGGAAGAGATATAATTCCTTCCTGTTCTATCCACATTTCTTTCTTTCCACCCTTCAAATAACATTAGGACTAACAAAATGTTTTAGCACTCTTTAAGAAAGAAGCCTTTTTATTCTGTAGCACACTGTCCGGCTAGTTGGACAGCAGAAATGATGGGATAAATCAAAGATCCCTTTGAGTATCAAACTATTTTTAGGTAGGTATGTATATTATTATTGCCTTTGTGATAGAATTAACAATGCCAAGAAAAAACATAGTCTGAGATTTAAAATCGGTACTTTTACTACATCCAAGAAAAGAATATAAGGTCTACCAAGCTGTATCATGTCAGGCTAGCCTACACTGAACAAAAAAACCCCCACAAATGAAAAAGTCCTCAGAACGGACAACATACAGCAATGAGAAGAGTTCTTTGCATCTATCAGTGGAGTTTGCTGATACTGTTTGCTTGAGACTGACCTCCTGACATGGGCAAACCTACCAGGGCTGAAACAGCTGTTTCCAAAAAGAGTAAGTTGTTGGATAAGTACCTTAGTAGAGGATTCAGGATAAGAACTGAATTCCTTCCTTTTAATAACACATCTTCCAGTTAACACATAGAACAAAGTGTGGAAATATGTATCAAAAATATTCATCCAGCTTGATCTTAGGTTGGTTCATTTATTTGGTTTCATTGATTCATCCTGGCCTAATTATTTTTAATACAGTGACAGTGAACAACATTTTCTGTGAAACAGCTGCTGCTGGAGTCCTTGCTAGCTAGCAAATTCAGCAGAAAATGTGTGTGCCAGAACTGCGCTGAGAATCTGTGTATGCCACGGCATGTCCATCTGCTATATACAACACACGCCAGACTCTTCAGTATGCACTGGGAAGACAAGGTTGGAGTGTAGGGAAGCAGAAGAATTAAATGCAGAATATAAATAAGACATTTCATATATGGTTACCACACCATTTTTTTTTTTTTTTTCTTTTTTGTTATACATCCTTTCACATTATTTCTTGTCAAGGTCAATGGCCCTATGCCATTTTCTAAGCACAAGATATAAACAATTAACTTTGTACTAAGGTGAGTTATTCATACTATGCATACCAGTACCAAGCTTTCTAAATTCCTGAAATAAGCAGGATTAGAGCTGCCAACTTCTGCTATGTATTCCTGCTTCTGTGGTCATGATTTCTGGCATACGTTTCAACAAGAGAAATCTGGTCTTTGAAATTCTGATATTACATGGAAAATAGGACAACCTAAATCAACCATTAAAAATGAGCCAGACTCTGTAAAATTCATATACTGATAAACCTCTTTGCATCTCCATGGCCCCACTGGGGATAACTATTACTGTATATAGCACCCAAATCTGCGTGTAGGTCAATGAAGAGACAGTGGACCTGTCCAGAAAAGAACAGTCTTACAACCAGCCAAGCAGCCAACAACAGCCTATTTGGTGTCCAGACAAAGCCTGCACAGGTAACATTTGAGTAACTGTTTATTGCTATACAGCTGTGCAGTTGAGTTTACCTGATTATTAAGATTTGAATTTTTGCTTTGTCCATCTGGGAAGTTCTTCAGTTAGGACACACGTCCTAAATATACTCTGATGCAAAATTACACCTCTCAGAGGGTATATAGAAAATTCGTAATGATAAATCCCCCGAAAGAGATGCAATCACTTTGGAACTCTGGCAGAAAAGTAATACAGACCTCAGCCATACCACTTAGGCACAACCTTGCGTTGTGAAACTACAATGTGTCAGAAGAAGGATAGGAGGGTATTCACAAGGTAAGCAGCTTACTGTCCCGTGACAAGGGAGCTCCCATCTTCACTGAAGGTGAGTAAAGATATCAAGAGAAGGAAAAAAGCTCTTGCTTTCCCTGTCTTTTTTTTGTTCATTTCAGGGTTTCACCTTGGGAGGTTACAGAAGGTGGTGCCTGTATTTTAGGTATATTTCAGTATGCTTCTCTGAGCTACTATATTAATTTGTCATTTGTATTACAGTAGGAAACAACCTTGATGCAGTCTGATAGCACAGCTGTTTTCAGGGATTTCCATTGCTTCCTTATGAAAAATTTTGTGCAAGAAATGAAAGGCAAATCAGTTTGGTCAGTGGTTTTCATTCCAGTGTCAGTGTTTTATGCTGACAACAGCCATTTGCAAGCAGAGTTGCATCTTTTCCAAAGGTATATTGCATCTAAAATTGAGGCCCATATTCAGCGTTCATTTAGCTCTTATATGAGAACAGTTCTGATTGATTGACTTCAGTGGGAGATTTTCAGTCTAGAGGGCCTGAGTTAAAACAGAGCAATAGTTTTCTGGGCTAGCTTTTCACTTTGTCTTCTCTTGAGCAAGCTAAGCATTTTTTGTGTAAGTGTAGACAACTTGTTTTAGAATATGAGTTTCATTTTATAATAACATGTTCATAATAACTTCAGGTGCACAGTTTAATAATCATTGTCCCAGCCTAGAGCCTTCTCTAGTATTTTTACTTCCCAGCCTCCAGTACTGCCCCTGTTCCTACTCTTCTTGAAACTCTATAAAAAGTCCATTGCCACTGCTGTTAACATGACACTTTCTTCTGGCATAAAATACTCAACCTAAATTTATGCAATCTTCTTCTTTCACTGGAAATAGAAAGCCTGAATATATAATGTAGGAGGCTTTAGTCAAACATTAGACACTTTAGTTAAACTCTCTCCTGCTATTTACAGTATCTGTCGCATACTTTTTTTACAACTTACAGTTCAATCACTTAAAAATAGGTATGATGAATAGGCATAAAGAACTACGTCTATGAGAGAATCCAAGCTTAAAAGCCTTGATCAGTTGAGAAAAATGTTGTTTTATTTTCAAAATATGATTTTCCTTAATGTTTGCTAACTTGCAAACCAAATGAAGTGAACAATGAAGTGAACAGTTATAATGGCCATATAATTAGTATTTGCTTTTTAAAATTTGATATTTTTAATACTGTATGTCACTAGTTCTTGGCATCTCTAATTAAAAAATGAAGTCCTGTTATGCTGTCATACTTGTAAGGCAAATTATGAAGCTATACATGTCAGATAGAAATAATAAACAAATATTTTTACAGTTACATGTATATTTTTGTGTCCGTATCACTCTCACACACCCAGTCTTTCTTTTAATATTTTCTTTTTTTCTTCAGATTTTCCATTTGGTCTTTTGCATGTCTCATATGTACTGAGTTATGTTTTCTTGCTAGAAAAGGTCAGCATCTGAAAATAGGACCCACAGTGATTTGAACACTAAGTACATGATTTCTAAGAACCTTGGCATACATTTATCTTCAACTGTTTGACATACATTATGAAACTACTTGACTGTGACCTTTTTCGTGTAACTTAAAGGCTAAAATGTACTTGTTTCCCAGTTCTCTTTCCCAACTGGCAAACTCTAATGAGGGTGGAAGATAGCACAAAATGAATCCATTCTCACAAGGCATTAACAAGGAATGAGGACTAGAACAAAGGTAATCATTTCTTACAACAACCTTTCTCTTGTGATCACAGATGCTTTTAGGAGACACTAAAGAAAGCGTTTTCCAAAGCTCAGTGATTGCACTGATGTGCAAGTTCATCTAGGCACAAGAGAAAAGCCTCGCAATGAAGCACAAAAATTCTGAAATCGTAAGCACTTTCTGACAGGATGACCTTCACAACCCGACAAACTATTTCGGTAAATAGAGACTCCAAGTATGAGCAGTGGAAATCATCAGAAGCTACAAGGAATTGTACCCTACCAAGGCAATGTGACAGTCTGACCTTCTGACTCATCGATCCCAACAAGCCTGGACACTCAGAGCAGTGATGAAAACCATCAATAGCCAGTGTAAGCTGTAGCAGGCCAAAACAACAATTTGACCTTCTGGTTTGGGAATCCCCACAAGGCCTGCCCAGGAAGCTCTGCTGTTATGAGCAAAAGGAATGCTCACATTTGGTCAGCATTTAGGAAAGGCAGACAGGAAACAGGGACACAGAATTGCTACCTTTGAGCACTTACTTACACTTAGAGAGAAAAGCCTTGCTTTCTGTAATCAGAGATCATTAAATTGCTTTTCTCTATTACAGAAATTAGCTGTCATCGGAGAAGAGTTTAGCGTCTTGCATGCTGCAATCCTATAAACTTTTTGAAACAAGTCACAGAAGAACTAACCACATCATTTCATTCAGTTCTGAATATAAATACTATATTTAATATTGTATATAAACTGGAAAGTTCCACTTTATAATATAATACATATAATTTTTAAAGTTCCACTACAGATTCTTGTTGATAAAACAATGCTGTTATGATCATGCCATTGTTTTCCATTAATTAGGAAAATGAATAAAAATCCTACCATTCTGCTTATGAACAGTAATAAACCCTGTGTTATGCCCCCTTTACAAAGATCTTAGAACAAACGGACACACTAAACATGCTACTTACTCTATTAAGATTGTATCTAAAAGGCAGAATCACACACACTTTGGATTTTGATATTCTTTTTCTCAGTCACAGGTTATGGCGACTTGTTTTAGTTCTGGTCATATGCTTTATCTCAGCATGCTGCAACAAGCAAGCAATGAGAAGATGGCATCTGGGATATACCTTCTTGGGGTATCTCTTGCACATATAGAGAATTGTCTTTTATGATTGGCTGAGGTCTACTTTATAACTGCACAATTTTTAACAGCCAAGTATTTTGCTAGATAATTCACTAAAAGTTCAAGAACACTGTTAAAACAGTAAGTGTGATGATTAGGAATTGTCGTGGTTTAACCCCAGCCAGCAACTAAGCACCATGCAGCTGCTCACTCACTCCCCGCCCCCCCGCAGTGGGATGGGGGAGAAAATCGGGAAAAAGAAGTAAAACTTGTGGGTTAAGAATGGTTTAATAGAACAGAAAAGAAGAAACTAATAATGGTAATGATAACAATAATAAAATGACAACAGTAATAATAAAAGGATTGGCATATACAAATGATGCACGCAATTGCTCACCATGCGCTGACCGATGCGCAGTTAGTCCCCGAATGGCGATCCCCCCGCCCCCACTCCCCCCAGTTCCTATACTAGATGTGACATCCCATGGTATGGAATACACCGTTGGCCAGTTTGGGTCAGCTGCCCTGGCTGTGTCCTGTGCCAGCTTCTGGTGCCCCTCCAGCTTTCTCGCTGTCTGGGCATGAGAGGCTGAAAAATCCTTGACTTTAGACTAAACACTACTGAGCAACAACTGAAAACATCAGTGTTATCAACATTCTTCTTATACCTAATTCAAAAACAGCACAGTACCAGCTACGAGGAAAACAAGTAACTCTATCCCAGCTGAAACCAGGACAGAAAGGTAGCTAGTTTTACACCCAAAAAGTGTGAAAGGTCTATCAGGTCCTAGAAGATCATTCCATAAAAATGAATTTCCTTTGTGTCACTGGGATATCCTAACTCCTGACAACCCAAGCTGTTAGGAAAAATTGAGAGAATCTTATATTCTTGTAAAGCTGCTAGTAACATTCGAAAAAAGGTTTGAACCCAGTCTTTGGTAATCAATATGAGCAAGTTGGAATGCCATACAAATTTTGTCAGAAAAAATTTAAGTGAAATATAAAGTTTGAAAGTGAAGGATTTAATTTAAAGATATGTTGACTTTTCAGTAATAATCTGAAGAAGGGAAAACCAACCCTGTGGCTGAAAATAAAAAGTTAGTTATTCAGTAGATCCACTATTTAGCAGCCTGCTATTAATACACCATCTCTCTGTGTCCAACAGTTTTGTATCAATATTTGTAAATGTTTGATACTAACATATATAACTTGCATTATGTTTGTTGGGTTTTTTAATATTTGATAATGATTTATGAACTGAACTGAAGTGAATGATAATCATGGATCTAGCTCTACTCACATCCATTATAATTTCAGAAAATCTTTAATTTTGCAGTAAAATTATCACAGAAGTATTACTAGACAGTCAAGAGTACCCTATGACTATTCAAAGACATTACAGGTAGGATAAAGTGAGATATCCTATGGGAAATATGAGAATCGATATTACCATTATAGTCTCCATTCTGGCAACAGTGACATATGATAGACGGTGTTTCTGGAAAAGAGGGTAAGTTTGAATATATTTGTGTTTGCAAGACCTTAGTGCTTAGTCAGCCTGGATCCTAAAAATCCAAACCTGTGCTTTGTGTTTCGTGGTTATGTATTTTCTGTATTATCCTTTTCTAGATAATGTATATGGTAGATCTGGACAGTGAGACAGTAGATCCTTTGTCTCATTTGCAAGACAACAGATTCAGCACATCCTCTCTAGAAGTCAGCAAAGCCAGTCTTGACTCAAGGCTGCAACTCTGGATGAGACCATTACGGATAACAGCCCTGGCAGGGATCAGGTAGAACAACAAACAGCTGTAAAGGTGCCAGGAAAGGTTGGATGTGATGCTCTTCAGGTATGGTATATTATCATGCATAGTGTACTAAGAGCAGACTGTGTAATAGTAGCTCCAGTAAATAGTTTTCTTTTGATAGATGACAAAATATACTGTCTGATTACAGATCTTTATTTTGAAAAGGTATAAGAAACTGAATAACTTGAAAGATCATGTTCACTGATACCCAAGCCAGACGATGTAATGTAACCAGAAGATCTGTCTATACCACGCATCCTGTGTCAAGCAGCGAGTCCACTGTGACTGGATACTTGAGGTTTTATGTCCAGAAAGACCTTTACTGTGTAGGGTAGATGTGAAATCATGGTCAAAAAACACCGTGGAGAAATAAATAATGAGAAGCAGAATATAATTCCTGAAAAAATAAACTGATGAGATCTGCATGGCCATTGTCAAATTTCCTCTTTTACTTGGAATGATATAATGATCAAGAAATAACATTATCCTTTTACACGAGTATAAGACGTTGCCTTATAGCCGTAGCATGGATCAGAGAATGCAGCTAGACAGAGATATAGATAGAGATATATGTAGCTGCACTTAAAGTCTTTGGGTTTTTTCAGTCTCTTTTCAGGATGTGTATTGTCATTTCACCCCTGTGCTAGGCTGAGTCAAAAAAAAATGCACGAAATATAAAAACAATAACAATACTATACAGGGAGGAAGCAATCCATGTGCCATGTGGAAGCAGAAATAGATTAATGCAGTGAGAAGTTTCAAGGAGACACCGGATACTCAGTCTTTATTAAAAAGGTTACAATGTCCTAGGCAGGTGCAGAATCTCTATAAAGAGAGGTAGGGAGCCATTTTAATTTTATAGGCACAGTCATTTCATATTATCAGTTGGCGTGTAGTACACAAAATACCAAAGATTATTTACTGCCTAACAAATACAAACAGGTGTTTTTATTTTTTTCTAATTCCTTGTTAAAATGAGTACTTTGACACAAATGTGCTGTAGCTTTAAATATTCTCAACTTTGTTGTATTTTAGGCCATAAGTTAATGCTTATCTGAGCCAAAAAAAAACCCACAAAAACCAAACCAAATGCAAGAATTCCTTAGAAAGGAATTCTTGCACATCATTAATTTAGCTCACGTGATCCAAATAAAAAATGAAAATGTAATTTTTAAAGGACTGAATAGTTTTAAAACTAGGGCAATGCTGTATGATATTATTTTGAGGGTCAGATTTATTGCCATAAAAAAGAAAGGTGTTTGAGACAGTCTAGTCCCAACGAAATAAATCTGCAATCCAGAGAGTGCTGCAAGGAATAAAAGCTTCTGCATTGATTTACTAAACTATCTATATCCCTTTTTCTTCAGGTCCTTTTTTTTTTTTTCTTTTTAACCACAATGAATTAAAAATATAAATGAGAAATTTAGCTGCAATGTGGAAATCAATGGGATGTTCAAGAGGAGTCTGCAGAATTTGTTTCCTTGACTTCAGCATTGCCTTTGATAATCTATTTGAATAGGGTTACTGTGTAATGGCAGGAGACAATTGGAAAGTGCTAAAAGAAATGCCACAATTTATTATATATATGAATTAAATAGACAATGCTTAATTTCGTGGATCTTCTTTCAGAATGGGTTTCTGTTTGATTGAAAAACTGCAACTCTGCTTTTCACTAAGTGAAATTACTGTAGAAGGCTGTGACAAGGCAAGCCTAATTTATTTTCTTTTCTCTTCACTTCCCTGCACCCCCCTGCCTTTTTTCCCTGTTTAATTTTAAATGCATTGACTATTCCCTTTTAGGGTTGGTGAAAGCAGAATAACAACTGCTAACAGAATTCCATAAACAATAAATTAGCTTTAGATTAAGCTTGCTTCCCTTTTTTTTTTTTTTTTTTTTTAGGCTGTGATAAGAACTGCATGGAGCTCAGAGTGCTAAAATTAAATAAAAGCTATCTTTCATGCTTAGTCCACAAAAAGAGAACTGAAATGCACTTTTCAAATGGTTTCAGGAGAATACTGCTTGAAAATCAGATGCTTTCCTTAAAGGCCAGAACCTTATAATATGGTAAATATGTCCCAGAAGTGGGGTGTCCGGAACTTTGTCTGTGGCAAATACTATATAACCTAATAGACCAATATACAATGAGTCTGTCCCTACTGTGTATCATCGTCATAGGAGCAGAGTGTAATTCATGTGCAAGGGACAGCTAGTCCAGCGGCTTGCGCAGAGCACGACCGCCTATGAGGTCAGACCAGGTTACTCAGAGCTTTATCCACTCAGGTTTTGAAAACGTCAAAGGAGAGAGAGGACACAGCCTCTCTGGGCAGCTGGCTTCAATGCCTGACTGTCTTCATGGGGAAACACCTTTCTTGTTTCAATTTATGTCCATTGCCTCTTGTTACCCTGCCGCGGATGGTTGTGAAGGGGAGGGAGAAGGGGGCCCAAGACTGGATGCAATACTCAAGATGTGCTGTAATGAATTCTGTCAGAGGGTAATAACCCCTTCCGTGTCATCTGCTGGCTGTGCTCCTTCATGCAGCAATGCGTGCTGTTGGCCACCTTTGCTGTGAAGGTACACATCTGGCTCCGGTTAAGTTTGCTGCCCACAAGGGCCCCCAGGACCTTTTCTGCAGGTCCATTCTTCCCAGCCTGTGTTGTTGCAGTGGCTTCTCCATCTCAGGGGTGGGACTTAGCACTTGTTCTGTTTCACAAGATCCCTGTCAGCCCATTCTTCCGGCTTGTCTAAGTCATTCTGGATGGCAGCCCTGCCCTCGAGGGTATTGACTAGCTCCCCAGCTTTGTGTCATCTGCAGTGTTGATGAGAGTAAGCTCCATTACCTCCTCCAGGTCATTGAGAAAGTCTTTAAACATAATAGTTCCCGGGATAGACCCCTGTGGTACCCAACTTGTTGACTTGTTAATCTCTGCTTTCTGAATCTTACCATCTAAGGTGTTCTTTTACCCATCCAGCTGTCCATCCATACACAACGTCCTAACTTAATAAGACATAAGCGTATTGTTAAAGGCAGCGTCAAATACCTTTCTAAAGCAAGCTAAATTACATCCACTGCTCTCCACTCATCCCCTATCCCCAAATCCCTGCATTCCAACATAGAGGGCAATCAGGTGGGTCATGTGTGATTTGCCTTTGGTCAGTTGGTACTTTACCAACTGTTTCCAGTCTTATACTCACTTCTCTTTCAGTTGCCCAGAAATGCACTATATATAGGAGTCACTCCATGATTTCCCCAGAGACTGAAGTGAGGCTAACTAGCCTGTAGCTCCCCAGATATCATTTGGCACTTTTTGAAGATGGATGCAAAACTTGCCTTTCTCCAGTTCTCAGGGACCTCCCCTATTCTCTATGACATTTCAAAGATGATAGAGAGTGGCCTTGGAGGGCATCGTCCAACTCTCTCAGGAGCCTTGGAGGCACCCATTGGGTCCCATGGACTCATCCAGGTCAACATCTCTCCAGTAACTCCTGACTTGATCCACATCCATTGCTGGTTGCTCCTCTCCTCCTTAAATCCTGTCTGAAATTACAGAGTTCTGGGGCAGATTATTTGTGAAGATGGATGGAAAGAAGACATTGCGTACCTCAGCCTTACCTTTGTTTGCAGTCACTAAATCACATACAGTTCAGTGACAGTCCCACATTTTCTCTCACTCTCCTTCCTTCCTCTTTATACATTAAAAGGCCGCAATCGGGTCTCCCCAGAGCCTTCTCTTCTTCAGGGTGAACAACGCCAAGTCTCTCAGCCTTTCCTCACAGGGGAGGTGTTCCAGCCCTCTGATCATTTCTGTGGCCCTCCTCTGGATCCACTCGAGCAGGTCCGTGTCTTTCTTATGGTGGGGGCCCCAGAGCTGAACACAGTACTGCAGGTGGGGTCTCACCAGAGCGGAGTAGAGGGGGAGAATCACCTCCCTCAACCGGCTGGTCACCCTTCTTTGGATGCAGCCCAGGATACTGTTGGCTTTCTGGGCTGCGAGCGCACATTGCCGGGTCGTGTCCAAACCCAAACTAAAACCCAAACAGTTTCTACTCAAAACCAAACAAAACAAGCTTAAAAATAAATGTATATATAGTTACTGACATTATTTATATAACATGTTAAAATAATTAGCTTTATTAAAGTAATTTTAAATAACTAAAATTATGACAGTTTGTTATGATTTTTTCTATTTTTTTTTAGTAAAATGTCAATAACTGAGGAAAATATTTACAAAACCTGGACGAGTAAAATAAATATTTCAAATCTTCATGAAAATTTCTTTTCCTCATTTCTTGCATACAGTAGGTCATCTTTGATTTTCCAAAATGATGAATGAGTTGTTCTATTTGAGTGTAACATGATATAAAACTGGATCCATATGCTGATGTTATTTTAAATGAAGAATTATTTACATAAAGTAATAGCCAAGTTTTACATACATCAGTTTTCTCCAAAGCAGAACCATAATCTAAATAGTTATTCAAAAAATACTATAATGAACCATAAATAATGCAGTAGCATGCAGAGTTGGATGTCCTAAGTACGTAGAAGTGTATATCCGTTACAACCGTGGTCCCTGCATGCCATCAGCTAGAACTTGCATTTGGATGGGTATGTTGAACAGTTTGCAGAAGATGAAAGAGACATTTTGGTCTAAAGAAGCAGCGTGTGGCCTGTGTAGTTCTTTAGTCTTGGGGCATGAAAGAATGGAACACCACCAGAACAGCACAACACATAGGAAAAAAAAAAAAAAAAAAAAAAAAAAAAAAATCCGAAGAAAACATTAGAGCTTCTAAAGAAAATGGCTAACTAACAGGGGAAGTTTTCAGAGAATCTCTGAACATGAGTCATTTGCATTAAAAAAAAAAATTAGGAATACTTATTTGAAGAAGAAAAATTCACAGTCAGTGTCTTTCTAAGGGTTTCTGTGTATAAAATGACAGGTTGAACGAAACAGATAACTTTTAAAAAATATGTTATTCGTTATATTACTTAGAACCTGAAAGATAGAAAATAATGTAAAACTAATTTTATTATTATTATTATTACTATTATAATAAAATAAATTACTGCCTTGAGTTATAATGTGGACAAAGGTACATGAAGACTAGCCGTAGAATGGTTTCTCAGAAGTGGTAACAAATTTTAATTCCCTGCTTCCTCTCCAGTGAAATGAATATCCCCCAAGATGCCTGGGAATTTATTTAGCACATTCAAGAAATGCCCTCTTAGAATGGTGGTTGCATGACAAGTGACATGCTGAGGGACATGATTGTCTTTTTCACTGTTGCCACATGAAGCAAAGGATTGGAAAATGGCAAATACCAAAAGAAATGAATGAATGAGCACTGAAAGATATAAGTAAATGTGAACTGAACTTTTCATTCCATCACATACTAATACAACAACAGCATTGACCTCTCCAGATTTTTAAATTAGATGTATCACTGCAGATCATACTGTTTCTGGAGAAGGGCAAATTTATAAAAGGTGACCATATCTATGATAACTGTGAGTTAATCAAACAAAAACACAAAGAAAAACTCCAGAAGTGGGATACAAAATATTCTTTCAGTATTCAAAGAGACACTTGGAAAAGAGGAAAATCTTATTCAGTATCATAATACCATGCTATAAACTGATATTACATCACTGACAACAGTATTTGTCTAGGTGAAGGTTTGGTTTTTTTAATAACCTGAGAGTACAGAGGTTGTGCTTTGCTGGAGATCTTTGTGAACGCCATTCACATAGTTAAATTACAGTACCTAATTGTAATTTCTTTTCTTCTCCAGGCATTTACAGTGATACTGTCTCTTTCACTCAGCTTTCAGAAGGTATGCATAAGAACAGTATTGTCATTTGCATGACAAATGAAGGTACGAGATCTTCATATCTTCATATCTTACTTCTTACTTTCTCACATGCATATCTTCTTCCAATCTATTGTAACTACAATGAGTTAAGGAAATCCTAATGCAAACTAAAAAGGACATAAAGTGCTAAAAAATCTCCTTCTGACCTTTCACGGCTTTCACATTTTTATACTCTATCTATCCATTCAGAACCTGATTCTACAGATATTTTTTTTTCGACTGCAGCAGACTACTCAGAAGTATCTCAGTGAAATGAGTGATACTTATTAATGATACTTTTCTACAATATTTTATTTCAGGTTTAAAAAGGAAGTTACTAAAAAATTATGTTATGTATAAATAAAGGTCATGACTCACCATCTTAAAAAGCATGCAAAATTTTATGGTTTGAGAGGAAAATATTTTGGACCATTTAAGCTTATTTTAGAAATAACAGGCAGCAGATTTAGTTGTCTTGTTTTTTTTCTCATCTTTAATCTATGAACATGTTAAAAAATGCTACAATCAAAAAAGCGTGATAATAAAAAATGTTCACTAAAGATTTCAGTTCGTTTATTCTTTTTTTTTTTTTTTTTTTTAATGGGGACATGAGGCAAGCTACTTGTTGCATTATTCTCACTTTAAATCTGTCCAAAAATTATGTACAAGAAATCCCTGTACCATGACAGATACATAGATATAGAATTTGTAGCAAAAAAAAAGCCCCTCTGCATTCTTTCCTGTGCACAGATATTCTCCATTTGCTGCTCCAGTCATAGTATAGCTACCTTTTTAATGAAATTTATTTCAAAAGGCTAACTGAAAAAGTAACTTATTTTCATGAATAGAATACACTGCATCTGGATGCCATTTTAGTCTTTAAAAATGGCGTTAGTGGAATGTAATGGGCATTAGGGGCTAAAAGATTTTTTATTTTACACTATTTTTGTTCTGCACCCTGGTTTTATACTTAAGCCAAAAGGAAAACTATTTCCTCTCAAAAATGTTTCCTCACTAGTTCCATTCCCAGAAAAGCTTGCTGTTTTTATAATATCCAAAATTACCATTTCTAACTAAGTGTTCAAAAAAAAAAGAAGCATAATCTCAAAGAGAATATGCTTCCTCTTGTTCTTCTCTTTGATTACTGAACACTTACATCCATCGTCAATAAAAAAGAACTTAAAGAGAAAGCATCCAGCCCTCAGTGCTGATTTTACACTGTAAATCCTCTATAAGCACTTATGACAACCCCATTATTGCCAAGTCAGTTCATCATGATTAATTTTATTACAAAGATTAACAAATGAATTAGAAATGATTAAACAATGACTTTACAATGTTAACTAGTAAGCTTTAAATACAATCAGACATAATTTTAGGAAGTAAATCTGTAATAGATTTCTGGACTTAAAATCCTAACCCTTCTACAAACGTTTTAGCTTTCATAATAGAGATGCATTCTTATAGGTTGTGAATAAATTACAGCTGTTAAGAATTAAGTATGTGCACCTGAGGAGTTCTTAAGTGCATTTAATTCCATGGCAACTCTGGACATACATAAAAAAAAAGTAAATCCTCCTTTCTTTTCCCCCTGTGCACCACTTCTGCTGCATTTATATAATGGAGACTAAGATGGATTGATGGCTTTCGCATGGGAGTAGTTTACACATAGAACTCACATTCCCCCTCCTCCCATCCCATCCCATAATTTCAACCCTCAGGACATAATTCTCTTCTAGCCTTCCCTAGCTGTATTTTCACTGGGTTTTTTTCACCATATTAATTATACTTTATGTCTTTCCTAGAGTTGGCATATTTTTAATCTTTTTCAAGAAGCAAATTCAAAGCTATAAAGAAAATACTATGTCTACTCACTGAAATGTTAATACCTTTTTAGCTAACGTTCTCCAAAAAAAGTCAGCAAGGTGTTGGGAACTTTGTTCAGTGGAAATGTCATTGGAGACATAATATTGTGAAGAAATTTATTTCTTCATAATGTAAGTCATATAGCTCATCACAAATCATGCATTGCTTCTCTTTGCCTTGAGACTGTATTTGAAAATATGATTTTCGGGTAAGTCTCACGAGTAGAGGAAGGGCTAATAAGTAGACCTGACATTTTTAAGGGAACCTTAACTATCTGCATTCATATATCAAACTAGCCAGAACAACTTTCTTTCGATGGTTTCATTCAATTTCTGTAGTAATCTGTTGGTTTTGTGATATGGGTGACAGAAGTACTGCTGTTTCACTTGCCTTACAAATCAAGATTTGTGGAGAGACCCTGGTATTCTGCTAGACAATACAGCTTCACGTGAGGCATCACTCCCTGTTTTACTTACTGAAGCTTGAGAAAAGAACGTATCTTTTGGAAAACTAATTCACATTGCTTGTGATATTGCAGATCTTGAAATAAACAATTTGCCCTTCAGATGCTGAAGGCTTCCTCATTAAAATCTAAAATCATTTTCTCTCCCTCTCAGCCAAGACCCAGCCTGAATCATAATGCTTCAGTTGCTGTGTTTAAGATTCCTTTGATTAAAAAAGTGGTGTGAGACAGTTGTACAATCCACCAACATAAGAATAATATTTTTTCTGAGTCTGTGATGCAGTATTTGGGGCGGGGGGGGGGGGGGGGTGGTGTGTGTTAATATAAACGTAAACTAATTCTTTTCTACAAATGGGAAATAATTAGCTCTTTCCTAGTGACCCTTCTTATTTGGAAACTCTTCCATACTATTAAAACAAACAAACAAACAAAAAACCAAAACCAAAACCAAAGATCAAAACCTAAATAAGCCTACCCTCCCCAATTTATTTTTAAGCCATTTTGTAATTGCTAGCTGGCAGCTTCTGCTGAAAAATGAGTGAATACTCTTTGTCTTTACCCTATTTTTCTATAAAAAATAGATACCTGTGCAATTATCTGAAGACTTAACCACCTGGAGGCACCTTTAAATTTGCAAGTGCATTTATTCCAGTATAAAACTTCACTTGAAACTTAAAGTTCTGCTCCTGCCTTTGGCACCTGGCAGCTCAAAATTTCTCTCATCTCTAAACGCGACTGAGAACTGTAAAGTAGGAATTCCTCAAACTACCTTACTTGAAGGAATCAATCCACCAAGTGTCAGAAGGTGACACATACCTTATGTATTGTGGTCACACTCCAGAGACTGCCAGCTCACCTCTGAAAGATCAGTGAGAAATGTGTTTATATGGGGTCCTGAAACGCACAGATGTAAACCTTGAGTTTAAATCTTGCATCTAGGTGGTTTTCTCCACTTATGAAAGAAAAGAGTTCTGTGAGGAAAACTAGCACCACAAAACAGCTGTTGGTTTTTTTCATATATTATTCCATCCATAATTTCCAATGCTTTATAAGAGTATGTATTAAATGTTCACTATGCCAAGAACATACATTGAATTATTTCTGCTAAGGGCGTGAGAACTGTGAACAGCTGCTTCTAAGGTGCTTGTTTGCAGTAACACCAGGTAGAGCTCTAACTTTCTGAAACACTCTGAAAATACTGAATTCTGGCCTTTGCTAGAGAAGAGGAATAATGAAATGCAGGAAAAGGCTGTTTACTTTGATTCAGCATCCTTTAGCTCCATTACACAGAAATCCTTGATGTGCTTTAACCTGACAAATGCTTCATAATAGAGTAAAAATGTTGTCAGGTGTAATTATCATTCTTGAAAAGGAACAAATGAGGCAATAACTATTTCAAGGTACAATAGAAATAGATTCATTCAGTGAAAAGAATCTTCTGGATATTAAAAAAAAACCCAAACTGTGTAGCTTTAGAAATTTTAACCAACTCTTAAGAAATCGCAAATAAACAAGGGCTCTTATTGATTACTTATTCAAATTGTTAAATTCTACTGACTTTAAATGATATAAAAATGGGTACCCATGTTTTTTTTAGATTTGGGGAAAAAAAAATCCCTGCATGCTCCGAACTAAAGCTGAAAAGATTCCTCTCTGCAGCAGAGTTTGAAGCGCAGGCTCTATATGGTAAGTTCAGCTCGATTATGCTATAACTGAGTGAAGTCTGCAATGCGGACAAGACCTGTGTGGGGTATTCAGCAGTTCAAGGACTGAACCATCCAATTTAGTGAAGATAATGAAATGTGTCATAATCATTCCCACTGCAAATGCTCATGTGGAGAGGATTTTTCATTGATGACAAACATATGGACTGACAAAGGGAGCAGGTGTGAAATAGACTTAGTTAAAGCAGAGCCTCAAATCTAGGCTAACTTCCCTTTGATATGTCAAACTAGCCTCAGTTCTGCCCTAAAAAAATCACACAGTACTTAGGGTCACTACCAGTCATCATAATCATACTTAGCTCTTGCATAGGACTTTATGTTTTCAAAGCCTTGTACAAATTTGCATTTCCATCTTATTTTGTGGGTGGTCTTGCAACTGATGCACAAGATGAACATTGAAACTGTACACACTTTTCAGAGTGACGGGGCTTCATTTTTTTATCATTTTTGGATGAGAAAGAAGGGTGAGGAGAGAGTAACAAGGAAAGCTGGGTTTCAGATGGGAGCTGCCAGTCTTTCCTGTTGTCCATCAGCTCAGCTTCAGCAGCAGCAGGAGTATCTGGAGTAAATACTCTTCTCCTTTTAAGGGTGATTTAGGAAGAGGCATTGGTTGCTAACTCATCCTCCTGCTAATCCTACCATACATCCCCATGGAGGGGAGGAAGATAGGGTGGTAAAGAGAGGCAGCACAATGCTAGTTACTGAGTTGAACAGGGAACACAGGAAGTCTTGAATGTCAAATATAGAAAACAAAACCTTGAACAGGCTAAAAGAACAAACCAGGACAAAGAAGCCAAGTCAAACATTCAAGAACTGTGAGCAAAATCAGTTTTGCAGTTGCACAAAGGAACTAGAATGTGGGTTGTCTGCTCCTTGCGATGAGACACAGATGTCATATTGAGAAGAAGGGGGACAAATAAAGGGAATAAGGTTTGTTGCTCTTACTGAGCTAGAGAAACAGGCAGTAGGAAGAAATGTTTTTTAAGGGAAACCATCCAACAGTAGCAGATATTAATCCACCCTACCAGCTGATGCTCTACATTGTGTTTCTGTAAAATAAAACCTGGCATAGACAGTATAGCACACAGGGCCTTTTTGATGCTTCCAGCTCTTTGGTGTTCAAATTAAATTGCCTATTTCAAATTGATGGACAAAGGGAAGCATAAGAGAAAACGTGTTCATCCAAGGGAAAAAAAAAAAAAAAAAAAAGAGGGGGGGAGGGTGTAAGTTACAGAAAGTAAAAAAAATGATTTAAAAAATAGAATGAGGATAGCATAGCTAGAAGAACAGAAATAGGAAAAAGAAGGGAAACAGAAATTTAGAAAGTAAGCTCAGGACAAACAGAATTATAGAATAAAATACAAATCTGTAATACAAAAGAGATGTGAAGGTTAGAGAGAAACTAAAATTAAAAAAAGACATCTTTATTATCTCTAATATACAAACATTGAGAAAAAAGGGCAAGAAAGTGAGAAAATATAACAGAACATGTGGCATAGGATCAATAGTATTAGAGCATTATTTTTTTTATCTATTTCATCAGTATTATATTTATTTTTAATACAGATCTTGGAAAAGGTTTTCAACCTCTAGTTGGTTTTGGTTTGGTTTTTTTTACAGGCAAAAATCCTGAGTTATATTTTGAACAGTTTTACTCTCACAGAATCATGTTTGACTGAGTCTGAATAAAGGAGAATGTTATGAAACATTTGTGCTTACAAACAGTGCCCGTTTTCGCCGAAGAAGCTCCCAAACACTCCTATGACAAGTAATAGACCATATTATACACAGGAATTTAATGAAATATGTGACAAAAACTTCTGGACCTAATCAGTTGTAATTTTTCTTTGCTACTGATTTTTCACTGTGAAAACTCATATCTGAATTACCTTCACAGAGGTATATAGGTGCAGAACAAGTAAGTAGAATGAAAGTGAAGTGATACAGGATGTAAATGCACCTACCTGTGACATTGGCTCTGCCTTAGGTTGCTCTGATGAAGCTGTTTCTGTTTCTGAAGTGGTTTATGCAGGAAGAGCTATGAGAAATATCTAGAGGAAATTTATCAATACCCTTTTCTTATGTCAGTGCTGTAGAAAAATATTTCTAGTTTAACCTATATTACTCTATACAGGCATTTTTTTTCTACTGGATTCTGTTGTGTCCTGAGGAAGGGTGGGGGATTCATCTCAAAGTGTGCTTGAGGCAACCAGTTTGACAATGATCAACTCTGATATGACCGATGAACACAGATGCTGACTTGCAGGGATCTTTTTTTTTCATCTTGTACTGATTTTGGCTGAGATAGAGTTAAATTTCTTCCTAGTAGCTGGTACGGGGCTGTGTTTCGGATTTGTGCTGAGAGCAGTGCTGCTAACACAGGGATGTGTTCGCTGTTGCTGAGCAGGGCTTACCCAGAGCCAAGGGCTGTTCTGCTTCTCAGCCCACCCCACCAGCGAGGAGGCTGGGGGGGGGGGGACACAGCCGGGACAGCTGACCCCGACTGACCCAAGGGATATCCCAGACCGTATGACGTCATGCTCAGCATATAGAGCTGAGGGGTGGAAGGTTGGGGGGGGGGGGGGGAGTAAGGGGAATGGGCGCTCCTCAGGGACTGGCTGGGCTTCGGTCTGTTGGTGGTGAGAAATTGGTTTTGTTTGCATCAGTTGTCTCTCTTGGGTTTTATATTTCCCTCTTTTTGTTCCTTTTAGCCGTCTTTCCTTACAATTTGTTATTATTATTCTATTATTATTATTATTATTTCTTTTTTATTATTAAACTGTTTTTATCTCAACCCACGAGTTTTCTCACTTTTACCCTTCTGATTCTCTCCCCCATCCCGCTGTGGGGGAGTGAGCGAGCAGCTGTTTGGTGCTTAGGTGCCAGCTGGGGTTAAATCACAACAGTGCACTGGTTTTATATGATAAATATTGGGTCAAACTTACAAAACAGGTATCCACACATGATTGACATCTCCAGTTTTCCAGTAGGAGCCTTTTCCAGCTTTACAAGAAAGCTGCGTTCTCTGTATTAACCTGCATTTACCCATTTCAGTCTCATACGTTTATTTATTTATTTACTTATTGGCCAGTGAAGTATGAACATGGAATATCGCTTTTTGAAATCAGTTCTAAATAGGCTTGCTAAGGCAAGGGGGTAAAAAACATCATCTGCAACCATCGGAATGAGTAAGTACCACCTTCAGTGCAGCAGAGACACTTTTCAGTAATTAGAGCCACCGGGCTTACTCCACTAAGAGATGGCCAAGTGGCAGAAGGCCTTATTTTAAACATAAACAACATGTTCATAGTTGCATCAGGCAACAGCAACACAAACAGCTGACAGGTCTCAACCCTCTGTTCAGCAGAGGGAACCCCATCTGCAAGGGTGGTGGGGATAGCTGGTAGCCTGGGGGTCACCCACGCTGCAGCTGACTGTACCTCCAGCAACAGCGGTTGAGAAACTGAACTCATGTGAGGTTTCTGCACAGGAGTATTTGCAGAGTTGCCTTTGAAATCACCTCAGAAACCTCAGGAATATCCCCGTAGGAAGGAGAGATTGAATGGAAAAGCTGTTTTAGCTCCCACCTTGCCCAAGGAGGCTGTCCTGCTCTGGCGCAGAGCATTGCCGTGTCTGCCTTTGAACCCCTTTGTGCACCACCTCCCCTACGTGATGTGCTCTGCTGCTGGTCTCATTGGTTTTTGGAGAGAATTAGGTATCACAGTGACCTTTCATGTGTTTTTTTGTGAATTTCTACGGGCGGAAAAATCCTCTTCTGCCTGTACTGTATGGGTGGCACCTCTGTAGTAACTGCATGAAGTACCACAACTGAACTAAGTGCGAAATGCCTCACAGCTTTGACATAGTACAACTGCTAAATATTAATCTAAGAGACAAAAATGTCTTTATATCTGAGACACATCCCCAAAATAATAATAAGAAACAGTGCAATTCTCAAGCCACTTTGATAGTTTTCAGCCTTTTAAAAAGTGCATTGAGAAATATCAGACAGTAAAGTTCGTCATCAGTCTTGATCTCATAAATCAAGCAATCTCTGTTAGAAACTCTGTGTACGGTGTTCACATCTAATACAGGGGATTTTACAAAATATTAGCGGTAGTTTATGCAAATGACTTTTCCAAAAAAAAAGAAGTTTCATATATGACAGCTAAATGAATGGCACTAAAATGTACAAATTATTTCTCTTGTTTTTCAGAAAGTCATAAAGGATGCTATCTGTTTAACTATTGGTGAGCTTGCCAAAATTAAAAAACAAACAAACTAAATAAAACCTGGAAAATCCAGGTTCGGCCACACCTCATAATGTTTTCTCAGGTGGTAGAAGCAAAGTCACTTCAGCATCTGATTCTATATCCATCTTTGTTTAAAGACAGACCTCAGTTACTGGAAAAGTATCATTATAGCAAATATAGTTAAGATGAATCTACAGTATCTTGAGTTTAGGACAGAGACCAGCAGTTAAGAATCAGACCTGCAAAGACAAACCGTGTTCTTTTTCAATGCATTGCTTTCCTTTCCTTTCCTTTCTCTCAGTTGCTCAGTGTTGCTCATGAGAAGCTGATCACAGATTTCATTCCTAATAACTGACTTAAAATCACACACTATTGACAGGAACCCTGAATATCTTTACTTATTTGACCATAGTAGCTAGTGTTTCAAGTTGTGTTTCTCCTAAAGCATTAATGTGTGTGTGAGATAAAAGGGGGAGGGGAGGGAGTGGGGGAGGGAAAGGAATGATCAAAGATCAGTTTAACCTAGGGAATAACATGGTCATATGAATATACAAGTGCTGTTATGTATTCCTGTGTATTCATATGATGCTCAACATAGTGCTTCTCATCATAATATTTCTAAATAAAAACATAATAAAGAAGCGAAGAGCAACATAATAAAGAATCAAGGACCTTGAAATATTGAGTTAAACCAACCACAGAAAAATCAAATCAATTGAAAGCCTTGAGGTAACAACTTGCATCTCTAATACACTGTATGTGCAAGAAAACACTATGTCTCTGGAGTTTTTTTCCCCTTTGGAATGATTCTGCTATTGTGATTTATTTGTTTTTCCTAATATTTCTCTAGGCAGTGATATCAGTGATATATTTTTTTTTTCTCAGCTAAGTGAATTCATTTCAGATTTTACCCCCAGAGGTCTTCTGAGGAATCCCAGGAATATATCAAAAGGAGGCTCTGGAGAAAAATCAAACCCTACATTCATTCTAAAAAATGATAAAAAATTCCTAGACAGATTTCAGCTATGTAAACCAGAAAAGTCCAGTTAAAATCAACTGCATCAGCCAAGTTCTGCTTTCTTTCTGCTTTTTTTTTTATTTCTGTAAAGTCCGTGTTTTTTTCTGTTCAGCTGTGGATTAAGCCCAGTACAATTTCCTAAGGTTTTGGTTTTCAGCCTTCTTATGGAGCCTCTGTAAAAAAAAGACAAAGTAATAACCTTGGAGGAAGTAATGGAAATAGGAAATACAACCCCTCCTCACAAACCTAATGCCTTTATATTTGTTTAAAAACTGTATTTCAATCTCTACTCTTAGCAGATAAACAAGGAGATGAGCTGAAATTGATTGAGGCTATCTCAGAACAAAAGGTCACCTCAGAATTTCTATACTAACAAAAATTGCCAATAGGCATTGTACCAGAGTTATTCTTTACTGTCTTGAAGAGACTCAGACATGCAGCTGTATGTCAGACAAGGATTTCTTTCATGATGAGTAGCCAGAATCCTCTGTAGCAGCTAAAGGGACTTATGAAGAGAATGGACAAATCTATTCTGATAAAAAGATGGCAGATTTCATCTTTAAATTCACTTTTACTTTCTTCTAGAAACCCAATAACTGTGTTCTCTAAAAAAAACCCCAAAACAAGTCATGAAAGTTTGGGGTGGCGTTTTTTTCCTTTTTTTTTTTTTTTTTCCTCCTGACTGGCTGCTCTGAAGTATTGTTTAATGTTATTTTTTTTCCCATATACAAGATTGAGTACTCACAGCCAGTTAAGAGTTGGCCTTTTTCTGAGAAAAAGTCTAAAATTCTCTTTCTGATGGTTCATTTTTGGCCATTTTTAAGGACTACATAAGGCCAGCTAAAAGGTCTGGGACAGAACTTTTTGGAATCAGTGGGAAAATTCCAATTGTTTTCAGTTTTATGACGTGTCCTCAGATAGAATGGACCACTGAGCAGACAATCTGGTAATTTCTATCCTTTTGTACAATGGAAAACTTTTTGAACCATTAGTTCCGTAATGTCCCTAATCTGGAGACAGATATTTTATGTGTCTCAATAAACCTCCTTAATCTTAAAGAGAGGCTTAAACTAGATAAGGACAATTATATTAAAAACATGAGGATCTTGCTGATTTAAAGTTTGCCTTTACCTGCAATAGATTGAGATGAGAATGAGCAGGCTTTTCATTCATATTTCATGGTATAATAGTAATTTGTTAATACATTTCCTAATTGAATCCGTAACCCAAATCCTTCTGCTTGGAAGTGTTCTGCAGATCACTTTACTTTTGAGTTCTGATGAAACTTCGTTGGATCAGAAGTACAGGAACAATGCTACAAAAACTTTGAAGTCTCCTTCTGAGTTTAGGCATTTTTCATGCCACCTGACTCTCTGGAGTTCAACCAGTTATCTGTAAAGTAAGCAGATTTTACTGCCAGCTTCCCTTCCAGATCTGATAACAATGCAAACATAGACTCATGGAATCACAGATATCAAACACTAAGTAACTAATTAACTAACTAACTAAATTCTAATTTTTTATTTTTGAGTCCAGCCTTATTCTACATTTCAGATACTTCTCTTCATCATACAGCTCAGAAATAAAGCTAAGAAATAAACTTTGCTTGTCAGTGTACAGTGGTATAAGTAAAAATAATGAAAACAAGAATGCGGAGAGTTAGATCCTGTGAAGTGAAGGGTGAGGGATTAAGAAACAAAGAAACACACACAGAAAAGCCTCTTAGATGTACTGTTTTCTCGCCTACTCGCAGGCACACCTTTCTGAAGCCCACTCAGATTTTTAAAAGGGCCATTGTCATCTTGAGAAAGAAGGTTAGCTTAAGTCATGGTGTCACTGAAGTGTTTGCTCAACCCTGAAAGGATTCAGTGAAGTTGCGTCTATTTTACAGCCTGTCCTGTGTTGGAGTGAATATTACCCCTGTGCACTGGTCTGACTTCATACATCAAACGCTTATGATGGTCACAGAGGAGCAGAAGTGCAACAGACTCTCCCCTGGACTGCGAAGTAATCTTAGAGGTGCGTAAGATGACATCAGAGCGGTGAGCTTTCTTGGTGTCCTCCCTGCTGCTGAGACTCGTATCAAAGCCTCCCACGCCAGTATGGGTGAGAAGGGGGAAGTCAGAGACACAGGCATTCACTCTGATTCTCAACTTCCTTTTGTCTCCTTCTAACACACTACAGCTCTAAAAAACTATCCACAAAGCTAACAGGTGTGTCAAGATGTACAAAGAACCATTCCCTTCTTTTCCTTATCTCAGGCAGACAAGTTTGTCTCAGGGTCAGGGGCTTCGTGTGCTGAATGTATTCTTGGGCTGAGCAGCGCTAAAGATTTCCCTTCCACAGGGAGAATAGTTCACAATCAGCCAGCTGCAGCCAGGTTACATTGCATGTTATTGACACAAGGTGCTACAACTGAGACCAGGAAAGTTATGGTTCAAAAAACCATAGATTTATCTTTAGTGTCTAGGGGAAGAAATTGTTATTATTTTTTTAATTCAGTTTGGTTTAAAACATCATTTTCATGGCTCTTGATGTACATATTGTATTGCTAATATTTTCTGGATATGACTGTGATGTAATTATGATTTCATTAATATGTGACAAGTGATGTTCTGTGCAATACTCCCAGCCCTCATGCTTTTATGTAAAGGATATATGGTACTTATGAAGGCTTTTTCTAATATTAACATTTCTTAGGCTAACTGATCAGCATGTCTGACAAGGTCAGGCTTTAACTAGTGATCCGATGTGAAGTCTGACAGAAGTTTCCTCAAGTTTGCAGATTTTTTGTAGTTTATTGTGGGCTGCTTTATTCGCCTTTGGTGTCAGGAACTGTGATCTAATTCTTAATGTTCTTCGGATATTTCACTAAGAAATTGCTGGAAAATGGAAAACCACCATGCATAATCATGGAAAGTAGTGCTAACTTAGAAATTCTCTATAGTTTTCTATCTTCTTGTGATAAAGATTATTAAGCATTGGAAATCCACGGGAACTATGGGGCCAACATCATTCTATACTTTCACTGGAAACCTTGGCACAAAACAGGTATAAAATAATGAAATATAATGATAAAATGAACATGGAAAATATCAATTCAGGGAGCATGGAAAAATCATGTAGGAAGGCTCAAAAGACATTAATAAATGAACCATGTTAAAAAGCAGTGGGATAAGATCAAATAGTTCCAAGTGCAAGATCATGAAACTTGGATAATAACAAGGTTTGATTCTGTAAACTGAAAGCAAGTAAGACATAGGAAAAAAAGAGTGTGAATTAGATTACTATTGAATTATAAGCCACCAACAAAACAGGACTATGGAAAAGTCAGCATGCTTATACAAACATTAAAATTAAAAACAGACCTAGAAGCATGTTGGAAAAACATCTGTAGAAAATGATATATGATGCCACACCATGGAAGAAGGTAGAATTAGTAAACTCCTGGAATATTTTCCAGGTCAAGTTTTCATGAGTCAAATAGGCCTGGTATGATTTATTTAGAAATACTGAGTCCAATTTCTATAACCAAAATTTAGAAAAACTGAAGTTCAACCTCAAGAGTAAAAAAGAAGAGCTCCTAGTATGACCTCTCATATGGAACACATGTTCTATAAAGGAAGCTAAGATCTGGCAAAATGTAAACTGAGAAAGGATTTTGTTGTTCCTTGCATTTATTCAGGGAAGGGGGGACAAGGAGCACATAAACACCAAGGTATATTTAACTGAAGTTGGAAGTTGATTTTTAAACATAAACTTGTTAGTGATAGGCTGAGAATTAGCAGCCATCAAAGGAAAGAGGTTGTGGAAGATTAAGAGTAATGATATACAAAAATCGAGAAATTTCATAATGGAGGCTGGTACTTGAAAGGAAAGGACAGTATAGTACGATGCTCCGGAGAATCAAATCAATGGAGGTGGTAAATCAATAGATCTCCCTATATTCACATGCTGAAATGGAGTCCTTTAAACTTCATTACAGACTGTATTTGTTAAGTAATCAGATGACAAAGTAAGCGTCATATTCAGATTCTCATAGTATCTATACTATAAGAAGGAACCAAGTTGTTTTTCTACAGTGAGAAAATTGAACTCAGAAGAATCTTTCTCTTGAATGAACAGAAAAGGTTTTTCAGCAGTGACAAGGTTTAAGTTTTCTCTCAATCTAGCTGTAAAAAAGTCATTTCTACTTTAGAGCTGCAATAATGCCTTGGCCGGTAGGATGACAGGGAACATGAGCTTTCATGTCCTCCCTTTTTTTTTGCAGCACTGATAATGCTCTCTGAAGTTCATCCAACCTGTGCTGAGCAGTTGAGGAGCTGCTATTATTAATTAATTAATTAAAAATATTTCATATTTTTAACAGAGAGGGAATTTGGAATTTATTAGTATGATACATCAGCAATTTCTTTGTAAATACATCCTTGTAACATTTCCAGACAACTAGGTCTTTACCATTTTGTTGAGATTCTTTTAGTCATATATATCTGTTACTGTTTTCCAATAGAATGACAGTGCTTGGCAATCCTGTTTGTTGTTCTTTATCAATTAATTTTATCCATTAAAAGATGATTTAAAAACCTTGCACATTTTGGAACAGCATTTTGGACCGCGTTTTGGAACAATTCTGATTTAAGATACTAAGCTGCAAAAAGTATGAAATGTAAAAAAATATGCTGATTCAAAACTCCATATAATATTGAACAAAAGTTAGTGATGTGCAAAAGATTTTACTGTGCATTTCTTAAAAATAAGAAAGTTTCTGCATATAGTCATGCATAGCAATGCATACATAGCCCAAGCTACTACTACTTCACAAAAGTAGAGTATGTTCAATAATAAGGGACACGTTCATTTTACCTGATTCAAAACACGTTTGTTGGAAATTAATTTGAAAGCCATAAGTCGTAACTGCAGGGTTTGGTAAGGCTTGTAAAATAGTAGCAGAAAGTAACAGGGCGGGAGGGACACAGAAAAAAAACAAGCAGATAAAAAAGCAGACCATCTCGAACAGAAAATGACAGAGAAAAGAAATAGGAAAGAATTATAGGAAAAGGACATTAGGCAAGGAGAGAACTGTGCCAAAAACTTTTGTAATCAATATGGAAGTTAGATTATAGTTATAAATTGGAGACCTAAGCTCTAAATATCCATACACTGCACTACATATCCTACATCCTTCGCCATCTTCTCTCTTGCTCTTGTCTCAGTCTTTGTTGAATCTTTTGGAATTTTAACGCTACCTTTAGGCTTTCAAAAATTTGTTCCTATTTATGAAATATGAAACCCTTTGGAAAAAAAACCAAACCAAAACAAAAAAAAACAACAAACCACCCAGTAAATGATAGAAAGTCTCTTTCACTATCCTAAAAGACAGGTTTTCTAAACTACTTCAGACTGCAAGATCATTTCAAGGTACAATACATCTTTATCTGTCAGAAATTGGCATAGCCATTATGGAAGCAGAGGAGATATAATGATTTGCACTGATGAAAGTCTACCCCTATGAAGTTCATAGTTTCTACTTCCCTCTGAATAATATTTGAAAAAAGAAAAATCTATATTATTTTGGACACCCAATGACCTCGCTTTCCACCTTAAATTGCCTTGGTACACTTCTCTCCTCCTGTCTAACTCTTCCTTTTACTTCTACACGAATCTTGTCATCTGAGTCCCTTCAAGGAAACAAAGACTTTGAAGACTGACAACTAAATACATAGGTGTGGTGGGTTGACCTTGGCTGGCTGCCAGATGGTCACCCAGCTGCTCTCTCAATCCCCGTCCTCAATGGGACAAAGGGGGAAAATAAGATGAAAACCACTCATGGGTCAAGAAAAATACAGGGAGATTGTTTACCAGTTACCATCACGGTCAAAACAGACTCCACTTAGGAAAAATTAATTTATTTTTTTTCTAGGTAAAACATATTCAAATGGTGAGAAACAGAAACTAAAACACCACCCTTCCTTCCTCCCAGGCCTGACTTCCCTCCTTCCTTCCTTAGTCCTCTATCTCCCATCCAAGTGTCGCAGGGTGATGGAGAATGGGGGTTGTGGTCAGCCCATGACAGTTCTTCTCTGCTGCTCCTTCGCCCTCACACTTTTACCCACCTCCAGCATGGATCCTTCCCACAGGCTTCAGTCTTCAGAATAAACGTGCTCTAGCATGGACTCTCCACAGTCTGTGGTTTCCTTCAGGAAATATCTACCTGCTCCAGTGTGGGCTCCTCCATGGGTTACAGCGTGGATAGCTGCTCCACCATGGTCTTCCCCACGGGCCGCAGGAGAACCTCTGCTCCAGCACCTGGAGCACCTCCTCCCCTCCTTCTCTCACCTTGGTGTCTGCAGGGCTGTTCCTCACCCTTTTTTTCCTCACTCCTCTCTCTCGCAGCTACTGTGCGGTGTTTTGCCCTGTCTTACTTGCTTGGCTGAGGGGCTTATCGGTGGGTCCGCTGGAGCCGGCAGGAACCAACGGTGTCCAGCAAAGGGCGGCCACCCCGGCAGCCGCCCTCATTGCCATGCCATTGCCACCTATGCCCAATGCGCTAGGTAAGAGGTGTGGAGAGGTAAAGCTAATCTGCTGATGCCAGGGTACCTCCTCAGCCTGCTTCTTTGCTGCAGATATTTTCTTGCTCTCATGAGCACAGTCCCTTTCTTTCCCTCACGTAGAGATATGTTTATGAATCCCTGTAATTTTCAACCAGATTGTCATTTCTTTAGTTGATAACAAGAAACTGAAGATCAGTTAGAAGCCTTATGTTTTAAACACCATGTTTCTTGGCAGAGCAACCAGGGTACTGTAAAACTGAAGATATTCCAAGATTTAGGAAGCAGTGCTGCTGAAATTACAGTCAGGGAAGTGTCAGTAAATTAGTCTAATTAGTTGTGAGAAACTTCTCTGACCTATTTCAGACCCTGTTAAGATCCCAGAACTTGAAGAGCTTGTTTTCATGGATTCTGTTCATTTTCATTCAAGCTTTTTTGAAAGAGTCACCATGAATTCTTCTTCTTAATGTAAGTAAGTAAAAAAACTGTATCTTGTGTTAATTAAAATCAAATCAAAGGAGGACTTGGCAGATAGGAAAAATCTAAGATCAACTTTTATGTTCCTCTAAATTGCATGCATATATCCGTTCTGGAAACTGCTTTATTTTCCCTAAGACACTACCACTGCTAAAATGAAGTGTCTTCCCCCCCCCCCAACCTTTTCATAAGGAGAAGCTTACATTTGAAATGTACAATCCATTTAATTATCATGTCTTCAGACTTTCTCAGACAGTGCTGAACTGCCTAGAATATAATAAATAGCAAACAGCATATCTTTCATCTTCAGCCATAATTTTCCCGTCAGGTAGAGGAAGAAGGGTAAAGAAAAGTATTTTTTAACAAAATAAGTACCTGGCAGGGAGAGGTCGATCACAGTGTTTGTCTCATGTGTTAAGTATGTCTATACTACTGGTGAATCATCATCTGGAGCTTGTAGTCAAGGCCAGACTTTGGCATCTAGCTTATAAGACAAAAAATTTCAAGACAATAGTGGGGTTCAGTGTGGGCTCAGGTGGCACTGAGGAAGACTGACCCTTGAGATCCAGCCATTGTACTGCCCAGTCAAGCAGCAGCAGTCTCAAATTCAGCTTTTTCTTATAACACACTTAAATATTGCCATAGTGAATCAACAACATAGAAACTGCACAAGTTATGAGGCATTGTATACTGAAGACTAATCTTCAGCCTGCTATTTACTTGGCAGAGTAGGTGTTTTTGAGACCTAAAATTGAAAATATTAAGGCCTCATGAACCTAACAAGGCAGTCAGTGTCCAAAAATGCCAGGGAAAAAGAAAGAAATTATGCACAGACAAGGTGGTAGCGATATAACAGTGCAGTGTCTATTTTGGACAAAGAACAGTGAAAAAGAATTCTCATGGAAATGAAACAAGGTTGCATACCATAGGATCAACATTTTACCTTAAAAAAAATTTGCCATGATCAAAGAAGCTTAAGCCTTCTTTGAAGCTTTTGTATCAAAGTTAAGTTTTCATGAAAATTTTCACCTACCAATCATTGACTTATACAATTTGGGAACGGGGGGGGAGGGGGGGGGTGTCAACTAGAAACACACTTTTCAATGTCAGCAATAAATGAACAAGATGTGATCTTCCCACACAAAGAAACTTGAAAAATCCCCATTATTACAAAAAGGTAAACAACATATTGAGAAAATCTGTGTTTCGGGTGTACGTTGTCTTGCTGGGAATCAGCTGTACTACACTTTGCAGCTTCTGTTACTGAATATGAATAGGGAAAACTATGAGGTGTCTATCATTAGTGCCTCAGCACCCTGTAGAATTTCGTGTTACGTAGACATCTATATGAAGAGAGAACCTTATGGTAAATTTTGTAACATGTATCAAATGTTTTATTTTTTCAACAAGGGTATGTATTATCCTACAATGGGCATAATAGATGATTCCCATCATCTCATAATGCATTATGCAATATAATCTTCTTCTTATGTCAGCTGGTGATTCGTCCACCTTATGTTAGAGTTAGCAGCAGCTTGTGAGAAGCACAGGATTAACACGCTTTTTCTAAAATGTTTTGGAACTTCAAAAGCATACTTAAACAAAAGTAAGGAGAATTTTTATTCATATATGAACTGGAAAGAATTGTCCATTATCAGTCCCGAGGGCTGACCAACTGCTTCTTGAAGCTGATGTGTATTTTTAAATATTTTTCTTTGTATTTGATGCCTTAAAATACTTATATTAGGTGTTTGTTTTCTTGGTGACCTGCACCAATTTGAATTCCATAAACCAGTTAAAATGACCTAATTTTATTTGCTTCATAGAAGAACAAACACAAGAATATGAAGAACATAGTCAAAACTAGCTGTGATTTCTACTGAAGTCAGGGGTACAATTCCATTTGAGGAGGGTCAGTAGGCTTTGGCCTATGTAGCATAAACAATATGCATTGTTCCTATAGCATTCAAATTTTAGTGGATTGCAATGCAGTAGTGTGTGCTTAACAATTAAGGCACCTCAGTCATTTATAGTAAAGAAAGATCACTGGTATAGTTTCATTACTGTCACAGCAAAAGCAGTTTAGGAGAATGGTACATTAAATTACTTACAAGGTAGTATCTACTTATATTACAGCATGCATTCAACTATTCCATGCAGACCTACTTGATACTGCTGATACTCGTGTTCCAAAGAAATTGGATTAAAATTACTGTAACTGAGAATGACAAAAAAAAATAACTAACTTTGTTCTTTGAATTGACAATGTGGTAGGATTAGGAATGGCCCAGATGACCTCTTGAGGGTCCACCCACTCTTATTTCCATGGTAATATAGAAAAAGTAAATTTAATTATTTGCTGTTTTCACATAATTTTTTTTTCTTTATGCTTTTAAAAAAATAATCACAAAATACCCTTTACTGGTCAAGAAAATGTCAGCCCAATCTCAGTGCCGACTGTAAGCTAGCATGATTTCTGTTAGTTCTTGCTACATATCAACTCCATGAATTTCTGTGTTTAGCAACACGTAATTAAATACGATTCTTCCTAGTGATGCTGTTTTCTCTCTCATATAACTGTCAACTTGTTTTCCAACTTGAGCTATACATTAGGCAACATGTAACCATGACACCAATTAAATAGAAAAATATACAAAAGCCAGACTGATTTCTTAAGTTTACAGTCTCTAAGTTCTTGTAGATTCTTGCAGGCTATAGGATAGTTACATTTTCTGTATATTTTCTATGGAAGCAATTTTAGCGTTGCTTTGAAAGCTGTATTTAAGTCTCTGTCTATATTAGACAAAAATGCATATTAGCACCTTTCTAAAAATACTTAGAATTTAAAAGTTGCTATTTTACAGTATACCAAACTGTTCTTTACTTACTTTAAATGTAAACTGTTTGGAATCAAAAATTATATTTCTAATAATCTTATTTTTGTATTTCATAGCATAAAAGCTGAAGTGCCTTTCTTATTTCATTGCATATTTACAGTTTTCTGCTTCATGTCACTGTACATTTTTCCATTGAAAGTTAACTGAGATCTTCAATAATTTTGGGGAAAAAAAAGATATGACATTTAATTGAAATCTGGCTTTTATTTATAATGACTTATATATTTTACCTATGATACTACATAGAACATTGTTTATTTTTCTTTTGCATATGCACAGAGAATATATTGAACATAGGCAGGAAAGCTGCACATTCTTGTTGGTAAATCATTGCCTTCATGAGACCTGTACTGTTTCTGTCAGTATTATACACCCACACCAACCTTTCCTTGTTTTATCCCTGCATGGTGTATGTGTTATCATGAACAAAGTGTGGATGCTGACAGAGAACCTGGTACAGCCCATGAGAAAAAAAAAAAAAAAAAAGGAAATCAAAATTGATTTTAGTATATTTTGGACCAGGCACTATAACATCTTTCCCTTCAAACCTCATTAGGCATTTTCCTTTCTTCAGTCTGTTCTGCCTGCTTCAGCTCCTGCCAGTACAAAATGTCACACTTCCAAAGATGTGCAGCCATTTTAAGTCTTTCTGTCACATGCCTTCAACCCAGCACATCGTTTTCTTCAGATAACTATACTTTTCTTCCACTAATGATGGACTATATTCCTACCTGGTGTAACTCTATTTTGGGTCACAAGGCTTTCTTTAAATCTAACATGTCTAAGCTATAGGCAGAGCCAGAAAACGCATTATATACAAACACACTCTGAACTTGAATATCAAGACCTTCACAAAATCTTCTCTTTGGTGCTCAGCATTACATCTATCAGTGTCTGTGTTTAATATCATTATATATATAATGATATTACATAAAAATTATATTGTTAAAGAATATGCATAACATTTAAGTAATTCTCCAGCATAAACTGCATTGTCCTTATTTCTGTGAATTCTCTTACCTTTATTTAGTTTTTTTAAAAAAACACCCACAAACAAAAATATCACTGGCAAAAAAACCTAACAACCCAAAACACAGAAAAAACTTCTAATATGTAATTAAAAAATAATTAAAATAAAATAGCTAATACAAGATTTTTTTATTTTAGAGGATAAATAATTATTCCTTTGGAAAATTGAATAAATAGTAAAATTCAAAGAACAAGGTAATTATTTTTTCTATCATTCTTAGTTACAGTCATTTTCATCTAATTTCTTTGGAGTTATTTTGAATTCATACCAGTATAACAATATGTATAAAAAGAGTTATTCCTGTGTAATTTCCTAGACCTGCCAAGTTTCATAATTATGGAGCTACATAGGGTCCATGATTTCAGAAATTGACTTGATCTAATGAATTCTGCAACTTCTTGCCAACAAGAAAAGTTTTCAAGAGGGTATTATTGGCTTTTGCCTACCTATAGAGTATTATTTTGTTAGGAGTTTAGGTGTAGAGTAACTGTGGACTTGCTGAGATTAAAAAAAAAAAAAGTATGTAATAAAGTAGGTAAATGTATTGGCTTTGTGTGGCAAGGTTTTGGTAGGGGGGGGGTGGGGGGTGGGGGGGTGCGTTACAGGGGTGGCTTCTGTAAGAAGCTGCTGGAAGCTTCCCCTGTGTTCGAGAGAGAGCCCATACCAGCCGGCTCTAAGACGGACCCGCCGCCGGCCAAGGCCGAGCCCATCAGCGATAGTGGTAACGCCTCTGTGATAACATTTTTAAGAGGGAAAAAACGTTGTGGGACAGACAGAAACAGCAGCCAGAGAGAGGAGTGAGAACATGTAAGAGAAACAAGCCTGCGGACACCAAGGTCAGTGCAGAAGGAGGGGGAGGAGATGCTCCAGGCACCGGAGCAGAGATTCCCCTGCAGCCCGTGGGGAAGCCCCTGGTGAGGCAGGCTGTCCCCCTGCAGCCCAGGGAGCTCCACGGGGGAGCAGATCTCCACCTGCAGCCTGGGGAGGACCCCACGCTGGAGCAGGTGGGTGCCTGAAGGAGTCTGTGACCCTGTAGGAACCCTGTGCTGGAGCAGGCTCCTGGCAGGACCTGCGGATCTGTGGAGAGAGGAGCCCACGCAGCAGGTTTTCTGGCAGGACTTGTGACCCCGTGGGGGATCCACGCTGGAGCAGTCTGCTCCTGAAGGACTGCAGCCCATGGAAGGGACCCATGCTGGAGCAGTTTGTGAAGAACTGCAGCCCGTGGGAAGGACCCACATTGGAGAAGTTTGTGGAGGACTGTCTCCCATGGGTGGGACCCCACGCTGGAGCAGGGGAAGAGTGTGATGAGTCCTGTCCCTGAGGAGGATGAAGCAGCAGAAAATAACGTGTGATGAACTGACTGTAAACCCCATTCCCCGTCCCCCTGTGCCACTGGGCGTTGGTAGGTAGAGAATCCTGGAGTGAAGTTGTGACTGGGAAGAAGGGAGGGGTGGAGGGAAGGTGTTCTGAGATTTGGTTTTATTTCTTATTATCCTACTCTGGTTGATTGGTAATAAATTGAGTTAATTTTCCCCAAGCTGAGTGTGTTTTGCCCGTGATGGTAATTGGTGAGTGATCTCTCCTGTCCTTATCTCGACCCACGAGCCCTTTGTTATATTTTCTCTCCCCTGTCCAGCTGAGGAGGGGGAATGATAGAACGGCTTTGGTGGGCACCTGGTGTCTAGCCAGGGTCAACCCACCACAGTAGAGAATATATAGCACAGAAGCTACTTTGAACTAATAGTCTATGTGGATGGTTTAGGCATGAAGAAAGAATGTATTTGTAAAACTGACTGACTTTAAAGTGATTTATTCAATATGTGCTTGATATTTCCACACTGGAAATGAGCCTCCATTAACAATAATACATCAGTTTAGCTGTACAGGCAAATTCTCTGAGGATATGTGAAATTAGGAGTTTAAATGATATAAGAGGTTCTTATAAATTGAGGTCATGTGCCCTGTAAACAACAGAGAGTGAGCTGAAATTTCTTCCTTCAGCTAATTATCTTAGTTTTCTTCAGCTTCCCTCAGCTTTCCTTGCCACCTGCCTATTCCACAGCATTGTCTATCTCCATTCTTCCAGACCTTTATACGTATGCAATCTGTCCTCAGATATATATATGTGTAAATATATGTATTAATCTCTGTGTCTCTGCATGTGTGTGTTTGTGCATTCCTACTGACTTTTGAGATTTTAGCTACAACTTAGTATGCTTTAATGAAGGCGTATTTAAGCTGACGTATCCACTGTGGTGTCAGCCAGAGAACTCCAGGGACACCTTTTTCTGGGAGAGGTCACCTTCTACCTCAATCCGATGACAGCTGTTACTCCAACTTCTTCAGTATGTCAGATTTTTTATTTTAAAGGTCCAGGGACATTTTTGTAAGGCAGTCACTCCTTTCTCCCCCACTGTCTCTTAGGCCTTTCCTTTATATTTTATTTTATTTTATTTTAGTAAAATAAGACTGTGACAGCTCAAATCTAATTCCAGGTACCAAACAGATTCCTGTGACATGACATCTTTTTGCAGTCCTAGCCAGCAGCAATGACATTTTTCTGTCCAGCAGGAGGTGTTCTCATGATACACAGCGGTAGCACTAGTCAGAGCCTAAGTGGCAGCCAATGTAGCATCAACCCAGTCACTTTAAATTAAGTTTGGATGATCAATCAGTAGAACTGCACAGCTTATAAGGTAGAGACACAAATGAGTCTATGAGACCACTTCTCTCTGACTTTTTCCTCCCTTTTCTGTTACATTTGACTTTTAAAATCCAACTGTGATACACATGGTTAACTTAAAGCTTCCGGATGGCAAGATGGAACTTAACTCGCATATAGAAAACATACAAAAACATGTGGAAAAATTGAACTTACAATCCTGAATGGGTAGTTGGTGGCTGAAACTCAGTTGTAAATTAAAATTCAGAGACAGGACCTACTCAAAGTTTCCTTGTTACCCAGAAAAGCACTTGGCTTGCCTAATGCTCAATATCCTGGGAAAGAAACATGAGATGAGTATCTTCTTCTTAAAGGAACAGCTCTTTTTGACACATTGCCTTTATTTCTGTTAAACTTGTTAAAATATGTCAGGGGGTCTTGCAGTAATTTTGGTAGAACTGAAAATATAGTTACATTACTTTATTTGAAGAAGAAAAAAAAACCACAAATTTTAATTTAGCATGATCATTTACTATGTTGGAAAAACAGGTACAAAATACTATTGGAGCATAACCTACATTATAGTACATAAAATAATACTGTGCACTGCTGCAATACATTCCACTCAAAGATCACCCAAAAGTCACAAAAGGTATATATATGCAACACAGTGTTCTAGAGCATAGAAATGTTTTTTCATCTCAATTTACAGATGAGGTACCATAAATTGAAAGTTTCATGTCACAAAAGGATTTTACTGCAAGAGGAATAAAACTTGGACCTCCAGAGAACAGGCTTTACCAGAATAAACAGATTTCCTCTTCTCAGACCTCTTCTCTGTGACTAGTGAAAAGCTTTCAGAAGTATATAATGAGTTACGTTACCACTGTATATCAGTCTTCTCTGTTATTTAGATAAACACAGTCCATTTAGAGGTGTTTTTTTAATTTATGTAACATTTTTCTGTGATCTGTCTTTTTGCTTATAAAGGAAAAATAAACAAAATAAACCCTGTTATTTATAACTAGGCTTGTGTTATTGCCACTGTTCCTGCATGCAGGGGACAAATGTATTATCCTGTAAGTAGGTGTTATGGGTTTGTGTGGCACTTTTTTTTCTGGTAGCGGCGGAGGGGCCGCAGGGCCGGCTCCTGTGAGAAGCTGCTGGAAGCTGCCCCGGCTCCCAGTCGGACCCGCCGCTGGCCCAGGCCGAGCCCCTCAGCGACGGCGGTCGCGCCTCTGGGAGAGCGGATTTTGGAAGGGGAACCTGCAGTGAGTGGGGGGAGTGGGGTGTGAGAGGAACCCCTCTGCAGACACCGAGGTCAGTGAGGAGGAAGGAGGGGAGGAGGGTTTGCCCCCGCAGCCTGTGGTGAGGTGGCAGGCTGTCCGCCTCAGCCCGTGGAGGGGAGCGGGGGAGCGGAGGCCCCCCAAGATGGCCGTGACTCCACGGGAAAGCCCGCCCTGGAGCAGTTTGTGACTGAGGATCGGCCCGCGGAAAGGACCCACGCCAGGGAAGTTTGTGAGGAACTGCAGCCCGCGGGAAGGACTCGCCTTGGAGAAGTTGGTGGAGGACTGTCTGCCATGGGAGGGACCCCCCGGTGGAGCAGGGGCCGAGTGCGGAGTCCTCCTCCCCCTGAGGAGGAAGGAGCGGCAGAGACCAGGTGTGGGGAGCGGACCCCAACCCCCATTCCCCGTCCCCCTGCGCTGAGGGGAGGAGGAGGAGAGAACCGGGAGTGGGCAGGAAGCGGGGAGGGGTGGAGGAAGGTGTTCTAAGGTTTGGGTTTACTTCTCATTATCCTACTTTGATTTGATATGTAGTAAATTAAATTGATTCTGTTTCTTCCCCAAGTTGAGCCTGTCTTTTGCCCGTGACCGTAAGTGGTGAGTGATCCCTCCCTGTCCTTGTCTCAACCCATGAGCCTGCCTTTATATTTTCTCCTCATCCCACCGTGGCCAGGGTGAGTGAGCGGGCTGCGTGGTGCTTTGTTACCGGCTGGGCTTAAACCACAACAGTAGGACAAGGAGAGAATTGAAGCATGTCTCCCTAGGACCAAGGGATATAAAATTAGTGGCATTTTGCTAGCCTGTTTCAACCCCACTTGTAAGCACCTCACTTGTGTGAGAGACTAAATTGTTATCTCAAGCTGTTTGTCTCAAAGATTGTTAGGTGTGAGAGATGGGACTGTCATCTCAAACCATTAATCTCAAGGATTGTGAACTGCTTATCTCGAGCCATTTGTCTCTGAGATGGCCTGTCTAAGCAGGACATTCCTCCGTCCATAAGGACAATACTAGGCCACTGAGGCATCCAGGAGAGGAAATGGGCTGAAGCTGACAAACATGCAAGAATGTGGAGGCTACCATTCTCATGGAATCTGTAATCTTTGAGATAAGATTCTGGTTTCTGGTGTTGATCACTTGAAGGTCCTGTAACAGACGAAATCTGCAGCATGTGAACAGTGCATGAACAGTACGTATGTGCATACCTCATCGAAATAAGCCCCATAAAAGACCGTGGAGACAAGCCGTGGTGCACCCACCACCGAAGAATTGAAGACAGGACCAAAGGGACACCGCTGGATCCATGGTGGTGACTACCCTTGCAACTCTATCCCAACTGCTTGCTTGATTTCTGCCTTTTTTTCCATTCTATCCTATCGCTACTATTTTCTACTTTTGATGCTTTTGATAATAAAAACTCTTTTGAGTATATGGCATTTGACCTCGTTTCTTTCTTAATCTCACTCTTGGGATCATATCAAAACCTTCCTTGACATTGGATTGGGACAGCCTGTACTAGCTAGCTACACAGATCCAATATTCTCTGTCAGTGAGTGTACTTACATGGGTCCTCCAAAGATGCCAGCTTGGTTTTTCAAATTAATAACACACATGTATTTGAGCTTTAAAAGCCTTGCATAAAACCTTTAATTGCCTCAGGATGAGGGATTACTGCATTTTGGAAATGTATCTTTTCCATCAGTTCAGTTCTTACTGACTGATATAAGTCAAAATAATAATACCCCCACACACACTGTTATTTACTTAAAACACGTTTCCATTAAAACTCTAAGAAGCACTCATGAAGAAGAAAATTATGGTACTATCTGTGTTATGGAGCTTTACCCTGAAATTATTGCTATTCAGTCATTTCAACAAGAAAAATGACCAAGAGTCATTCCTATGCAGTACAGAGAATACAGTTCTGTGTTGGTTTATTATGAGCTCACAAGGCAAGCTTCACATACAGGAATATTACAATCAATGAGATTAACCGTAAGAAAACAATAGAAAAAGAACACCATTGAAAAGTTTCAAAACTTCAGGGATTTTTCTATTTAGAAACAATTATCCTTAGTTATATCCTCTTTCATTCCATAGGAATATCCCACTAATTCTATATTATTTCATATTCCACAGTGTGCAAAGGAACAAGGACATTTAGCTTTATGACTCTTACAGAAGAATAAGGTGGAAGACTACATTTTAGAAACACAAAAACATATAGAATGGGAAACTTCACCAATCTCATTAAATTAAAAATCTTTAGGAGATATTTCTGTGGTCGTGCATTTGAGCCTGATAGTCTCTTTTGAAGATGACGCAGTATAAAAGACTTCTATAATATGAACCTAAAGATTACTTAAGGGCTTGATCAATTACAAACAGAATTTGAGTTATCACATTTTATTGTAATAAACAGTTTTGACTTTATAATGTCTTTGTAAAAGTAAAGTAAAATATTAGTGAGATAAACAGTCCGTAAACATTGAAAATAACCTCATTTTCATGTCTGCTCACTTTTCCAACTATTTGCAAATCATAATATTAGATAACTACTACTCAAATTTGCTATCAGAGAAAAAGTATTTTAGTGTATACAAGGGAAAAGCATCTCAGAAAGAATTACCTGCTGTTATTAAGTGTTAAAAACCTCCTAAACAAAAACAGAAAAAACTGTACCTCGAAAGAAGGATTATGGTCTTTTTTTTTCATAAAACATCTAAGAATATATTTAAATGCTAAGTCATTCTAAGGACAAGAGCAGTAAGTCTGAAAATCATCTTAATGTTAGGATCAACCATCAGAAACATTAATATTTTATTGATGTAATCTTGTCACTTTTCCAGGAGTTTTGAAGACAGAGGAAGCCAAAACTTTAGCTTTGTTCATAACAGCCAGTAATTCAAATTTAGATACATATATCATCAGGAGACTTGCCTTGTTGATTTATTATCTGAACTTCTCAGAAAAGTAAAAGGTAGATTGCTGGAGACAAAACTCTCTGTTGCTCCATTTCCTCAGTGACTGTCTCACTTTAAGCCCGTAAACACTACAATCCTGCTTTTTCTTCTCTTGTCTTTTTCCACAATTCACTGCATGAAGGTTTTGTGCATGTCTCTCGACTATCCAGAAACATTTTTCATGAGTTTGACACATAGATTGCGCAGTTACTGCCTTGTTTAGTATTTGAACAAAGAATCTCAGAACAATCTTGTCTTAATATATTGGAACTGCAATGGAATGATTTTAGAATTATGTGACTTCTCCTTCTTTTAACCAGGGAAACAAACTGCAAAATAAAATTATATTTCAAACTTGTTCTATATGTAACAGTGGGTATACTCCTATGAAGTAACAAGTGATGTAGGCTACAGAAAAAACATCAGGTGCCAAGGCATATCATCAATATAGCACAGGCAGAATTAAGGATATTAATTCAGAATCAGGGACATTAATGACCAGTTATCAACAGTGGAGTCTTTTGCTACTTCCAGGAAATGGCTTATAAAATTTTAAATTCTCTTCCGCTTATGGCTTGAATTGGATGGGCAGGCAGTGCAGCAAAGTATACTCAGGTTAACATTTTTTGTAATAAGTATAATATATCTGAAGAGGTAAAATATGCTGTTGTACTTTCTGGAAAATTCGTACTTGTTACAGCTGTCACTGCAGCTCTAATAATAACAACAGAAAAAAGAATTACCTCAAGCTTTAAGCACATTCCTTATTTCTATTTTACATGGGCTCAAAACTTAGCCATGTAACTCAGAAAATCTAGGTTATCAGATTTAGAAGATAGCAAACAGTTTAACTAGGGACCCACTGAAATAGCACAATGACTTACAATTGAAAATCTTCACAAACTGGTTTTGAAGGAAGCAAAAAGTCTGTTTTCCTAATTTATTTCCCCTTTATTACTAGTGTTGTCTTACTCAGATGGATATTCTCTCTATTTCTAGGGTATTCTTTTTTTTCCCTTCTACACATGAAAAATGTCAGAAGAAAGAATCCTCACTTGCAGGTTTCTTAAACTAAATATAGATGTCTTTCAGATATTTGATTTTCATCTTCGTTAAAAGACAGAAAAAAATGCTCATCATTTATTACATAGTTCACATGGATATACATATTCATGTTGAAGAAGCATCTTATTTCAATAACAGGACCATGTATCTCATGGGAGTATTCACACGGTAAACAGAGATGTGAGGTGCTGAAGACATAGTGTGACTAAGGATATGAGATGGCTGAAGAAACGTAAGTAACTGAGGATTTAGGTGACTAATGTAGCCTTAGGTGGCTCCAGGATATAAGGAGACCAAAACTAAAAAACTCCAGCCTTCAAGATGAAATTTCTTAAGATAAAAAAAGGAAAGAAAGCAGGACTTGGTGATGTTTGTTGTGTACAAGATGAATTTTCTGGCCAAAACCAGAGCAGAGAGGAAATTAAAACAGCAAACTGCTGAAATTCAAGCCCTTACTGTTTCATAAGAGATCTGAAATTTCTTATTCCAAACAAGGGTCCTGACCATGTGGTTGGTTAGTTACTTACCTACAGTTTAGCAGACTGCATCTGAGGGTGTTGTGTTTCATTTTTGGAGAAAGGAGAGAGAAAGAGATTTTGGTTTTTTGGCTTTTATGGAATCAAAACTAGAAGAAAAAACAAAAAAAACCAAAAACAAAAACCCAAAACACCAACAAACCATTTAGGGTTTGCTTTGGGGTTTGGTTGGTGGGTTTTTGTCTGTTTGTTTTTTAGGGAATAAACTTTATGATTATTCACAAGGACTATTTCCTTTCGTAATTTCTTTTATTAAGTCTTACCCAGGCAGCCTTGTGAGAGTGTTTCATCTCTGCATCTCAGTTACTTTAATTTCTCACTAATTATGCCTGCCACATCCAATTTTATTGTAAGTACTTTTGGATAGGGGCAGCCTTACAATTTATTCTCAGCACGAGTGTCTCCTGTTCTGGAGTTGCATGGTTTTGTGACACAGGAGCACTGTGTAAGGTAACCAATCTTAGGGACTTGCAGTAGGGGATTCAATGACGTTGTAGTCTACATTGCAAATGTGCTTAACCCCGCTGCCCTAGTATAACTTCTCTATGTACTGAACAAAGAACTCAAGGCACTGTGCTTACTCTGGTAAAATCCTTTGGTTTCCGAAGTCAACATGCCATACACATCATATGTAGCATGACAGCTATGGCTAGAAGTGATGAATGCTGATAAGGTTAGTGCTATTCTATTGCATGAGTCACACAGTGCATTAAATGAATATTTTTATAATCTTTTAAAAAGGCGTAACTTATTTCCAAGTTATTGTTACAGCTTTTTATCCACAAGTATCCAAACAAAATTACAGGCACTTATATTGAACACATGGATATCAAGGAAATTGGTTTCCATGGGAACCTTATCCACATGACAGTTTTCAAATGCTTTTCTGCTTTCCAGGTGACATTTCAGTAATTCTAATGGTATTAATATTGCAAGTGGACATGAAATATATGACATAAAATGATTTGTTTGTGTGCGTATATGGACAGAACCTAAGCAAACAGCATATTGAGTGAACAGCTTTTTCAACTCTATGGCGGTGACAGTTTGCCTGTTTATTATAAACTATTCCCAAATATCTCATTTTGGGACAAATATGAATATCATTTGTTCTGCACCTAAGTTTTAAGCACACATACACTTCTCGAAGAAAGAAAATTAGTTTCAGCATAATGCATAATAAGTTCACTATACATTAAGGGATTGCTTCATTATGAAGCATTCACATCTGAAACCAATTTTCTTCCTGCAGGAGGAGGCTACATTAAGAGTGCTGCAGACTAATTGAGATAGCAACATGGCAACAAAGCTGGAAATCTGTACGGAAATGTGGTAACTGGTAAATCCTGCTGCCTTGATTAGCACATTAATTACAAAGCAGGTGTTAGTGGACTGTGTTAATGGGCTGCGTAAAAGGTCAAGAGGGCTTAGCTATCATTTTTTCCTCATCAAATTATTGAATATGTATTTCACAGCTTTTCTGATTTGAATATGTCTGTGAAGGACTGGTAATCTCTGTAAAGCAAAGCCACTTTCTCCTTTTTTCCCCTCCCTTTCTTTTTCATTTTACTTGTGTCAGACGAGAGGTGCTTTTGAATGAAAGTATGCAGTAACTTGCCAAAATGAAACTGTTTAATAAAAAATGAGGACTAACACCCAAGGGGTGCACTGCTTTTATGTAAAAATCCTATCAACATGTGTTTATCTGGCCTGATTGTACATCTCAGTGCATTTCTTTGTAGCAAAGGAGACAGTATAATAGCGAGCAATTCATCCTGAGATTATTAATATGATTTTTAATTCTTTTTCCTGGTGTCGGTACTTAATGGGCCTGTTATTTCTCTTTCATTTTAGGAAAAGTTATGATTTTCAGATCCAAATGTTGAAGGTAATGTCATCACTGAGGAGAAAGAGCTGCCTCCCCTATCCTCCTCTTTAAGATTTGGAAGGCATGACTGCTTCTGGCTTGAAGACAATGGCCTCTCCAAAAGAGGAAAGCGAACAATTTATTTAAAGAAAAGAAACAAGTGCATTGTTTGCTGGAAAATTAAGTTAGTCATCATCTTTTATTTCTTATGTATAACAGGCCAAATAGCTCTGCAGTACAGTAAAATATAAGGGACTAAACAAAGGAGATACAGAATACGATGGTAATAAATGGAAGCAAAAGCAACCAACTCACAAAAAAAAAGGTAAGGCTTTACTGGAATATATAATTACTTAGAACACAAGATTGATATTATCAGAGAACATCAATGATCTAAATCTAATAACTTCAGAACAATAATTTCACAGTTAATTTCTACACATTTCAGAAAAAAAAGCCCTTTTTTGCCTATGTACACGGTACATACCTTTCTGTAAATCCTGACAATGAGGTAATCCATTAAAGATCATGTTCTGATTATATCTTTCTAATTTACCTTCATGGATGTCAGTGAGAAAATATATGTCTTCACAGCATTCACAAAAGCATTGTAAAATTTGAACAGATCCTCTCTAGCATTTTTCCAGTTCTATCATTTTATGAAATCTTTATTGACAGTTCCTTACGGACCTTTAAACAAAAACTCACCTCCTGAGTCACAAATCATTCTGGTCTCTCCTCTTCAAAAACATCATTTGAAGATTGTTATTTCTGATCTTTAGACATAGAAGAATGCACGACCAAGCAAAATTTTGTCTTTCTTCAGGAAATTGCATGGTTGGTGTTTTGTCCTTCAGCAGAAACACACATATGTGAGACACAACTTCTACTGTTCTGGAAGCTGCAGTTTGGTTTATGCTGAGGGCTGTTCCTGGTTGAAGGCACTATTTTTGCCACTTTCTCACATCAGAATATCAAGTGTGAATGCAGACCCCTGTGCAAATTCCTGCAGATGAGGAAGCAAAAAATCAGTATTTAAGAATAGTAAATAGTTGCAACTATCTTTTCTACACAGTAGCTACCTACTGTGGAGGATAAACAGAAGCAACTCTTTCCCACAGGCTATCCCAACCTACAAGGCACTGAAATTGCAGTCAAGGTGACTAATGAGGCTGACTGAAGATAAGTTACATGAATGTCAAGGGAGAGGGAACTGAACATAGCTTTTGTAGGGATGAGACTGAAATTAAATAACTCTCAGACATCTTTTAGCAGCAAACTCTGATGCACAGAGGGCAACTGCCAACTAGGGGAGGCTCTCACAGGATATGTTCACAGACCAAAGTATACCTTTGGTGGAACCTCTCACAATGCGTAGAAAAAATAAGCTGAACAAACATAGTGCTTGTTCTTTTTCTTGCCCACATCAAATGGGATCCCTGATCTCACTGGTCTGTTTATGTTAGATCACTGGATATTGCATGTACATCCGATATAGGAAATAGTCTTCTTATAAGGCTATAAATATACATAGAATGTGTCCTGCATTCATAAGTCCCAGACAGCGACTTGGTGGCTTATTATACAGGTACAAGTAGAAAAGATTTCTGATTCATTAATATGAAGATCTCTTTACATAGCACTAAATGGTGTATTTTTCCTCATTCTGCAAAGCTGCTATTAATGTTTTGTTACGTTTCTTTCCAGATCATTTTTGGTAGCTTCAGAAAGGCCTTAATCCATTCAAGGTGTATCTTTACCTATTCAGATTTCTAACCTGAACTACAGTCTTCCTGAGAACACTTTGCAGAACAAAAAGATAAAAGTGCTAGTAACTATGCCAACTCAATTACCTTCTTTCAGAAGTGTTTCTTTTTCTTAGAAAGTGGAGTAAACTTGAATCTGGAATCAGATTAGTTTCATCTGATTCCAGATTCCAGCCCTTTAAAAGAACACATAATCAGTCACGTATATCTTCACTTTTTTTCAATGTATCCAAGCATCCATGTCTTATATTCTCAGTGGTTTTAAGGGATCTAATTTGCATTAATTTCAGTAAGAGTTATCTCCCTATATATTTATTGAGGCTCTGAACAACATGTAATCAGATTTCTGTCTCCAACTGTTTTTCAGTGGGCCCTTAACTGATAAATCACATAAACCGTCTGTTCTGTAAAAGTCAAAATGCCATACACAATCAACCTTGATTTGATTCCAAAAAGGTGACACTAGAAAGCCAGCCATATAGTCTTCTGTAAAATCCAAATTTGTTTTTTTTTTATGGTACAGAAATTATTCCTAGGCTACAACTGTTGATTTATTTCAGAATTCCTATTTCTGTCATCTCTTATTACATTTTAGGGTAAGAAAAAGATCTCATTTTTTTCTTCCAAAATAAAATTCTGAAACTCTTTACACCTTGTTTATTGTTTCCTAACAGAAATACTTCACCCTGAGCTACATTTTCTTTAATTTCAGAAGATCAATTAAATATACTTACCATTTGGAGGTTGGGGAAAGGGGACCCAGGGACAGAGTAATACTTTTATTGAGTGACTGATGCCTATGGAGGCAAACATGTTGCCCTGGGCTTCCTCTGAATTCCAAGGACCAAAGTAGGTTTTAAGAGTTCATAGAATCACAGAATCACAGTAAATGGTTGAGGTTGGCAGGGATCACTGGAAATCACCTGGTCCAACCCCCTGCTCAGGCAGGGACACGTAGAGCTGGTTGCCCAGGTGGCTTTTGAATATCTCCAAGGATGGAGACTCCACAACCCCTCTGGGCAATCCTTTCCAGTGCTCAGTCACCCTTACAGTGAAAAAGTGTTTCCTTCTGTTACCCACAATAGGAAATTTTTATGTTATCCACAAAAGGAAATTTTTCCCTTATGCTAATTGTACAGGAAGCCTCGGGTGATTAGAAACAAAGGTGAACACCTAAAGCTGTGCTGTGTGTGAGCATCATTTATGTGTGTGAAAGAACTCACCCTGCATTACCCTATTTGTATACTTAGACTTGCTTCTTTCTGTACAGATTTGTAAAGAAAAAAAATCACTTCCAAAGCAACTGTTTTCCCCAGTGCATTCTCTCTTGCTCTATCTATCTTCCCTCCCTTACTACCATGGCCTGGTACTAAGTGAGTCTATCAAGGTCTCTTTGGTATCCATCAGTTCCAGTTTGATTGCACAGAAGCGCTTGTTCCTTTTCAGTGCCGAATCAGGTCAACTGCAGAACAGCAGCAGAGTGATTGTGTGATTGACAAGCCTGCCTTTGGGATACCAGAAGACATGAAAGTACATTGGTATAGGAGATTTCAATTAATTTGATAGAGAAGCAGCACAAGCTTTGTCATCAAAAAGAGCTGAGGAGCCACACAATTTCATGACATGAATCTTAAGAAATAACCAGATAAATATGTGCAATCTCAGAACCAACCTTTGGAAATCAGCTTGACATAAATTATCTGTAAGAATTGCTGATCAGGGAAGGATTTTGCTTCAAGCTCACTCCTACAGCATTTATCCCTAGTGGTTCATTTACGATGGTCTTAAAGAAACTGCTCAGACAAGGTTAAAACACCAACTGGAGTTACAGAAAAGTTGAAGCTATTTTGGCACTTAAAGAGCAAGTTTGTTATTTATTTTGAGAGGTGAAAAAGGGCCAAGCTGCAGTAAACCAATCCCTAGTGCTTTACATAAACAACATTTACGCTTATAATCTGAGTCATCTATCGGCTCAGTAATTCTGGTATCAAGGATGTGGCAAGCTTAAAGGTAGCTCTACAGTACTTGAGCTACAGAGTTGTAGAAAAGACAACCACATGCTAGCTTTAATTTGTGCACCAGATTGTAGCCTAGTCAGAGCAGACGAAACTGTATGTTCGGGTATTTCTTAATTTTCGGAGGGATTTTCAAAATTTACCCCTTTTTTTTCCTTTGCCATTCATTAGCCTGCAACTATTTAAATTAATTTCAGCCTGTGTTGTAATACATCCATATAATCCTGCAGCACAGGCAGACCTGTGGCTATCCTGACACACTGGTTTCAGTACTCATTAGGTCTGATTTCACACACTACAGTGATGGTGGCTGAACGTTAAGGTGGAAATAAGCGATGTTTTATAGCGCATTCTGATATATGCTGAGGTGTGTAGGTTTAAAAGGCAGGCTTGGTTTGAAATCATATGTATCTCATACCTTCTTGTATGGTAGCTCGATATCTGTGAAAACTACACATTGTTTCCATAAAGGGTATTGGTATTAAAATTTGGAAAATAATTAATAAAGTAACCTGAGGCTGTACAACTTTGCCCTCATTAGTAGGTGCAATGACAATGTATTTGAGTGCTGTCAGTGAGAGACTTCAACCATTCAGGCATATGAAAAGCATAAGATTATGAAAACAAAATGCCTCTTAGTTCTACTATCATTTAAACAGGGATCATGCATTTCAAAGCATGACTAGTAAATAGAATAAAACAAATCTAGATAATTACAATAATGGGTTCTTGATTTTCAAATACCTTGAGAGTCTTTCAAAAACTAATGATAATTTGAGTTTAAGGACTTGTTTGATACCTTGGTCTACTAATTCTATTTCCTTATGTATTAAATTTTTGTCTGCCTCACATACTTCCAACCTATATCCATTGAGGTTATAATTTTTATTATATTTTTTTTCCTAAGCTTGGCTCTTCTAACAGTTTTAATTCTTTATTTTAACTTCCTGTGTGTAATAAAATTATTAGCTGGAATAACATGTTATGACAAAAGATAACTCACTCATTTTTAAAATTCTGGTACGAGAGAGAGTTTTGGAAATGCCTTGTACAGGTTAGTGGGTTAACAATGGAAACAATTTAAATGCCTCAGAATCTATTTTCTGACTGTTGTCACTGTTTCAAACAAATGTAGGTCCTTATTTTATGACCCATTTTGAACTAATACATCTCCATGCTCCTACTCAGCTTCGTGTGCCAAACCTACTGTTCTGAGCACAGAAGTACAATCACTGGGAAAGTACATTATATTTTACAGTCTGAAATGAACGACTGAGATCACTGGCACCAACAAAAATGCTTGACAAAGTCTAATCTTTCTCCTTCTCCTCTCTCAAAAAGGTATTTAAAGTTAGAACAGACCTTTTATTGACTTTCACATTAAGACTAGCACTGGGTTCCTGTGGAGAAACTGGAAAAGTCAGAACAGAGGTAGAAGTAAACCCTACAAACTCCTCAGCCCAAACACCTCTTCTGAAGCTCCTCTTTAACAGAAGATAAATATGCCTCCTGTAATCTAGATTTCTGAATTTGCACAAAAAGAAAAAAAAAAAGTCATAAAACTGCTTATCAGCCATAATGCTCCAATGTTTTAAAATTTCAGGAGTTGTTTCCAAATGAATAAACTAGGTAGGAAGACAAAAATGCTTAAGGCATGGATTCCAGATCCCTTTAATAAACAAATATGAATCTCAGTTGAAGGTTAATTTATATTTATGTATGATTCTTAAGTGTGTGGAACCTGAAAAAGTATCATAAATTATGATGTAGACATAGAGATGTTGGAGAAAGGAAAATCTGAGTACAAGTTTCTGTGTATATTCGCTAGATATCCTTTGAATCCTGAAATTCCTCAAAGTCTCTGTCAAGTTTCTGTTAGTACAAAATACCGTAGGGTGTATTATCTTGAATATTTATGAAGTTAGAATAAGATTTCAGAAGTGCTCAAAACTACTCCAGTGTTCTTCAAACTCAAGTCAGATACTGAGTTCAGTGGGACAAGCATGAGTCCAATATTGACAATGTTGAAAAATTCCTGCAGTAAATATTTAGGGCGAAGTCTTATGAAGAAATGAATACTTTTCATTTTTTTATTTCATACCCTTAAAATTAAAATGAGTAGGTCTGTACAGTTAAGCATATATACATGCAGGATTTTAGTTCTTTGCTGCCACAAAAATATGAGAAACTAAAGCAAACATTCATTTCAATGTGGAGCCTAGAGGATAAGTACTAAGGACAGCTTTACTAGATTTTGCTTGCAATGAATTAGATACCTTGAATACAGCTACTTCTATTCCTCTGTAAATCCGCTGGCTTTATATTGTGCTCAGGAATGTCCTGTACTTCAACTCTCGATAATTTAATTCCATGCACACACTTAGAGGGTTTTCTAAAATACTTTCTCTAATATACTTTGACTTTCATTAAATAATTGTTTTTTGTATAAACTACATTCTCCTGTACCAAAATATTTCAGAAATTAATATAAACTAAACCAGCAATGTCTCTGAACATTTAAAGATCCTATATGAACTCTCTGAAGCCCTTTAAATTTCAAGACATTCCAATGCATAAGAGAGAGAATTAAAAGGCTGCTACAAATTCCACTGACTTTTTTTTTTTTTAATAGATCTATGCATATAGGTTATATGACACAGATAGAGATATATGAAATACATATTTCAATAAAACAAATAAATATTGCTGCACAGGATGAGAACTGTTCTGTAACTTTAGGGTTTAATCCTTTCCAAGCTTGCAAGTGTGTTTATATTTAGAAGACACAATTTTATTTGAGTCTTTATGAATTTATATGGACTAAATACAACACTGTTTGACTAGTTAGATCCACCCCATGTATCAAAAAATTCTGATTTTTGAAAATACTATGAATTCCCTAATAAACTTTCTGTTCTAGCTCACAATGGCAGATTTTAGGGTATGAGTGTTGCACTCAGTGTTAAACTACACTGTCTCATCCCATTTACAAGCTAACACAGAGTTTGTACTTAAAGACTTTGCTGGATCTCCAAAGCATGGAGATGGTTTACTTTCTGTGAAAACAGCAACTCTCATATAGGCAAACAGGTTTATAATCAAATACATGAAACATGAGAAATAAACCATAGAATCATAGAACTGCAGAACAGTTTGGGTTGGAAGGGACCTTTACAGATCATCTATTCCAATCCCCCTGCCACAGCAGGGACATCTTGGCCAATATGGCCATTCTGGGAGACAAATAAAAATGCCATTTTGACTGTAGTAGCTGTGGGTCCAAAAAACTCACCAAACTTGATAAATTTTGAATAATGAAAATTTTTACATGATCCAGAAATGTTGCTTGGTGGCTACCTCTAGCCATTTTTACATCAGGCCTACTGCTATGTTGGGCACCCAGTCCAAGCACTCATAAAATCTCCCCACAATATATGAAAAATTCTCAATATAGAGTATATGTCTTTAGTGATGAAGTTCAATGTTTTTTTAAATTCAACATGCAATTATGCTTTTATTATTTACCTGAATTCCATTTCAAGATCTGGTCGGAGACCTTTTTATTTGTGCCATTTGCCTGCAGGCATGTTTCAAAGTGGCCTGAGAATCATTTCTGCCTATGATGCATTTGTTAATACGTAAAAAATATCTTTGTTAAGTGAACTTCATGCTTAACTGTTTTCAGTTTATTAATTGAAAAATAATAATCTTAACTTTTTGAAAAACTTTGTACATTTTTAGTTCTTTGCAGAGCAGATTTTTTTGTCCTTTGTCATTGGGAGTGAAGTCTGCTGAAGGCAGACTGAATGAAAATTATTTTGACACCTTTGCTGAAAGAATTTTAAGATGCTTTTTGTCAGCTGCAATTATACTGTTGGGTAAGGAATCCAAAAACAATGGTCTCATTAGTAAGTGTTTCAGTAAAATCTGCCATCCATTGTGACAAGATATATTAGATGTTATAAATTCTGTTGCAGTCAATGATAGCTTTTGTATATATTAAATATATTTTCCCCATGCATGCCAAAAATCCCTCATGTTTTAGTTTAGATCATCACAAATTAAATTAGCAATTATCAGTTTAATTTTCAGAGATATTTTTCTCATGTGATTACAGTGACAATGTGATTCCTGTAGGATGGAATAAACTTATTGACATGAATACCAAATACAGCTGTTTGTGTATTTTGTATCTATGTAGAAAAAGTATACCAAGTACAAAACAATTTTTATTATCTATATCTTACTCCAATTACTTTTACATACCCAGTCTTGGCAGTATAAGTTAGCTTGTGCTGACCCTCCACATTCCTGTTTTCTGATCCACCTAGCCTGTTTAAAGTGTAGATGTACCCTGATGACGTCTCGAGAGTGATTTGTGTGAAATAATTTGATCTTAAGAGAATGATGTATCTTCGATGTAAATTAGTTGTAAGAGATAATAAGGAGTTTGTTGGACAGGATATGGAAGAAAGGTAAAGACATTTCTACATTTCTTTAAAGTTACTTCCAGGAACAATGAAAGTTTGTCAGCAAAGCAGTGCAGGAGGCTGAGTTTTTAGGTCCCCGCCATAGAAACTATGGGAAATGCTGAACACAGTCAGTCAACCAGGAAGAACACTTTGGGGTTTTTTTAAGCTATGAGTATTCAGCATGCTACAAAATTCACCACCTGGTGAGGCTGGCTCTTATGTGTTATTAAATTAATAACATTCTCCAAACTTCCTTACCTTAAATCTGTATGTGACTCAAAGCACGTGCTATATTGCTGTACTTAGTCCTATTACAGTATGATTATTTAGAAATCTGCATTTTGGAAACATATACCAACGGTAGATACAGGATTGCAAATAGCACAAAAGATACTCATTTGCCTTGAATATACTGCAAACATCTTCACATAGATTGCATTAAGTGCAGCAGTCAGTGATAATCTGCACATTGTTGGGAATAGTATCATCCCTTTTATCCCTCAGATCACATTTTTTGTCAGCTGGATGAATGTGCCTTCCACAGAGAAGCTGCATGGCCCATGACTGTCCCAAAGTGAATGCACAGTAAAAATGATTGAAGGAGTGTCTTGCTCCCTGTAGAGTCTTGCTCATGCCCCATGTGCTCTGACAGTCATGGATAAAAAGAATTCGTCACCCTATCTCCTTTCATATAGACATGAATCGCTAAAGGCTCTAGCATGTTACATGTAGCTGGCTAACAGTTTAATCTATTGCTGATCCTTGGTAGTGCTTCGGGAGCAAACAAATGCCAGCAATTGCAGGTGACATTCCCATAAAAGCCTCATGGGACACATTTTACCTGGCCTTGCTCTGCCCTCTGTCAGTTGGCCAGCCTATGTTGGGCCAGAGCTTCCATGACCTCAGATAGGTTGTCACAGTAAATCATTCATAGACAGCCTGAATAGTGACTGCATGGACAACTGATGCAATCATTCCCAAAATGCCTTGCCAATCCTGAACTGGGTCTCAGAGGCTGAGGGCAGCATGACTCCAAAGAAGCAATAGTTATCGTAGTCTCAGCTGATAAAGAATGTTGGCAAGGGAGGTGCTCTTTCTTCACAGCAGCTTCCTGAAGAAAACCGCGAGGGTAACCATGCCCTATTTGTGTCATTAGCATTGAGTTTAATCCTAATTGCTTAGAAGTACTGTCCTACCCATCTGGTTTGATGCTTCTAACCAGTGGCAGCTGGAGTGACATCATGACAGAGACCAAGGAAGATCTATGAATAGTCCAAGATAATGAAGACTGTCAGCCAAAAGCATAGGCAGAATAGACAGTTTCGATGACAGACACCAGGAGCAGTGGCAGTGGGCAGAATGTTATTGCAACATGTAACAGCTGTTACCTCAGTGTTAAGCACATGTCAGTTTTTTTAATGAAAGCCACTAGTGCAGTTGAACAGGGTGTTTGTGGCCTTGAAGGGTCTGGATGAAGATGCACAGAGGCATATGGGGTATGTATCTAGCCATAGATTGCTCTAAGAGTTACGAGTCATAAATGTAACCACTGTTCCATGATGGAGGAATAGGCTACATCAATGCCTATTTGAAAAGCCCAGTATAATTTGGCTTAAGGAGCAGGGAGCAATCCATAGGCTGGATGTTTAAAGCAGTACAAACATAGTTCCTGTGCCAGACTAAGCCTCCAGTCTGTTTGGAATCCACAAAACATTTGACATTGCCTGCTAAAAACTTCACAAAGTGTGCTTCGGTGGACAATCTTTTTCCTGCTTATGGCAGCAACTGAGTTCATCAGTTTGTCTGCATTGGTAAATTTATTTAAAGAAAACATGTCTGAAACTAGTACATTTATTGAACCTTGATGAAAAGAGAGATGGTTGTTCTTCTTTCACAAGGTGCACTTTGTTGCATATATATAATTTGAAAAGCTCTTCTGCTCAAAACTGCTTAGATATATGTTACTTTGCTTTCAATTTGCTCTTCAGCTCTAGAAGATCCACGACAAGCTTATATGCCAATACATGGTCCGGATACATATTAAGTTTCCCTTTGCAACATGAATGATATGTATTTTTCTCCCACAGTCAGCCTACAAATTACAAATTATGTCCCTTTTGGTAAAGTCTTTCAACCATTGAATTCTATCTACCTTCTTGTTCTCATTTGTAGTTTGTTGATCATAAGTGCCATAAGAATATGTCTGTTGAATGTGAATAAGTCTATTATTCTGATTCTGGATCAGAAGTCTCATAGTCTTCCAGTATATGTTTTCCACTTCACTTGTGATGTGTAAAAAATAACTGCTTTAGGCAACCTTCTCAACCACCATCTCTCTGCTGACAACGCTGAGGACTCTATCTTAATTGTAGTGTTTTAAATGGCATATCTACACCTCGTTTACTCTACCTATGCAATACATCATTATTTCTTTGTTGCTTCAAGCCTTGCTTTTCAATTTGGCCCTGCCTTGAAGACTTAGAATATTGCACTGACTGAATCAATGCAGTTCTTTTATTCTTTTTTTTTTTTTTTTTTAATATAATCAGTATGCAGTAACAGAACTAATGTTAGTGAATCTTTAATATTTCACTCTTGTTCTGATTTTATACAATATGTAGAACTGGAATATGGCGAGACCAGGGAAGGTCCCAGAAGAACATTACAGAAAACCCACATCCCTTGAAAATCCTGTTCTCGGAAAAGAAGTATCCTCCGGAGGAAAGAACTCTTCTTCTTGCCAGGAAAGAAGAGCGCTTTGTACTGTGCCAGGAGAATGGGCTGTCCTTGATAAAACTTCCTCTTGTATTACCTACACATAAATAATAACCTGATTTTATTTTGAATTTATTTCTTTTAACAGACAACCTGTGGGATTTGTATGTGAAAATCTAGTAATAATTAATATCTTCAGTACTGATGCGTCATTCTGATTCATTTCCTTCTTGCTGTACTCAAGCGCTAACTTCACGTTTTCAGTATAGAGAATATCTTTTCCTTCCCACATCCTGTCCTCTTGTAGCTTCTAGGATCTGGATGGGCTTAGAGTCATTACCTCATGTTCGCTATTTCCAGAATCAAGATGTTTTTTTCATTTTCTGGCAGGCCATTTTATGGGAATTGTCATAATTCAAAATGTAATGGAACTTTTTCCTCCTTTTCCTCTACTGCCACACACCAAACCAAAATGATCACCTCTTAGCGAGTCTATTTCCCCATCTCCTTCTGAAATTCTAGAATGATCATGAATTTACCTCTTTTGATATTTAAAATTTTTATTTTTTTAAACCAAATCGCAATGGCTTTTTATATGATCAAAGCTATGAAATCTATCCTTGTGATTCAGCTTAGAACTGTTGTCAGCGTTAGATCCATTTTTCCAGTCTTGTCTGTTCAAACAATTAAAAATTACTGGGTTTTCTATTTCATTTATCATATATCAGACATTTAATGAGAAGAACCATCTTAGTAGTTTTGAGACTAGGTATTGAGAAATTAATAGCATTAAGTAAATATCTCAAATACACCTCCACTATCTTAATTTATATCTTTCCCTTACAATGTGGACCAACCTCTGAAATGTAATCTTCATACAGCAGAAAAGACTGCACATTGGGTCTATATATTACAGTTCACATTCCTCTGGAAGGTCACAGACTAACACTGTGAAATTCCTTTTTTGTACTGTTAGACAGTCTAAATTAGATCTTGCATTAACTGGGATGGTAAACAAAGAAATTTCTCCAGTTTAGAGAAATGGTTGTTAAATATAAAGCTATAAGGTTCTAAAGTACAAATACTAGCACTATACTATCTGTTTCTTTAGCGGATTTGTTAAGAAATTTTAATGTCATCCTCTTTCATAAGGCAAAACAGGTTGCTGGAAATTAAGCGTGTGCTTAGCTTTATGTCAGTACTGGTTTGATTAAGGTGTCTTTCCTGAAGCAGCACTTTCCGGTGATAAGGTTTACCCCCACCCTCGTCTTTTGGTTGTTAACACAGGGTAAGAATCAGCTCTTATTACTCATTTATGTCGAATTCTTCTTTGGTTTATAGCTGATTAAGATTATGCATGTGAAAAATTCTAAATCATATACTAAAACCAGATCAAGCAGTTATTTGCACCTTCTCTCTGCCACTTTATGTATTTTATTCTTAAAAAAAAAAAAAAGGGAAAATGTTACAAAGTGTATGTTTTCCTCCTTTTACATTAAGGCCATGGTTGTTAGGGGATAATGTACTTGAGCTGAAAACTCCTAATAACACAAACTTATAATGAAAAGCCTGTCAAGTGTTTAATAGTCATACTAAGCGATTATTATAATGACACTCCAAAAATGTGATCAATGCCAATCACAGGTACTTTTGCTAGGTCATATACCTCCAAACTACTAAATTGTTAAATTTCTATCCATTAAGCAAAATCTCATTCGTGTTTCTTTCTGTGGAGATAAAAATGAAGCATTTTGATGAACAACTCAATGCTAGAAACACCATCAAAGTTCATCTGCACCAGCAATTCTGTTTTTCCAGGGACGTCTTTTGGTTTTAAACAGTAGTTATTCATAGATTACAAAAAGACTTCTGTTACCTGTAATAAATCTGTAATTATGATTTGCTTCACACTCCCTGTTAAATATTATGAGTACACATATCCAGAGTCAGAAGCACAAGAGAAAAATATAGTATATTAGTCCTTGCAAAGGACCAGGCTGGGGTAAGCATGCCTAAATAATTCTGAATATTGTTTTTTCTATGCACCTAGATCCTTGGCAGCTACTGAAGTCAGAAGGAGGCCAGGAAGAATTGGGGGAAGAAATGGAAAGCTCTTGCACTTGAAGTTACTATTCCTAGGGCTGAAATGAGCCAAGAAAGGAGAATGGGTAGTGTCTAGCATACACTTGGATTGCTGAAGATCTCACTCGAGCATTTGGGATGTACAAATAGGAGTTGTTTGTGCTTAAAACTTTTTAATTACAAAGGGGAAAATATGATTTTTGGAAGCAATTATGAGAGGTCTAGTGTAGTGGAGATTTACCACCTGCTCTGAAAGAAATAAGTTTTTGTCCAGGGTAATCATAGAAATAGATGCTTAAAAATCTACCTGTGTTCATAGATCAGTTTGTGTCAGCACAAGGTATGTGCTTTAATACACTAGCACTTGATTCCGTTTGGAGGGGAAGCACCTTCTAAACTCCCCCTAAAGGAACAAAGACTCTGCTCCACGCAGTTCATGAAGAAGTTTAGGGTGGAACCATCCCATTTATTGATTTGATTTGTTACAATTGGGTTCCAGCCACTAGAGGATCATTAAAATGTAAAATGAAGCATCACAGTGCCAGAGCCTGAGAACTCCATAAATCGGTGTCACATCAGACAACACAGGACTGAAGTAAATTCCACATTTATGCTTCTTATGAGGTTTTAAGCTGCTTTGCATAAGTATAACTTCACTTGATTGTGAGTCCTTATCAAAATGGAGATCTAACATTCTAGTATGGAAATGCAGAAGCCTTAGTATGAGACTACAGGGTTTTTTTAGGACCAGTACATATGTAGATAGAGCTATATATCTATACCCTGTGTATATGATACGTCTCTATATATATGATACATACACACACACATATTTGTACACACATATACACATACATCAATATACACAAACATGTGATATAGATATATATATATAATGAAAATATATATACCTACAAATTTTATTCTATGAGAAATGGTTGTGTTGGCTAAATTGCCTCATTGGCGGTATATCCTATGGAATGGGTATGCTGCCACATAAAACTTTGACTAGGATAATTATAATTCATTTAAATATCAAGACGAGGCATAAATCAACATACTTTACAGTTTTGCTTTTAAAGAATCTTCTGAAAATGGTCATATGTTCAGCTGGCTTTTAAGATATACGAATGTGTTAAACAAGCTGTGTTTCATTATTGAAACTGTTGTTGGTAATTCATGGCCCTTAGTGAACACATATTCATCCTGGCAAACATAAGCTGTTCTCATTATTGTTCATCACCTATGGAAGAATATAAATTAAACAAAATGTACAGGTGACAAAACATGAGCATGAAGGACTCTGGGGATGCTTTTTATGTTTCATGAATGTTTCGATGTTTCTCGAACCTCCAGATAAGTTAAGTGTCAAAATTAAATTGCCCCACTGAGTTATACTGTGAAAAAGTTGAGAAAAAAGGTATGACACATCTGATCCATTTCAGAATCAAATCCTCAGGTAGTATAAAATAGAATAGTTTTAGTGACCAAACCACTGTCTTTATAAGTTTTTTTCATTAACATGAACATTTCATTAATCATAACCGGCTCCATAATCTTGATTATAAGGAAATATATAAATTTATGTAGGTTAGCAAGATTTAGCTATGTCTTATAAATGTTTCTGAAACAATTGGATTATTGTTGTGAGTTAAGTTTTCAGAACAAATCCTGGCTGGCTTGTTGAGTAAAACCTCTCTTTTTTTTTTTTTTTTTTTTTTTTTTAAAGCTAGGATTTTAATCGCCCAAATACATCCTAAAAGGATGCTGGCAAAACACCTTTCTTAATCTCTTGAGCAGCTTGTCTATTTATCCCAGCACAGACCAAAAGGACATGTCAGATGTCACAGAATCACAGAGTGGTTGAGGTTAGAAGATCATCTTGTTCAACCCTCCTCTTCAAACGGGGACGCCTGGAGCTGCTTTCCCAGGACCATGTCCAGGCAGCTTTTGGATATCTCCAAGGATGGAGACTCCACAACATCTCTGGGCAATGTGTGCACAGAGAAAAAGTGTTTCCTGCTGTTCAGGCCCCCCCTGAGCCTTCTCTTCTCCAGGCTAAACAGTCCCAGCTCTCAGCCTTTCCTCTTATCAGAGATGCTCCAGCCCCTTCATCATCTTCCCAGCCCTTCACTGGCCTCTTTGCAGCATGTCCATGTCCCTCTTGTACTGGGCAGCCCAGAACCGGACCCAGCACTCCAGGTGTGGCCTCACCAGAGCTGAATAGAAGGGAAGGATCACCTCCCTTGACCTGCTGGCAATACTGTGCCCAGTGCAGCCCAGGACACCATTCGCCTTCTTGGATGGAAGGGCACATTGCTGGCTCATGTAAAGCTGCACCTGGACTTGCCTGGGAGCATACTAAGATAGAGCCATATGTAGACAGGATAGTCCAACCTGGAATGTCTTTACAAAATCTACATAGTTACCAAAATAGATATTTGAGAAATAGTGACCTAGAGGGAGTTTTAGTTCTAAATATTGGTTATTAAATGACTATTGATTCAAACTGAATTTTGAAATACCATTCCACTGATACTGCTTCCCATTTCTTTGATATCTGAAGATATACAAGAATTTTATGAAAGGACACAGAATACCTGTTATGTGGTGATATCAGGAAAATGGAGACAGATAAGATAGCCTGTAGAGATATATTCATCTAAGTAGTCGGTAAAAAATCTGATTTAGTTTTTTAAATTATGCAAACTTTAATATAATATCAACTAAAATTTAAATCAACTAAAATAAAATTAGTAATTTAATATAACATAATAATAGCTGGATATGGTAGACTGCTTCTGTCAGAGTGTACACTTGTTTTTCCTATTTAACTTAGCTTTTGAAAAAAGAGTTGAACCTAATCTAGGAGGCCAGATGTGGGCGAACTGGTGTCTGCTTCCAGGATCCATATTTAGAGCAGCCAGAAGAAATCAAGAGCTTGATTTGATCCGTATTGCACAAAGATTGGGACAAAGCCTGCCTCAGAAATCTTGCAATCTAAATAAAAATGACAGACAGCAAGTAGCAAGCACGTAATAACCATCAAAATACCTTGCTGTCAGGGTCAGTATTACGATTCAAAGTCCAATCCAGTTATCTATTATTGTTCATAGCAGCTTTCCAAGCAGGCTGTACATTAAAATAATTTATGCTGCATTTCTTCTTACTATTTATGGATCTACCTCTGATTAAGCACAAAGCTGTTTTCAGGTTATCTGGGTTTTTTTAATCTTCTTGTGAACAGATTATTTGCATGTATGTAACATTCAATTAGATGTGAGATGGCATTTACGATCAGTTAGGTTGGACAGATTGCACTTGGAATCAGATGAAGACGATAGCATGACGGAGTACAGTAGGATGGGTGTGAACCTGACATTTTCAATCTTATAGAAATATTAGAATAACAGTGGTTTAAAAAGGGCTTTAGTATGATACAGCAAGACTTAAGTATTGAAAAACACAGAAAAAAGACGTGGAGAAACAAAATACATTGTAAGAAATAATGTTGGGATAAAGAGGTGTGACGACATTTAAACTAAAGAAAAGCTGAGGAGAGTTATAATGTATAACAAAAATAAGAATTTGCAGATATACACAGATACGATAGCACACTTGTGGATGGTCTACACATTTTTTTCAAGTTCTGTCCTTCCCTAACTGATTATTATAGACTTCCACATTGTTAAGTCAGACGGTAAAATCAGTATATATTTCTGTCACTACCAAATTCTCAAAGCATTTAGCTACAAAAACTGTCCAAATGTGCTACAAGGCATATTGAACGCAATATAAAAATAATAAGGTAAAAACCAAACCAAACCAAAACAAAACAACACCTTTGCTTATAAAAACACAACATTCTTAATTGCCATACAAAGGGTTATATGGCTATGTAATAGTAAACATATTGTATTGTATTAAATTTGACCTTAGAAAACTAAAGCAAACTTACACTGAGTTTATAATACTTCTTTTCAGGTCAAATGTACACAAAAGTGTTTTAATTTTATCTTTATTGGAATTAATAGGTATTGTGAAAGTAGGTTTTTTGAAAAGTAGGGTTTTTTTCCCTTTTTGAAAAGGGAAACCTGAAACAGAAGGGTCCAGTTTCACGTGAAGATTTTGGGATCTACAGATAGGAGTTGTCATGTAATTATCCCCTCCACTTTAGTTAGACCATAGAATATTGTCCTAATTTTGTGCCCTTTAAGATGTAAAAAGTAGTTCTTAAAATTATGTTTATGGTAATTCTTCCCTTAAAAAAAAATCTTAATCCCTTTTCATGGCTTTGAGTCAGTGAGAGTTGAGTGAGTATAATCAACATGGAAAAAGTGCTTCAAACTTCATGTTAGACCTATTTATTTCATTAACCTGCATAATACTAGAAAGAGAATTATGATAATAGAAATAATCTTGATACAAGTTTGAACAGTTTTCCTTTACAATCTGTAGACATAATCTATTTAAAACAGAACTAGGACAGAATCCTCACAAATGTTTATGTAATTGGAAATCTCTGACCACTTTAATGAATGACTTACAGTAATAATTTGCAGAACATTATAAGTAAATAAGGTGAATATAAAATAACATCTAACATTAGCTAAAATTTTCTTCTCTTGACCTCACTCAGGTTTTTTACAAACAGGTTCTCCAAAGGGAACTGTGTTAGGGCAATGTCAAGCGTTCCTAAAAATTCCTGCAGTTTCAAAAATTCTTGTGATTTAAAGTAAATTTTAATGAAGAAAACAGTAAAATTCCTACTACCTATTAAAAATAGTGTTTGTAATTGTGATCATTTTTGTTGTATGAAACAGTTCCAGAAGTCATCTCCAAGTAGTGGTGTTATCCTCCAGCCTATAATAACTGTAAAAAGATGTGCAGAAAATCAGCAGCAAGAGTGAAACTTTTCTTCCATTAAAACTGATGATTGTGATTTAGGTAAATATTTTTTAGATAAAATTATGCTAGTCACTATGCTACATAATTGATAAGAATTAAAATAATTAATTTTGAAGATAATTAACAGAAGTATTTTGCTTTTCTAGTAATTTTAATATTCAGGAAAAATAAAAGGTTTTGGGTTACAAATATAACACGTAATCAATTTGTGGTTGATGAAACTACTAGGAACAGTTTAGAGAAGAATACTATTTTACTGTTAATAAGGAGGGTTAAAAAAATTAAGATCCATACAACACATAAGCTATCTAGCACTATCCCTATTCAATTAGAACAGCCTGTGAAGGCAGAGCATGAACATAAACATGCATACAGTCCATGAGGGGAGCATATAAAATCCTGGGTGTGACCATTTCTCAATTTACCTCTTGCTGTTCCCTAAAGCTTCTATTTTTCCTAAGGAAAAATAAATTTTGTAAAGCAAGCTTCCTGATACACTTTCTTACAGCATCTAATATCTATGGTCAAAATTTCAGCGTGGAATAAATATTTGGTGTCTCTCTGCCATACTCTATTTTGATTTTAACCAATCAAAGAATATGTTATAAGAGAGCAGAAGAATCTGACAGTCGTAAACGGATGACATTTTATCATTACACTTGTTACGATACTGTCTTAAAAAATCACCTTCACCTATTATAAGAAGTCTTAGAATTGTAAAGAGAAAACAAATCTGCACAATCTAGATCAAATCAAGGCTGACTAGAAAAAAGTTCTGAATATTAAACACATGTATTGAAAACTTGAAGGTTTCTCAACTCAAAACTTAAACTAAGAGTAAAACACTTTTTATTTTTTAGCAGTATTTGGAGCCAATAAGACATAATTTGGGAGAAATGTATGTGGTTTTGTCGTTAGCAGGCTAATGAGCTGAAGCTTTCAGCCTCCAGATGTACTTTTCAAAGGTGAGAAAAATATTATGATGTCAATGCAACAATTTAGTAGTTTGGAGCTATATGATCTGGGAAAAATATCTGTGACTGGCTTCAATCACATTTTTCCAGTGTCATTTCAATAGTCACTGGTAAATCAGTAGTGGCAAGTGTTGGTGGCTGCTGGAAACAGTATGGAGAGACACAGTTCCTTATAGACCACTAGGATGGCCTTGCTTTTCATCTTCTTGGCCTTCAATACGGAACCACAAGAGAAATTTTTTTACATGTTTTAATAAAATTATGATTTTGAAATCATTCCAATGAAAAACTATTTCAAAAATAACCATTTTTTGAGGCAGAACACCAAAATAATTCTAAAGTCTCAGTAGCCACATTAAGAAGTCAATTTTGACAACATCACTGAAACCAAATGGAATTAAAGACCTGTTGATGGTGTTTTATTGTTAATAGAAAAACAAACAAAAAACCTCGCATACATGCTCTGTAATGAGATTCTTTGATTTCTAATTTGAAAAACAAGCCTTCAAACATGATCTACTTTTAACTTAGCATTTATATTTCCAGATTTCATTCTTCATACAGTACATTTAGAAATACTATTAGCAACTGATGATAAAGCCTAAATACAAAGGATAAAGAACAATTGACAATGTTTAAAGTAAACAGATACATTCCTTTCCTCTGAGGAATCCGCTGCTGCTGTGAATATTGATACATCTTTTTACACTGAAAGTGATGAGTGAGGTGTAATTTCAGATCAGGACAACAGACTACAAGGTCAAAAGCTATCCACTCAAGATAAATCCCATGTCACCATACAGAATTTAAGGCCCTTGGTTTAGAAATTCAGTAACAGAATAAGCAGAGTACTATTGCTCTATCATTTGTGTGCTCATTTTCTTTCTAAATTTGCACCTGAAAGAGGTGATAGTCATGATTTAACTTGGGACAAAAGGTAATGGAATGAAATAGGAAAGCCAAGCTGGAGCTTTTGAAATGCCTTTGGATCCTAAGCCATTCAAGGGGGACTTTCTGAGTAGACACACATAGTAAAAGCAGTGTCCCCTGTGGACATGATCATGGTTCCAGCTTCAACCACAGGGACCAGACTGATTTACTGTCAGACTGGGCATCTCTTCTGTGCCCTGCTATGGAGAGAGAAACGTTTGGTAGCTTGTCCTGAGGGCAGGAAAAAAGAAACTACAAAGAGAAGGATGCTCTGAACAGTTCTAATAGGAATGACCAGTCCCACTCCCGCTCTCTGTAACAATTGTCTGTGAAGTTCCCCCAGGAATTACCAACTGTTGCCTCTGTTACTTGTCTTGTGGTCTATCTACTCCTGCAGGATCCTGAACTCTACCTGCCCTGGTCAAAAACTTTTAAAAGAAAAAGGCAAAAGATACTGAAATTTTTTTATATATTTATGAAAGCTATTAGACTTCAAAATGTCTGTTATGGTACAATAGCTGTTATAGCTGTCTTTCTGAAAATATAAAGATCACATCCTCTCTGTCCTCTTTGTAACCAAGGGGCTCAGATGAGTTGTGCTCCCCATTAAGGAGAAATCAGCTTTCACACTAACAATGAGTGTAGACAGAGAAGGAACCAAAAGACCAAAAATCCTATCAGTAGCTATGCAAGTATTGCAGAATTGCTCACTGAGTTGGTGAAATGTATCTCCCAGATAAAAAAAAAGATACTTTTTCTCTACAAGTAAATCTCAAAAAAGCAGCCCAGAAAAACCACAGTTACAAAACTAATCACAAACAGATCATAAAACCATAATGCATAAGAACTGCATGTCAGTGCATTGTTGCATTCAATAACACCAAAAGAATTGCTAGCAAAATCTGCACAAGACCTTCCGTAATCCAGTCATGTGGCCAGAGAGGGAAAGAAAATACAGCACATCTATTTCACTAGGGCCTCAAAATGCAGATCCTGAAGCCAGAATCACCAGTCGTGAACCACTCTGGTGTGTCATTCACCATCTACACATCATACTCAGTTCTGACAGCAACTGAAGCTGGTTAAAATATGTTTAAAATATATGTGCTTAAGTTACTGGGAAACATCAAGCAAGGGACACAGAAAAGATTTGCTGGCCTAAAGTATGTGAAAATCCATCTGTAGACCAGTCTCACAGAACAGGTAACATCAAAGATTTTTTTATTAAAGATTATCTTGTCATTAAAAAAATAAAAGTTAGGATTAAAACAATGCCGAAATAATAAAGATTAAAACACTGTTTGATCACGAGAATCAGCCAAGTCTGGCAACAAATGCTACTTGATGCTGAGAAAGTGACTTGGCCCCAAACTGAAGACGCGCTGAAGGAGCAATGGTTTCTGTAACTATGGAAGGTTTGATCCAAACTGCCGCTGAGACCAGCATACTTTATTTACCTAAGATCTCGAATCCTTGGCTTGTTTCCTGAGTCTACCAGTCGGCGCTAGCTGACATCAGCCACAGTTTTAACCATGAAATTATTCTTATTCTTATTAGATTTATTATCCTTATTAGCTGTATTCCTCTTACTGCTCCTGTCTGTGTTAAGAAACATCAAGGCTTTAGTCTTTAGGTCTTTGACCTGTTTGGATTTACTGTTGTTTGCAGCTGCCCTAATAATTTCTTCTTTCTTTTGTAGCCTCCAGTGGAGACAATCCAATGGAGTTTGCCTTAGGCCAGGTAGAGGAAGTTTCATTTCTCTTAGAATACTATCATGCTTTCCAGGTAGTTTCTAAAGGTAAACAGGGTTACAATCAAGAGACTGAGTAGAGGCTTGACCTGTTTGTTAGTAAACAGAACATTAATAACCTCTTTCAAGACCACGTGAAATTCAAAAAGCCCTTTTTCTACCAATGTGGGGGTATGTTGGAGTACCAGAACTAGGTCTGGGGAAAAAAAATAAGTAAAAATTCATTTCAACTGAACAAGAATTTAGAAAAGTAACCCACCTACATCAGTCCAAAATGAACTCCTACGAAAGTTTCTGGAAATTATTACAAAGAAAGAAAGAGATATATTTAGGAATATATTTTTCCTGCCCCACTTTTGTCCTGAAGCAAATTTTAACCCAGTTGGAAAGCTCCTTGCACTACAGTCATAGGGACTTCCAGATGCATTCACCCAAGCTGTCTTCGTTGACATTGCAGTCATTCAGGCAGACGACAGACACTTAGCTTTTTCTATCCCAAGCTTTTACCTGGAACCAGGCCCACCAAACTCATACTGATGACAACCAGGAGCATCTCACTTCCCATCCATGTTCAACCCCAAAGCAAAACCAGACTACATTGCGTGTGATAATACTGCTGTAGCCAAAATTAGATATCTACAGCAAGTTAAACATCTTCCAGCAGTAAGGGATACGTAAGTTTATATATTATGGGTAGAAGGGATAGATTAGATGATATTTTGATGTTGTTTCTAATTCTTATTTGTAACCTTAGACCTCTAACTAACTTCAGAATGTCAACTTGATTATTTCTGCTGGTTCTTTAATGACAAGTTTCCTCTGCTGTTCAGAAATTGATGAACTACATTCAATAGTATCATCTGTTGGCAAAAACAGACCATAGATTTACCAAACAAATAAAAATTAATATCTAAATAATTTATTGACTTGGAAAATACATTGCAATCCAGAAACTTTTATGCTTTCTTTAGCTTCTATGTTCTGTGATATTCTCCCTGCTTCCCTGGCTTGTGTAAACAGACCTCATCTAAAACTCCCCTACTGTTGAACCTAAACCCTGTACACTCGAAAGTAGCTGCTCGATCCATCTAGTACTCTTGACTGGCCTGGGCAGACCCCTTAATTTTCTCTCTCAGGATAAATAACATCACATGCTTAAATGCTATTAGAACTTGAGTTTTCCTATACACTTCAACATTAAACTAATTCTCATAGTTTGTAAAATAGAATCAATTTTAATAAGAAAGTACTATAATTCTGTCATCAGAGATTTCTAAACTTTTTTTTTTATTTTCTGATTTTTATGCATGTAATCCATTATTGTATTTCATTTTCCTCAGTAAATATTAACATTTGCCTGCTAACATATTTCTAAATGATGGAAGTACTTTCTCTGCCTTTACAACCACTGCTGCTTATTATCACAGAATTCAAGTGTCATTTCATAGCCTCATTAACTAAGGAGGTGCTTCTTTCAGCTTGTAAGTCCTACTTGCCTAGCCATGACTAGCCACTCTTCTTCTTCAGCCCTAAACCTTTATCCCCAGGCAGGCTAAAAGACAGAAAGACTGAAAAGACAGACAGAAAAGATGGAAAGGCAGAAGAAAGAGAGACAGAGAGGAAAGACAGATAGAAGGAAGGAAGGAAGGAAGGAAGGAAGGAAGGAAGGAAGGAAGGAAGGAAAGAAGGAAGGAAGGAGGTGACCTTTTCTCTGACCTTGATCCATGGTTTTGTGTTTCAGGGAGACAAAAAATAATTCTTCTGTCACTGAGCTCCTCTACAACCCATCTACCTGAGATATATTGAACTGAAGTATGACAGAGATGACCTGAGTTTTCCAGAGGATAGAAAAGAATGGTATTTCCTTCTGTTTTGTATTTAAATTATTATCTTCTCTTTCTACTTGAGTAAGGACAGTCAGGAGAAATCTGTTAGTGATAATATTTTCAAATTGAACTCAGATTTCACTTTTGGAAATAAGGTGTTTGCACAAATGAGCCATTCTTGTAATGGTTCACCTGAGGTCAAGTTTGGCATCTATTTTTTTGCATTTTGGCCAGCAAACAGTTTATTTTATCCATTTGCTACTTCATTATGGGACCACAGCCCTACCTTATATGCTGCACACAGAAAAAAGCCTAAGAACAATAACAACAATAAAACCCACTTCACTTGCAGAGACTTCTAATGTGCAATGACGCTCTTCTGCTTTCAGGATAATTTATGATAATGACCTTCTAGTCTTTCTTGAATGAGGTTCACTAAGGACTAGCAGACTTCAGTGGAATTTTTGTAATTTCCATAATGTTATATTTTTGGGATCCAAAAATTAGCTGCTAATCTGACAGAAATATTAGCAAGTCACAGCTCATATCTTCAGTCTTATTATTACTGTACCATATTACTATAATATTTTTTCCCACAAATTCATCATTTTTCTTCTCTCCACTGATATGTCATGAAATTCACAAGATTAAAAAGAGTCTATATTGATTCAGAAAAAGATATCTTAACCTTCTATTATATTGAAGGTTATTTTAGTGGCTTTAATTTCTGTCTCTCCCCTCCCAGTTATTGGTCTATTATTTAACATACTACCTGTATTACACCACTATTAAGTGTGTAGGTATAGTTCATGAACATTTTTTTTTTGGTACATATACATTCCTTTGTGGGTTTCTACTTATGCAGATGCCAGTCCTGCAGATGGAACACACACCCCCATGCACATGCACTCTTGATTTATTTGATTAGCTTTGCTAGCCTCCGGCTATTCATATTCCAAGTACCTATTGGCTTTCTTAGACTGAGGATATTAGGAAGCAAATACATGTGTATATGATTAGACTTTTTAAAAATAGATTCCATCATAAAGAAATGTAAAAGGCAATTTTTATTTTCTGTGAAGAAGAGCCTGCTTCTGTTCAAGTTTTTGGAATGGAAACTCTTTCCAGTAAAAATAGAAGACAGACTGAATAAATCAATGGGACTTCATCTTTTTGCTTAGCACTTGATGTATTCCTCCTGTATTTGTATGATAAAGACCATTTATTGAGCATCAGTACCCAAATTATACCAGTTTTGATGTTGGATCCTAAGACTGTCATCTAGTAAGGAATAAACAAAGAGTATCCGTGAGCAGCTGACCAATAAATTGGACTTCATCACATATTCAGTACCATCCAGCAAAGCATTGGGATATTGCTGGCTCAACTTATGAAAAAGGATTTTCACAGACAGTGTGCCAATCATCCAAAAGGATGGTTGAAAATAACCGTTGGATTGGCATATTAATGATCACAGGAGACCAATGTAAATGTCATGAACTATTGAGAAAGAATAAACTGAGCACTAATACTAGTCCTCATCTGTTCCCAGTGTGCACAGATAAAAATTTTATCACAACAAACAGCATGGTAGTTTGCATGAATTATTAAATCATATGCATACAAGAGGGTTCATAATTAAACAAAAAGACTTACTGAGGATTATCGTAACTGACAATGTCTAGAGCCTGCAAAGTCCAGCTATAAGTCAAGAGACTAACGCGTATGATTGCTTTTAATTTGTATGACAATTTGTGAGTTATTAATTTATAACAATTTTAGATGTTGCCACAGGGGAGTAGAATGTACAATTAGTCTTTCCATATGCATATGTCAAACATGAATAATAAATATTGAACATATAGCATTATTTATATGCAATCACTTTTATCTGTCATAATAGGAATAACTTCATTACAATAAGCTATTTAATGCAGAAATTTAGTTTAAATCGACTATGCTGTCCTTTATGTGTTATTATGCATGAGCCCTTCTAATATGCCTTCTGTTTTACATTTTTAGCAACAGAATCACATGCTTGCAACTCCCAAGGGCTTATTTTGTATTTCAGTGATGAACAATTCAGCCTTAAGGTACTTAATTCAGATTATAAGGCCTGTGACATTTAGAATAATACTGGAGGTTCCTATTCAGCCAATTATGTACACAAAGTCTTGCAGTGTGCTAATGTGTGGAGAAGGTCAGCAGCTCTCCTTTCTTACTGCCCTCCACCAACAAGGAAAATAAAGAATGTAGTCTATAGAAACAAGTAAAAGTTTTCAACTACTTACTACATTCTTTCGTAATCTGAGATATAGGGAGGTGTCATACAGCTTTATATTAAGTCTGTTCTTCACATCTTATTTTTCTTACTATAACTGAATAAGTTGCATCATTCTTCCCCTGCATGTTGGTTTTGGGCAACGCTGAAGCTGTTAAGTAGCTGACTGTCATTATGGTGACTGAAGAAAAAGGAGTAAATGCATGGTGTCTGGGATACAATCACTGAAGAGCCTAGCTCTGAGATCCCCAGCACGAAACTCCCAAAGGGGAAAGTTTTGCATCTCTTTCTGAAATGCCGAAACTCCAGTACTTGCACTGTGAAATACAGTTGCAGGATACTAATTGACACTGACCTAAGGTAGAATCAGCCTTATCAGGACTGGGGAATTTCTGCAGCATGTGGCATAACCGTGCATGTGGAGAATTCGTATCTTTTTAGTTTGAAGTAGCTATGTAGGTAAGCACACAGGAAGCTTCCAGCATTCAGTTCTGCATTTGTATCTATCTCTATAGAGAAAATCTTATTGTGGTGGGTTGTTTTTTTTCTCTTTGAAAACTGCTGACTACTGCATTTTGTAGATTTTCTGCATTACTTTGGTTTGAGAATTTCTTCAACAGTTATTCTTTTAATATATCACACAAAATTAATTAGTCACATGTATATGTTCTTTACAGTGTTGGTATATGTCCTGGGTTCAGCTGGGATAGAGTTAATTTTTACAGGAACCTGGGAGGTGGGGGCACAGCCGGGGCAGCTGCCCCGGACTATTCCATACCATGGGACATCATGCTCAGTATAGAAATGGGGAGCGGGCCCGGGGGAGCTTTCTCGGCTTTCGGTGGGGGAAGGGGTAGAGCATCGGGTTCTGCGTGGTGAGCAGTTGCACTGTGCATCACTCTTTTTGTATATTCTTTCATTAGTACCGTTGTTGTTGTAACTTCTTTGTGTGTGTGTGTGTTGTCCCAGTAAACTGCCTTTGTCTCAACCCTCGAGGTTCCAGTTTGGGTGTTGGGTTTTTTTTCCCTTTTCTCTCCTCCATCTCCCCCCTATCCCACCCGAGGGGGGCTGGAGGAGTGAGTCAGCGGCTCTGTGGTCCTTTGTTACCGGCTGGGCTGAAACCACAACAGTATACAAACCTAAATTTCATTTTTAAAGCAATTTTTTTAACTTTGCAAAGTGTTTTCCTATCCCAGTTGTACAAGTCTTTAGGCCAGTATAGCATTAGAAGGTTTAATGTCACTTACAAGGTCCTAAAGAATTCAGAATCAAGCTTAACAGGACAACAAAAGCTTTCCAATAAATGACTAGGTTCCTATCATACTGAAAGTAATCTAACTGCACCTAAACTGAGATTACCCCTACAAATATACAGAAATTAATAAAAATTAAAATTCTTTGAGTTTCTTTGAGCTTTTTTTGTACTAATTATAGACAAGTGGTGGCCATGATAAACTAAGGAAATTTTACCTCTGGCTCTGCTGCTTACAGATATTATGGAGAAATTTCATTTCATCTGTCTCTACACTGATTTCTCTTTTTCTCCTGCTCTGTTATATCTGTTTAGCTCAGATTTAACTCTGAACTGTCTTTTGTTATTAGATTATGAGGAGCTTAGCATAAAGAAGCCTAAGCTTTTTGGACATCTTAAGGGCAATTGGAATTAAATAACAGTACATTTCTGCCTCATGTTCACAACCCCAAAACACAGAAGTGATGCTTTAGTAACAAGATAATATGAATTGTTTTAAATATTTTGTCTATTTGACAAAAAAAGCCTTACTTGTGCAATGAGCAAAGCTGATTACCTTTCATTTTTCAGTATTGCATTGAAATATAAGCTGTTGTGGGTTTTTTTAATTTTTATTTTCTTATGTGTATTTACACCACAAAACATACCATTAGAAGCTATACCTGATGTCAAGAACTGTTCTTTATTTTAGTAATAATCTATTTCAGTGCAGTCACTACTAAACTATAATACTATTTCCTTCTGAGGAATAAAGCTATGCAGAACTCAACATCTATTCATATGTTCCTTTGACAACAGAGGTACTTCAGTCACATGTATTTTGCAATGTTAAGGGGTTAATTGTGCTAATGCAATCAAATCAAGTATAACTGAATAACTGAAGGAGAAATCTTTATCTGCCTGAGTTTATAGGATTTTATAAAGCAAACAGTTTATGCTCTTGAATAAAATATCTGTCTCACACAGGCAAGAAAAAATCTATATGGAAGTCAAAAGGTAAATATTAGTCATGTAAGGAAAAACAAGATGCTTAGTCATACAGGCAGACAATTTAAAATAATATTATGGGCTTTCTTATGTATTTTGATACATTTTCCCATAATTTTAATTTTATAATAAAATCAGCTTTGTTTTCACTATATATGTGCTTATTTGGAGCCTGACTCTTAACATGACTTTGATTAGTATCCTTGAACTTGTTTAAGTAGCACCCACTAGTATCCAAAATAGTATCATACCTACTAAAATGAAAATGAACATCCAGTAACTGCAAACAAAGATTACTTCATACAGTTGGTTAAATATAACAAGATCTTAAAAAAACCAGCTCTTCAGAGAAATCTTGCACAATAGGCGCTCACTTCTTTCTTAATAACTTTACTTTGCCAGTATTTCTGTGGTAGTTTCCATGCTTTACTATATCAATCGCCCTAAAACAAATAAAGGCAGTTGTATTCTCTATCATTGTATACCTATAGTTACCCATAGTCTTTCATGATGTTATGACATGGGTACAAACTATGACTCACATATATTTATTTTTTATTCATTTTTCAGTCTTTTTGTTTTGATAATACAAAGTGAATGGCATGAGCTTAAACAGGTAGGGGACTGACTTACACTTCAGTACCACAGCATGTGTTGTTAACACTGGAGGGTACGTACCTGAGACACTTCAGGGAGTCCTGCAACTTGGGTGTTGAGTGTCTTTTCTTTCAGTGTGTGAAACAGACTACTTCTATGTGAAACACTTAAGCAATCTAACTAATGATGACTGCAAGTTGGATTATGTCCATTTAGACTCATCTCACCTAAGTTAAGTAGCTAGAGAACAGATATTTGGGATTTTTAGCTGCAGCGTCTCTCCATGGCTGTATGTTACACTTCAGACATCTAGGTCTTCACCTCAAGTGACGGATCCCCCTTTTAGACTTACCTGGATACTCAACCGTATCAGATTTGCAGGACATTTCCATGGCATTCTCACAGTCTCCTCTGCATTTTCCTTCTCGCTCAGTGCTAGGCTTAACAACTTTTGGTACACTTTTTTGCAGGTACTCTCCCTACTTCCAACAACTCTGATAAAAGGCAAGTCTAAGAAAGTAGTGAAATTTCTAAGAAGAGGCATACCAATCTCACAGCAAAACCAGCTCACTATCCCCTGTGTGCCAGATCAAGGCCATAATATACCATAGAATATAGTGGCTTGCTGTTCTGTTACTGAGTCAGAATGACAATGCTGGTCAGAGGAGAATATTTGCTTGCTGTTGTTCATCACTGTCACCAGAGAAGTGTCTCACAAATGACATTCACTAAGCTTTGATGGTGTTGGTGGTATAAGAAACAGTCATGAAGCTGAATTCAGAGTGTTACAAGCAAAATGTAACACGGGGGAAGTGGCTGAAGGATGAGAAGCCACAGGCAGCTCCCTACTCTTACTGCTTCCCGCTTTAAAAGCACTCTCTGCGAAAAGGATGGATCGCAAGTCCCCCACCTAAAAACCTTCCTCAAGAAATTCAGTATCAAGAGTATTCTTTACAAGATAGCAGTGAATGCATGTCCTAGTTTTATTCCAATACTTCATTAATTAAAGTAATCACAAATAATGATTATTTTAAGGAAAGTAAGAAGAAAAGGTGACATTTCCTTCTTACAGAAGAAAGGTAACTTGTATTACCTTATGGAGGAAAGCCAGCCGTAGGGCTGGCCACTAACTAGGCACTTACCAGCATGAACTTTAACATTCATATCTGCGCTATGTCCTGAAAGAAAATTGTTCATCAATACTAACAAGTTTCTGTTCTGGGGCAGAGCTTTTTCAGATGGGAGTTCATATTTTTTCCTAGTTTGGAGATAAGACCTTTTTTTTCTTGTTTTTTTCTCACAGTTTGCCTACACTATGAGCAGTTCGAATGCCACAGGTCTCAATCTGCTTAACAGGAAAACACGGACAGGGATTCCCCATTAGCAAGTGTGCCTGTTCTACTTCATTGTACAAAACGCACAAAGTCTTAATTGCTCATCCTGACCAAAAGATCATCCACATTTAGTAGTGAAAAGGGAGGGAAGAAGATGGTCCTCTTTCCAGTTTAGGAACCTTATTCAGACTTCTATGGTGAACACTGAGTTCTGAGGAAAATCCTATGCCACCGCACAACTCTACCCATAGCTTTCAATAATCCTTGTCCTCCAAACAGGTCTCTTTTTCTCTGATGAATCCTAACAGTGTAGGATATATTGCAGACCAATTAATTCCCTCCTGACCTTTACTTCCAAGGCAGAGCATTGAGAATTGGATAGAAGGCTGATAGCGCACATCTCCATGATGGGAAGGTGAAAAGGGACAATACAGGAGCAAGAAAAGAAAAAAGAAACAAACAACCAAACCCAACAAGAATGACAACAGCAAAGGCAGCCATATCCAGAGATCCATACCTGCTACCTGTCTGTGAGAGGTGAGGCCAGATGGCTGATAGTATAGGCTTCTAACAGATTTTCAGCTTATGCAAAGAGCTGTGAGCCTTGAGCTAACTAAGCAGCTTAGTTAAATCTGGGCTGAAGCAGCATGCATTTCTCACACAATCATTATGTGTGTAATGAATAGTATGTCTATATAAAGGCAAAGAGAAGGACAGCATCCCAGGGAGAGCTAGGGCAGTTTCCTAAGGCATCTGCAGGAACAGGAAGACCAAGCACTTTGTGTGAACTGCTCCTATCTCCTTGTCAGGCCTTAATGCAAGCTGGCAAAAAGACATATTTTTGGGCCCAGATGTCTTGGGAAGTACATGAAATGGTGGAAAACCACTGACAGTTACAAGACTTCAAGAAGTGATGGAGGGCTATGCTGGGCAAGAGCTGTCAGAGGAGTTGTGCATGGAGCGGTTGAAATGAAGAAAGACGTCAGATCCCCAGACTGCGCTGGCTGATGTCCTGATGAATCACAGTGTGGTGACTAGGTGCATAGGATCAAACCCCTCCTGATGCAGAAAACAACAACCATACAAAAGGAAGAGATCATAATATTGTTGATGTGGGCATGCCCATGAGGTTTTTCAGAATGTTGATGATGAGAGAACAGACTCACACTACAAAATGAGTTCCTTATTGACAACCCGGCTCTTCCTTACTTCCTTGCTTTCTCTTTGCACTCAAAGCCAAAAGAGTAGGTTTTGAAGAGTCACTGCAGGGGCTGAGGAGAAGCTGTCTTTCCCACCAATCTATTACAAGACACCCATAGGCAGCTTTCTTAGGTAAAATGAAATCAGGATTCCTTTTTTTCAAGCATCCACAGTTCAATTCTGCATCCTATGCACTTTTAAAATGTAATATAATCTCTTTTTGTCTGATGAAAGAAACATGACCAGCCCTCTGTTTCCTGTCTCTTGATTTCCCTTAATTCAAAAGGCAAGATTTCAATGTCATAAAAGGGATTCACCCTTTTACACAGGTTGGAAAACCTCCTCTGTGCACTGCCTGTAGGCTAAGCTCAACTCAAGTTAATGGGTTTCTCTGTGGTGTGGATAATTGCCATAAAGTGAAAAAGGTAGAAGGTGGAAGAAGGTAAGAATTAGACGCTTAGCTTGTAGTGGTGAAATCCTACTTATTTGTGTGGGAGATAAATTACATAGCTCAGAATAACTTTTTGCTAGAAAACTGCATAACTGCCAAGATGTGAATCTCATGTGAATTTTGGAGATGAGGCCACTACAGCATGGGATGCAGTTTTCCCATCCTTCACAGGCAGCTGCTTTAGGAAACCATTGCAGTTAACTGAAGGTAAAATAACCAAAAGCTGATATGACTTAATGGGAAATACAGCAGAATTAGACAGTCTCAGATAGGATTGTAAGATGAATATCAATGAATATCACTCTTCATTTGTGGGTTGACTATTTACTATTATGGGAGACAAAAATTTTCAAACTTCAACACCTTCAAAATAAAGTAAATGTTTTCCTTTTTTCTTAGTTACTTCTTTCTTGCATCTGCTTAATGGACAGCTTAAGTGTGACAGCTTAATCTCTAACAGAGCAAGTCAGATTTCAATGAAATTCAAGCTTGAAGCCATTAAAAAATACCCTTATTTGACTTGCTACACTAAGTTTACATGTATATATATACATACATACAATTTTGCATGTATAGAAGCAACCATAAGCCTAAGCAAACCTAAGCCATAAGCTTAGGACCCATCTGGAGCTACCCCAGAGCCTTAGCCAGTTGTCAGTAATGTGATTGTGATTCCATGCAGCCAAACGTCAGGTATTACAGTCAGGGGAAGAGAGGAAAGTAGATCCTCCTTGTAACCTGGGAAAATTTGACCAGAAAAATACAGTTTATGCTGGAGAAGAAATCCAAGATGAGATTTCAGTGGAATACTGTGCCTGGACAAGTATCCTGGGTAGGTCAGGAAACTCATGTTTCATTTTCAATATTGTGTGGGAGAGATTATTTTTTTTTAAATATTTATGCACATTTTGTTTTCTGTAAGTTTTGGGTCACCTGCTGGGGGGGAGGAGTGAGTGAGTGGCTGTGTACTACTTTGCTGCTGGCCAAAGTTAACTTGCCAACTCTACTTCAAAAGATATGTTAAAACAAACAAGGGATGGTCAAAAATAGATTTGCATGAATTATACTGTCTCCGCCTACTCTCACTTCCCTCCAATTTTCACATACTGTTCTAGTCTAGATTTTTCTGTCTTCTCCTTTCTCCTTTGTTATTAACTCTGGGACCAGGCTTGAAATTACATGGTAATGGTGTTTGCATATGAATGCATGAATGTTGCTGTTACAGGGCGGCTGTTTACTCCAATGCTACTAAAGAGTTGTCCAATAGATTTCAGAATCACACTGTAAACCTTTAGAAACACAGGAGAACTGTACCAAATGCTAGAAGGCCATGGTATGCCCAAGCAGGTCCATGGATATATGAAGACTGTGTTTAAGAACAAGCAGTGCCAATTTTTAATACGACATGTGTCTAAGTTGTTTGCATGCTTTCCATACAAAGAAGTTCAACAAGGTCATCAGTCATGATCACCTCATGTCTGTTGTGATATTAAAGTTAATGGACTATGGTTTAGCTTGGGAATTTAGGTAGACTAATGGGTGAGATCATAAATAACTGGCTAAATTTTTGACAACAGATTTAGAATGCAGGAGTTTTCACTTAATTTTCACTGAGAAACAAGCTCTTCAGTCTTATATTCTGAAGAGCTATTTAGACAAGAAACAATTTTATGTAGAAAAAAAATTACAATTCACTCAACTTATAAATTCTACTGTTCATTTTCTATTATAAACTAGCTTTCTTTTAAAAACACACTGTCCATATCTACCGCTATGGTATGTCTTTTGTCTTTGTTATCATTCTTACAATATTATCCTCAGAGAACAAATATATGCAGTCCTGTAGTTGAAAAAAAAAAATCAACCCCAAACCCAACAACAACAAAAAAACCCCAAAACCCTTAAAAGGAATGACGAGAGCTCATTGTCATAATATGTTGCCAATCACGTCCATTGATTGTAAAGAAAGTACACAAGCTTTTGTGGCCAGCAGACTTGGATCTTAACAGTCCAGGCTGTCAGTGAAGGGCCATTAGTATCAGCCCAATTCAGTGACTCACATTTATTGGTCCTATAGGTTTGTTAACATTAATAGACCTATTGCAGGAAAGATTAGTAAACAGTGAAGCAGACATGAAATTTGAATCAAAATGAGCTTGCCTTTGTTTTGCTCATTAGAACTCCAGATACTTATTTTCTCCATTGAAACCTTATCCTATATCGTTTCAGAGGCTCAGCAAGAAGACTATGTTAAATAGTATAGTTTATGCTGGAGGAAAATTTCTACATGTGTTAACGATCTCATTTGTAATTTCTGACATACCGTTTCCTTTCAGTCTTTGAAACATGAAGCCCTGGAGTTGCCATACGTAGTGAGATCTTATACTCCTTTAGCAGAAGATAGCTAAACCCTCCACATGCTAGAGCTGCCCTTACAAACATTGAAGTGCATATGAAAAAGGAGCTCTTCTCCATTCATCCAAAGACCCAGTGGCAGATTTTGGCAGAGAACCATGGTGCAGTGAAGGTATACAGACATTAAACCATCTAAACTGGTCCATATAAAGCAGATTTTCACTGAGTTGTGCAGTACACTTGAGCATATCTATGATATGAGCAGTCCTTACAGGTATTAAGGCATTGCTACAGGTATAAGGTTCTGGCTCAATAGCTATAGTTCATGATGTTTACAGCTGTAATTTTGCCTTTTTTTTTTTTTCCTTTAAAGATTTTTTCCAAAGATTTATGAAGTAAGTAAAATTAATCAGTGGGAGCATAAGCAGAATTACTATAAAGTCTACTGCAGTTATAAAAAGTGGGCTAAGTACCCACTAACTCTACCATCTGCATACATAGTCTTGAGGTGTATGGTATTAAATAGCTGGATTAGAAACAGACAGATCAAGGGTCTTGCCAAATTATAAAACTTAATTATAAATACAATTTAAAATTGTATTATACACATATACTATTAATTGTGTATCCATTTTTACAGGTTTTGATTTTTCTTTATATAAGCAAACTTACAATTAATTAATCAATGTCTACCTTCTTTGTAGCTTTTTTTTTTCTGAACTAGAATAACCAGATGTTAAAACTAAGGTACAGAAGATAAATATATAAATGAAATCAGCCCCAAATTTCAGCAAGTTTAAATTTTCTCTTACCAAAATGGCAGCTACCTACAATTAGATTTTTTTTTAATAACAGAGTTTTAATTCATGTGGAATAGTAATACTAAAAGTCCTAGTACCTTAAATTATTCAAAATCAACACCTTCTGGTGTATCCTGAGAAGTCTTTAATAAATATTAATCTTATGCTGTTGAAGGTAGTATTCTGCATGTGTTGCTGATCTGAAAATCAGAGAAATTGAATATTTTCTCCTCTATGACTTGTATGTTATATTGTAGTGTTAGCTGCAAGCTTGAAACCATTTTGAAAACTTTAACCTGAACTTTTCATGACAATTGGAGTAAGTTAAATTGATTATACTGCAGCAATCAAGCAATCACAATAAGGCTCTTTGCATTTATGCTCTAATGCATTTTATGAATGTAATATAGGAATTACAATTTAAATTTGGGGTATTATTTTCTCTTTAAAGCTAGTTAAAGTGAAAAGTAGGAAGGAAAATATCTCAGTATAAGTGATCTGTAATTACAGCTGTTTTCAAAGAATATTTAATAATACACAGAATGTTAAGGCTTATATATGGTTAGAAGTTAACATACTGGTTATTCAGCTTTGACTGTATTTTGAAGACCAGTCTTTAATTTTGGGATACAATGAAATCAAAGCCAATATGTCTGTTAGACTCATTATTATAAGAAAAAAGCTTCAAATACTATCCAGAACTGAATTAAGATTCTAGATGATGAAGGTACCCTGCAGGTGAAACACATTTTACATTCAGAATTTAAAATTCTAATTTTGCATAACACCAGAGAAAAACAAAAAGAAGTACTGAGTCTGAAAAATGTTATCCATATATGTCTTGTCTGCATTGAGACAACTAAGCTAAATGTTTCATTTTGCTTCATAATGTACACAGTTAGAAACATCTCCTGTCAGTGAAAGGTTTTGTGCTGACTTAAATGGAGGGTTTAATTTGGTTTAAAATGACCAGTTGTGACACATAAAAGCACATGTAACAAATGCAATGAGAAGGATTGGACAACCCCAAACAGCCAGAAAATTCTCCTCCCAAGACATAAACTAAAAATTCCTATGGCCATATTGGCAGAACTTTTCAGTGATTTCTATTTATCTGGAAGAATACGTTTGAGCATAAAGAAAGCATCTATCATTCCTATCATTCATGTCATTCCCATCCTGTGAATAAGCAGGAGCAAGAGCAACATTTAGGTCCTTTGAAGTGTTCTTCATCAATTATTTTAAAAAGAGCAGCTGTGGAACTGTTTCCCCAGAGAAGCTTCCTTGTTAGCTCTGTGATTATCCTAAGAATGTGAATTTCATATCAGTAACATATACTTCAGTACCACTGAATTAAATTTTTGTGAAACAAACCAAAGTCTTCCAACAAAAGTCCACTGGAACTAATTTTTTTTCCTTAATAATATTCCAATGAGTACTTTCTCTTTCTGACAGGAAAAATAAATCTCCATTGTTGAGTCAGTAAGTTATTACTTGACACACTTGTTAAATATTTGGGGAAGCAGGCAAGTAACTTGCTAAAAAATCTTTTTATTTTTAAAAGGCTATCATTAACCATTGCCAATGGTCAAATTGTCCTAATTGTCTCGGGGGGGGGGGGGGGTGGGGTGGGGGGGTGGTATTACATTTTTGTCAGTTGCTTACCTCCAAAGTTTCTTTCTAATTTCACACTGAAAAAGATGCCATAATAGTGATCTACTTTCTCACTATTGCACTGCAAACAGATTTTTAGTAATTCCTGTTGCTTTTAGTTGTGTGTTTTGTGTTGTTTTTCATATAAAGCATATGAAAAAAGATATTGTGATGACCTTCTAAAATATTTAAAGAACCACTGTCCAACACATCCATCCCCTTCTTCATTCAAATTTAAATGGAAGAATATCTTCAGTTTAGAAAAGAAAAGAAAAGAAAAGAAAAGAAAAGAAAAGAAAAGAAAAGAAAAGAAAAGAAAAGAAAAGAAAGAAAAGAAAAGAAAGAAAAGAAAAGAAAGAAAAGAAAAGAAAACAATCAAAAAAAACCCCACAAAGCAGTAGAAGAAGTCTACTAAGCCTATTTTCTTTCTTTTAAGTCTAGCTCACATTTATATGTAACGAAAAGGTAAAATACATTTCATGGACAGTGGGTGCTTCTATGACTGCACAACTCTTCACAAACAGAATTCAGAATGGTTCCAGTATAGAAGTGCAATATGAGTATATGTCCTCAGTGTTTTAAGAAGACTAAAAGTTTCTAATTTCCTGAAGGATTAGTCCTCAAATGCAAATCATTTTCCTTACTGGACTGCTGTCATTGAGTCAGTAGGTGGTGGCTTTTATCTTCCTGAGTTTTTTAAACACATGCTAAACAAAGTTGTTCTGGCATGCATCCTGGCTGTTATTTTAATGGTCAGTCTAACCTTTGCTGTCAGAAAGACAAAGTACTGCTTCTTTCCTGTAAAATACTCATAATGTAGCTAGAACTTAAGAATCAGCTGAGGATTCTGGAGAGATCGTTTTCTATTTATTTATCTGCACAATTCTATGTTGTAATCAGCTATCTTAAATTGCAGTTTAATCATTTAAATAATTTGATTTAAGCAGTCTTCTGGCCTTAAAAAGAAGATGGAAAGAAGATGATTTAATTAAATTACATTGGGAATTAAGTTAAACATAGGAAGGAATAACTTCATCTGTGATAAATTAAAAACTCTTGGCTGAATATAGATTTCATGTCATTGTAAATCCTAATAACTAAAATTCTGATATTTAAAAGAACGCTAATTTCTATCTGTTTAATCCTGCTTATTACAGTGTATTATGTGATCAATATTATAAATGCGTCATTAGCCATCCTACAGTTAGTGTAACTCCTAACATTACTTTGGTGCAATACATGGATGGCTCTAAAGCCAAAATATAAATTTAATTGGATCATTTTTATTCCCTTTTTTTTTTTAATAATTGTGTAGATATATATTTCAATGTTATTTGTAATGTAAAGAATACTAGCTGGAGTTCATATTCTGTCTTTTCCATGCATAATGTATTGGTTTATATTTTTTACAGAGGTGACAATCCAAATAGAATTATTTTTAATTTGGGAAGTAGTTCTGTCAGAACAAATTTTGCTTTTATTAGTGCAATGGAACACAGAAAGAAAGAAAGAGAGAGAGAGAGAAAGAAAAAGAAAAAGAAAGAAAAAGAAACAAATAGAGTTAACATACTGTTAGTGTCTAGCAATAGCCCTGGGAGGTAATCCTTCAAAACCTTCCGAACCTTCTTATGACTAAGAGTAATGTTATTGACATTATTAATATTGGTAGCAAGTGGAATGTTCCTCAGTCATTTGATGTCTGATTGTAAAAGCTTTTTGCCATTATGGTTATTGTTCTCATCATGTGCTGCTTCAGCATGAACAAGTCATATCTCTGTCATCACTAATGGTCCATTATTAATAAATGTCCTCAATCATTGATAGATTTAGCTGGATAATTCTCATGCTCTACCTCAGAACTGTCTCCAGTCTCTGGGACTATGATAGTATGCCAATGCTTACATAGGCTTGCATCAATAAGAAGAACTTTTTAATAAAACTTTCAGCACACCAGCCAGTTAATCATAGTGTCTACATTTGCGATGCCTTGATATTTGTTCCGAAGAGTCATTCAAGTTCTCTAGGACAGGTGGCTCAGTGTGGCTTTTGTCATATTACTTAATAAATAAGCCTTATATAGAACTGCACTGCATTACACTACATAGCACTTTGAATCTTTCCTGCTTTGCCATGTGACTGTCCAGCACCTAATGTCTAACATTTAACTGCTGTATGCACACCACAGCATCACACTGGCAGTTTCAAAAGTGAGCCACACATAACACTGAAGCTGCTCTTGCTTTTAATACTGGCCCTGCTTAAAAGACCTTAACACGATCTAAGACCATTGCCAGGCCTGACTCATCATCTACCTTGAGCCAGACAAATAATTTCCAGGTAGACGAATCTCAGAATCTCACAATCTTGCAGGAACTACTTGTCTGCATAAGAGAATGACAAAAGATGTCCCGGCTGCTTGATAGTTTCTCTTTTTATGCTAAGTAGTATGAAATATTCAGATGGAAGACCTCCATTGATCTTTTTCAGTTTCATGGCCCGGGTTTGAGGTTCTAAGTCTCCAGCTATCTGCTCTCCAACTCTCTAAATTCTCCTGACTTCTGTCTCTTCTGGACTCAATATGTTACAACTTATGATGAGATATTATATCAGAACATATGATGAGACTCAACACATTAGAGACATATGATGAGATGTCCACAGAAGGACTACCTCAGAAATACATTTTTCCACAATATTTTTATATGTCCCTTCAGCCCAGTGGAAGAAACCAGGACAAAGGAAAACTTTAGTGATTTCAGTCACAGAGAGCTGCAACTGGCAGCTTGATTACATATACCCTACTACCTCTTCTATACAGTTATTAAGGTTGCATTTTTAGTGATGCACAATTAATCATTTGTGATTTACCCTCATTCCCTTAGGATACTTGTATCATCCTGCCTCTGTACTTTTGAGGTTCCTTGCAACAGTATTTTTTTTTTCCAACGGCCTTCAAGATATGGGTTACTGATAATGAATGCTTTATTAGCAAAACTTACTCATGCCTACATCCTTGTACTGGAGTCATTGAATAGGTCAGTCTACAGAAAAAAAAAACCAAAACAACAGGCTAGATAGATATAGATTCGTATGACATCGATATAATATGTCGTTAACTTTTCATTATTATCATCTATTAGTTACAGAAATATCACTGGTATATTATCAAATCTGCTTTACAATATTGCTTCCCATATGTATCAGGCCTGAAACACACAAAGGTGAAATATCATGAAACTACTGACTCCTCACAGCAAACACAACCTAGCCCTTCTCCAAATATTTCCTCTTTCTTATGCCAGTTCCCCAGCTTTCTTCTTCAGTCAATGCAGCTAGCAGGTTGCAAGCACGTCCACCATCTCAAAGTCCCCCAAGTTCATAGTCTAGTCAGCAGAATTTGGAAAGCCTTCTTTGTGCATAACTCCTTTCAGGGCAGTTCTTTTTAGATACTGTCTGCAAAGGCATGGAGTCTTATCCATACCACCAACCCTACCCACCTCTTGGCAAGCACTGCTGCTACACAGCTGGTTTGAGATGTTGACAGGATGAAGGATAAACACATATTACATTCTGTGTCTCCAACCACTGGTAGGAATTGAAGGTCAGAAGTCTGATAAGATTTCTTCATAGAAAAACAAAAATTAAATGAAAACCTGGGAGCAATGAGAGCCCAGGTAGGGGTTGCTTTCCGGGAAGGGCCCTGTCCATGTGAGAAAACAGCGCTTAGAAGGCCAGAAAAGGAAGAAAGTCTCTTCAAAATGTACCTGAAAAACTTCTAGCCCGGAGGTCCGGCAAATCAGAGACTAGGCCCACTTCGAGCATGTTGTCTACCAGAATGAGGCCTAACACACCACAGTTCTCTGATTTCTGGAATAAGTCAAATAGTGACTGCGTCCCAGAAGGAGTTTATTGAAGGAGTGACATAGAGGAAGATGATCTGGGTAACCTCCTGGTACATTTTCCAGGTATATATAATTTGCTGATGAAGATGAGGTCTTGATGGGCTTGTAGGAGGGAACTGGAAATGGAGAGGAGTGCAGTGGAGATGCTTAAAACCCAAAACCTTGAAAATTATTCTGGAGCAGATATGTTCCAGCCTATATGTCCTGGATAAATTCAGATCTTTTGAATAAAATAAGAACATCTGTATTTACTAATATTGGGCAGAGAACTTGCATCATATGCATAGTTATGCAGTTAAGAGGACACTTCTAGTTTTCATACTTATTTCGTAGCTTTTAAGAGTTCTTTACTTAGCTTGATGCAGCTCAAAAGTAAATTTCTTTTGAAAATACTTTAGAAAAACAACAAGAAGAAAAAGTACTTATGTACATATACCTGGCTTCTTTTAGAGTTTTCAATGCTAAACTTTCAATGCATAAAACTAAGAGCTACATCTATATTGCTGTTCAGTTGTTCAATTTTTTTTTTCTCCCATAGAAATACAGAGCAAAACATTCAGAATATGTAATTGGCATAGCACAATATAACATAATACTTCATTGACATAGCACAATAATGGGTTTTCTCTAGTTTCAATAAAAGTTGAAACATGAATATCCTGAACTGTTCCTCCTAAAGAAAGAATGAGTGACCCCAACCATCACGCCTTACCTTGAGTTGCCTTACTTTTTAAGAGAAAACCAAGCCACAAGCCCCAAAGAGCATACTCCCACTCTAGAAGGAGCATCTAAGCGGAACCTGTATTTGTGGTTGCATCACTACAAGACCTCCGGAAGCTGGCTAGCACCCATGCAGCATCAGAAAGCTTTGTAATCCTAACACAATTTTCATTCTGTGTGAATGTACTGTTCATATCCTCAACCCATGTAATTTCCTGTCACTGTGCAAGGCTCATAGAAAATCTCAAATGTCGTTGGCTTCTCCCCTCTTCCACTTAGGCAGGTAGGGTTATTGTTGGCTCATTTTTGTTCCCTAATCCCAATGTGCTGCTACAGTGATTTATGCTCCTGTTAAGACAGGTGGCTGGGCAGGAGGCCCACCCTAATTGTGCTGCCTTGCACTACATGGCCCACACTGCTAGGCAGCCCAGCCTATTCCACTGAACAGGATTTTTGCAACTTTCTTATTCCTTTGTTTCCAAGATTGTCTGATTGTTTTCAAAGTTTCTCATAAATCACAGTAGTCACATGCCTGTCTGCTGATGCAACAGATTCAGGATGAGACCAACAGAGAGCTCCAACATTTTCTCCCCCTTCTGAAGTGGAATACTCCCATATAAGTTTTTATGCATTCTAACTCCTGCTGAACAGGTACATATGAATCTATTTGGAACGGCTAACATCAGCAGAGATTGTTAGAGTGCCAAAATCGTAATGCAATACCTTCTGGCCAAGTACAGCTTTGTGACAGAAGCAGGCATCCAAGGGTCCAAGGAGAGCTACATCAATTGCTGCAAAACCTTGGACCAATGAAAAATAAAGTTTTTTAAAAAAAGACATCTGAAATGGCATACATCACTGCCAGGCAGACAACATTCTCACTGCTAAGGCTAGAAACAAAGAGCAGCCAGGCCCAGAAGTGATGCATGCCATTTCAGATGCTTTCTAAATAGGCAGCACAGCAAGAATACCAGAATTCATATCTCCATATCTATCACTGCAGCAGGCCTGACAGCCAGCAATCCACACAATGGTGATTTTGCAGTGTTTTGTATCCCTTATTGTCCTTTGTTTAACTCTATCCCAGCTGAAACCAGGACAGTTTCTTTTCTTTTCTTTTCCTTTTCTCTCCACTGGACTTTCACAGGATTTTACTAAGCCAGCAGATAACTGCACCCACTAAATGGAACAAATTTAATTTGCCAGATGATTCAATTGTGCAAAAGTCTAGCAAGAATGTTGATAAAACTACAGGCCAAGAACTCTTTATTCCTTGACTGAGTTTTGCTCAAGAGACTGCATTTTGTATATTAGTAGGCAGGAGCATCTATTATGGAATTCTTATACGTTATTTCTTAAAGTTTCTTTTATAAATGGCTGTGGGGATGGTTGATTTTTCATTGGTTATATCTTGCCTAGGCAAGTAAAGTTTATTTTATTGCATTATAGGAAATAACTCTGTGGGAGTTCATGTGGCTGCTTGATGCTGAGCTTCACAATAAAATAGTTCGCAATATGTTGTTGCAAGAGTCTACTCTCATTTTTGCCTAATGCCTTTTTTTAGTGTTTGTGCAAAGCATTCTGCTAATCCATTTTGAGCTGGGTAATAACTATTTGAACTAGTGCATTTTCTCACTTTTTTTCTTCAGGAAAATTGAAAATTCTGTAGGAAAATATGGAAACGCTTTATCTAAAACAATCTCTCCGGGCAAGCCAGATGGGACAAAGCAAAATCACAATATGCCTCAGTAGTTTTAACAGAAGTGTTTATCATATGTGCCACTTCTGGCCCCCTAAAATAAACACAATCTATAATTAAGTATATTTATTTATTTTTCTCTTCTAAATCAAGATGCGTCATTTCTACCAAGGCTTACTGTCATTTTCATCAGGATAGAGCAGTTTGAGTGACAGTGTTCGTATTGATTTCCTCTTTCACTACTAGTCCAAAGGCTCTTACCATCAAGAATAACCTCTCTGCTTTTTTTTTTTTTTTTTTTTTTCTTAATATATTATTATGTGTTCACTGCAGGATGCTGAAATAAAAATTACATTTTGTGGCTTGGGAAATGGACATTAACTGAGCTTCAAAGCACACATAGTAACAGAAATTCTTATGCATCTATATGTGGAAAACACACAAAATCAGCATTTTTTTTCTTTCAGCTAGTACAATTTTCCATTTTTATAATTATTCCAGTTAACATTTCCACAAGACCATGGTGATGCAGGTCGTCGCTCTGCAGCCCGCAGAGGACCATGCCGGAGCAGATATCCACCCTGCAGCCTGCAGAGGACCTCATGCTATAGCAAGTGAACGTGCCCTGATGGAAGCCGCTGCCCATGGAGAACCCACGCAGGAGCAGGCTCCTGGCAAGGAGCTGTGGTCTGTGGAGAGGAGCCCACACAGGAGCAGGTTTTCTGGCAGGAGCTGTGGCCTGTGGGAGACGCACACCGGAGCAGTCCATTCCTGAAGGACTGTACCCAGTGGAGAGGAGCCATGCTGGAGCAGTTTGTGAAGGACTGTATACCGCAGAGGGACCCCACACTGGAGCAGCGGCAGAGTGTGAGGAGGAAGGAGCAGCAGAGAGGAGCTGCTATGGACTGATTGCCAGCCCCATTCCTCATCCCTCTGCGCCACTTGGGGAGTGGAGGAAGTAAAGGAGTTGAGGATGAAGGGGTGAAGTTGAGCCTGGGAAGAAGGGGTGGGTGGGAAGGAGGTGGTTTTAGTTTTGTTTTTGTTTCTCACCGTCCTACTCTAGTTTTAATAGGAAAGAAGTCAATTTAATCTTCCCCAAGCCAAGTCTGTTTGCCCATGATGGTAACTGGTAAGTGATATTCCTGTCTTTATCTTGACCTATAAGATTTTCCATCTTATTTTCTCCCCTGTCCTGTTGAGGAGTGGGAGTGAGGGAGCAGCTGGGTGGGCATCTGGCAGCTAGCCAAGGTCAACCCACCACAGTTGCTTCTCTCAATTTTCCTTTTCACATTTCCAAAATGATTTAATTACATTACCCTCATATGACTATCTGAAGTTTGCTTATTCTGTAGTGGAAATACTATGGACAAATCACGTTTGATATTATCTTGATATGAACAGGTTCAGAATTTGTCACGGTATTTTCATTCTCAGAATAATTCCATATCCATTTCCTTTGGTTGCCGTCTGATCTGAGGAGTTTACTACCCTCCTCTGCTTTCATATAGCTATTTCCTATCTACAATTTACAGTACTCTCTGTGGCATTAAAATCACTCTTTGTAGGGTTACGTGGTGAACTGCATCACTGACAAGAAAATTTGGAAAATAAAATAAATAAAAAAATCAGTAAAACTTTTAAAGCAGACTTACTGTTCAGGGAAAACTAACCAACAGTTACAGGCCTGACCTGGCCTAACCGGCTCTCACCAAAGTAGAAATTGTTTCTGAACTTGTCTTCTAGCCACATAAGTGAATGTCAAACCTGAAGGGGCTTGAGTTGAAGCATACCCTATCACCTCTGTAATTTCTGTCAGCCAGCTCCATGTATAGTTCCAAAAAGGTAAATTCTGTTTTCCGCACAGTGGTATCTATGGGAAAATGCCCCTCAACATCTCCAGCAAAGGGTCATTAAGGTCACTGTGCTTTATACAACTTCCCTTCCCTGAGAAGCAGGCCAACGGCACAGCAGGCACTAGGTCAGGTAAGACACACGATGCCAAGCACATTTCCTGGAGCTCAGCACACATCTGCATCCCACGTGGTGATTCCTACACTCACCTTTCACAGCACAGAGGAAGGAGATTTGCAGCGTAACCTAGCACTGGACGCATAGCAAGGAAGGAGGTGGCAGGTGAGAAGGGAGGGAGGGAATCAGCAGACGTGCCATCCATCCCAGCGCACCGGATGACACACTCCCTCGCATCTCCCCTCAGCTCTGCTTTCCATGTGCCCAGAGAGCAGAGCCTCCGAGCTCATGGTCAGGCACACGAAGGGAAGAGGGCGCTGGGGCAGCTGGGAACGCTGCCAGGAATCTGGTACCTGTATCCCCAGGAACATGAGGAATGGCCAGCATCTCTCAGCCATGCATTTGCCATGCATTTGCACGTTCTGCGTTGCTTGTCAACCTAGAACTTACACAAGTGGCAGCAAAAGCTTCCTATCTTGGGGAATGGCTGTCAGTCTTCTTAACAGATGAAAGACACGACTGTGTTAAAGTTCACTTGCACACACTGGAAATTGTTCAGCACCGCCAGTCACAGATTTCTACACAACCATACTGCAAGCTCAACAGTCCCTGCTGTGTGAGCACAGCAACCTCACATGTTCACACGTTACGGCACTCCATGCTTGGAGGGATCCACACCAAACCTACCGCCCAGGACTGGGCAGCTCTTTGATGACAATCAGGCATTATTCTCCCCTCCAGTACATTCCTAGTGGGCCCTTGGTGGGTGTCTGTGAAGTCTTTTTACTTGGAAATGACAAGAAAAATCAGGCGAAGAAAGTTTGTGGCAGGAGTACGTTAATGTAAGTTGCAGTCCAATATTTCATTAATTCTTCATTGCCCCGTCAAAAAGTCTAGTGAACAACAGTGTGCAGTGCCTTCTCCTGTGATAATATGCCTCTCCTTATGTAAGAAACTGGAGTCTAGCGTCATCAATAAACAAGGAACTCACTCTCCGTGTCCCAATATTAGCTCCCACACACTAATACGCAAATACAAAACATTTTTTATGTCCTCTAGTAGTATGGCTGAGGGAGACTTTTGACAGGTTGAGAATGGTTTCCTTGCAAACTCATTGCAGCCATGAGTGCACATAGGAAGTATAAAAGCCTGCCTGCCTAATAAGTTCTGCATTGTATAAATATGCCTTATCACCTGCCCTGAAGAACTAAAATATTACTATATCCAGGTACGCATTGTGTCAAAACGCCTTCCTGAACTTTGTATATGTACTTTTAGACTTATACCTTAAAACCCATGAAATTTAATGTTATATAAAAAGTTAGTTACATTTATGCAATTTTAAATTTAGCATAAAATAAATAAACATAGAATATTATCACAAATAATTGTTAAATAAATGCAATTAAATCCTGAAGGTAACAAGGCTGAATGCATTATTAGTGAAGTTGAGCAGGATTCGATTCCTGACCCTACATTATTTTGACTTTTAGCAATGATGTAGAAGAAACAATGTTACAGTCGATATTTTAAAGATGACAAAAATTGTGCAACTGGTTAAATAATGAAGAGTACAGATGATTGCCACAAGAAGATAGGAATCACTTGGCAAGCTAGGACATGAAAAATATTCTTTTCAGAACTAAATAATGTAAGCTGTGCTTACAGGAAGACTGTACTATGGAGACTACATTAGCATGCAAAGACTCCAAAGACTAAGTAGATAATCGACAAAACAGGAGTTTCCAATAGTTTCCAATGTCGTAACTATAATAGGTAATTAGTGGGAATATGAAACAGGAGTAAAGAGGTGTCTGTTACAGATATCCATATCTTGAAAAGGATGGTAAAACACCTGAGATTTTAAAAGAAAAATAAAGCTCCTCAAATAATTACTCCTGTAGTTGACAAAAATGTATAGACTCTCAAAAAAACCCTTAGTTTTTCTTTAAATAAAACAAAAGAAACTTGAAAGAATGGTTTGATCATACCCTTTAAGTATTTGCATGGCTGTACTTACAGCTTAGGTGTACTTGAAAAGACTTTGTAGGGCTTTTCATTCTAGCAAATGAGAAAGTTGTGCCAATATTCACCGGGCAGTTGGCTGGATGTGCTGACTTAAATTAGTCATTGGGTTCTATTCGGAAATGACAGTTGAGGGTAGTAGGAGCTCTCTTCGTGGTGTGCTTCCTGAAGGTGACGCTCTCACATTTGATTAACAGCATCATGGTTTTGAAGAGGGCCTTGAGAATGACCTGCCATGTGTAGATACCTGAATCCACTGCTGGTCATCCCATGTACATAACACTACGCTGTTCCTACCAGTGTAGGAACTGGTTTTGCAGGCATGGAACCTCTTTTCCAGACTGGAGGAGGGGAGGGAAATTGCAACTCGGGTGAGGATCATGGTTGCTTCTTTTGTGGTGGTGATGATAATGGCCTGTTCAGAGAAACCAACCACCCTGATACGATGCCCAGAGTTTTACAGGTGGTACAGAGCTGGTAGTGAGCAGCAGTTCTGCAGGCTCTAACCCTGAGGAAGAGGGCAGTTGCCATTTGTTCCTAAGAGGACATGGACACAAACATGAGTAACTGGACCATGACAAAAACTTAAAATTTGTATTTGTGACAAGAATACATTAGCAACTTTTGAGATCATGAAGAAAACCTAGTTCATCTTAAGCCTAACAGTACTGAAATAAATTATTTTTAGATGTATTATAATTTAAAATTAACTTTTTAATAGAAAAAATTGTCAATGTTTGTATTTAAACAGTTCACTGTAGTTTTCAGGAAATAAATGTGTCATTTTAAAATATTTGGAATCATTTTCACTCTCTCACCTATTGACTGAAGTACTTCTTAAGCAAATGTTTGCATATGTAATTAGAAAACTCTGTACATGAACATGTGCAGCAATCATATTTGCAGCACCGTACATTTTGGACGTTTATACCATTGAAATTAGTTGCCTCAAACATTTACACTGATTATTTTGTTTTAAAATATTATCAGAGACACTTCAGTTATATCAGAAATATATGCTGCCTGTATTATTAGTTCCTACCCATATAGTGTGATCATTCTTTTTTTTCTTGGTGTTCTTACTTCATTTTACTATAAAGTCAGGATGATTAAAAATGTCCAACGATTTTCTTTTATAATAGATTTTTTTTTTTTGGGGGGGGGGGGGGGCGGGGGGATGATGAAGAAATACTTCATTGGTTTGAGTGACATACATCCTATTTCTGTTTGAAAAAATACCCTATTCTTGTGTTCAAAGACTGAGCTGCATTCCGGAATGTTTTAACTTCAACATATGCATTGACTGTCTTCCATGTCACGACTAGCTATTATGTTAATAGAGAAGTACATTGATATATAATTTGGGCAACATTCATGAGTTCCTAAAGCTATTCAAAGTATGTCTTTTATGTTCTAAAATTATTTGGAATTCTTATGTGTTTCTTTATGAACTAATGCAATTTTGAAATATATCGACTTTGGAAGCGTAGGTGCAGGTTGGGTGTAATGTCAAGTAAGACATTTTTGTCTTCTTTCAATTTGTGCATCTAAAGAGCTGAAAGGTTTCTTTGATGAAGTAATGATTTCTGCACTAATCCCAGATTCATTAAAAATGAAATATGATAGTTCTTCGTGCTGAAGTGTTTTTTTTGTTTCTCTGGCTGAAGTCCCTTCAGCTATTAAACAGGGGATTATGGGGCAGATTTTCTGTTTGCACTTTGACCACTCAAACTTCAAACCCAGTTGCTAAAATTTATAACAGATTTCAAATCAATGATAAATGTACATTTTCCACTAACCATGATTGCTCATAAACACTTTTTAAGTTTTATTTTTAATATGTCATTTATTGACTTAACGACTCGTTAGCTTTTCTCTAGTAATAGAAAAAAGGCTCTAAAATGCTGTATTTTGATAGCATGGTCATCTGCCGAATATGGTTATAGCTGAGAATTAAGACAAAACTCAGCATTACTTAGGTGGTGACTCAATATGAGTGAAATGCTAAAGGAACAGAAGGTCAATGCCTCTTCACTTTGAGAAGTGCTTTGATGAAAAACTCAGAGAAAAATATATGCGTGGATGTATTTGTGCTATTCAAAGCAAATGAATTGAACATAGTGAAAAAGAAACTTTTCTTCCCAAGGAACAAAGGCTATCTGTGCATCTGCAGTTTGAGATTAAAGGTAATAGACGGACAATAGTGCTTTCACTGGTAGTGCTCTTTCCCCATTATAGCTTGGCCCTGCAATGCTTCATTTATCAGGAATGTATTATGGGAGACAGTTTAAAAATATCCAAGTGATAGATGCTCTTTTTCCTGTTGTGTTTAGAATAAATGGCTTACTGTAATACTGGAATTACAGAAGAATTTGCTTCAGAACTTCTGGGAAAATGAACTTCATAAGCCCTTAAAAACATTTATCTATTTCTAATGTCTTCTTTTTTTTTTTTTTTTTTTTTTTTTTTGTTAAAAGACTAAGCAGCTTTCAAATATTATTGGCCATATCTTTCTAATGTGTTTGAGGTATAAGAGTGACAAATGCACATTTTCCTCACTGCTGGTCCATTTTCCAGACCTCCAGGAGTTTGTAAGTATCACAGTTCTTCTCATTTGTGGAATAGGAAGTCCATAGGTTTATCTGCTGAACACAAGTATTTGCAGACTGAGACTCATGAATTATGCACCCTGATAAGAGTTTGGTTTACAAATGACTTGTGATTAATTGTTGGGTAAATGATCCTACACACAATTTACTTCTGGAAAATGGAAGATAGGAAATTCTGCTCAGAAAAAAAGTAGAGACAGAAGAGTTCAAGTTTTCCACAGGCATTTTATTGCTGAATTTCTGTCACTGCAACCTAAGGAATATACTAGACACAGCAAAGACCAGGTAGACTAAAGATTTGTAAGAGCAAAGTTGTCAATTTGCTGCCCATTTCCAGCAACGCACAGGTACATTAGCACTAAGTTATGGCAAACGGCACAGTTGCTCTGTGCTTTATTAGCATGGTCCTCCCCTACCAGTTCATTTAAGAGGCAGGTTTTGTAAACAGTGTCATAGTCTCATAATTCTCAATTACTTTTGACTCACTATTAATTCCCTAAGTTGTCGGGCAAACACAAGAATCGCCATACTTCTACACAGTCTTCATGTTACCAGCTTCACGGAAAAATGGAGGCATTGAACGTGCATCCACCCATAATGGAGAGTAGGCAATAGAGTGTCCAGACCTGAGCCTCCATGTCTGCATGTGTTTTTCAGTGTGTATCCACGTAAATGGTTTTCCTTTATTTATTTTACAGGCTTAAGGTCTCAGAGTAAAAAGATTTTTGACGGGACTACAGTACAACTCACAAAACTTTGAATTTATCAATCAATACAGTTAGAAATTGTCACACTCCTCATAGGACTTTTCACTACTAGCTTTAAGCAAAATTATTTAGGATTTTAAGACATAATATCCATTAGGGAAAAAGACTGAATGACATATGAATGGAAAGGGCTTTTGAATCTTACAAGACAGCCATATTCATATTTCCCCAAAAAGCAGAACACGCTACTTTAGTCCACAAAAACTTTGGCATCCGTTCCCAATAACTTTCAGTGGTGCCTTCTAAACATGGAGCTATGAAAGAATATCTTTTTTTTCAGTGGTATCACACAAATTAGGCACCTTATCCCATTTGTTTATATAGTCAGGGAATTATCGCCCCCTTTCCTCAACATCTGACAGGATACTTCTGGCCAAATTAATCAACAGAGCTCCTCTGTTTCTGTTTCAGAACATTTTTGGACTATCAGATGGTACTGATCTAGAAAGTGTCACAAAATCCTATGGCTACCAGCCTAGGAGTCAAGGTCTAATTGTGTGGTCTTGAAAAGATAGCATTCCATAGCTAGTAATGGTAGTGTTAAAAGAGGTCCTGAGGACTGTTGATACAGTAGTAATTTTTCAAGAGCAAGTTTGACTAAAAATCCCCATAGCTCTTCATACAAACAAACACAGACAGAAGAATACCCAGGGGAAAAAGAATAAAGATTTGCATTACCTTCAACTTCCTACTTCCATACCACAACCTAAAGGACCAACTGGGTTGACATTCATCAACCTTTCCATATGAAGCTGTTCTGGTGTTGCTTATTTCAAAAGAAAAACTGTTCTGTATTAGAGTTCTAATGTAACACAGAAGTCATTTCAACAATTTGATCCCATACAAGTAAGAAAGGGCAAAAAACCTTTGAACATAGCTATGTTCAAAACAAACTCTTCTCTTACTACTTCAGAAAGAACTAGTTTGGGGCACAATGAAACCGATTATAATTCATGTACACATACATTTAAAGTGCGTGCATAAAGAGATATTTTCAGTTTATCCCATAACTTATTTATTTCATAGGCATGTGTATTTACTCCTTAAAGTATAAAAAATTGCATCATTAAAACTATTAAATGTCACTCAAGCACAGCCTTTTGTGTGTCTGTACTTTAGCATGTCAATCAAAAGCCATAACTCCCCAGCTACCTTTCTGCCTAAGAGGAGAACACATACATATCTGATAATGACATTTACAATACTGTGAAGGACTGAGTTCTAAATAGAGCTTTCCTCTAAAATTTAAGAGAGAGAAAGGTTCTGCTCCTGTTTTGTTCCCTGCTTCTGTCCCCATTCATCCAATGTCTTGGGAAAGGGTTTTTTCCTGCCTATTCTTTGCCACCTGGTGAAAAGGCTGGCAACCAGCCCTTCTTACAGTTTAAAGCCTTATCAAAGAGTGGATATTATTTGAGTGTTACTCTTACCATGTTCTTCAAAGAGGAAGAGAACATTTAACTTTATTTTTACAAAAAAATCTTTTGGCTGTGGGGATATGCTTTTCCTTTTCCTTCCTACTGGGCAGAACTGAATGTAGGTGAGATGGAATTTAACTTTCTTCATGCTCTGTGAAGTCATCATTTGCATAAGAAAGAACAGAAGAAAAATTATAATTCCATGTCCTCTTTAAGATTATTTTTTCACTTTTCTATGGCACTGCAATTTTGGAGAAAAGTATAAAACTATGGGTTTCCAGAGATAACAGTGTGCCAGAACATATGTCTGGAATATTTGTCTACAAGAAGGAAAGAGACAAAGTCTGCAGTTTTTAGTATTCCTCCTGTTATAACTCCTACCAAATTCCACTAGTTTGTCACATCATGCCACTTCTGTCATATCATCTGAGTGATTCCTGAATCTTTTAATAGTTGGAATTAAAGAGAAAATTAGAGGTGTAGTCCTACCTACTACCTTACCTCTTGCAGCAACCTGTGCTATTCTTTAAAGGAAAAACAAGTAATTAAGACTGTATCGGGGCAGAGAAGGCAGTAAGAAGAGGGAGAAAGCTGCAAAGAAGGGTATGAACATTCTTATGTCAACATTGTATCCATTTTGACAAACATTATTCTTCATGCTTATATCTTAAGTTGCTAATAGCACACAGAAAAACAAAGTTAAGCTTTTGCTATCATAGTAACTGGATGATTAAGATCTGTGTTCCGAAAACAATTCAGAATAAATACTACTACTGCTAAAATAGCTATGCATCTACAGGTTTTGTGAACTTTTGCAGTCTTCCTTATTTCTAAGATATCAAGTTCCCTATTTGAATGCAGTGTCAAACTGTACCAAAAAAGGCAGAAGGAAACAGCAGCTTCCTGAACCCCTCTTGACCTGTGGAATTTGTCATTTAGGATGACAGAACTCTCAAAAGTCATTAGGGGAAAAAAAACAAAACAAAGCAAAACAAAACAAACCAAACAAATAAACAAAAACAAGGGGGAAAAAAAAAAAAAAAAAAAAGAAGAAGAAAAAGCAAAACATAGGAATGTCTTTTTTTTCCAAAGCATATCATGAGAGAGTGATGTGCTGGCTGCTGTAAATATTTGAGTCTCTTTTGTTCTCCCATTCTGCAGTGAATTTCAAGTGCATTTGAGAAGTCTTTTCTTCCCTGGAAATGAGGTCCCAGGACTCCTAAAAAAAACCAGTCTGCTTGAAGTGCAACCTCTAATCCCAAGAGAAAATTCCATCATTTTCAAGTGAAAGAGTAGGTGAATGTGGAGGTAACTTAGTGCATCTGCCACAGCACAGCATTTAGGGAGTCCAGCTATACATAAAGAAAATGAAAACTGTTGTTCCTGCACAGTACTCCTAGCACCTCCATATCAGCTTGTGGCGTTTGCTGACTACAGAGAAATGTTTCTTGTCCCAAAACTTTTCCTCCTTACTTGTTCACACACTACAAAACTAAAGCCATATATTTAAGGTTCAATTGCTTGGAGCAGGGAGAAAATCTGATTATTTTACAGCCTTACTTGTTGAACAATTTATATTTTAAGAGGACAAAACCCCTGCATTAGTGTGCGGTGTTGGTACATTGAAGTATATCATCCTACCAGAAGCCCCAGAAGTTTCAAAAGACTTTTAATTGTGTAAAAATTAACTATTAAAGAAATGTGTTTAGGTCTGTGATAGTGAGGCACCTAATAATGCTGTTATTAATGAGTTCTTCATATTTTTATAGTACTATGATCATTATCAGAGTGGTTTTCATTACACCATATGACTGGTATAGCATATGACTAGCATAAACTGACATATTTTTCACGAGAAAATAAGGCCTGAGGGATTCTTTACCACACTTTTTATAGTTAATATTTTCTAGAGTTCCTTTCAGCCCCTTCTATCATTTTCATTGAAGATTTTCCTTCGCCAGTAGTTAATCAGGAACTAAGCTTCAAAACCAACCAACCAACCAAAAAAACTTCACAGAATCTTACTTTTCTTTTTGACTTCAATTAAGTTATTAAGGATGAAAATTTTCTAAATAGAATTTTATAGCAGAAACATCGAAGTGAAGCTTAAAAAAGTTTTAAACAGCAGTCCTCTTTTAGCTTTACTCCTAAAACAATTTTATTTTGATGCAAGTTTTTTTATAACCTCAGTTCACAAGTTAACTGAGACATTTAGTTAGTCTGTCTTCAATTACACCAACAAGGTGTTTTATAGAGCCCAGCTGCTTCATCAAACCTGATAGCTGGTTATGATATTGTTTTGTGTGTCTGATAGCTAGTTATGTTATTGTTTTGTGTGTAATGTTGCTCTTTAAGGAAGGAGAAAATTTTATTAAATGGCAGAGGAGATCCTACGTTTTCAGGTACCCTTTTTTCCCCTTTTTTTTAAATGCAGCAATTTTTGGCCTGAGGTTGTAAGTATCATGAGAAATACTCATGGACAAATTTCCATAAACTTTCAGGATAAAACTGAAAAATAAAAGCTGAAATAACTATGATACTGAAATAATACTGTTTGATATCAAATACATTATGTAAACCTCCACTTACTCCTTTTATCTGTTCATAACTACTTAAAAGTGGGCTTGTAGAACATGTTAAGACTATATGAGACTGGAAGAGTGAGTCCTGAAGAAGATCTTAAAAAATGTGTGGAAAATAGCCTTATGAGTAGTAAACAGTGACTTCTATAAAAGTATACTTTGTGTTGTTTCTATTAAGAAGTTATTTATTTGCTATGAAGGATCAACCGTACAAGAAAAAAATACTGAAAGTGTCCTTCTTTCAATTAGGAAAAAAATGTTAGTACTCGACAGATTGTATTCTTTTGCTACAGTAGCATCAAGAGTTTTTCCTGGCCAGGGCTAAGCAGTCTGAATCCCTAACCATTTCTTGACATAACTTAGTAGTGTTCATATACTAAAAAGGGGAAAGAAACTATTAAAAGACCAAGTCTTGGTATTGCATAGTTCCACAGTCTGAATCTATAAACCTTCATCCTGACCTACAGTCAACAAGGTCCAAGTATCACCATTCAAAAAAGGAGAAAAGTCAGACTTTTATGACTAAGACACCCAGAGAAGAAAAAGGAAAAAAAACCCCAACACATAAAACTATGGTTTTTATAACTTAATATTAAGATGGAAGGATAAAGGTGGCAAGGTTGTTTAGGGTTATATGAATATGAGAGCAGGAAAATATATTCCATTACTTCACCAGAGCTGCAGAAGTAAATGTCAGCGGAAATTATGTATGTTCCACACTTCATTCTTTCAAACTCTTCAACCCAGTGCACCTTACTAAGTGAAACAAGGGTGCATGGAACCATACAAATTGGTACTAATAGGCTTATGCCAGAATTTAAAATTGTAGCTCACCATGGAGTATTTGGGATACATTTACCTCAATAAAATTTTATGGTACTTCAGTGATAACTGTGTTAAACTCTATAAACAGGGCAACATAGGGAAGATACTCCAGCAAGCAAATAGCAGAAAAGTTATAACTTTGATTGCCTTACCATTTGAACCTTTGTCATAGAGTTTACATGTTATCAAAACATTCTTTCATCATATACAGCAGTTCAAAGTGCTGCAAATAAGGCTGTAGTTCAGTTAGTTAATCTGGGACCATGATATTTTTATGTTTACTTTTGTTTGAATGCATGTTCTTGTGCCACAGGTAATGTTTTGGTGCAGTACTTTTCCCTTTTAATAGGAGAAATTAATGTGTATACTTAGTTAACTGTGTTCTTACAACATATATTTTGACTTAAAGAAAAACTTTGCAGTCGTATGAATGATGTTAGTGTTTTGTCCCTAAACAGCAGCTTGTTAATTTTCACTCAGCACATGCAACTGGTTTTTGTTGGGTTTTGTTGGTTTTTTTTTCTGTGTGTTTTTTTGTGGTTTTTTTTTGTTTGTTTGTTTGTTTGTTTTAGTTTGTTTTGTTTTGTTTAATACCCTTGAGTTGAAATATTATTATTGTGTTAATAACTTAAATGCTTTATTAGTCCTGGGTTAGGGAGAATAGCTGAAATTCTGCCACAGTAATATCAATATTCTGTTCTTACAAAGTAACACATATTAAGTGAAAGGTGTTCATTTACATTCGGTATAAGCCCTTTACCAGAAAGAATGAACAAGTGAAGTTTAGCATCTTTGCTAATGGGAAAAAAAAAAAAAAAAAAAAAAAAAAAGAAAAGTATTTTATGAAACAATTTTACCATGCAAGTGAAAAGCCATTTTGGTAATGAACTGATAATTCTTCCACAATATTAATCTCAGTGGATGCCAAGTGAAAGGCTACGTGCCCTGAGAAACCCAAAAGGAAAGCAGAAAGAATTATGTCTACAGAATAATTGATAAGTTTATATCTTTGATTTCTGCTTGAGTGCTGTGCAGAAACAAAATCCACCATTTATTGCTGCCACTTTTCTTGAACAAAAGCCTGTATTTTTCTTACTCTCCCATGCCTAGGTTATACAACACGGGATTATTTTTTTTTTTAGATAAAGGTCTACTGGGTATATAACGAGTCCTGAGAAAAGGACAGTTCCAAACAATCAACAGAACATTGTCTGCTTTTGTATCTTCTTACATGGCCTTCAAGGTGTGTTGTAGTGTTCCAGTTCCCAGCTGATGGGAACAGCCATAAAGGCAATCCGGTAAACATACTGACAAAGATGGGTATCTACTTAGCAAGGAGCTCCTGAGGCTTCCCTGAGGAGCTCAGCACTCTGGTGAACTCAACAGGAGTCCGAGATGTCCCTGATGAGCTCAGCAAGAGAGCAGGACATCCCCGATAAGCTGACTGGGAGCTGAGATGTGCTTATTAAGGTACAGCTGGCAGAACAAAGAAACTGTGATGATGACTAAAACCAGGAACTGATGTCCTACACCCACTTCCATATCTACACCAAAACCATATAAAATGCAACTTGCTGTCTACCCAAGATGAGCTTCTCTACAGGTGATCTCCTGGAGAGATCAGCCCCTCTCCAGGGATGCTTGGCTGACTCCAAACTCTGTGATGCAGAGTGTCTCTGAAAATAGACTTTTCTGCCCCACTCCTGGGAGCAGTTTGATAAGTGCTCTATTGGTAACACCTCACATAACACATTTAGCTGTGCATATAGATAAAATTATCATAAGCATGTACTTCCTTTCTAGTGATAATTCTGTTGTAACTTGTTTTATATACATATAAAATACTTATGTAGATTACATGTGTGTGTGTGTATATATATACATACCTGCTTTACTAATGCTCATTTTCTAGTAAACTATAATATATACTTAGTTTACTAGTAGTAATTTGCAATAACGAAATTTACAGAAACCCAAACCTCTGTGTTTTTATGTATTGTGGAATTCTGAGCACCCCACTATCATGATCTCACACACCTGCATGTCAGGTAATCCTTGTAGGCTGTGACTGTGATCATTACACCAGTATCCAGTCTAGTATTCTAAACCCTTGAATTATTGTGTGTGTTTGGGTTTCATTGTGGTTTTTCTTTCCTGTGGTTCCAAAATAAGATATAATATTTGTTGGTGCTGTTTCTCTTTTGACTGCAGGGTGGAGAAAAGCAGGCAACAAAGCATGTATTTAAAGAAATAGTCTAGATGAGATGTGAACATTACCCGTGTTGAATTGAGAAAACCTTGGCAGAAACACACTGATATGGAACCACTCTAGAAAAAAATTAAACTAAAAACATATTATCTGCTGATGTTATATTACAAAACTGGAACTATTAAGGTCCATCTGTCTGTAGGGCTTTTAACTTGGATTTATTTTATTTTTTTAGTCTGTCTAAGGTAGGTAAACAAATATTGAATAAATAAATGGATAAAAAGATTAAAGCAATGTTTGGGATGGATAGGATTGATTTTTGGAAATATTTATTTTCCCCTATGGTACCTAATTCCATCCTACTTCAACACACAGCAAGGTTCAAAATTCTTCACAGCTGACTGATTTCACAAATAACTCTTGTGAAATTTAAAAAAAAAACCTTCACAAAATAATAATAAGGTGGCCTGCTATTGTAACTCAGTTTCTAAGGAACAGAATTAATTGAAGTGACTATGTAAGAATCAAAATTTTAACCCATTGGCTGCATTTTACTTACAAAAAGTGAAAGTGACATCTTTTCAAATATTTACAAAAATTTCCTTCTTGTATTATTTAGTAAAAATTGTGTTTTATAATGATTCACTTGTGATACAAATTATTTAATTTTCTTACAATTTTTTTGGTATAAATCAGAAGAGGATCCATTGTAATTAATGTATTTGTACAATTGGGAAAGAAATATTAATGCTGAACAAGGCTTTCTACACCAATAGGGTGCAGATGAGCCTTAAAAGTTGTTTGGTTTTATTTAGACTTTTATGTGAAGTCAATTGCAGGCTGTAATGCACTTTTCATTAATTGGGGGGGGGGGGGGGGGCTATCTTTTAGGTTGGTGGTACTATACCATGTGTACTTTACAGCACTTTGATGAAGGAGAGCAAAAGCAGGCAGGACGAATACTGATGATCATCAGAGGCATGTTTTAGCATCTAAACCAAAACTGAAAAGGCCTTCAAACAGTTATCTACAAGTTGAAGCTATAACAATCTTAAAAGAATGTCCATTGAGGTGTGTATTAGCACAGAGGAAAAGCAGATCAATAATAGTCAATTTGGTTTCTTTTTTACCCATAACTTTTCCATGAGCAAAAAAGAATTTCCAGTCTGTCATCCTTCTACTGGTTGAAGTAGATACTTTCAGAGTGCATCAAACACAGTGCATATAAAGCTGACTTGGATGGAAAATGAAAACAGCAAATTGTTCCCACCATTGGTAATGTAAAATAAAAGGGTAAATGATTACAGAGAAATGCTAACAGAAAATATTTTAAATATATGTGAAGTACAGAACACTTTCAAGAAAGATATTTTTATTGAGATATGTAAATCAAAGTCAATTTTGTTGCCTATTTTCAACTTCTATTCATCACAATGGATAGAACACACCAAAAAAAAGACAGATTTAAAAAAAAATATATATTCACCTACCTATCATTGTTGGACAGTATTCTTCACCCTTCCTTTTGTTTCTTTTTTTAACAAAGAGTTATCAAAATATTAATGAGAGGGGGTTTTGTTATTTTTTTTGTTTACTTTCTTTTATTTTTCTGTAAGACGTGAAACAATTTTCTTTTTAGGAGTTGTATTAATGTAGTTTGTTGTAGTTGACAAACTCTTTGCGAAGAGACATTATTTTAAATGTTTCTTTAAATAGTCACCAATCAATTCTGAATGACAAATAAAAATGTAAGACTCATCTATGGTTTGTTGTGGGTTTTTTTTTTCCTTATATTAAAATCCAATTGAGTAAATCTCTAAGTTACAAATATTTCATAGAGTCTAGACATTCCAGTATTCTAGAGGCTAGGAAACAGGTAGCCTCTGCTGAGACATTGTAATAGAAAGCTACCTCTCTTTCTCTGCAGGTACATTTTTGTTCAAGTCATAGTAACATTTGACAGGAGATGAAAAAAACCCCACATTTCCATAAGATCAATAATAATTTTATTTTAATTTTATGAAGTCTTTAATAATGTAAATAGGTGACATTTTAAAAAAGGAGAATTAATAATTTATGTTGCAAAAAGAAAAGCACTTTATACTAGTACATATTTGTGAATTATTGCACAAGTCATAGATGGCATAAATACATAGGTAAATGTACCAGAATATATTAATTTATGTTTAAGCAAGAAAGAGCTGCAATCCTATTTTTGTTTTGGCCTTCCATGTTTCTTTCAATAATGTGATGTTAACCGAGTCACATGGTGAATAACAGAAATACAGGATCAGAGCACGATATCTTTGAACATTCTAGTGGTAACTGTTTCGTGAAAAATACCACCCATTGTGTAAGCTAAATGATATTGATGTAAGAATAACACCTTAAAGGTTGGAAAAGCTACTGTTTCTTTGTAAACCATAGAAATAAGTGAGCAGGAGGAGTGGGAGGTGGGTGGGTTACATTAGTGTCTTAGCATGCTTTTTGTGATACAGATCGACAATCCCCATCTTCAAGGTAGTAGGCATTTCCCCACAGATCAACAGAAAATTTTCTGCCCACCTCTGCTGGTGCACAGATCACAGCTGAGGTATTTACACTCATGTTTAAAACAAGAAGAAAAGAAAGAGGGAAGAAAGACATTTTGGAAGCACAACAAGAATGAGGGAGTTTTACTACAAGTACTTAAAATAATTTCTGATTCTTTCTGACACAATAATTTCCTGGAGCAAGTTCAAAAAGGTCTTTCTGTTTTTTAGTCATGCCCTCTGTTGAAGACCTTGTTTCATGAAAATGCAATTTGAAGTGGAGTTGAAAGCAAGGGGAGAAGTAGATTAAATGAATGTACTTGTTCTAAATAGAAACAGTGGTGATATGGAACTCCATTCATGATTGTTTTCCAATATAGAACCGTTACTAAAGTAACAAATGACCAAAAAAATAGCATTTGAAAATCTTAATAACAGGTAGAATTTCTTCCATTAAAGCTTTATCGCCCTATCTTTCTTGTTTATCAGCAAGACATGGAGAGTCTGTTTTTCCTAACAGTAAGATAAGCACTTCTGTTGTTCATTGACTGTCTTCTTCCATTTGAAATGATGAGCTGTTCATTATATGTCCACAAGATATGTAAATCAAAGGAAGAGGTGATACCAAAGGAAAATACATTTCAAAATAAAGAGAATTCCAACTTGATAGTGTTCATGAAAGAGAAGAAAAAGTACCACTCAAACATATACCTGGTTGAGGATGGTCATAAAAATCATGCTGCTGCTGAGTAACAGGTTTTGTTACTTTTACCATAGTAACAGATCTCTTAAGATATTCACACTGCCTCCAGATTTTTATTACATTTCAAAAAAGCCTCAATCTGACCTCCCTTTCTAACTTTATATATGCAAGTGTTTTTAAACATACAAAACTAGTACAGTGTTACCTAAATTATAACAGTTAGAGTATTGCCCTTAGTTCTGTGTAATTTCACAGAATAATCAACTGTGCTGAAATGCAGATTTATTAGGGATCCTTGTCCTCTTCTGTTAATTGAGCTGCTCTCTTAAAAAAAAAAAAAATAAAAAAAATTAAGCCCTTTTAAGTTGGGAGAAGGAAAAAAAGCTGGCATCAAAGCATACTGTTCCCAGCAGACAGTCAGGTGAGCTGTCTGCATTCACTGTTGCCAACTTTTGTTCTGCTGTAATGATAGAAGAAAGTACATTCACAGACAAGAAACAATTGGCACTTTCTTACTGTAGTCAACTAATTGTGTGGGCTCTTCTGTGCTTTATCTATTATCTTTAATCAATGAAATCTCGAGGTAAAGAGAATGGTAAATAACAGAGATTGTTGCTGGAAGTCAATTAGTCACAAACTGGCCATAAAGAGGTCATTGTTCATCAGCGATCTGGAGTGACAGTAAGGTTCATATCCATTGGAATAGTCCTATGAGGTTTGAGTGCTGTTGTTCTCACTCTGGAGATGTGAAAGGAAAATGTCTTTTAAAGAAAAATTCTCTGCGATATTTAGTTCTGACAAAACATACAATTTTATAAAAGCAAGAACAAATATCTGTAAAGGATCTTAAATATGACAATAAAATTTTTAAACACAACAGTACTGACACAAGACCTGAAAAGTGAACAGAATTTCTTCTTTGTGTGCTTGCTCTCTGCAGCTCACAGCTCTTCGTAGCACCCTCTCTGCTGGCGAGTTTCTTCCAGCTCTGTTTCATACTGGGTTCAAATGCTAGAAAATAGATCTCAATGCTCCTGATTGGGCACAACTGAAGTGAACATCACTGTCATGTCAGTGGGATTCACTATGTAAAGTTCCAGATAACCAGCCAATGTTAGGAATATCCTAGTCATATGGCAACTGAAACAGCGCCATGAGTGCTATTTGTAGTCTATCCCTTGACTACAATTTGCACAGGTAGGGTCAAGAGCAACCTGCTGATCTCTGCAGAACAGTATTGTTAAATGAATTGTATAACAAGAAAAATGTTAATGTACAAACAGAGCAGTTGTTATGTTAGTGGCTTATCAAAAAGTCAAATAACTTCTTATTTTTCACTTCATTTTCCTCAGATCTTCAGCTTGGCCTCACCAGTACCATATTGATATTCAGTTACTTGTTGATTGCAGCAGGATGGTCACACAGTGATATTGTCACTTTGGCATTTGCTTCATGAGAAGTTATACATGGTGAAGATTTCTGGTCTGAACTTCAATTGAAGAGGAGTCCTATGTCAATAACCATCTAATGGTTTCAAAACAAGTAAAATCAAACTCCTAGAAGGTTTAAACACTGAAATATTGAAAACAGCAGATGTCTAGCTTGATCGCTAGACACAGCTCTAATTCAATGACTGAACAAAGCTGAGGAAAGTGAGTTGGAATGAAAAGTCCTGAGCAGCCATATGTAGCACCTCATCAGAGGTTTCAGCTATAGTGCACATTATTTATTAAACTGTCGATCTGCCATAACTAGAATAGCATTAGATTGAGTTCCACAGCCACCAGCTCAGGATCATCTGGGAGTGCTGTATCAGTAAGTCTTGAAATCATTATCCAGATGCTTCAGGATAAGACAGTGGCTGCCAGTGAAGTCAGTGATAATTCTGACTAATTCTGACTAAATACGGACATCTTTTTTTTCTTTTCACACCAGAGCAACTAGTAATCACCATATGGAATAAAGTAACAATAGATTGGGAGTTTAAAATGGAAATGTCATCCATCCCTACAAGCATGATAGTGACAGTGAAAACCACTGTGGTCTGTAGTTTCTCTCAGGTTCTGGAAAATGTCGTTGACAGAATAGCAATCAGCAGAATCTCTTGGAAAGAGTCCTCCCTAAAGGTAATCTGACTGGTGAAGACCAGACTGACAGGATTTTCTGCTCACAGACAAAATCAAGGAAAGTTCAGAGAATAAAGTCAAGGTCTATGTATGCTTCTTTCCTCTAACAAAATTAATTAGTACTGGGATTCTGTGAAAACATCTATGGACATTTCTGTCCAGGCAAATCAATGGCTACTTTTTTAAGATGGTAAGTTTCGGTAACAAAGGTGAAATGTTAGAACCATTTTTTTACCCAAAATGGGACCAGACAAGGCAGTATTCTTAGACAGGTTTAATTTATCATTTTGTGGGTTTAAGCATGGGTTTCATATGCATATTATGTGAAAGTATGTTACTCATTACAAATGGTTTCACCTGAAAAGAGTCTTATTGTTGGTAGAAAGCACGTTAAACCAATAGTAAGTATTAAAAATTGAGGACAATTCTAATACCACAGCAGTGTGTGTTGAGGGAAGCATGCCTGAAAATGGAGTTACACAGAGGACAGCAAAATCCAGTACAGTTACTGGGCAAAGCAGCATAGTTGGAATGGAAAAAATCTGGCTTCAAATGAAAGTGAGTACCGTGCAGTTGTTTTTACCGCTTCTCTTTATATCTGTGTCTTTTTTTAGAGCTGTCACATCCAATGTCTCAGCCAGTCACCCATCAGCTCTCTTCATGCTCTTGGTACAACATGGTTAAATGTCTTGAATATTGAGTCTCAGAGCATTGCCTATAGCTGGTATCAAAGCAATGCTCCTGTGAGCTGAGCTGCACTAGACATCTGGTGCATATATCAAATAACTAACCATCCATAAGCATTTTGTATGGACAGTTTAAATACAATGAATGGTTAAGACTGACCCATTAAACATTACTGAGACATTCTCAAGGTAAATCTTCAGTCATATAACATCAGCCTCACAACATGAGATACAATTAAAGGTCATCTGCTATGGCAGAGAACATATGCTGATGTTATCAAACATATGGGGGGAAAAAAAAAGAAAATTGCACTGAACTAAATGCAACAAAATAAAATAAGGATAGTGTGTACAGGATCTGCCACATCCCCAGCTGTGAGTGTCCTGCAAAAATTTAACAAAAATCCCACAAGTAAAACTGGTCATTTTTTTAAGTTGACAGGAGACTTCTTTTGACAGTGTAGAATATGCCATCAGTTTACATACCTTATCAAAACCTCAAAAATGCTAGTGTCATTATGAACATTATACAAGCAACACTACACTACCAAAACAAACAAACAAGTAATTAATTGCAAATGATACCTACTGAAACACAGGAATCCCTAACAAAGTTTCCCATAAATCTCTTTTTTTTTTTCCCCAGGAATTTTCTTTAGGGAAAATTACCCCTTGAGTGTACTGACATAAAGAGATTATTTCTAACAGCCAGAAAGTATATCATTTGTAAATGTAACAGCTTTGTCATCACTTTCACAGATGTTTGCAAATCTTAGTTGTCACAGCTGTTTGATGGGTATTCTCACCTTCTGGGGCCCAAACAACTGAACTGCACTTCAAATTCTCCTTCTCTGTCATATGGCGTGATACCGCATGGTGTCAGAAGCCGTGAGGGTGGACACATCCATGAGAAAGGTGACCTGGGACCGTGGGTGACAGCATGGGGGGCAGGGTAGGGATCTCACCCAAAAGAGGTCCAATCCCACAGTACTTGAACAAGGAGAGCAGAGAAAGATCAGTGACAGTAACCGAGGACAGAAAAGGTCCTGGGGTGGCTGGGGAGGGCCATGGGGACAGGCACAGGCCTAGCCAAGGCAGCAGGTGGGGGTCTGGGCCAGTGAGGAGACGTCATGGCACAGGCAACCCTACAACGCAACCCGGGCGAGGGCCGGGGCAAAGGGCCTGAGCTCCAGTGCAGCTGCTCAACCAGGAGGAGAGGCCCACAGAGGTTGTTCCCAGACCTTGTCCAAGGCCACCCCACAACAGAGCTGGCCCTCACCACCCAGATCCCGGCCCTGGGAGGAGGAAAGAGGTTGCAAAGCCCGTTGGTGCATGCTGGAGCCTGACACATGGCTGCTTTTCTGACCTAGATGGGACTTGAACCTTTACCTCACTGTAATCCCAAATGAAATGTTCTTGCTTTTGGGAGGTTTACAGGTAGGCCAAGATTCTTCATTACTGGAAGCAGAAAGTAGGAGGTGTGACTGTGTGATTCCATCACTCACGCGAGTGTGAATCAGTTAGTTAGTTCTGATTATTATCAATTCATGTAAAAGCTGTCACCCAGTATCATAAGCCTGCAGAGACTTAAAGTACTGAGACCTAACACTGCCTGCCTCCACTAGAAATAAATTTGTATCCCTGAGAAGATCCATTAAGGGAAAAGTGATATGAGAAAATTAGATGCCTTGAATATAGTCTGTATTGAATATGAGAATGTGACCAATCTGCTCCATCTAACATAACAGATTGTTTGCTCAGGTTCTTTTTAACTTCATCCAGATGTATCTGAAGTGCATTTCTTGGCTATCAACTGTGCTTGTTTGGTGTGTGAAAAACATCTCCCACGTTCAGAATAGAGCACACAGACACACACACACACCCCCCGCCCCGATAGCAGCAAGAGGGACCCTCCTGGAGCCTGTTTCCCTCTGCCTTGAAGGTCTTCTTAACAGCATGGATTAGTCTAGAAATACGGGACCAAACTCAGTCTCATGGACTATATGTAGATGTATTTCTACTAAATGCACCTCAGATGTTCCCAATAATTCTATGTGTAGACAAATAGTGACCCAGACCTTGAATTTTCAGTTCAGTTTTAGTTTAGGGCTACCAAAGGAATAAATAGAACACTGAAAAACTGAGCCAACACCATCCATTTTAAATTCCTTCTGTACATCTGAATTTGATGCCTCTTTGTCTGAACCTTATAAAATCTTTATATGCTGCATACAGGGTTAGGTTATGAACACAGTGGAATGTCTTGGTGTGACTGATCACAGAGTCATAGAATCATTTAAGTTGGAGAAGACCCTTAAGATAATTGAGTCCAACTGTTAACGCTACCAACTGATGGCTCAGATGACAATGAATTTCAATGCTGATTAAAATCCAGTCAAAAAAATCCATCAAAAATTGGTATATTTCAATGAATAGCAGTCTTAATATAAGTTTTTGATGACTTACAAAAGTCACATTATACAATAAGTAATTGCCTACAAAAACATTGTTTAGAAATTGAGAGGATAATGGAATTATCAAATATATATAAGAATAGGTCAAACTGTTATACCTTCTCATTAGATACTTAAAGGGTTTGGGGGGCTTTTTTCCTTGATCAGATATTGTGTACAGAGGATTTCACAAAGTTTTCAGGAAAGCTTATCAGCTAGTGCACAGAATCAGATTATTGTTGATTAACTTAAAAGTGATCTTGAAAAAAATAATTTGTTGTTCAAACCCATGATTTATTCCACATAGGATGGGGTGGGGACAAAGCTGATTCCCCATAATGAAAGACTGTTTCTTAGGTATTCAAACTGTAATTGAGAGATGCCTGAGGAACAAAACTTCAAAACAAAATCTAATGTACAGCATCCTTGATAAAATATCTTGTAGTGCAGTTCCATTGAATGGCAATCTGTTTATGAGACCTGAATCATCTTCACCATAGAGCGAGCAGTCATCAATCGCTCTCCTTGTTGAAGTTTCATAGCTTAAGCACTGAATAATCAAACAGGCCATTAAAAGTGGTGTTTAATAATAACTATTTGAAAAGCTCATCTGAAAGCAGATAGTGCTTCTGTGTGACTGTCTGCTTTATATATGCCCCAGTATCAATATACTGTGAGAACAGCATATGGTTTCTTTGATGGAAAGTAATGGAAAATGACAGACTGTTTGAAGATGCTGTGGTGCCAATTTCATGAATAATGCATTAGGGTACCAGGTATAATCAGTGCAGTTTAATAGTCTGCAGCCTCCAGAGATACAGCAGCAGCATACAGAGGAATTATCCTTGTACCAGGACCACCTGACACTTATCTCTTTTCCTTGACTTTATTTGATAAAACTACACTAAAATAAAGTCTTTAAAAAGGCAGAGTCAGAACCAAAAATGTTATGTCCCGAGTCAGAATTAATTTAGTATACATGTGCTGTGTGATTCCCCTTTTAATAATAAGCACAATTTTTAAAATACCTTTTCTCTGTTTTTAAAATGAACATAGGTTTTAGAGCTTCAAATTTTAGAGGAAAAGCAATCTTATGGTTGTCATTCATGCATTGAAACCATTTTCCATTTTGTACAAATGAGTTTATGTCATTTGAAATGATGCAGCACATTACATATACACCAAAATGTTTTTAAATTTAATTAGTTTCCTATACCAAAAATAAGTATAAGACTAATTTACAAAAATCTGTCTTGCAGAATGCCGGTAAAAGATTTTACATGAAGCATGTACTGATTTGTGTTTAATGGTCATAGAAAAGCTCTATGAAAGAGATTTACACTTAGGCACACGTAGTCCTCTTTGCATTTGGGTCTTACATTACAATGACACAACTCCACAACAATGAATATAAGTTAGAGTAAATAACTTGGGACACAGGGTTTTGGTCCTTCTATTTCTACTTTTACTCAAGGAAAGATGCCTATGTTTCTGAGTTAAAAGTTCAATTTTCTCCCTGACAAATGAGCTACAGTGATGTATGTCCAAGTTTCATCTTTATGAATCTGTTCTGCTTGCTATATATGTGCATCTGAAAAGCCATCTTGACAGATCTCATTTTTAAAAAAATTCATTGTGGCTTTTGAAACAGCATTCTACTAGTCAGCTGGGCAGTGAGTGGTAGCTTCATATATGTGTAAATATATACTCGTCTACATTCATGTGTATTCATATACATACACATCCTACAAATGAGAAAAAAAAAAAAATGAAATCTAGGCTAGGTTAATGTAGGAAATGCTTTGAGAAAATAAAATAAGGTGATCAAATGGTGATAAAGTCAGCTGACATAAATAAGTTGCTATAGAACACTATTGCTCATGAAATGAACTGTTCTATGTTATGATAATCTGTTCTGGTCTTTCCACCCTTTCTTCATTGCAGTTATAATTGCATGTATAATTACTGCATGGCTTGCAGCTCTTAGCAAAACAAGTATATGCAAAAATGCATTATAACATGTTGGGACCAAAATACTGTATTTTCATTGTATAGCAACTTCAGAATATCTAGGTTTTTTAACTATGAATACCTAGCAATAAAACCCAAATAGTGTCAGTCATTATTAGAAGTGTGATGGTTCTTACGCTAGAAGCATTTCTTATTCTTCCAGTTAGCAAAAATCTTGTCTTGTAAAGGGGAATATATTTGAGCATGGAAAATGTAAGTTTCTGGTTCCTAAACTGGTCCTGGGAAGTATATATTACACTTTCCATAACCTGGGAAATTTAGCATACAAGAAAGATAAATTCTGTAACCACCTGCCTTTCCTTGCAAGGTTTTTTCCTATGGACTGTGTGAAGACATTAGGATCTTTTGGCTACCAAGATGGTTTGAACCCATCCTCTTATTAAAACCTCCCTTGTCAGTCCCATCTAATACTCAAGACCCCTCTATCGTTTGTAGGTCAGCCATTACTGGCAGAGTTGTAGCAGATTTTTATTGTCATTGCTTGCTTTCTTGGCCATAAAGATTTTATAATGCTAGAAAGTTCTGCTGTGTTCCAACCACAATGAAAATCATAGCAGATACAGTAAATCATAGCAGATACAGAAGTGATTGTAGGCCTAGAGGAGTAGGTTTTGTAATAAAATCTCCTCATGGTTTAGTAGATCCAGAATAAGTGCAATATTCTTTATAAACTACTCTTTCTGCTGGATTAAGAAAATAAAGCAAAGCAACAAGTGACAGAGTGAATCATTTCCCCGTCTATTGGACTGGTTCAATGTCTGAACTTTTAAAAATACTCCAAAATTGTACCATTTGCCTGAACTTACTCAAATGTAACAAAATAAATGCCCAGCCTACAGAGTATCAACTGTCACTTCCAATGCTGTCACAGTGGCATAAAACTGGTGCAATGAATAGTTAGTACCAGAATAGCTGATAAAAGTTTAATTATGATCATCCACTTGGTATTCATACTTATTTAGCACATGTCCTCCCTCCATATGCTGTGCATGAATATCAGAAGAAGTGTGAGTGCAAAGAATAATCTAAGAGATTTCATGGGAGCATGGAGTTAAACACAGGGAATTCTTCCAGGTCAAGTTTAAGCATGGGGTCAAACTGCAGCAGTTTACATGTGCAATAGATCAAGAGCTAAAATAGCCACTACATTTTGGAGTCTGGGGATGTGATTAGAGAAAATGGTTTTCCTAGGGCAACTCTAAATCAGTCACTTATAAGATATTTTGAAAATATTGTGTGCAGAAATGACTATTGAAACTGTATGGTCTCGTTGCCTTAGAATGACCAGCAACAAGAGAAATTCCATGCACATGGGACTGCATTTGATGAAACCCCCTGCAAAAAAGATGTATACCCACCTACAACACTGTTACATAAAGTTCCAGGCATAAATAACAGCAGAGAAGAAAGTAGATGTCTTCTGATTGCTGAAGATTTACCAACCCACTTGCAGCAGACTTCCCTCCTGTCAAGTGTGCTGAGGTGTGCAATACCATGTGGACCACTTGTCCGTATGATGTGGACGTTGCCGATCCACGCTGCCAGCTTGAGCCTACCTCAAAGATTGGCATTCTGTGGTTGTGGGATCATAAAACATCAAGGGAAATTCTTCAGGTCTGCCTCTCTACGTGGAAACTTACAGCTGTAAGCAGAGGCCAGAAAACAGTTCATGACATACCCACCGGAACTGATATGGGGATTAGGACTCCTTTCACATCAAGCACATCTTCGGTCAATGCAGTGCAAGTGTTAACAATTCATAGACAATTAAATTGTGGTCAGAACAGCTGTGGGGACCTCATATGCCATACTTCGGTGGGAGGTAAAAGACAGCCTTTTGGAAAGCCCTTGGCAGTTCTGAAGACAGATGTGGCAGGAGTGTATGGAGAAGCAATAATTTTTCAGAACAGGCCAGCACCAAGAGCTCCAGCAGAGCTGAGTAGCCAGCTGGCTCCGGTGGCTCTTACACAAACACACACACACACGCACACACACATGGTAACAATGGCTCCAAAAGTAAATCTAATCCTGATGGAGATCAGAGTATCTCTTCAGGAAACTATAACTCATGCAATCTGAAACATCTCTGACATTCTTCCATCTGGGCAACTCAATAGTCCTCCAGAAACTGGAAATATTGTTATCTGCTCTGCTCAGCATCCTGAGTTAGTTGTTGCCTTAGCTTAGTGTCCTTTTTTTTTTGGCTTTACCTTCTCACTTCTGTGTTCCAGGGCAGACACAGGACAGATGGCCTGACTAGCTTCTCTTTCCAATTTCTCCTACAGCAGGGAGGAGATTGGATGGGAAGAGCAGTGCAGCAGTTCCTTTATCACCAGAAAAATGTGTGGAGAGATGAAAGGCCTTAAAGATCTATGAAGACACAATGAACTTCTCTGTTGCTTGTACAACAACCTCTCCACTGCCCCCTGACTCTCAAGGGCAAAGATTTCCGTAAGGAGCGCAGACATAGACTCATTCCTTTGTTGACCATCCCCAGGGATGACTGTTTGAATAAGAACTGTGAATAGGATGATTCATCATCTGATGAATATCCCTTATGCTTTCCTTCTCACTGTGGCATAGAGACCACAGCTGCAAGGGCAGCACAAGAGGGCTCAGCTGCCAAAGAAATTCCAGCAAAGAGAGGATTTAAAGAGACTGGGTTGAGTAATGCTAAGGAGAGAGTTGCCAAAGAAAGATGACTGAGATGCCCTCTGGAAATGTCAGTGTCTCGCTAGCCTTCACTGAGTGAAGAGGGAGTCAAGAATTACCCCCAGAATAGTGGGAAAGGCCTTTGAGTACTGTCATGTGTCATGTTGGAGAAGGAGAGAACCTACGTATACCAGATCTATGAAACATAGCCTGGTACAGGTGCCCTTGGTAAATTTAATTCCTCCCATATGCTCAGCTTCCAACACCAATATTGAGCAAGCTGGTTCTAACTGGCTGAGACCTATGAACTGGGTTTCTGGCGTAATTTCAGACAAGTTATGGCACTGCCCTCCTGATCCATCCTCAAGCTATGTACGAGTATTGGAAAGCCAAACACTCAGCAGGATGAGCCTTTTGTACTGGCGTTGAATAAGCCATTGAGAGGGCCCAGGGTTCTGGTCAGGCTAGGAGAAAAGCCAACCTTTCCTTGCAGTATCTACCTCCTCACCAAGATGCAAATGCCCTGCATGGGTGTTATGATCTATACGATTTCTTTCTTCCCCTTTGAATGGACTGAACAGCATACCAGGAGCAGATAGTTGAGTATGGATGGTGGTTCAATAACCGGTTGTCCATTGGAGCAAGTGTGGTTTTCCTTCAACATTGGGAACAACCTCTTTTTCTTAAACTAGAAATATCTTTGCTCTCCTTTCCTCTCACACCTGGCAGCCGACTGTCAGAAAATCCCACAGATCACAAATCTCTCAGAGCTTTCTTGACATGGCACAACAAGAACGATCATTTCCTTGAGCCATTTTCACTTCTGTGAAAATGAAGTCTGAAGTACTTTAATTTTTTGTGTTGGTTTGGGGTTTGTTTTTGGTTTTGGTTTTTTTTTTGGGGGGGGTTAGGGGAGAGAGAAAAGCAATAAGTGGGAACAAAGGAGGAACAAATTAAAACAGAAAACAGAAGGCAACTATATATATATAAATGTACAAGTTGGAAGCACATCTTGCTAACATTTTTGTTTCACAAAAAAGTCATTTATTATAAACTTTCTTTCTAGGAACATATGTAGATGCTGATAAACTAGATCAAGCAGCTGTAGTTCCAAATTTTGAGAGAAAAAAAAAAAAATAAAAGAAAAATGTAACTTTTATGACCCTACCCTCCTTTTCTCTTCTCCTGATACCCAAATTTAGTCTTGCTAAAGGATCTGTGGACTTTTTTTACACATCATCTCATTATTGATTTCATTATTGGCTAAGTTATCCACTTTAGCTTGGGAATTCCACAAAATTACTAGGTTTGGTAATATAGAGACTGTTATAAATAGGGAAAAGTACCTAAATGTCCTCTGGAGAATACTTATAACAGAAGGAGGTAAATTACTTCAGGGTTATATGAACGGTAACAAAAGTAGCAAAGAGGATAGTAGGCAGGATGAAAAATACCACAGAAATGGGTGTAAGAGGATAATACAAAGAGACAAGTTAGTTTTCAACTTAAGAAGGGTGAAAGAGGAAGATAATAGGAAAAGAGAAGAGCTAGTGCAGAAATTGTGATTGAAGAGCTGTGTGGATTGCAATTACGGGATGGTAATTATGGTGGTGAAAGATGGGCTGTATGTATTTAACATATTCAAGAAAATATACACTAAAATTTTGCACGGCTTGTAGTATAGCTAAGGATAATTGAGAACATGTACAATAATTTGTCAAACAAGGACAGAGAGGAAAGGATATAAAATATCCATGTTAAAAATCCCTTGGTATAAAAGAGTTAAACAATGGCTCTTCTAGTATAACTCTCAGCAGAATGCTGCAGGAAAAAGCTGGCACAATATGACCACAATTTCCAAGGAAAGCCTGAAGTCTTACTTCAGCCAGACCTATACATTAATCATTTTAAACAGGTTCTTGTAAATAATATAATTCTTCCCTTTTTGGGAAGCAGAACAGCTCAGAGTAGCAAACTGTACTACAGCATACTTTGCAATTATCACACTAAAGATTTTGCATCAAGGTCTGCAGAAAATGAACATAAAAAGAGTAGAAGTTAATGTTTGGGGGTTTTTTACTGTTGTTTTTTTCAGGTTCTTTGTCATAGAAGCTTTAGTTATAATCTTCTCTTCAGCTGTCAGTGAAAATTTATCTAAAAACAACACTAGTTGGAAAGAATCTCACTACATAAAGGTTCCAGTTTTTAAAACTGTTAATTTACATTATAAACAGGATGTTGCCACAGTCTAAACTTTTAAAATACATCACTTTTGGGAGAAAGAGAGGGAGATGTATGTATGACATTTCTTTTTCTTTTTCTTTTTTTTTTTTTTTAAGTCAAAACTACTTGACAAAAGAAAGGTGAAACACTTTAATTCAGTTTTACTGCTAAATCACCAGCTGCATCATTGTTTTTTGTACACTTCTGTGGTGATAAATTCTCCCTACTCTTCATGTTGTCTTCTGTTACAAAGAGCACTTGCAAGCAAAACAGGGGTACTGAAATAACAAGGACAACCAACATATACTGAACATCTCATCTTTTGTTTCTTGTTCTCTAATGGAATTTTGCATGCAATAGCTCTGTCATGGTGGAGGTCAATACCACCTGAATTGCAATTCTGAAGCCATTGACATTATATTGAGACACATATGATCTATTAAATCTCTTTTGGATGAAGAAGTGGAGGATCTGGCATGCAGTCAAGAAAATTTTCAGGCTTTTTTTTTCCTTCTTTTCATTTTCTGTGTAAGAAATAGAAGGCAAAACCTTTTCATGCTGATGTTATGTATTCAGGATACTCACTTCAAGCTGATGGAAACTCATATTGTCTGTTATCAGTTATCTATATTAGCATCCACCCTTGTGGGTTTTCCATATTCAACATAATTCTCCATGGATATCAGATCTTTTCAGATCCTCAGACCCTTTGTGGAAATTCTGTATTTTCAGGATATTTTTATGTATTTAATTTATTTATTTAATAGTAAAAGTTTAATTGCTTATTCCCTCATTGTCCAGCAATGCACATACATTGCCACATCTAGGTTAGCTCTGCCTCCCTAAGTAAAGTCAACTAATTCATATATAACTAATGGTACTGTAGTATTCTGTGACACCAAAGAATGCTCATTTAGCATGCTGAATTATATAATGTAGACATGCACTGTGACTTAAAGGGCAAGGAATTATCAAAACTCATGACAGAACAATTTATCCCTAGGTGAACACTCAGAGGGGAAAAACACCCAAATAACTGAACTATCTAGCGACAAACAGCTACCTTAATGCACACTTTGTTGAATGAAGAAAGAGGGAATTACACGTATGAGTTTATTTTATTCTGATATAGAGAATTCCTTGTTTCAGTGTTTCCTTTGTAATATCATCAGTAATCACAAGTCCCTGTATTGTGGAATGTCTGTTAAGAAACACCGTTCCAAAAACATTTCAACAAGCTAACTTTCTAAGCTTGGCTTAGGATTTTTAACACTTCTTTATAATATGATGTATGCTATGGATATAAAATAGTAAAGAAATATTTTTGACCAAACAATATAAATGTTGATAAAATATTAACATAACCTGGTATTTATATTTATAAGCAGCATTATTACGGCTGCATTTTTGTTGGCTCAGAAAATAGGCAATCATTACAGCATTACGTCTAATGAATTTATATTCACAGTTCTATTTACAATACAAGAATCGCAATTTATTTATTCAAGTACTGAAGTCCATGAGCGGCACTGTCTCTAAATAAGAGCCATTAAGCTACAAAGTTATTCTACAGACTTTTTTCCTATTGCAATCCTAATACCAACAAATAAGTGTGCACAAAAACTATGCTATATCAAAATTGTAAGCAGAAATATTCTGATTGCCTTGCATAAGAATTTGCCTATGTTGAACCATCATAAAGACAGTCAACAAATATAGTATAATTTTTATGTAAACCACAGAGCGACTATTGGTATTAAGCAGTTTTAGATATATGGAGTGAATCCAATAGATATATGTTCATTCCATTAAAGCAATACTGCTTTGGTAGGAAACAAGTCTAAAAACAGGAGAAGCAGAAGGGAACTAATTTCATTTTTTTCTTTTTTTTTGGATTATCTATTATTTATTCTTGATCTTGATAGCCCATATTGTGTTTTCATATTAAAATATTTATCTGGAAATATCCATAAATCAGTATGCATAACCATGAAAACAATCATTCAATCAAAAAAATGCCAAGAGTCAGTGGCACTGAATTGTTTATATCCCATAATACAGTCAAAATTAACCTGAAATGGCATAAAGTATTAGATACTTGATGCCACAGAGTTCCTGATGCTATTATTTCGATATTGCCTTATAACTAGTTCTATCATTATCAGTGTTCATTGTAGATTTGGGGTGTAAACAGGTATACTGAGTGAAGACTAGGTCATGACTCAAATTTTCTATGAATATGAAGTTGTTAAGCTTTATATAAATTGTTGAAGACTCTGAAGCAAATTTAGTACAGCTGTAATTATTTGTTCAGTTGTTGTTTTTTCTTTAATTCTTTCATCTTTAAATACACATAACATCAATTTAAGAATTTATAAGTACTTACAAAATAATATAAATTTATATATATATATATATTTAATTTAAAGCATGATGTTGAGTGACTGTCTTTAAAGCTGCTTCCTTTCCATTTTTACTCCATGATATTATTTATATTCCTTTCAAGTGCAAAATGCCATTCCTGCTGGACAATGTGTAATTGCACTAATGATTGAATGTAAAATGCAGTTCATATTTTTAGTTAAAAATTTGACTAAATTTAAATAGATGTTTCATGGTATGCAGATGCATCCAGAAAAATAGAACAGTTCTCAGTATATGTCCTGAAAAGAATGAATACTGTCACAGCTGGGATTAAATCAGACCACTGCTTAATAAAAAATCATTGATGTTGTTACAGCTGCCCCAAAACGGCACCATCCAGTAAAGCTCACTTCCCAAAATAATTTATTTGCTGCTTTTTACTACAATCATCTTCACATTTCAGCTTGTGACATCATATTCATAAGAACTCTTGCTTCTTTCCTCATTGATCAACAAACGTATCTTTTGGGTTCAATTTTTAAGTGCTTAAAAATAAAAAAGTAAATGCAGAATCCCTTATTTGGCTGGTTTTGTGGTGGTTTTTTGTTGGGTTTTTTTTCAAATTCATAGGCATTGTGATAACTTTTTAAAACTAATAGTAATTACAGCAAAACTCTTTACAGGTCACAGAAGCATTTGCAGCCTATTGACCAAATGGACAAGTAAATGCCAATTACGGAGGGATACATAACCTGATTTTTCAATATCTGAGTGTGTTACGCTGCAGGAGTTCCATCCTGATTGCTTTTGGGTCATATTAATAGAAATACATTAACTTAATATAATTTAAAAGCCCACTGAAATGAAAACTAAACTGTATTAAAAGCAAGTTAAACTACATTATTCTCGTTTTAACAGGTAATGCATTTTAAAGTGTAGTAGCACACACTGAACATTTCCTAAGCTACTATTAGTGCAAATTTCACCCTATTTGCAAGTAAAGTCAAGTCCTTGATTTACTAGCAGGAACTCCTGAGGATGCACAATGAGCAGGCACATCTGATAGTATCATCATGTTTACTATAGCTTTAGTATACTCCTAGTGCCCACAATTAAGTGTCAATTATCAGCTTAGGCTAGCACAGTCTAAGAAAGATTTTAGGAAGAAAAGAGATGAATAAACATTACTTTAACTGTCACCTTGATACATCCTTGCATTCAATAGCAGAGCAAATGAGCAAGTGGACGTAAGTATGTCTAAAATAAGGATATATAAAAAGCAGAAGTTTTCAGAAATATTGTAAATCACTTATTTGTATAAACCAGACCATTAAAGATTTATGTCATTATTTTCTGTAGCTGTCATCCATCCTCTGCCCCCAAAAGTTAGGTTAAACTTCACTGAGAACTGAAAAACACATATATATGTAAAATATATACGTGTGTGTCTGTGCACACGTGTGCATGCGCACATGTGTGTATGTCCAATATGCACATATACACACACAGAGCTCCAAATCTGCCCTTTTAGCTTTTTATGCATAACATTGTGCATCTATGTACCTAAACCTGTTATACTTCAGACCATCAAACTTAATATTATCTTCTATGAATATACTAGGATAGGACATGACAGATAGAGATTTTCAACAGGAACTGCAGCTTCATTGCTTCTGCACTCCAGTGTTTCATTTGCAGCCTCAACACTACTGTTTTGGCATCGTCATTGAGAAATTCTATGATGGTATTTCTGAATCCTTTTATTTTAGCCCATTCTTCCTCAACAGTTCATTTTCCTTCTCCAAAGGCGATGTCTCCCTCTGAGAAAGAATTCATTCTTTTACCAAAATAGATTTCTTAATATTGCCGATATTCCCACTTGAAGTGGTCAGGGAGTAGGAAAATTGAACTATTTCACTGAGTCTCCAAGTGTCTGATAATTAATTGGAAACATCATAAAAAATGTTAGGGCTAATGAGGCTTCACAGGAAAGGTGAACTGAAGATGCAAAAAAGAGAAGGAATTGCAAATTACAGAATCCACCACTGCAAAAGCTGGTTTTACTCTGAAAACATAAAGCAGAGGGAGTTCAAATTGGAGTAAGAAAATTAAGATGGCTAAAGATGAAAGAGTGACTAATATTGGAAGATTTAACTGCACCCTTAAAAATGGGCAAAGAACTGAAACTTTAAATATAAGAAAAATATATCTTCTGATATGGAGAATGATCTGATTCAAATTGAACCATCTGATCCTGCTCTTGATTTTTCTCTTTGTTTCCAGTTATCGTCTTTAGCTTGGTTTGATCACAAAAGAAGTAAGTGGCAGAAAATATCCACCACATAAATTAGTATAGTTCAATCCATGACAGATTTATATGGCACATAATACAGAGGATTACAATCAGGTGGTCTTTAGAAATTTAATGAAAGAATGGAAGAGGGTTTTTCTTTGTAACAAGGAAGGCATCACATTGGAGAAACAATAGCATCAGTTACATTAATGCAATACAGATACAATAATTGGGTTAGTTTTTTACATTGTGTTTAACTTGTCCTTCTGAAACTACCATGCTCAGCTAAATACCATAATCACTAAATACCAGAAAAGTAAATTTAAATTTTGAAAACCAATTAGTAAGATCATCTATGTAGGATTTCTATTAATTGTCTCATGATATAAGAGCTAAAATTCAGGCAGAGGGAGAAATGGAAAGATACAGTAGCTCACCAGTGAAGAAAATAAACCCTTTGGCTGTATAAAAACATAATAGTAAAGTGGCTTTTTCTAAAATATTTTGTAGAACATAGTCATCACCAATGAAACAAACTGATCCGATAAGACATGAGATGACCTAAAATATTTTTCAGCTTTATGTGGAAAAACAAACAAACAAAAAAACACCAAACCCAAAAGACCAAACTTCTATAGATTAAAAAATGTGGCATGTATTTTAGTAAATGTTCTGTTAAGCTTTGAAGAATTATTTATTTCTACGTCACGGAGAGGACAAAAATATGAATTTCAGAATATTCTGTTTAATATTATCTTCTCAGTTTCAGACTTTCATTAGGCTCAAAGAAATCAAAGACAGAAAGATTTCTGAATTGTCTATTTTCACTCGGATAATCTGAGTTTTATATTAAAAAAATCCTCTTGGCTTCATATTTAGTGTGAGAGATTTACATGGCTGGGCTGTCTGCACGAAGCTATGACAGAGGCACTTCTGCCTTTTCTTTCTCCCACTCTGTCTCTCCCTCTGATTTTGTTTGGACTATTTAAGCACTTATATTCAAATGACATTATTTTAAATTGTAGCAAGTTACTGAAAGTTTAGGTTATAGGCTTGAAAAAATTGGAAGTAGCTAAAAATTTAAGTCCAGTTGATTTTTGAGCTTTCTTCTTACTTCCATTTTTAAATCCACATTATTTTTTTTATTTCAAAAAATAAAATTAATTAAAATAAGGCACAATATAGAAGTCATACAAGAGAGGAACTGACCAAAAAACATCTCTAGTTTTCTGAAGGTGACATTTTCCAGCTGAGGGGGATTCCCAGGGAATCAATGGAAGGCTCCTCTGGAAGTCCTTTGAATGCTAATCTTCCCAGGACTTGCAGAGCAAGTGCAAAGCTGCAAAGACTGCTTCAAGAACAACTATCCAGTTATCTCATTTTATTAATTTGCAACGGAGAGCATGACTCCCCTTTATAAGAAATAAATATCTTCACCGAAATTAGGATTGAAATGAAAGCATTTTGCGCTAACGGGTCTAGTTAAATCCTGGAAACATTGTTCATGTGAGTGAGCTACGGTTCATCAACAGGAAACTGGATCTTGGTAAGGGTTTTCCTTCAGAAACAGAATAGGGAAGAATTATTTGCATTTACCCCTGAAACTGCAGACAATCAGAGAGATTTTAGCTGTGTCTAGCTCTGCCCACTGGCACACTTCAGACCTCACTGTATGACAGGAAGGTGATTAAGGTTGTAGTTTTCAAAAGCTCTTACAGTTCCCACCTATGTTGTGTACCCAGATCGGTCATGGACACCAAAGGGATGGAGATGGGGGAAAACTAGTTTACAGCTATGCTAAAATCAAATGTGCAATGTCAGGTTGGTGCTGCCCTGGGATGCTGTATGTTTCTCAGATGTGATAAGATTGAGGTAACCATTTAAGTCTAGAAGGACAAATAGGAAAATTTTCTCTATGATCCTTTGTATTACAAGCTACAGAATGCTTTCAATCTCTAACAGATTGATATAAAAAGTAGAGTCATTAAGAATCATAGAACGGTTTGGGTTGGAAGGGACCTTTAAAGATCATCGAGTTGCAACCCCCCTGCCATGGGCAGGGACGCCTTCCACTAGACCAGGTTGCTCCAAGCCCCATCCAGCCTGGCCTTGAACGCTTCCAGGGACGGGGCATCCACAACCTCTCTGGGCAGTCCGTGCCAGTGCCTCACCACCCTCGTCATAAAAACTTTCTTCCTTATATGCAATCTAAATCTACCCTCTTTCAGTTTGAAATTATTGTCCCTTGTCCTGTCACTACAGGCCCTGGTAAAAAGTCCCTCTCCATCTTCCTTATAACCCCCCTGTATCAGTGAAAGGCAGCAATCAGGTCTCCCTGGAGCCTTCTCTTCTTCAGGTTGAACAAGCCCAACTCTCAGCCTTTCCTCATAGAAGAGGTATTCCATCCCTCTGATCAAATTTGTGACCCTCCTCTGGACCGGCTCCAACAGATCCATGTCCTACTTGTGCAGAGGTCCCCAGAGCTGGATGCAGTATTCCAGGTACTGCACAAGGTAGAGGTGGAGAATCACTCCCCTCGACCTGCTGGCAATGCTGCTTTTCATGCAGCCCAGCATACGGCTGGCTTTCTGGGCTACGAGCGCACATTGACGGGTCATATCCAATTTTTCCCTGAGGTTCTCTTTGTTGGCTTGGTCCCTAATTTTTACCCATAAGCTCTCAATCTGTTCATCGTTATTTTTCAAAGACAGCTCTGTGCAGTCAATCCACTTTTTTTTACATAGAGGGCAACCCCCTCACCTCTCCTTCGTTGCCTGTCCCTTCTGAACAGCTTATGGCCATCAATTGCAATGCTCCAGTTGTGCATTTCATCCCACCATGTTTCAGTGACAGCGATTAGGCTATAGCTTTCTAGCTGCAAAATAGCTTCCAGCTCCTCCTGCTTGTTACCTGTGCTGCGGGCATTGGTACAGGAGCACTTCAGCTGGGCTATTGACTGTGTCACCTTTTCAGAGGGACATGCCCTAATTTCTTTGAGGCATTTCACAGGTTTTTCCCTGTTGGTTCCTAATACATACTGTTAATTGAACATCGAATGCATTAAAAATTACAATTTGCGATAAAAGAAGAAGAGCAGACATCAAAATGATTACCAATGTTCTTGGTGCCTGTAACAGCAAGGAGTCTTAAATGATGACATTATGAAGAGTTATTCCAGAGTTATAAGCTTCCAGGTGAAGCTATCTGGTGTTAAGTAACCACATTTCATTAACTGTAATCTTTCCTTACAAGAAAGCAAAGAGTATCATGGACATATTTTGCGTGTGAACATGTAAGTTTTACTGTGAGATCTTCAGTGGTTAAAGGACATTTTTCAATGATGCACCGACTGCTTTTGTTGTGCTTTCCAACATGAAGGCAAAGATCTATCGACAGTAGAAAACCACCTGTCAGAAATAGTACAAAATGCCTAAACAAAAACTCCTATACTTTCCTTAAAGGGTATTTTTATTTTCTTGAAAACTAATTTAAATGATCACATTGAATTAAAATTAATACTTTGTAACATAAGCCCATGTTATGAAAACATGCCTCGGGCTCATTCATGAACACATTTCAGAATATATTTTTCCTTAGTCATATTCATTTGAATTTTACATTATGTTGGCAAACATATAACTTACAACCAAATTCTGACATTCTAGCTTATAAGGATTCTTCTTCAACTCCTAGATTACTAACTCACACAGTAAGTAATTTCATATCCTCCACTAAAACCATTTCCTATTAGTGCAAATAATGGTGGCAGAATATAGCTTTGCTTTTGCCACATACAGTCAATATAGAAATTGTTAAAAATAACATTTTAAAACTTTTATTTCACATAAAGTATAATGGAATGTCTAATTTTATTTTATTTTTCTACACAAAGTAAAGACTGAAGAGTTAGGAAGATTTAATTTAAAAGAGATTAATAGAAGTCATAGCTTCTGTTTCTCTACTGTTAGATGCCCAGTAATTAGTGGGTCCTATTTAAAAATGTGTATTTCATTAACTTCTTTAGAAATATGTACTTTATTGTTTGGATATTCCTCATATCTGCAATGCCATTATGTAATGTAAACTTTTCTCTTTTGCATATAATTCTACAATGCCTTGTCAGTGTTGTTTGGGGGTTTTGTCATGGGTTTTTTTTGTTTCGTTGGTTGTTTTTTGTTTGGTTTGCTTTGGGTTTTTAAAGTGTAAGAATATGGGAGTTTATTGCATAAATATATTTATTTTTATCTATATATGGGGCAAATTGTCATAAGCTCTTAGTACTAGCAGATGAACTGCATAGGTATTTATTTTATTTAAAAAAAAGCTATTCTAGCTCATAGTGACTTGGGTAAGCACAGGATAATTATCTTGAGAATCAATTCTGGTTTGCTTTGTTTGTAATAAAAATAATCAATAGTTTCTTTAACTATTTTTCTCCCTATGCAGAAGATTTATCAAAAAGACCCATGAAAGTCCAACTCATTCTGCATAATTAGAAGTGTCTATGTATTGTATCATTGTATTGCTAGACATTACACATGACAGAGAGATTTCAGAGGGAAACAATTATACCCATGGTTCAAAAATTACTGGGAAGTTCTACAGAAGTTCTGTAATACATATGAAAAAATGTTCTTTATGAGCAGTGATGCCTTGGACTTACAGTGATTGTGAAGCTGAATGTTGCTTGAACTGCTTGTACATTTTCATTGTTACATTTTTTATACTGCTCCTAGGTGGTAATAGAACCAACATATTTGTTTCTCAGTTGTCAAGGAAGATGAAAACTGTGTGCCTGTTAAGGAAAATATTTTGGGGGAGTCCATATGGTCTGGTTCAGTTCACACATTTCAAACTTAATTTCCTTTTATTCCCATGAGCCGATAGACTCATAATTGCAGGCACACGGTAAGGTGCTTATGAGGAGGTACACTGGCTATGCAAAAGCTCTCAAAAGCATTTCACCTATGCATTGTTAAGCATATCATGTATATATTCAGTCCCCTACAGTTACATCTCTGCTGTCGTAATAGTGAGTTATGTACCTCTTGAGGAAATTCAGGAAGATTAATGGAGCTCTCCTACTGCGGAAGGGTACTGACAAAAAGGGGCCTTTTAGGCACTAGTCCTTATGTTTAGTGTTTGAAGTATGATTTCACATTTTTTGTCAGGTTTGCTACTACACAGTTTGGGGTTTCAAGATGCCTAGTCAGCTGGAGTGACCTGCATTCACATATGTGATATCATTTGTAAACTATAGTGCAACTTTCTCTGAATTATTCATCTTACTCGAGGATGTATAAGTGATTCTGTCTATCCACCTGAATAATCTTTAGCAAAATAATAATTTATTTTTCATTTTGTTGACATTAAAATGAAGGGAAAATGGCTGTGTTGTTTGTAACATTAATTCCATTATAGAGAATACGATTACCAAAAACTATCTGTGGTTATAGTCAGTTGTACAGAATGATACACAATTTTTCATGTGTAAAGTGATATTGTCCAAATGCTGGGGCTTTTTATAACATTGCAATTTTTAATCTCCTCTCCATCAAGAATTCTTTAATTTCATAGGATATTAACAGGTGATTCTTTTGTGTATTTATGAGGACTTTGGCTTTTGAATACCAATTTCATATGCATGGGAGAATCATACAGAAGGAAAGTGCTGAAAAGCCCTCACAGGAAAAAGAAGATACAAGCAAGTCTACCACTGCCTAACTGTACTCAAACTTAACAATGTATGTCTCATCTCTTTGATCAGTATTAAAACCACTGGACTATTAGGTTTTCTGATGCAGTGTTCCTTCTTTTCTTTGTCTCTGAGTTTCTCTACTTGACAAAAGTATTTAGTCAGTGATTGCAAGAGAAAGATGGTCTCATTTGGACACTTGGAGTTCATCCAATTTAAATATATAAAAGAGAGAATGCCTTATAGCCGTGTCTAACATGCAGCCTCATGAACTGAAATTGCCTCAGACATAGGAAAAAATTTGAGGAGGTCTCCTATATCTCAGATAAGTGTCCTAATCACTGAATTATCAGCAACTGAGGAGCACTCTTCCATTATTTTGAGACTGAAAAATGTAATGGCAATTTGTTGCTGTTCAGTTTGTTGGTTTTGTAAATCCTCCTACCAACCATCCAAGTTACAATCAGTCCTCTGAGGAACTCCTTGTAAGAAGTCAAGAATCATAACTTTTTCAATTTCTTCAACAGTAGGTATAGATGCAAAATATCCATTTAGCTTTTCTGCTATGACCTTATATTCTCAGGGAACTTCTTTTTTCACATATCCGTGCAGGTTTCCTGCCTCTGTTGCCTTTGGGAGAGAATTTATTAATGGCTTTTATGCCTTTTGAAGGTTGTTCTCCAATTCATTTCTGGCCTGCCTTTTATATTTAACCTGCTAGAGAGTTTGTTGCTCCTTTCATTTCCTTCATTTGCACAGGATTTCCCTCTTTTGAGCGATGTCTTCTTGAATTAAGTATTTTCTATGACTCAGCAATTTAATCATGCCAACTTTCTTTTGCATTTGTTGAAGTCCCTAGGCTATTTTTATGTAGTTACTCTCTTTGAAATTATGCATAGTCTTGGATTTCTTGGCTTTTGTTGCTTCTGCAAGGACATTGAATGCAAGTACATTACAATTTCTATGCTAGAGCAGCTTTCTGACAGCAACATTTCAAATAGTTTCCAACTCTGTTCAGGAGTGACTTCTCTTTTTTAATGTTTCCTAACTAGCTACTTCATTTATGTTTAGCATAACCTATGTGCACAATACTGGCTTTCCCCAGGGAAAAGATTCAACAGAAGTGCAAAAGAACTGCATGAAAAAGGTAATTTTCATTGATTCCAAGCCATGGAATGCTGAATACTATACTGAATGTGAATTCTACTGACTTTAATTTATGGAATAAATACATCTTGTACTTCAACTTCCTCCTGAAAGCAACAATGAACATGACAAACGTACAATTTGAAAATCCTCCCTCAAAAACCTGCAGTCATGAAATGTATAAAACCCCCAAATTTGTTGTCTTACTTGCCTATGAGTTTTCAGCTACCTTCCACAGAAATTCACCATATCCTTTTTGTTTTCAAAATTATTCTTAAAAACATTCTCTGGAATATTGTTTCACACTTCTTTCCTTGAAAAAGGGAATAATTATATATGTTTATAATTTTATTTGGAAAACAGACTCTGTCATTTTTCTTGTTCACAGCTTCTATACATATAACTGCAGAATCCCGAGCACATCTTGGGGCAGACAGCTCCAGTGTTGATTATCCTCTGGTATTCGGCAGGGTGTTGCACCTGCCATGGTAGGGAAGGATAAGTACAAGGAGAAAGAGGAATGACTTGGCCCCCTTGGCACAACTGCCTAAACCTGTAGTGGATGGCTTACTGTTGTTGGTGCCAGAGAGGTCTTTTATAATTTTAAACAAGTATTTGTTTAAATAAACCATCATACAATGAGTTAAAGTTCTGAGGATCAATATAAAGACAATCAATATAATTAAGCCAGAGTTGAATGAAAGCAATCTAAGCATGCCTGGAAAGGAAAAGGGGAAAGCACACTTGCCATGTAGGCAGGGTACAACACTGTTAATGATTAATCTTATCTGCTAATGGGATGGAGGGGGGAAGCTGGAGGAGGAAGTGGAGGACTTGAGAGGGAAGAAGTTAAGCCTGGGAAGAAGGGGGAATGGACAGAAAGTGCATTTTTATTTTTTACTTTATTTCTCACTGTTTTACTTTCTTTTTAATTGAAAATAAATTAAATTAATCTTCCCCAAGTCAAGTCTGTTTTGCCTGTGACAGTAATTGGTCAGAGATCTCCCTGACCATAGCACAACCCATGAGCTTTTCCATCTTATTTTCAGCACCCATCCTTTTAAGGAGGGGGAGTGAGAGTGGCTGGGTGAGTGGCTGGCAGCCAGCCCATGTCAAGCGCATTAGGAAGAGAAAAAAAAGACAAAAAGGTAATGGTTTGACTTATGAGGTCACAAAGTGTTTTAAATTAAGTATTATCAAGATCTGAGACTATGTGGCTATGCATGTGGCTATTAAATATGTTCACATAACATCTTAGCTTCGCAAATATTCTTATTTTTTGTAGGAAGGTTAATTCAACTCAGAGATAGTTAAACTAGCTCCCCAACAGCATCAGCATGTCCAATTATGTTCCTGGCCATGAACTAGAAACTTATTTATAAGCTTACTGTCCTTACCACACTTTCATCTCAAAGTACATCATTACTTATGCAGTACATTATCACATCAGAGGGAAAGGCCATGTTTTTAGACCTTGACCCACAGACATGTTACATGATGTACAGTTTCCAAACAAGGATTTTTAAAAGAATTTTAAAATTTTAAAAAAATAAAATTAAAAATCCTTGTGCTGCACAGACCTCACTGTGAGTTAAAGAAAAAAAAAAGTAAATAATATAGGAAAGAGAACCTCATCACTTTAAAACTAAGTAGGGAAAAATATTGTGTAATGTGATCACAGCTGTCATAACTGTACAGATTCTGCTTGTATTAAGAGTTATATCTAAGAGAGAAACGACAAATCAACACTTACCTATTTTACCATCTTTTATTTTCTTGTGTTCTGTATTTTCTCATTCACTACAGGTTTGTTGTTATAAAAGAATATTCTACTGAAGACCTGACCTAAAACTACTGAATATTTTTTCCTATCAGCCATGCTTTCATTCAGCAAAGCACTTAAGAACATAGTTAGATCCCAACATCTTTGAATCAAGCTGGAAAAGATCACCCTGCAAAAGACTAAAGGCATGCCTTTTATCAGAAAATAAGAGAATGCATACCTAATATCTGTTTAATCATACTTAGGGACAAGAGAAAGCCCAGCTGCCGCACTGAATCATGCCCCAAAATAACTCAGACACCACTTAAGATTTCCCACAGTTTTGTAAATTACATTTTAGTCTACTCGTGCCTGCAGTGAAACACATAGGTAAGGCTTTGCACATCAGTAGCTAAATTAAAGTAAAAAAATAGCACGTTTTTGAAGTTTCTTCTAGTATTTGCCAAACCCATTGTACTTTCTGATACAGCAAAGCGTCACTGCTCAGGATGGGGGATCCTATCTACAATGTTTCAATGTTCAAAGGACCTAAGGGCAAACACAGTGCTAAGTATACTTGGAATATAACCAAATGCAGGTAGCTGGCAAAAGTAACTGCAGGATTTGCATTTCTGGAAAGTTCACAAAATAGATAGCCAAAAAATAAATGTAAGAAAAAAAGCAATTGGGAATTGAGGGGAACAGCTTTCAATGACTTAGCCTTGCAGGAGTAAAAAGTGGCACTCATCATTAATCGAGTAGGGAAAAAAAGGAGATTCCAATTTGGACTGCATTTTACTATCAGTAAGTTAATAAGAACCTAAATAAGTAACCTCTTAATTGTTTTCTTGGCATTTTTTTAATATTAGGTGTTGCTTAGACCTGTTACTCAAATATCACAACAGTAAAATCTGTTACAGAACTGTATATCCAATAACAAAAAAAAAAAAAAAAAAAAGCCCAAACCTTTTTTTTCAATTTAAACTGTAACATGTCTTTTATCACTATGTTTTCAAGTACACTTTCAAGCATCTACACAAAAACATGTCCATTTATTCTGCTGTAAAATCCTAATGCTTGCACGACAATATTTGCACAAATGAGATATGCAGCTAATCAGTTGGCATGCTCTTGTTCCAAGTTAGAGATGTTTGAATTAATATATTATGTAGATTCTTAGGAAATTTTTATTGCGCATAGGCTTGAAAATGAAACTCTGAAGTGGCTGAGGATTAATGGGCCAAGCAACTGTTGTTCCATAATAACCCTAAAAGTGTGATCAAATCAAGGCACCAGTCAAGTACTGCATTTTCTAACAAAACACGATGTTTTAGTAAATGAGGGAACATGTTTTCTTAAGCGATCTGTGGGATGAATAATTTAATACAGGTCAAAACAGTAGTCAGAGAAGACATTCACTTTTAAATTTTCAACAGTTTCTATAAAGCTTTGCAAGTTGGGTTTGTTTAGCCTGGAGAAAAGGAGGCTGAGGGGAGACCTTATCGCTCTCTACAACTACCTGAAAGCAGGTTGTAGGGAGGTGGGGGTCGGTCTCTTCTCCCAAGTAACAAGCCGTAGGAAAAGAGGAAATGGCCTCCAGTTGCGCCAGGGGAGGTTTAGATTGGATATTAGGAAAAATTTCTTCACTGAAAGGGTTGTCAAGCATTGGAACAGGCTGCCCAGAGAAGTGGTTGAGTCACCATCTCACCCTGGAGGTATTTAAAAGACATGTAGATGTGGTGCTTAGGGACATGGTTTAGTGGTGGATTTGGCAGTGCTAGGTTAACAGTTGGACTTGGTGATCTTAAAGGTCTTTTTCAACCTAAACAATTCTATGATTCTAAGTATGCACTAGGCTGCTTTCAATACCATAACCTATACTTTTACCCTATCTCTGTCCAACTCCTACTCAGTACAGAAAGTGAAAGAATTTCACTATGTGCATCCATAATGTTTGTAAGCTTCACTTTTCAGTGTGGAGCCTTAGGTGTTATTTATTTCAGAAAGTTCAACTCTGCTCTGAAGACAGAGTTAATTATTTTCTTATCAGTATTTTTTAATGTGATGTTCACTGAGGCAACTTGCCTATGAGCTACTCAGAGGACATCCTCAAAGTCCCTCATCAAACCGTAACCATGTTACAGATGGAGAGCTGATGCACAGAATAATGTCAAATTATCTGCCTTCATTTCGTTTTGTTTCTTGATTTGTGGTACTTGTTTTTGTTGACCATGTTTCTGACTACTTGTCAACATGCAGTTTTCAAAAGGTTGCCAATAAATCTCACTGACTTTAGCTGGTTTTCTGAATTCCCAGGTTTCTTATAATGAAGCCTTGTAGCACCCCTAAAAATCTGGGTACCAAGAAAATAATGAACATTCAACCACTTTCATTTTTACAAGTTTGTTTTAAATATTTTGCTTAATAGCACATTATTGCAGCTTTGAAACAAAGAAACAAAAAGCTCATCCTTTATACTTTTAATAGCACATTATTGCAGCTTTGAAACAACAACAAAAAAACCCAAAATTCATCCGTTATACTTTTTCAAGCCCATGATTCCTCAAACATATTCTGCCACATATCAGAAACATTGTAAAACCACCTCCTTTTTATCACTTAACCTGGACTAATTCCTAGAAAATATCCATTCTACACATTGAACAAAAATGGGAGTATTGGGAAAAAGTGATTAAACACAGAAGGCAGCTAATTAGCATAGCACAAACAATATTGGGTATAGTATTTCTAAGCACCTAACTTTGTAACCTTAGCAGTGGTCTATCAACATAATTACAGTGAGATATCTCAACAGAATATTGCTAAGATGATATATAGGTATACATATACATATATACACACATATGTGCACATATGCATGCACATATAGAACCACTTCTTGAATTTCTCTTTGCTTATATCTGCACCACTACAGGAATGATATCATTACTATAAAACTAATTTTCCCAAATGTAATTTATACCTTTGAAATGTAAGAGATGGCTGATTAAAGATATCCCATAAGGGAAAAAAATATCAATGAGTCTGGGATTTTCAAAAGTAGACTAAAATAAAGCAAAGGGTACAATATTGTTTAAAGTGGAAAACTGATCTTTCAAACGCTACTAGATGTAGTGAGAAAGATGTAATTTATGTTCTCATACTATTACATCAGAATAGAAGTTAAATTTCATCTATAGAAATGCTAATACCTTGATTAGTTGTTTTGATTTGGTTTGCTTTTTTTCTAATAAGCAACACAGACTTGATAAAGCATTACATCTGTTCAGCCCTCAATGGAAGTACATGTTAATTCCTTTTGTGGGAGAAACTGAGAAAAGTGAAATCTATGATTAGAAGTCAATACATGCAAGAAGCTGGTTATCTGCTATTACAGTAAGATCTATCAAAATTATGTAATTCTTAGAACTGCTGAGAATGTACTGATATGCTTAATCCACTGGGAGTAAGGTGTGCTGAGTATCTCTGAAAAGAAAGTAATTTAAAATTGATCTGGATGTCTAACAATGTCTAATAGAACACTCTAAACTGAATACTACAATAAAAACTTGGGAGTTTGAAGGAAAACATTTGACATTTGGGACTGGGGTTTAGAAAAGTGTTGGAAATTGATTGAGCTGAAGGAGGCACTTGTAGTCATGGTTTCTTTTCTTTGTGTACCTATGTCTTTATTCATTTTGTACTAACAAGTGTGTTCCAGGTTAGGGGTTTCACATTGCAGAACAGCACAACATGGGGAAAACCATCTAAAAATAGAAATTCATGTTCTTTAGTTGTAAATTAGCATACAGAAATCATGTTTTTCCTTTGCAATGACTGAGACTTGTATTATTATGTATTTTAACCTCTTGAACAGCATCCACCTCAGGTAACAAATCCCATGTCATTACTATCAAAAATTCACTATTTCCAGGTCAGATTTCTAGAAAAGAAGACTCCTAGAAAATCTCACAGAAAATAACTACTTCGATACTAGCTACTCATAAATAGTAGGAACAACTGACCCTAGCCTAAGGTTCAATTGTGAGTATTTATGTATTACTGTAGTTCTGTGGATCTGAGATTTTATTTTGTAGTTATTTATTTCACTGGAAGATGTCATTTTTTAAACAAGCAATGAAGTGCTTGTTTATTGACTAAGTTTGGTCATGGCATTTCCTTCGTAATTATACCTTTTTGAGTTTGTGATTGTCTAAAGATAAGATACCTGACAGGTTTCAATGCTACTACCCACAAAAATGCACTTTGCTAAATCATGCCTCACTTCATCATTTTCATTATATTGGACTTAGAGCAATTTCTTTGCTCCTGGTTCTGTCTTGTTCCTGGTGTTCTGTGATCTTTTATGTGATCCTTCTTATCCACTCACATTAGATGATTACACATTTTCCAGCTTTGATCTGTGCAAGCTGCAATTGGCCTGAGTTACTTGATAGCATTCACTTCTCTCTGAGGCAGAGTTTCTAAAAAGCTTGTCCGAACTTCCTTTTTTTTTTTTTTTAAGCCTAAAGCATATTAATCCATATTCTGTAACTGAAAAACAGATATCCTAATGATTTCAAAATGATGGTATCTGTGCAGCTTGTGAGACGGCAAATGGCTTTGTGCAGCTTGTGAAATGGCAAAAGGCTTTGCTTTACATGCCTTCTTTCTCCTGCTGAGCATCCTTTCTCACACTTTCCCTTGCAAAAGCCGCCTTCTGCTTCAGAAAACCCTAAAATGCATTCCTGTACAGCCTTTTAGGGTATAAGAAGCTAACATTCTTGTTAAGAGTAAACTGCCCTTTTCCTGTTTCTTTCTGGCAATGTTTGACAATAACATCAATAAGTCTAAGATAGTCATGTTTAGTATATCTGTAAACCTAAAATACATAATCCTTTGGTCCTTTCTCTGTTCCATCAGGGTATACACAGTGATTTTGTTTGGAAAGTCATAATCTTTTCATAGCTCAATAACCTTAGTGCCTTTAAGAAAAACATTATCTTATATTAAACCAAGGTGTCTGTCAGGTGTTCAGTATTTTCTAAATGCAATTAAGGTCCAGGGCAATTGTCACATTAATGGGATTCTGGTCTAGTTCCTTCTGTTCTGTACCAGAAGAAATATTGAGGACAGAACTAAGAGTAACAATCTCTTACCACAGTGCTTTAAATTATTTCTTGGTCTTTATCTATTTAAGTCATCTGTAGAAGGAGAGATTAGTTTATTTCTTGTACTTATTCAGTTACTTCCCTCTCCATTTGTGCATATTAATATAGCTACTAACTAGTGCAAACTCATGATGGATTTTAATATGGCAATCATCTGTCAAGAACAGGACAAAATCCATTTTCTGTGGGTTGCATATTAAGCCACAGGCCCTACTTCTTGGCAAGAATGTGACTACTTAGCATAAAAGAAAGTGTGCTCATGTTCTAGTGCTCTTTTGGTGAGACATTCTGCACTTCTGGAGGTCATCTGGTTCAATGCTCTGGTCAATGCAGGGCCAATTACAAAGTCAGATTCAACATCAAAGTTAGACCAGGTTCCTCAGACTTATACCCAGGCAAGTTTTGAGTATGACCATGGCTGGAGCTTCCACAATGTCTCTGTTCTAGAGTTTGATCACTGCTGCAGCAATTTTTTTTCCTCTCCTAATATCTAGTTAGAATTTATCTTTTTAAAGCTTTTGTCCACTACCTTATATTCTTCCATTGTGCACCTCTGGGAAAAGTCTGGCTCCAGCTTCTCCATGGCCTTCATTTGGTATTTGAGGACCATGCTAGAATAAGACCTAAGACCCAGCCAAAAAGCTAAAAAACCAGCCCCAAACAGCCAGCCTTGCATGTCCAAACTGACTCTGTTTAAAACATATTTGGTTTTCATATTGACACAGTTTATATCTTGATTATTCCAGAAAATATGACTTTATTAAATAGTAGCTAGAATGTTGGGGAATGATGTTTTAAATAAGGAAAAGGTCAACATTTTGTAAAATTCAGAAGTATCTATAAGAAGCATGTGTATTTCTAATGCAAAAACAAAGTATCTGAAAGATTTGAAGAACATGTAAGATAAAGTTTTTGTGTTGATAAGACTATAATGCTATAGACTTCAGTTCTCACACAGACAAACAAGTCTTCATCCATCTCTGGAGAAATATTTTACACAATTAAAATTGGGAAAAGACCCTGTGAATCAACATGCTCTTTCTGCTTTAAGTTTGAGAATTGATGATTCTTCACCATTTCACAAGAGTGCTTTAGGATCTAAAGTTAATTGTGTATCTTCCTTGCCATATCTGCACATAAAATATTTGCTGACTTTCCTCCAGCCATTTAAGACACCTACATGTTTCAAAACTGCATCCTATAAATATAAGTTCATACTTTTTATGAGTAAAAAGATATGCATATGAATTGTACAGCACTGAGATACAATACTTATTAAGCTTCTGTCATACAGAAGTGCAACCTTGCATTGGTGAGTTATGTGTCTCAGTTGCATAAAAGGTAAAGGTCATTAAATTTATCAAAAGGAAATCAAAGGATAAGCAGGACATTTCATAAAATGTAGTGTTTACTAAGAATTTTTGTTCCACCTAATCAACTGTAGTACCATTTATTTTAATTATCACATTGACTGTCCTTGTACAGCTCCAGAAGATGAAATGTACACATTCACTAACCAAAAACTTACACCATAAATATGTTTGCTGCAATGCACCAGCAAAGCAATTCCGACAACTGCAACCTGCATCAGCTCATTAACATATCCCTTCTGGGCATTTTGACCTTGTTCCTGCTATTACAACAAGTAAAGGCCCACAGGCTATCTTTAGAAAGTCTTCAGGTCATTCATTTTGCAGAGAAAGTTGTTCTGCAGTGTAAGAGACTGTGTTGGACTATATTTGTCTCGACATTGCTGACCATTTACTAGCCTCAGCATCCTGTTGCTGTGAGGAGTATGTGCTGAAGGCCCTGAAGAAACCACCGTCTCCGCCTGAAGCTAGCAGTCTCTGTGGGAATGGCTGGACTCTTTGGAAAAACTGCGTACTCCTCCCTCAAAAAAGGAACTGAAGGGGACTGGAAAAAGGAACTGAAAGGAACTGCAAGGGATTGATGATCAGCGCTTGAAACTAGGACTTTGTCATCATCTGTCTGCTGGAACCTGGAACTTAGACCTCCATCACCTGCACTGAGACCCATCCAACGGGACGTTGCTGGCTTCATGGTGGTGGTAACTAGTCTTGCTGCATCTCTTCCCTTTTCTTGCTTAGGCCTGCCTCTTTTTCCTTTCTTCTTCCCTCTGTCCTGTCGCTATTATCAGTTTTTACAGGAAATAAAACTTGTACAGTTGTACAGCATCTGACCTCGTTTGTGTCTTAATCTTGCTCTTGGGATCATTTAAGAACCCTCCCCTATATTGGATAGGGACATTTTTTAAATTGGCGTCACAGACAGGATCGCCAGAGATGAGAGTGCTGTACTACTTTGCTGTGGAACTTTTGTGTTAATGTGCAGTCTGGCTCCTGGGAGTGAATAGGAGGAATTTGGATACTCATGTGTGGCCCTCTCAGGACGTAACCCCCATCCTTTGAGTTAGTGTGTAACTTTGAAATGTGTCCTTCTGAGAGTGAAAAGGGGGAATTTGGTACTACTGTGGGACCCTCTCAGAAAATACCCCCCTCCTTTGTGTTGTTCTGTAACTTTAAAGTGTGCCCTTCTGGGAGCGAATAGGGGAATTTGTGGTTAAGTTGTGACCCTCTCAGGATGCAGATGATCCCCACCCCCCTTTGTGTTAGAGGAAATGGATGCTCAGAAAACTGTTGATGTTTGTGATTTTGTGCCCTCATGGGTTGAAGGAATAGATAAACTTTATGATCTTTTAGAGGCACAGCAATCTCGCCCCTCTCTCCAGGGACAAGATTGGGCACTCTGCAGGGGAAAGTTTCCCCTGATCATCAACAGTCAGGGAGAAAACTATGGACATGGGGAGAGATAGCTCAGGAATTGATCAATTTTGGGAGAAAATACGGCCCCGTTGGGGGATTGTCTCAAAGAACTGAAAACAAGATCGTACAATGACTTAGTGGGTGGCAATTTCCCCCTGGAAAAGAGAGGCCCCTAACTCGACAGGGACTATGGCACCTAGGGCTTCAGAAAGGCATTCCCTGGGACTTGATGGATGGATGGACTCCCAACCCAAAAATTGGAGCAACTTGTGCAGAATTGGTCAAGGCAAAGGGCTGTTTCCAAACCAACCCCTAGTGCCCCAGCTTTGATAGACCTTGAGGAGGAGCTGACTGGGGAGAAGAAGGTGGCGGGAAAATAGACCCTTTGCCCCCCGAAGGTGAGGGGGGAGGTGGAGGATGTATGTTTGTTAGACAACTCACCTGCAATACAAAAGGGGATTTACTGATTACTATTGCTGTAGGACCAAGGAAAAGACCAGTGACCTTTTTAATTGATACTGGGGCACAAATTACCGCGCTAAGGCAGACTGAAGCAGAACAAAGTGGAATTTTGATTCCATCTAGAAATCTGATTGTCTGAAATGCCTTGGGAAAAACACAATCATTGCCTGTGACTCCGGTGACATCATGGTTGCCAGGGGAGGAAAACCCTGTCAATACCATGGTGGCCATAGGATCTTTCAAGGTGAATCTTCTAGGTATAGATGTATTGAAGGGTAGACAGTGGTGTGACACCCAGGGAAACTCATGGTCTTTTGGTGTCCCTCAGATTAGGCAATTGGCCAAAACATCCGGCACAGAGGTGCGTCTATTGCAAGCAGCACCTACCCTCCCCCCTTCCAAACTGACAAATGTTAAAACCTACCCAGTGCCTCTAGGAGCAAGAGAAGGAATTATGCCAGTTCTGGAGGATTTAAAGAAACAAGGGTTGTAGTTCCCACTCACTCCCCCTTCAAGTCTCCAGCATGGCCAGTCTGAAAACCAAACGGCAAATGGAGATTGACAATAGATTACAGGAGGCTCAATGCCAACACAGGTCCACTAACAGCTGCTGTACCAAACATTGCTGAATTGATAGCTGCCATTCAGGAACAATCACACCCTGTTGTGGCAACGATTGATGTTAAGGATATGTTTTTCATGGTCCCTTTACAACCTGAGGACCAGGATCACTTTGCCTTCACCTAGGAAGGACAACAGTACACCTTTACAGGTCTGCCTCAAGGATACAAGCACTCCCCCCTGCTGGCTCACCATGCTCTAGCGCAAGAGCTGGAAACAATTTTCATAAAAGCAGAGGTAAAGATCTATCAATATATAGGTGATGTGCTCATAGGAGGGAGTCATGTAGAAGAAGTTAGAGAGACCCAGAACATCATCACCCATTTCGAAAGTATAGGGTTGACAATTCCACCTGAGAAGATACAAACCCCTTCAAGTTAGGTAAAATTTTTAGGAATCTGGTGGAAGGGAGGCATGACTTGTATCCCACCAGATACCCTTTCCTCTCTTGATCGGATCAAGATGCCAGAGTCAAGGAAAGACTTACAGCATGCACTAGGGTTGTTTGTATTTTGGAGAAAACATATTCCAGATTTCTCAGTTATTGCTAGACCCCTGTATGACTTGTTGCGAACGAGAGCTCAGTGGGAATGGACTCAGGTCCATGACGAAGTTTTCCACTTGTTGATATTTGAAGCGAATGCCTATCAGGCCCTTGGTCCCATTCACCCAATGGACCTGGTTCAAATTGAGTCGGGGTTTACCAAGACTGGACTATCAATCCATTTGTGGCAAAAGGGTCCAGAGGGGCCTGTTCAGCCCATTGGTTTTTATTCTCGTAGCTTTAAAGATGTTGAAAAGAGGTATACAACTTGGGAAAAAGATCTATTTTTAGTTAGTTTAGCTCTGAGACAAGCTGAACAGACCATCTGGCAAGAACCTATAGTGCTCAGAGGTCCATTTAAAGACATCAAAGCAGTTTTGGCAGGAACTCCACCCCCCTGACAGGGTGGCTCAGAGAGCCTTTGTGTGGAAATGGTATGCACAAATAGAGCATTATTGTGAATTTTTTTCTGTATCTGAAGGAGCCACGAAAGTGTTAAATATACAAGATGAAGTAAACCCAGATAGGGAAACACCCGAGCTTTTGTCTGTAATACAAGTATCTCCTCCGTTTTCTGGACAATTGCAAAATGTCTGGTTTACAGATGCCTCATCAAAGTGAGAAGGAAAAATTTGGAAATATCGAGCTGTGGCACTTTGAGTACATACCAAGAAACAGATCATTACTGAAGGGGAAGGTAGTGCACTAGTAGGAGAACTAATTGCTGTGTGGAACATTTTCCAACGTGAGGCTCAATCTGCTTCTTCTGTCTATATCTATACTGATTTTTATGCTGTGTTTAAAGGTTGCACTGAGTGGCTTCCATTCTGGGAACAAAATGGATGGGAGGTCAATAGAATACCTGTATGGGAAAAGGAAAAATGGCAAGATATACTTACCATTGCCGGACAAGGGAAATTTGCAGTAGCATGGGTAGTATTTCATCAACAAGATGATGTCCTGGTGAGCCGATGGAATGCTAAAGTGGATAGGCTAGCCCGGCTAGCTATGCTACAAAGCACCCAGATAGTAGAAAATTGGGAACATCTGTTAGAATGGCTACATGTAAAACGGAAACATTCAGGAGTTAGGGACCTCTATTGTGAGGCACAAGCCCAAGGGTGGCCAGTTACCAGAGAAGAATGTAAAACTTGTGTGTCCTCCTGTGAACAATGCTACGTCCATTTGGGCAGACACCCACTGGAGGGTGACCCCCTGCATTTAAGAGAGGGAAAAGACCTATGGGGGGCCTGGCAGATAGATTACATTGGTCCCTTTTGAGGGTCAGAGGGAAAGTACTACATACTGGTAGGTGTGGAGACAGTATCCAGACTAGTGCAAGCTAAGGCATGTGCTAGGGTGACAGAAGAAAACACAATAAAGACTCTGAAAGATTGGTTTGGAATTTTCCCCAAACCACAGTCAATCCAATAAGATAACGGCTTACATTTCACAGCCAAAGTGGTCCAGGAATGGGCAGCCCAGGAGGGAATTTCGTGGGTGTTTCATACTCCATATTACCAACAAGCAAATGGAATTGTGGAAAGAACCACTGGTCTGTTAAAACGCTTCCTCAAACTGCATAAGCCAGAATGGGCTGAAAGGGTGTGGGATGCAGTGACCAGCGTTAATAGTCGCTGAGGAGTAAATGGATGTCCAAAGATCACAGCATTCCGTCCAAAAGCTCCAACAATCATGCCAGCCCCACATGGCCCTGATCACCCCAGCAACCCATCTCATTTCCCAGGACAACCTGTCCTGGTCGAACTTCCCACAGTGGGCACAGTGCCACTGGTGTTGGACACACCCCTCAACAAATACACCTGGAAGGCAAAAGATGCCTGTGGAAAAATTCATAAGACTTGTACTAGATGGATTGTTCCCTCTTTCTAACCCGAGAAGCGAATTTGGTTTTGTTTCATTTTCAGGAAGAAGCAAGTGACCCAGAGGTACCCACGGAAGAAGAGGAGCAGATGATGTTATTTTTAATTATGTTATGTTGGGGATTTACCTATGAGGGTGAAGGGAAGCCAATTCCCCCACCTCCCCACAACCCATATTATCCCTTTAAGGATAATGAGTTTGTTTTGTTAGAAAAAGCTGTAAGCCAAACCTTTAATCTGAGTCACTGTTGGGTTTGTGGAGGACCTCTAGGGTTGTCAAGCTGGTCGTGAACCTCCACACCCTTCACTGCAACACAAATCGTAAGCAATTATAGTGAAACTGATAGCACTACCTGGGATGATAGTGAAACATGGCCAGTTCAATTTCCTACTGTGGATAGATATTGTTTAAATCGCACCCAGAAGGGAGGGGTCGATGTTGGAGAAGGCAGGTGGCAATGGACACTCACCCATAAATTGGTTAATGAAGATAGAGGTGTTTACATATGGATGTGGCTTGATGAAGCCAGATGCAACAAAGAGTTCAAAATGTTTTGGCCGAACAAAAATGAAACCTTCTTTCTCCAATGGCCTGGAAACCATATTTATCATCAAATTTGTGAGTGGAAAAACCACACTGGCACCTGGTATTGTACCGGCCAGACAAAAAACAGCAACAAGCCAAGCACCTTTTTTAGCCCTTTGGGAAATCAGAACACAACTTATTTTCAATTCCCAAAGGCTGCAGCTGGACCATTTGCTAATGGTGCCAAAGCCAAAAAAGGCCATTATTGGATTTGTGGACATACTGCCTACAAACAACTACCAGCAAATTGGTCAGGGATTTGTTATTATAGGGATTATCTGACCTCTGTTTTTCTTTCTTCCAGAGACGGGTGGTCCTCGATTGGGAGTAAGACTATATGATAATTTAGGGGGACAAAACGATTGCACGTAGCAAGCGATCTGTTGACGTTAAAATAGGTGGAACACAAAAGTGGGGGGAAAATGGGTGGCCTCCCGGAAGAATAATTGAGCATTATGGGCCTGTCACTTGGAATCCCAGTGAACCAATAGCAGGGGCACGAGAACCGATTTACAATTTGAACCGCATAATTCGATTGCAAGCAGTCTTAGAAATTATTACCAATAAAACTGCTAATGCTATAGACCTTTTAACTCTACAATCTCAACAGATGCGCACTGCAATCCTTCAACACCGCATGGTTTTCCATTACTTACTAGCTGAAGAGGGAGGAGTATCTGGGAAATTAAATGTCTCTAATTGTTGTTTGGAAATAGGCAATGTAGGTGAAGTAGTTCTTCAGCTGACCACAGATATTAGGAAACTAGCCCATGTCCACATTCAAACATGGGACGGCTGGAATGGTGATTTATGGTCTTGGTTACCCACAGCACCATGGGTAAAACAGCTTCTGTTTTATCTGTTATATGCATTTGTCGCTTTGATGTTTTTGCCATGTATTATCCCTTGTTTTATTCAATTAATCCAATGTGTTGTATCTAACATGCAATTTGTATCTACTGCCTTGCCTGATGGTGTAAAACAGATTCTTGTCATTTGGCAATCAAAGCGTGCAACTGTATTAATTATTTAGACACATGTGTTTACTCAGATTAGTAATTTTGTGGCAATTGCTTCGTTAGCTTTCGCTATATTTTCTCTTGTGGTACATATGTGTTTGTCTTGTATGTGTTTATATATTGGTCAAATATGTTAGGTTTAGGTATTGTTAATCGTTGTTATATAGTGTTGTTGTTCATTCACCTTTGTTTGGATCTGGGATAGAAGTTTCTGGGTCCAGACGATGCATGCACCCTAGGATAAGGGGGCGCAGAAAGAGGTTTTCCCGCCGCGCATGCAGATCCCAACACTGGCAGACCAGGGCAGCCAACCGCGTGGACTGTTAGGGCTGTGACCATTTTGTGGTAAATTGCCAAAAAAATGATGGAGTACTAGTATGTGTTCACGTTGATTCCAATTTACTATATAGCCTTTGCTTTGATAACAGTTATCTTAATAGTTATTCTAATACTTCTTTTTTGTCCTTGTAAATGTTCACCATGTAAACTGCCATCATGTTTTTCTACTGATTCTTCACAACCTTAAAATAAATTTATAGTATGTTTTGATATTGTAGAGCTAGTTAAATTTATAATGGTTAGCTGATGTTAAGTAGAAGTTGTTACATATTACATGTTGTTGTTTAACATACTTAGAAATGTTATAATTAGCTTAATTGGTAAGATATTGTTGTTTGTTCATGTTGTTGTTTAATGTAGAAATATTGTATTAACATGGAATAAGCCTTGGAAAGCCAAATCATCTTATTTTAACCTTTGGTTTTTCTTTTGTCGCGTTATGTTAAGTCATTTTGATAGAAAGTTGTTAACTTGATTATATTCTTGTAGTATGTGCTTTTTTTCCCTCTTTCTCTTTCTATACTCTTATCTTTCACACCACCATGAGGACAGCAATGTCAAGCCATGGGGTGGTGTAAGAAACTGTAAGAGACTGTGTTGGACTATATTTGTCTCAACATTGCTAACCATTTGCTAGCCCCAGCATCCTGTTGCTGTGGGGGAGTAGGCGCTGAAGGCCCTGAAGAAACCACCGTCTCCGTCTGAAGCTAGCAGTCTCTGTGGGAATGGCTGGACTCTTCGGAAAAACTGCGTACTCCTCCCTTGAAAAAGGAACTGAAAGGAACTGCAAGGGATTGAAAATCAGTGCTTGGAACTGGGACTTTACCATCGTCTGTCTGCTGGAACCTGGAACTTGGACCTCCATCACCTGCGCTGAGACCCATCCAACGAGATGTTGCTGGCTTCATGGTGGTGGTAACTAGTCTTGCTGCATCTCTTCCCTTTTCTTGCTTAGGCCTGCCTCTTTTTCCTTTCTTCTTCCCTCTGTCCTGTCGCTATTATCAGTTGTTACAGGAGATAAAACTTGTACAGTTGTACAGCATCTGACCTCGTTTGTGTGTTAATCTCGCTCTTGGGATCATTTAAGAACCCTCCCCAGTGTTGGATCAGGACATGCAGCTAAACAGTCTAAAGAGGGGTCAAATTTAAAATGGAAGCAGAAGCATCATTTCTAGGAAGAGCAGCAACCAGAAGCTAAGACAATACAGATTTCCCAAATCAGTCTCCTTTTCCTCACTTGATTGCTTCCAGGTTATCAGTATTTTTCTGCACTAGAGCCTAGATGTCAGATTCCCCAGAAATGATTTCAAGAGATACTGATCTTTCATTCTGATGTCAGACACCAAACTGAAAAAGGACTCTCTAGTCCCTTAGTTTTGAGACTAAAGTAAATAAATGAACGTGGATACATCAGTCTAACTATATTAATATGGAGGAAACCACTCCTTAAAAACGATCTTAATTTTTCTGTCTGTAAGAGTCTCTTTCTGTAATGCTTTCTGTGCCGCTTTGCAGATCTGCAGGTCTGATAGACTTCAAAGAGTTCCTGCCAAAATGATAGAGACAAAGGAAAACAGAGGCCAAAACACTTTCGCTTTTACAAAATAAAGTGCATACATCTTATTTGCAGACAATCTCTGTAGTGTTATCTTCTATTTGGTGGAGAGTATCTTGGTAAAAAATCTATGCCTTATCTTATGCATGGCCTGCCGTGGATGAACATTGACCTTAGATACATCTCAAATGATAAATGCTCATTTCCTTAGTGAAGGTTTCCAAGCAGCAAGCATTATCAATTTTAAAGTAGCTTTACAAGTACAAAACACTTCAGGAAGAGCAAGATCCTGCCAGCTTATCTATGTTGTCTGACACTTCATCCCTTGGGAAAACCTATAACCATTGCACTCTTCATGGGGATCTAATAAATGAACAAATAAATAAATTAATAAGGTTTAATAGCTACACTTTTATTATTTATTTTTTTAAAAAAAACAACAGTATGCTTAGGCATTTTTCATAAACAACTTTAAAAGTTTAAAATACCTAAACCCTAGAAATCTTACTGGGTAAGTACAAGTAAATTGGGCAATATTTTCTTGTTGTGTGTTACAGAGCTATTCTAGAAAAGCAGATCAACGGTGTTTTTAGATACTGCAGAATACTAGTCTAACAATGCGATACTTATTGAGCAAGCTGTCACAAAGCCTTAAGCATGGCCCTTGTATTTGCCTTAGCCACAAGTCATTATATGAGCTTAGTGGTATTCATCTGATTAACAGTAGAGAGCTAGAGCTGGGTTTGTCATACCACAGCTTAAGGAATTCTTCTCTACAGCCATTCTCGTTCCCCATCTCCCCAAAAGCATGCATATGCCTGACTTCTGTCCAGTGGGCAGCTACATTCAGATATTTCCACTTTAAAAGGAAAAATGAGTCCCATATATGCAACCCTCATCTCTCAGAGTTTAATCCCTGCTCCTAACTGTCCTGTTCCTAGACGCCCACATGACCACTACTGTTTGTTTTGCTATGTGTAGCTGGTAGAAGGAGTTGGGAAACATGTTTATTTGCTCTTGTTAAAATGCGACTGAGAAACAATGGAAGATGTAAAGAGATCTGAGAGTTTTTTGGTTATTTAAAGTGTTTAGATAAAGAACTGAGAGGTGCATGAAGAGTGAAAACTGTGAAGGAAAACAAAGGCAGAAGTTTGTGGAAAAAAAGGCCGTAGTTTGTTTGTTGTTTTTTTGTTTGTTTGTTTGTTTTGTGGTTTTTTGGGTTTTTTTTTCTAGGAAGACTTTGCGTCTCCCCTGTAAGAGGCAGAAGCAGGCAGGCATGGTCAGATTTAGTCTCTTCATCCTAACAGTATGCCCTGCCCCCCTGAAGCAGCCCAGCAGGAGTGGTCATCTGGCAGCTTCCGTGCCAGGTTGGAAGTGGCAAATCCTGCTGTATTTGCAGAAGAGCAGCAACGGTCAAGAGCAGTTTGAGAGTGTCCTCACTTGGGCTTATTTAAACAAGCAAATTTTCTGACAAGAGTATGACAACCACCTCCCCATGATAGGCGAGGGGGTTGAGATGTTTGCAGGAGAGGCTGGACACCCCCAGGAATGGCCTGATGAGTATCCCATGATTTGTCTCTCTGAAGCACAGCCCTGGAGGATACAGGACCACCTCCCGGTACGTGTGAACGGACTGCTCTGGGGTACCGTGCCCTAGATGAGTCCCTGCATGAAGTGGCTGTATGGCATCCTGCACCCTTCTGACGGCCACGTGCCCCAAACCAGCAACAGAAGAGGGAAAAGAGAGGGAGAAAGCTGCTGGTGCATGGAGAGGAAACAGGAAAAATATCTGGAACCAGTCTGAAACTGAATTGGTTTGGCATTTCTCTGCCTGTACATTCACACAAGTTGGCTGCAGACAATGCTGGTGTTATTTAAAGGTGAGCTTACTGTCGTTTTGGGAGGAATGGCTGGAAATGACACTCAGAGTAGAGCCAGGAATGATGTAGCCAGACACGCTCAGCAAAGACTGGAAATCTTTTTATTTATGTCTACGTCATTGTTTCAAACACTTAAACCTTTCTTTTGGTGCATTAAGACATGAAAAATGCAATATATTTTTCAGAATATTCTTTTTTCTATAAATTTTCTTATCACGTAGATAAGTACTTATAATCAAGTGTAGGTGATCTCTTTTGTGTGTGTGTAGAATAATAACGTGTGATAGTGGCAGTTCTGGGGAGGGTGTGGTATTAATTTATTCTATTTCCAGAAACAAAAAAGCATAAGCCATGGAATTTTGTCATGGTTTAATCCCAGCCAGCAACCCACTCACTCCCCCACACCCAGTGGGATGGGGAAGAAAATCGGGAAAAGAAGTAAAAACTTGTGGGTTGAGATAAGAACGGTTTAACGGAACAGAAAAGAGGAAACTAATAATGACAATGATATCACTAATAAAATGACAACAGTAGTAATAAAAGGATTGGAATGTACAAATGATGCGCAGGGCAATCGCTCACCACCCGCCGACCGACACCCAGCCAGTCCCCAGTCGGAGATTCCCCCACGCACTTCCCAGTTCCTATACTGGATGTGACGTCCCATGGTATGGAATACACCGTTGGCCAGTTTGGGTCAGGTGCCCTGGCTGTGTCCTGTGCCAACTTCTTGTGCCCCTCCAGCTTTCTCGCTGTCTGGGCATGAGAGGCTGAAAAATCCTTGACTATAGTCTAAACACTACTGAGCAACAGCTGAAAACATCAGTGTTATCAACATTCTTCGCATGCTGAACTCAAAACACAGCACTGTACCAGCTACTAGGAAGACAGTTAACTCTATCCCAGCTGAAACCAGGGCAAATTTGTACCAAAAAGGAAAATATTTTGCTCATGGATTTTTAAGTACTTATTTTTCAGCTTTCAGATAATGGAAAACAATCAGAAAAATAAGCCTTTTACCTTTTATTTAATTAGTCAAAGTATTAGAAGGCTTTCTTGCAAGGAATTCACTCAATTAACAGAGAGACTAACATTCATAAAGTATTGTGACATAATTACACAGTCATGTGAGAATCAAATATGGTGTATGTGACCTGCTAAGATCATTACGAGTTTCATCCCAAATAACAGTACTTTTAATTGTAAAATATTAATACTTTGTAATAAAGTTTGTCTTACCAACTGAATGTATCTAAAAAGTGTGAAAGGGTTTATGAACATCTGAGACACTGGTCAAAGGCTGTTCTGAATAGAAGCAAGTAGTAATTCAATTTACAATTCCTTTCAGAAAATGCTTCTTAATATGAAGTAAACCATTAATAATCATAATACTAGAACTAGAGTAGTAAGAAACAAAATTAATTATAAAACATGCTTTAACTCATTACACTTTACCTGGACTACATTAACTTGAGAAATATCTTTTAATAATTGCTAATCTTCTAATGCAATTTCTTGACTTAACACATAGCTCATCTTGTCTATTACCAGGAGAAAATATAAAAAAAAAAAAAAAAAAAAAAAAAAGGAAGAGGATACTTCATTTGCTTATCTGATGTTGTCTTATTTTCAGTACTTATTAAATATTTTCCCACTTCTGAAAATGTAATTGTTTATCCAGTCTGAATACAGTATGTAATCACATACAAAATATGGTAGATAAACAAATTTAAGAGTCTGATTTAATCAAGCAATTTTTTAAAATCAATTAGGAGTCAGATTGTGAATCAATTAACCTTTAATCTATCTAGAGCAGGGGAGAATGGAGAAACTTGAAAGTCATCTAGCTGCTGTTCACATTTCACAATGTACCATAAGGTTGTGAAACATTATAAGTATAACCTCATAATAATATTTAGATAATGATATTTTTCATGATACAGATCTTCATAAATTCTTACAAGTTTAATGTGAAGGAGAACAGATAATAAGCAAAAGGGTGTGGCAAAACCATAATTGACTACCAACTTTCTGAGCCTTCTACCATAGATATTTGATAAAAAGGCATCCCATGCCAATGTTCATTTAAAAAGTCTACTCCTCTCTTTTCACTGTAATAAAAATTCCATTACTCTACTTTATCAATAAATGGGCCTAGGCTAAAAAAACAACAAAAAAAGCGCAGAAAACCAGGAACCTTTCAACTCCTTAGCCCAGCCTCATCTATACAGATCCCAAATTACCCTTGGAAATGAACGATCAGGAATGGTCCCTCCAGCCTGGAAGACCTTTAAGCAGACCTACCTGACAAACCACTGTACTATGAAACTGTTGTCTTATAGTCTTTTAAAAACCAAGATTCCTCTTTACAGTTCCCCTGTAAATGGCTACTCTCACATTTAATCTCCAATGACACTTGTTTAAGCAGTAAGGGAATTAATTAGTTAGCAATTTTATATCGCAGTTAAACTCTCACCTTTGGTATTAGCATTACCAAAGCTGAGTTGGGCAAACAATAATGAGATGGCAGAAAGACTACAACTAATTTCTGACTTCATTAAACTATGGATCTCCATGAAAAGGAGAAAAGAGGGAAATAGGAATCCAAGTAATTTCCTACAGAATAGGGTTAAAGTAGGAAAGAGGAAGGAACGTTTCTATGAGAATGCCCTCCGAGATCACAGAGATGCACATAAAAATTTAGCTTTCATGAAATAGGTCTTCTGATTCCTGCCTAGCTAAATTCACATAAACTTATTTGAAAGTAGAAAACGAAGTCACAAAAGGTACAAAAAAGTCAGGCAAAGGACGTTACTCCAGTCGAAGACCAAAGGTTGTCCAGTTACAATCAGAGCCTGTAGTAGATGCCACAAGAAAGCGCTAGAGGGGACAAAGTGGATGACAGGCAGGTCAGACTAGCCAGAGCTTGGCAGTCACTGGAACACCTTTGTTATTACTGAAGGAAATCCTAACAGAATAAGAATTTTATGATATGGTATGGGTTATACAGTAACGAGCCTTTCTGGGCACATTAAAGAACCCAGAACTGATGCTTTTGAGGTAGCATTTCATGCTCATTCAGAAGCAGTAATTGTGAATAAGGAGATTACAAGTTTGGTATTCCAAATACCATGATTTACAAGGTTTTGCCAGCATTTTTATTGCTGTGTTGAAAAAGCATAACAGAGCTCCAGAATCAACAAATATTTGTGTAAGCTGACCAGTGTTTGTCCAGCTCTGGTACATATGGGATTGCGCCTGAATGCGTATCTGCAATCCATAATAAGTATACGTTTATCCATAGGTCTTTATCTTTTAAACAGACTATTTTAGTACTTATATATAACTGAAATTGAACTGGATCAGTTCATCAGCTTCAAAAAGTTTTCAGTCAGAAATGCAGTACCAAATGCTCTCAGTCATGTCTGTAAACAGTTACCATTGCTATTGATGAATTTTTCAATATGAACTGAGGCTAGTATGTAATTACCTTTTCCTCCACTGGTATTTTGTTAGTTTTCTTAATTAGCTTCATAAACACCCTTTAAAATGAACTTATTTTCCATTACTTTTCTGTCTTTCCATTACTTTTCTTTCCTTTTAAAAGAGCATGAAAATGATGATGCTGTATAAATACATTTAAGAAATTATTAATCAATTGTTTTTCAGACCTAATCTGTCTGCTTTCCTGCTTGTCGATTAGTGACATCATCCAGAATTTTAATCTTCTTAACTTCTAAGAATAAATAAAAATAAATTGAACTTCAAATAACTTTGTCTCCCTTTTCTGTAAGAAAGTAATTTTATTAGTTATGTGCTATTGTTCTAATGAAAAGGCAGCCAAACAAACAAAAAAAAGCCTAAACTCACAACCCAAAGAAAACAACCAAACAAAAACAACCAAACCAAAAAATCCCCACCCTTTGTTTACTTGTTCATGCCTTTTAGTCTTAAATTGCTACCACACTCTGTTTTATGCAATAAACTGCTTCTCTAAGCAGCATATTCTATTACTGTGAACAAAGACCTGCTCTAGCTATAATCCTACTGGAAAAAAGTCTCAGCTCTGAAAAACTATCAAATATAGACATTTCATATTAGGGGAAAAGGTAGGCTTTTTTGCTACTTGAGGGGGGGGGGGTTGGTTTGGGGTGGGTTTTTTTAGTGTTCATCTGGATTTTTTTCCCCTTTTTTTCTAATGTTACATTTGCTGTAAAGTGATGAAATTGCTGACTTGGATGATGACAGCCTGAACAATGATTGCTGTCAAAGAAAGAACACCTTTTATCTCCAAACTTCTGAAATATTAAAGCAGAGACAGCCAATAGATATTTCATCTTTTTAAAAATGGCCTTCCAATTACCTTTCCTTTTAGTTCTATTTTTGTTGCACAAAAGGAAGCAAAAAAAAGGTGTGTTTGTCACAATCCCTTTTTCTTTTTTTTTTTCTGCTGATGAAAGATTTCTTCTATGTTGTGTATAAAATAATCTTTGAATTGGAACTTCACAATGATAGACAATATGCTTCTAGGACTTTTGCATAATGGGTATCCAAAGCTTTACTGAAAATCTGGATGGGGAAGAGGATAAAAAAAAAAGTTCATCTTTGATATAAAGTTATTGTAATCTTTTACAGTAAAACAAGCAAAACAACTGAAAAGTTTTAGGGATGTCAAAAGTAGACAAAAAATAACAATTCTATACACAGACATACAGGCAGATATAAACACATGAGTAAATATAAGTTTTTGAAAGGTGAAAGCCAGACAAATTTCATCACAGTTAATAACCAGATAAAGGTACCATAGAAAGGTTAATATGAGATTACTTAAACAGTTTTAAATAAAAATTGATATGATTTCTGAAGATTAACTTCTTTTTTTCATTCTTGATACTTAATCCACCTACAGTATTAAAGATTGAAATGTTACTGAGCAGATCTTGACACAAATTCCATTATAAGATGTGCATCCCAGGCTAGCTTTTATTTCTATAAAAACCCTGGCATATTGCTTTGAAGTCAGTTTTGAGTATAACTTTAATAGAGTGTTTTATTTACATGTGAAAAACTTCAGAGAAGTCACTGAAAACTTCTGAACTGTTTTCCTTAGGTAAACTAGATTTCTGTGTTGTAGTGTTATTCAAAATTTGCTAAATATTCCAAAAGACTTTGATACTTGTGAGAAAAGGAATTACAGATTTTTTATCCAAATTGGATCAATTTCTCACTTTGACATTAATATAAATATTTCAAAAAGAGTAAAAAATAAAATAAATAAAATTTCATTTTGAAAACAGAAAAATTTAAATTTAGGAAACTATGGAAAGATTTAGGCAGAGAGACTTAAGATTTCATGTTATTCTATGGAAAAGAAAGTGTGATTTCCAAACAGCTTTAATTTATTTTTGCCTATCATACTTGCATTAACTCAGGAATACTTTTTGCCATTTGCCTCAGAGGGATAGCTGATATAAATAAGAAAGGACTATTAAATTAGGTTATTATATTTTTTTAATGTATGTTATAATTAGTAAATTTATTTATGTACTTTTTTGCCTGTTGCCAGTTCTAACCCATAATTTATTCACACCTTCTAATTCTGCCAGCTTTATTGTTATCTATTATTATTCTTATTATTATTTAGATAATTAGGTGAAGTGTTATGGAACTCTTTGATAAAGCTGTCTTGCATTCTTTAGGAGCTATCAAGATTTTTAAAGATGCCTTAGTCCTTACCCCTATGTTTTGATAAATAATACAGTGGATTTCTGCAAAGCACATGAGGAAGATTTGTTATGTAAAACATAACATTGTTATGGAATCTTTTTCTTCGTCCTATTTTCATTAAAAGTTTGCAAAGAGAGGGATTATTATTTTTTTTTTAAATTTGCCTAGCCAAAGACTGTTTTTTTCTTTATTCTGTCAGTGAGAACTGATATGCAGAAAAAATATATATCATTGCCTTTCACTAAAATTCTTATCCATTAAGCAAGAAAGATTTCTTATTCAGGTTATTTTTCTTTATGGTGTTTTGAAATTTGATCAGTATTTCTTTCTTACACCATACAATATATTTGCTTCTACCTGATGTGGGATTGAATACATTTTGGATTAGCTATTCATCCACTTCAAATCAGCTGGAAAGTAGTTGACATGTTTGGTCAGTCCAATCCATGGTGGCAGCAGTCTCGTAGTTGAAGATATTTATTCTAACCTGATCTCTTTCCTGGGCTACTAAGTAATTTGTTAAGTAAGAATACAGTTTGGAATTATAAAGTGCAGAATTGGGAACAAATATCTGTGAGTGACACTGGAATTAGAAAAATATAGTGGGCAAGGACTCACCTCTCTAAATATAAAAGTTGCAATATTCATAATGATTATATTCATAAATATGAACATATTTGACCTCCATTTTGAGTATATGTTCCTCTTTTTTTAAGATAAAGATGGCGTATGAGAGAGCTAGGATAAAATTCAGGTCTCCTGAAGCTGTTAGGAATATTGCTATTCATTTTAAGAAGGTTAATATTTCAGTTATGGTAACTACTTTATTCAGTGCCTTGTGACTGTATAGTGTATTAATTGAATGACACATGATGACATCTAGCAGAGCTGGTAATCTGTTTTCAATACATCTGCACTACCAGCTATCGTCATTGCCTCTTCTTTAGATTCTATGAATTTAGTATTCTTTGCCCTAATAATATTGATGGAACCATTTAGAGCTATTTAAAATTTGAAAATGCCAGAAGTCGTAAGGTCAAAGAGAAATTTACTTAAAGAAATGTGAGTCTATGCTAAACCAGTTGGTGGTGATTAATATTGCTAGTCTAAGTGATTTTCCTTCCTTTTGACCCAGTTAATACCCACGTGTCTGATCTACAACGTTCCAAAGAAAGCTTGGTGATCTTTTTGTGGATTCGATGGATTTGTATCATCTCTGCAACTTAACAAGACAGTGACATATAAATTCAGGTACGTTATGAATATCATAAAGAAAGTGCTCAGTCATTTTACATTAATAATTCAAGTACCACTAATATTGTCTAGATTAGTAGATTGCCTCAGAAGCAGTGGATTCGCACACTTTCTGTTTTCAGAAGCTACTCTCTCATGTGAGAGTATAAAATTCTGAACACACACACACACACACACACACACAACTTCTGAAAATAAAGCATAATGAAAACTATAGAACAATAAATGTTAGGATTTATCTTCTGAATGTTTGATCTGAAATGTATATATATTTTTTAGAATCACTGTAGTCAAAATAGTTCATCATTTCTGTTCCATCTGAAACACTGCATTGTCCATCTCTAGAGGCTGAGCTGGGGGAACAATCCATATACCTTACTGAAACAGTACTGAGACTATTTCATTGGATTCACAGGTAGGATCAAAGGGTTTACTTCCTTTTAAATAAAAAATTGTAGATTTTCACCAACCTGTAAACAATTCCACTGTAAGAAAAGACATCCAAGGATTTTTTTTAATGGTACACAGCAACATAGCTAACATCTGATTGTCTCTCAAGGCTCTCCATACATGTTTGCACAACAGAAAAGTTCTAGAACTATGTACCTACTCCTGTTATTCATTGCTGTCTGGGGTCACTTGACCACAGCATTCAATTTTGATTCCACAATATCATATGAGAAGAGAACTAGAGGTTAACATAAATCATTCAAAGCCACTGGTAAGGGTAAGGTAAATTCAGAAACACATTTAATACAATTAATGCAACAAAAGAAAATAGGTGTTCTACTGTTTACTTCTCCAGAAAGTCCATTTAGTTCATCAGAAACCCTTCCATAACACTGCTGTGATCTGACGGTAATGGTGGGACTTCTGCCAGGCATGTTATGTTTCCTGAGATAGCCATTCCAGGGCAGGTACCTGCAGATACTAATGATGACTCATACAAATTAACTACTTGTGGATGGAATATAAATACATGCTCAGCATGCAAACAACCAGTGCCAACTGACTGCAAATAATCAATAGCTTCAAATGCCTGCTAGACTGCTAATAAGGAAAAGGATACTGTTGCTGTAGACTCAGTTATTCAGGGTGATGCAGATGGCTAACATCGATAAGATAAAAAGAAAAGATAGTAATGAAACTTACGTACAAAACACTATATAAACATAACCTAAACATCCACCTTAAAAAAACTATTAGCAGATTCTTTTTAGAAGTGCTAGCTTTTAGTAGAAGGTGCGGCCTGATTAATTCAGGATACCAGATAATCAAGGTTTGCCTTTGCTGTTATGAAAGGGTTTGAGCTCTGGCAGTCTAACTCTGGGCAGTACTTTCCCATAAGTCAAGCAGACAATTTAGCCTTTGACTCATTCCGCAAAACCAATATCCACAATTAACTTTGACTGAGGAATCTTTTTCTTTCTTCAAATACACACAATTGAGGCTAGTTTAAAAGAGTTCTACCATATACAGAAAACCTAACACAATTTATGATGCTGAGTGTTACCTTACTTACGTTTCTGTTGAAATCAGTAGCATTACTATAGATAAAAGATTATTCCGTGGAGCCAAAGGTTTTGGAACCTAGCTTCCATACTCTATAACTGCCCCTAGAAGAAGAGTTGATCTTAAAATCATAAAGAACAATGCTATACTCAAAACATGCAACTTGCAAGCTATGTCCTGTCTCACAAACCTGTTAGCCACCTCAACCAAACGGAACAGTATTAACTGAATTTTGTGTCAAGAGCACAAATATAAGCTTTATATAAGCACAGAGGTTTCGGTAAGTGACTTCCTCATGTATGGAAGACGGAGCTTTCATCCACACCTCTTTTTCAAATCCCATACATAGATTTAAAAAATGGATAGTATTTCTTAACTTGACTCAGTGAATGAAGAGGTAAAGAGGTAAAAAACAGTACTTCAAAATTTATTTTTCTCCACATTGTTATTTAAGCTCACATTTTTCAATAGTTTTATCTTACGCCAATTTTACATCTGAAAAGATTAAAAGACCTGTATTGATTAACATTTAATCTTTAATGAATGTGCATAGTCTGTAATTTTTAGTGAACCAGTATTTTTTGTCTTAATACTGCTTAGAAGTGTACGGATAATTTTATGAATGGAAAAGCTTTCTAGATTTTTTCTAAATGTATAAACTAAGGCAAGTTTCTGTACATATGTATGTGCGTCTGTACATGAACAGTCAAAACTAATAAGAATATGAACGAACTGAAATATTTTTAAAATATTAGCAATAATTGGACATGATAATCTTCATTTTCAATCAAGCCTGTCTATATTTTTATGCTAATACTCATGGAAATTCTCATTCAAAAAGAGTATGGAATCTATATGTAGAGAAATTATCTGGATTTTGTTCTATTTGATCGATTCAAGAGAAAAATATAGATGTTACTTACAAGGTCTTGCAGGCATTAGTAGGCACAAGATTCTGTGTCTTAGATTTATTTGAGGTGCAACTTTGTCATCTTAACTATACAACAATGAATTCACTGGAGCGGGTCTGCTATAAAGAAAGAAGCCATAATGGTGCAAAATATTGAATAACAACTTTAGGATGGCTTGCGGGTGGTTGTGTTCCATCTCACACTACAGTTATATCACTAATATAACTCTGTCTTCCTTCTTCGCTGGGACAAGCACCTACTCTACAGTACAAAAAACAGAGCTGATACACATTGATGTAGTTTTAAAAAGTGCTGATTCTTTGGGATTTCATTCCTAAGAATTGGGATTAAAAAAAAAAAAAAAAAAAAAAAGGAAAAATAGTCTTGGAAAAGGGGCAGGAAAATATCTGTTAGAAATTTGAGAAAGTAAAGAAGAATAATGAGGCTGAGGAAAAGAAAAAGTGATGCTAAGATGGTCCACCACAGAAGGTGGTTTATGGAGATGTCCAACTTTAGCAGGATGCTACCAAAGGTACAGTAGTATAGAATATCAAGAGTGAGGTTCACCAAGTGGACGCAGAGGTGCTTCTCAGCCTTTAACAGAAAAGAGGTGCTTGTGAGCCCTAATTCATGCTTGCAGAGAGGCAGAGACAACCAGAGCGGACTCTCACTCACTACCCGCTACTTCTCACTGCTAAACCCCTGCCATGATGCAGCCTTTGTGCACCTTGCCTTGTGTCCTAAAAGTCACTGATTCAAGATGCCTCGAAGGCAGCAGACTCTCTCACTCTAGCTCCAAGGTCAGAACCATCTTTGCCACCACTCAGACACCACCTTAATACTCTGGACTGGCGTGCTGGCACCTCCTCACAGGCAATAAACTTCCGAGCAGGCCACTCTGCAGTCCAGGGACAGGGGTGTGCGCTCCCCACTGCAGAGGGTAGGCTGCATGGGTGGACACTGGGAGATGTCCTCATTTCTTTGGGTTAGATTGAGAATACTGACATGAACATTGGTGCTGTGACCCCACCAGGGCATCTGGGGGACATACCGCCATGGCATATCACTGCCAGATATCCCCCCTTAGAGGAGAGGGTGAGGATCACGTCTGGCTAAGACAACTTTCAGGTCACAGATACAAGACCAGGTCCCTGCCAAGATCATTAGCATGCCATAGCCAACGTCACCCATACAACCTAGCTGTTTCTTAGCCTTGCACATGAATGAGACCTAAACATTTTGGAGTAGCTAAGTTACAGAACCAAAAAGAGGTCTTGCCAAGGAAGATTTGGGAATGGTTAAGGCAACTGAGATATTCTGTGATGACCCTTTCCTTTTAAGCTTTTTTTAGATTCTAAACATAAAGCTTCATAAAGAAAAAACTTATCATTAGCTAAGAGAAGAGAAAGTAAAAATAAAGTATCAAAAACAACCAAAAGAAAACCAAACCAACCAACCGACCAGACAAACAAACAAACTAAAAGAGGAAAAGATCTAATTCCTTGCCTCACAAAGGTAAATTTCCATTCATAGTTCATGGCACGTGCCTCAAGCCTCATCCTCCAGGAGTTCTGTTATGTTATGTTTGGAGTAGAGATTACCAAGTGACCAGTGCTTAGAATACAGCGGCACCGAAATAATCAGAGGCCTAGTGGGGAAGTGATGTTGGCATAACACTGTTTTATCTGAGTACGAATCTGATTTCTCACTGCTCTCATTGCAGTTGTGAATTCTCATTCCAGTACAGTGGCAGGTCTACCACCTGCAACTGAAACAGAGAGATTAAAATATGGCTGGGAAGGTTACCTGCCCTGAAATTTACAGATTGTAGTCTGTCAGCAGAAAAGCCATGACTATGAACGTGCCAATTAGGTGCAAATCCCAGAAAATCCCATAGAGACCTAACTACATGTTAGAGTGATTTGACTTGGCTGAATTCAATAATATAAAACTACCTGCCCTTGCCTCAATCAAGTGTCTAAAGAAGACATCATTTGCACTTCTGTGCCAAAGATGGTAAACTGAGAACAATGTTTAATCCCCAAGTAGTCATTCCCTGTGGGATATTCTGTCTGTACAATTTCTTCACTTCTGACCCATTTATAATCACCATGCAGAGTTTCATTCTGCAATCAATACTCATGGGATTTATAGGACTAAGTCTTATTAATGCCAATGGAATTTATGTAGGGTTAGTCCCTAGGCACTGTTAGCTGACCAGAGCCAATAACTGCTGGCCAAAGCTAGGATGTTACACATAATTTGAGGATTATAATGATATATTCAGTATTTTTTTGTCTTCAATTATTTTTTCTGCTTTATTCATCAGGAGCTACAGATGCAATTACTAAAATAGCATCTCAATTTAAAGAGGATCTTCCTGACATGGATAACATTCACTTTCTGAGCAATTAGTACAGTCAAAGGAAGACTTTTTTCCTTTGATTGCTTGGGACAATTTAGGGTCAGCAACATTATTGTCTATGACAGTAAACAGGTTTATTAAATAGATCAAACAGAAATTTCACAATCTGCTTGATCCTTAATTACCTGCAAATTTAAATCCCTATTTTATTGGAAGTCTCAGGTGTTCTTCTCAAAATCTCTATTAAAATGCAAATAGGTCATTATATAATTGAAGCAATTTAAATAAAGTATATTTTCTTCACCAGTTCACCCTGTCATGGATTTGTGAGGATGTGGACTATTTGAAAGGACAAGGGCTAGAGGGAATTTGAGTGAGGTTTGTGAAAATTGTAAAGAACACAAGAAGGCTGTCCAATCTTTCCACTTTCTCCAAGACTCAATGACGTCTCAAAGAAAAGTTCAATGTTATTCAGAGTGAGACAATTAAGAGTAAATCTCACTTTTCTAATAAACTGATAAACATAAGTCTCATATGTGTGTGTTGTGTCTCCTTTTCACCATCTCTCTGATTCCACACCCATGTCCCTTTCCTACTAGTGACTTGCTTTCCTGCTTAGTAAGTGAAGCTGACATAAGTTTGAAAGGTGCTCAAAAAAGGATTGAATTTACTATGCAGTATATGGATAGAGAAATGCAGTTTAATATTTTGCTGAACTGATGCAGAAGTAAGTGTCAGCTAAAACAAAATGAAGCATTTACATCATGGTTCAAATGTTCCAAACCAGAATATTCAATTTATATTCTTTTTCAGCTTCTCTCTCCTTTCTTTCTCCCTCCGCCAGTTGCATCCAAACTTCTGTGTAAATGCAGGTTTCTTTGAAAACCTTCAGCTCAGAAAACTGAGCAATATTGCCAAGACCATCAGTTTTATGCAAAAAGGAGAATTTGTGCCATGAAGAGATAAGGCAACAGAATTGTTTTAAACAAACAAAAAACCAGAAGATATCAAAACACAACCATCTCACAAAATTTTGAAGGAATGAGGGAAAAGACTTTAGAATAATTTGTTACATCCACCTACCAAGAATGTAAAACTTTCTGAGAATAAAATTACTATTATGCTTCACTCTTAGCAGCAGCATTATGGAAGTTAAATAGTTCGGGGGGGGGTGGGGTGGGGGTGGGGTGCGGGGGGAAGAAAGGGGCAGGAGAAAAGGGAAGAAATATTGTCCCTACCTTGAATAACATTTCTGCAAGGTTTCTTCTTTCAAGTACCCCATTCTGTTGATATCAGAGGGATTACTGCCATCTACTTTTGAAAATACATTTAACAAAGAGCAAATATTTTCAAATGAGAACCTCATTTTTCCTTTAATTTATTTTTGGGGTGTATGTGAAGGAAATTTCCTTCTATGGAAAGGGATGTATTTAGGTGATTTAGGGAGGAATGTGGGAAAGCAGAAGGGTAAGGGGATAAAAAAGACCGGTCACACATGAATGGTGGGTTGGTTGGTATGCTTGTCTGGCCCCGCCATTCACGCCTGATCGGCGCAGTCTGTCCTGTCTTCTGATGATGCTCGGTTTCTAATGAGTTTCGCAGAGGAGGGGCTCTCTGTTCACTGTGCGTGCGTGTATATGGCGTGTCTGAGTGCCGGCAGCCGGAGTCAGAGCACAGGTTACGGGGGCACGTGTGTCTGTGGTGCAGCAGAGGGAGGGAGGGAGGGAGGGTCTGGGTGCCAGCAGCTGGGCTGGGACTGTGGGCTGGAGCATGCGCCTGTATGCCAGCAACTGGAGAGGCCGGACTGAGTGAAAACAAATGCCACCTACATATGTGTGTGTCTATGTGTATTCTCACTAGGGGACCTCCGTCCTGTTCAGCCAGGGAATGCAGCAGGATGAGGCCATGGGTGCTCTGAGCGTTCATGCGAATACTTTGCGCGTCCGTATCAGCCACGCGGCTGGCTGGGTAGACGCACGTGGTGTACACGCGTGCTCTGCGTGCGTGTGCCTGCTGGGAATATATTTTCAGCTTTGCTACCGGTCGGACCTGGGGCATGAAGCTGCAGCAGCCCCACCTCTCTCAGGCTGTCAGATCCACCATCAGATATTTTCCTTTAGCAGTTACCGTCAGGAAGAGTTGAGTAGCATCATATAGAATATTCGCTAAGTCCGAGTCTTAAGATGTTGACATGACTGAGCTTTGGATCCATAGCCTTATATGTTATGTTCAGGTATTTCTCCTGTTCATACAGATGAAGAAGAGAACCAATGATAAATCCTTCCAATTGCTGTGTGACTCTCTGTGCTGATGATTATATGGGACTAAGAAGAAAACCATATGCTATTAAGCAAAAGATTGAATACGTTACATTTGTTCTAGTTTGAATATCATAAAATTGAGTATTAGTCCAAATTAGCTGTTAATCAATTAAATTGCTTTAACTTCCTACTTTTTTTTTTTAATGCCTCCACATTTATTATATATATATATATACTATAAAAGGGAAATATTAAATAATTGTCTGATTTATACTTTCAAGGTTTGGCTGAGTTTGCATATCAGAATAATATGAAAACCACAGTTAGACTTTATTTATCTGCTGACTGCTTTAATCATTTATCACAAGGCTATTTCAAGTACACAGGGCAAAAGTGATATGGTTAAACACCTGTAAAGTTACTCTCATCCAGAAACTGAGGTATATGTTTACTTCAACTTTGGGACTTTTCTGTGTTCTTCAACTTGACACCAGCATTTAAGTTGTTAATTAGCCAATATGAAAGAAAAAGTAATTTAATTTTCATTTTACACATACAGAATTGTGTTAAAGAAAAAAAGAAAGAAAAAAAAGACAGCTCCCCAAAACCTAATCGTACATGTTTAAATGAACCCTTACACCTACAGAGGCCCACTGAGGTAAATAAGGCTTTGGTAAATTGTTGCATGCCAGAGTCACAAGCAAAATGAAATTATTTTATTGGGGAAATAAAACCAGTTGTTGGGTTCTAACAGAGCAGGACAGAGTTGACACTTAGTAATTTTGAGAAGAATTCTGTCTCTAAAACTTGTTTTTAACTTAACTCGTACAAAATGACCTCAATCATCTGCTTTTACAGAGTTTTTCCTATTGACCCTTGCCTCTGCCACCCTCCGTTTTCCAGTCACCCTTCTCCCTGACATTACTCTCTTCCACATCGGAACACACACACACGAGCCTGCACGGTGGTTGGAGCTGAAACAATCTCACCGTACACACACTTCTTCTGTCAACTTGATTGGACTTTCTTAATGTGAAAAGGAGTTAACTTTCCTTTGATGTTTGAGTTTCTATAGGAAGCAAAAAAGGGATTCTTTCTTCAGTTGTGAGACACCTTGTTATTTCCCCATGCCTCAAATTGTCTTTAAGTGAAAGCGAGAACCTGTCCTGTTAGAATGATCTGGTTTTGATTTGGGACCAGTTGCTTGCCAGGCAGTTTATGATGAACAACCTCTCTGTTATCATTAAAAACCTCCTTCTTTCCTCAAACATCCCTCCTATGAACCTGCCTTCCCAATAATTCCTGCCCTGTGATCTGCCCCTCTAAGTAAATATCATAGTTTTTCAGGGTTCTGATATTTCTAATTCCTGGGGAAATATTCTAATGTGATGTGTACAGTATCTCTTGTGTAGGACATGTAGCGTTCTGAGCTTGAATCATAACAGTTGTTTGAAAGATTATTGATCAAGCACATCTAGCTGAGTTTAATGTAGTAATAACTGGGTAAAACATTACGGGCCTAATTCTATAGCAGGTCATACTGGGTAATCTACCATTCCATTTTGGCCTGTTAACTTCCAATTTGTGTAAAAATATAAATAATGTGAAAGCTAGCTTTAAAAATTGGTTTATTATTGAAAAGTACAAGAAGAAAAGAGTGTTGGTAGCAATCTGTCTAAAATTGTTGTATTTCTTTTAGTAAGAAAATATCTTAAAAAAAATAAAACCAGTCTTCATAACTGATTTTCATAACTCCTGGCAATGTTAACTGAAAAATATAATTTTATATGGTATTTATTTCTTTTGCTTGGGTAAAGAGAGACTGTGTTATAATAATCTAGAAATCTTATTTCTCATTTTTTAACTCACTCTCTTTGTTCCCTTTAAAAAATAGGTTGTCTTTCACAGTGTAATGAATGATTTTATCTGATCAGGACTCTGTCTTCCCTGGCAACATAACATAAGTTCAGACTATTGAAGAGAAATAAGCCTTTCAAATTCCTAGTAGCAACCTTTCACCTTTGCTCCTTGCTCTCATGAAAAAGTGGAAAGTAGAAGCTGAGTAAAGCTTTTCAGTGCCAAATAACCCCAACTACAGATCTTGTTTTAGAGTCCCCAGGAGTGTCACTCAGAAGGCAGACTCCTTGACACCAAGGAAAAAAAAAGAACTTGTATTTTGAGCATCACAAGAGCCCTATTGCTGCTGATTGCTAGAAAGGGAGAGAGAGGGGGGAAGGAGGGAAGGAAGAAAAAGAAACAAAAAAAAAAAACAAAACAAAAAATCCCACAAAAAACCTTCAGAGGCTTTTAAGGAGCTTTGGGCTTTGAAAAATGAATAAAACATTACATTTGAAATCCCTTTGTGCATTACAACAAAGAGAGAAAAGTTTATCATAAAATAAAGGTCTGGCAACCTCAGCAAATATATGCATGGAATTCGAACTTACAAAGTGTTGTAAATAAAAAAAAAAATTTAAAACTGTTAAAGCGAAGTTTGCCATCTGCATTTGAAGGTTGTTAGAATGTTCTTTGTTGAAAGATGAACTTTTTCAATTAATGACTATGTAGATTTAGATCAGTAATTCCTTTAGTAATTATACTCCGTGTAAAGAAGGAATTATATGCCTTGTAAGCATGTTCCGTTCTATCAAAGTAGATTTCTGCAAAAACTGAATTAAAAAGATAGTTTATCAGTAGTGGTTCACATAATAGATATGTCAGTCATTGTATCCTGGGAGTCACAAGCAAAATGCAGGCTTGATTTTTACCTAATAATTAGATGAATTCCCTACTTTAAACATATATTTTTACCTGTCAGGTTGTGAATCTTTTTATTTACTAGGTTGAAGAAGAAGGGAATGAATGGAAGTATGGATCAGCAGTGATTATGTTTCATTATTGAACTGGCCATAATTTCTATTATGCTTTGCGTTTTTATTGAAACATTTTCAGCTTTCAGTGCGTTCCCATCATCAGCTCCCTTGTCCATTTATTACTTGAATCTGAAATAGTGTTTTGGAGCAAAATCAGCTGGATATTATAATTATTATTATTATTATTATTTTTTCCTGAGTGAAAGATCATGTTCCAAACAAATGTTTTCAGAGAAACTGAAGGAACCCATATATATTCATCTTACAAAGGGTGGCATCTGCTTCACTCACATGACTTTAATGTGCTTCAAATGAAACACCACACCATTAATTCAGCAGAGAAATAAATTAGTCTAAAATATTTACAAAAGAAGATAACAGGGGCTACTAAATGAAATTTAGTTGTACCTCATCTTTTGGGACTTATTCCTTAGCTTATTCCACACGATGGATTAATGTGAAAGCTTATCATAAATCTGTTCCCACTGACTTCAGTCATCATCACTGATGCCAGAAAATAAGAAAACATGAAGTGTTTTCAGAAATAGATGACTACAAAAGGTGTATGGTCAAACTGGAAATTAAACTACAATTGATACCAAAATAATACAAATACGTTATCTTTAGCTTTAATATTAGCCTTTATTTCTCTGTCACCATAATACTTGCTTCCTTTCCTCTTATTAACTTTCCTTTCATCTAGTCAATTTGGCACTTGTTAACCAGAATTGATGTTGATTTTTCCCCCCCCATTGTTTTAGTATATCCGCATGATCCTGAGAGTGGGATACTGAGGTGTCAGCAGAGAGTCCGGCTTCTCTCTGGCCTGTTGCAAAGTTTCAGTTACTTGACTTCTGGCTGTATTTCTGTTTTCCCTCACGGGTTTTTTTTTTTTTTCTGCATGATTAGAGGGATCTTAAAAGTCCAAAATTCTTTATCATTATGTGATTATCTGTTGTAGAAGAGGTAAACAAGATCCTTAAGGTGAATACTTTACCATAGTCAATCAAACATGCAACAACATAATGGATCCCAGTTCTTCCCCGAGGACATTCTGTACTATGGTCATTTAATTTACATAATATCAACATCAGTCCTTTCTGCTGCTTTCCTGGAGTGTAATATCTGTTATGGCTTTCTGTTTTCCATTATTTTCATCTCTTTTTCATTATTATTTACTGAATGTGAACATTTTTCCCCAGCAATAACATTTCTTCTTTGATAGGCAGTTTGCATGTGACCACATAACAAATGGAAGTATCACTAGTGAACTGCTGTATTGAATATAAAAATGGAAAAAAAAAAGTCAAAAAAGCAGCTAGTATCTTCATTTTAGAATGTCTCATGGTTCTCATATTAGTGGACTTACTGTTAGAAATCTATGAAAACAGGCTCCTTTTGAGGGTATTACTACCAAAAAAGGATTAAGTGGTTTTGAAAGTCTTTTTTCTGAGGTGTTTTTGTGTGCTTTTAATTATTTGTATGAATTTGCGGGGTGGGGGGGTGGGTAGTGGTGTGCTATATTCAATAGATTTTGAAAAAATTAACATTTGGCTACTATTTCCTAACTAATTCCCAAATGCTAGATTTAAAACATTGCACAATAGAGACGATTGCCATGAACATGCAGAAAGAGTCTCACTGAGTTTCCTTTCCAATACTAATATGTAACTCTGTCGCTTGGATATGAAAGTAAGTCCAGAAGCAAGTAATGTAGTGCAGATATTCTGTAAAGGATTGGCAGGCTGGAGAGTCATTTGACAATTAAGGTTTGTCTCAGCCTCACACTCTTGTTTTCTGAACCTTTTGATTCTCAGCAATACTCTTAAACATCAGCACCATTTCAAGATTTTTCATCCTATTTTTTAATGGTTAACCATTTTAATATATGCTATATGTTAACTGTTTCAGAAATTAAATATTCTCCTATTCCCCACTTTTTTTTTGTTGTTTTCTTGCTTATTTCAGAGATGTCCTTTTTTCTGGTGAAAACTGGCAACCTAAGGTATGGAATAATACGTATATTAATGTTATTAATAATCTATACTGGCTAAGCTTATATTGACTAGTTAATGAAATTTTACATTTTTGTTTTACACATTTTTAGATTTCTGCATGAGCTTCTAGCCCATATTGATTTTTTTTTTCTTTCGTAACTTCTTGGAAAAAAAAAAATTAAAACTGTTTCATGCAGTGTCTGTTGACCTAAAATCCCATATTAAAGGATAGACATTGTTATGGGTTTACACCAGCCTCACATAAAAAAAAGAATTTATAAAATAATTTTGTGTCACTGTGTTGATGTGGCCCATCACAAAAGCACTGAGATACTCACTCAGGTCCCTGGGATACCCAAAAAGGCTCTTGTTCAGATTAAACTCTGTGTGTGTGTGGTGGGGAAGCTGGTGCATGGAAAAAAAGAACCCAATATATGCTCAGGTTTTGCCATGATTTGAAGTCCAGACAAAACCCAGGCATCGCTGTGTGCTCAGGAACAGGGAAGCATTCCTGCTTATGAGCAGAGAAAAACTAGGAGGGCTTCCAGACCCAGTTAATGGAAGAGCTTAATTAATGGAAGAAACAAATGACAACAAAAAGAAAGCTAGACTTCTCCCCCAAAAAACTAGTTTTCAGACCCTATTGTTCTTTTAAATATAAATATTTTCTTTTGGCTGACAACAAGTAAATATATTCTATATCTAAAAAAAGAAAGATTGTGATAATATCCAAGGGCCTTCTCCTTATATTCTTTCACATCATACCTCAAGACAAGCTCAATACAAAGCGAACAGGCATGGAAGAAGTTTATGTTAATTCTTTTAATGCTGTATCTGTGTCAGTACACATTGCTTATCACATGATAGCAGTCACAAGCTCTAATGTGAGTTCTGAAAAGAGTGGAGAAGAAAGGTCGTTTTGTTTGTTGGTTTGTTTAATAGACATAACTTCTACTAAGGCTTCCTGGCATTTTAAGAAAAAAAACCCTGACTCTCTAGTTCATTTCCACATCTGTTTAGAAAAATAAATAAAATCAGGTTTTGTTTTCAAGAAGTTCTGCCAATGTCTTTCCTTTTCCATGAAAAGGTTTAAGTTTTAACAGCAAGGCACTTAGATATTTCTAACTGCTACATTCTTACATGTGTTATAGGGAACTGAACATAGTCTCTTCTCAGATTTCCAAGAAGTTCACAAAAGCAGATCCACAAGAGATAGCTAGAACTGCAAAAGAAAACAAATGTGTCTATCAGGTTAAGGTCCTTTAGGCACAGTCCAGCACTTTTCAATCACACACTTCATTTTTGCTTTCACAATACCTACCCTAGGAATGAGATTAAACACACAGATAATGCAAACTGGATGACGCATATATATTTAACATATTTGTCTATCTCTTTTCCCTTACCTACATTATGGTTATGGATGCATAAATAAAAGTAAGTATAGAAAATAAAGAAATACTAATTGCTAAAGGTAGGAATGGAATGTTTTGAAACAGAAGCCATACAGTATTCCAGATAATATAAAAGCATAAGGGTACACCTTTCTCTGTGTGCACTCAAATGCCAAAATACTATTTGAATTTTGGTTTATAATCCAATAATAAGGGATCATTTGAGTAAAGTGGTACCAGGGTTTAACAGATAACAATGTCAATAGTATCACTTGCCTTTGTGGTTGCATTGATTTATGTTTCATTAAAATCTTTCTGTTTGAGTTGGGTTCAGTTCCTTAAGGGATAACATGAGTCTGATGAAGGGAGGAACAATTTTTCATCCCTTCTATTCTTTCTCCTCAGAGCCTTCTAATCAGCATGAGATGACTGATCGCAACTCCTTCAGTAGTGGCCTTGTTTTTACCTTTGTCTGGCAGAGACAGAATTATTTTGCCCTGTAAGAGTCTCTACAGCATCACAACAAAATTTGGTAAAATATTACATTTTGCCAAATACCAAAAAAATCCCAGCCTGCAAAGGGTTTGACTTCCCTTTAAGTCCAGCGTGAATCAAATCTGACTTCTCTGGTATCCATGGAGTAACAGTGTCACAAAAGTAGTGCAAGGGAGATCAGACCTGAGCTTCCTGCTCCTGTGACAATGTACATCTCAGCATTTTTGCCTTCATACTCCCAGATTTATTTATAGCTCTTTATATTAAGAATGATAATGACCTCTAGGTGAGCTGTTTCCTGGCGGCTAATCACCGAGTGCATTAAGGGCCTAAGGCAGAGCCTGTGGGCCTCGGGTCCTCTGGCCAGTGGCTGCCTGCCTGTTAGGAACCGCTTTCTTTATCTGGTATCACTCCTTAATTTAAGTTCTTTGTGAGCTTCAAAAAGCTAAACTGGTTTGTTTTCTTTTGTTTTCTAGTACTAATTCCAACAACAAAACATTAATCTGAATGTGTTCTCTCCAATTAATGTTTAAAGTGTCCTTGAAATACACAAAGAAAAATTCGAAATCTGATACATTTTAGTTTCTCTTCTCTTGTCTACAGATTTATGTCCATTGCCACATCAGAATAAAGGCAACAATTGTTTGCAGAAAACACTGCTTTCAATTTCCAAACTTCTACTTAGAAACCTCGTTATTTCACACCTGGAACAGATTAACCCAGGATCCCTTGATTAACAAGATGTATAAGGGGAAATTGCAGTAAACCCGTTGGGGGCACTTATTTTCTGGCAATGGTGGGGGGCAGGGTTGTTCACTAATTCAAGATTAGATTATGCCACAGAATTTTTTTTGTATATTCTTCCTTAGAAATTCACTTTAAAAAATATATTTGGTTTAGGTGTGCTTGGGAAAAAGTTCTGTATGGTATAATATCATTGCTCAGCATTGTAGAATCTGAGCAGGAGGCATCAAAATCAGTAGCAGCAGTCAAGTTCCTACTGAGCATCCTTATCTCCGTGGTACAAGAACCATTTCTGGGTTCATAACTGTTTAGGACAGGAAATTTACAGAAGGGGGTTTAAAGAGATCTATTATGGCTTGAAAGGCCTGTCCATTTCATAAGTATTATTCTTAGAAGGGAAAGGGGGTTTATGTTGCCTAGGAAGAACTAGCAGTGTGTCGTGGTTTAAGCCCAGCCAGCAAGAAAGCACACGAAGCCGCTCACTCCCTCCTCCCTGCCAGTAGGATGGGGAGGAGAAAATACAAAGAAACACTTGTGGGTTGAGACAAGAACAGGGAGGGATCACTCACCGCTTACGGTCACGGCCAAAAGACAGGCTCAACTTGGGGAAAAAAAACCCCAATTTAATTTGCTACGAATCAAATCAAAACAAGGATATTACGACCTAAAACCAGACCTGAGAACACCTTCCCCCCACCCCTCCCTCCTTCCCAGCTCAACCCCACTCCCGGTTCTCCCCACCTCCTCCCCCCTGGCGGTGAAGGGGAACACGGGATGGGGGTTGGTTCCCCACACCTGGGCTCTGCCGCTCCTTCCTCCTCAGGGGGAGGAGGACTCCGCACTCGGCCCCTGCTCCACCGGGGGGTCCCTCGACGGCAGACAGTCCTCCACCAACTTCTCCAAGGCGAGTCCTTCCCGCGGGCTGCAGGTGGGCATCTGCTCCCCCGCTCCCCTCCATGGGCCGGGGGGGGACAGCCTGCCGCCTCACCACGGGCTGCGGGGGCAAACCCTCCTCCCCTCCTTCCTCCTCACTGACCTCGGTGTCTGCAGAGGGGTTCCTCTCACACCCCACTCCCCCCACTCACTGCAGGTTCCCCTTCCAAAATCCGCTCTCCCAGAGGCGCGACCGCCGTCGCTGAGGGGCTCGGCCTGGGCCAGCGGCGGGTCCGACTGGGAGCCGGGGAAGCTTCCAGCAGCTTCTCACAGGAGCCGGGCCTGCAGCCCCTCCGCCGCTACCAAAACCCCGCCATACAAACCCAAAGCACAGTGTTTCCCAAGAGCATCTGAATTCTCGATTTATTGCATCTCAGCTTGTGTTTGTCCAATAATATGTAATTCTTGGAAAAAAATTCTCTGATGTCAAGTTTAACTAACTCAAAGTGTGATATTTTATTCAGGTGACTGTAATTTTGTGATTTCCTATTTTAAAATGCTAGAATTTGTGATCATATTTGTTGGGTTTAGCTACTTAGTTTAATATAACCTTCTGTTTGTAATTCCCTAGATTCTCAAAAGGAAGGGTGATAGAGCAAAATGGGTGAGCAAAGTTTGCACAAAACTCCTTGGAAGTGCAGTCTACTCTAAAAGAAATAATGAATTCTTTCTCAGTGGAACAAACGTTAGTTATAATGCACTGTCCATTGTGCAGGCCACTTTTTGATGGAAGAGAAGGTGTCATTGTTGACAGTGAACTCCATAAGAAGAGATTTATGAGATTTATGGATCCTGATTTTGGTAATCCCTTGTGCTTCCACCTGCGTCTTGGTATTAACCTTATCTTCTTTCTGGCCTGGCATCTCCTGCTCTTCACTCCTTTTATTTTTATTCATTCCCCCCTGAATTTTCTCTTTTGTCCTCCTACAGAGCACAAATTGGTTTCATTTTCCAAATCAGGTTCTTATCTGGCCAACTGTCTGAAATTCTTTCAACATAACTTCTCTATATTCCAACAAAACTGAGGGTTTTCTCCTTATTTTTGTAGTGAAGGAATGAGGGCACTGAAAGGACGAGACTGTTTTAGTATGAACTAGAAATCCAAACAGTCCTCATATTTTTTACTAGCCTTACACATTTGTGGGGATTTAGATTTACAGAAGCTAGTAAGGCATCTACATTTAGTCAGAACTTCACAAAAATGATAAAATGCATATTTTCTAACTTGGAGAAGACTGTATTCCTCACATCAATTCTGCGTTCTAACTCTTGGCATCTAGGGCTTCCTGGACAAACAATTCAAAGAAATTGTTCATGTGAACAAATTAGTGTTTTCTTCCTTCATCATATTTTGCTGAGCTTTTCCAGAAATACTAATCCCAGGGCAAAGTGCTTAAAAGCAATGGAAAATATGTAATAGAAATTCTCATTTTACGATGTTGTATTAAAACAAATATACACATTTGTCCTGAAAAGGTCAGTTTTGGAGATAACAGAGCTTTTTGTTATGATCTCGCATAGTTCTTTTTATGCACTTACAATGCCTTCATGTATAAACGTACAAAGCCTGGAAGATGAAAAGAACTAAGGAACTTTTTAATGAACAAGTTTTTTTCCTGAAATTTGTGACAGGCTGTAAGCTGGTGACAAACCAGATCTGTAATAGTCTTACCATTCCTGTAATCAGTGCAAGGAACAGATTCTTACATATGTGGTGACCAGTATCCTCCTGTCTCTTCTTACTGAATCTCTTCTAGTCAGCTGTTACCTCCTATAGAATCATAAACCTGGATTTGTTTGCGAGGATGTGTGTTTGTAAAGTATGCAAAGTCTGTTCTAACTGCCAATGTTGTCAGAAATTTATATACTTCTATTCTTCCCCAACAGCTTTAGTTGAATTACATTTATTTTTCTAATAAAAAACAGAATAGTTTTGTTAAACCCAAACAATCTTTATTTAATACTGTGTCTGTACTGTGGATTGCCTCTTGCTGAAAAGCTGGATAAATTTGCCCCTGCTGAGCTTCATGCTGTGATGGTTAGATTGCCACAAGCACCTGCTCAAGCTATTTTAAAACAAACTCAGACACCTTTATTCTATGCTGAACCCTGGAGTGCAGACCTGTGCTGAAATGTTTAAGCACTAGTAATATGGAGTTGTCCAGGCCTTTTAAAGCCCAGAAAATGCCACCTCCTAGTTTCTCAAGCAATATTAATTATACACCAAGTACTGTCAAATACATCTTGTGCACTTACAGGTATGATTTCTCCAAGTTAAACACACTAAGGAAAGCAGCACAAGACACATTTAAAAGTTACACTCTCAGCAGTCAGTGAAGCTGAAAAGACAGTGTCCTTGATGCACACTTGGAATTTTCATCGGCCCCTACAGGAGTAATTTAAGATTACTTTATAGTTCCAAGAGAATTCAGCATGGGACTTGGTTCTAAAGTCTTGATAAACTATTAAAATTATCTTTTAGACTTTGTGTGGGTCCAGATAATCTTAAAACACTAATTATTGCTTCTAAGATATATGTTTAAAATTTGTTCTTGTAGATTGCTTCCAAGATCCTCATACATTCTGGGAAACATTAAGGTAGGAGGGGAAAAGCTTAAATACAGTTAAAGTGAAATTATAAAACCAGTCTGTTTCAAAATTAGAAGTACGTAGCTACATTTTGCCTTCATAAACAGTTTATCTGGAAGAGGACATATGGAGCAAAATGTTAAATAAAAGGACTTGGTGTCCTTTGCTTGAGAAAATGTCCCATAATCATCTAAAGTTTATGTTGATCCAGTGCAAGCCATATCGTTATCTGCCTTCAACACAGTGGAGACATTTGCAAACCAATAGCAAAAATTGTAGCTCATTTAGATAACACATGGAAAGCATATTGGTTGCTATACATGTGTAATCTGAGCATAGAAAAGTACACCCAGGGAAAACAATTTGTTATAGTATGAATTTTTAAATTATTGTTTTGGCTCACTATTTGGCAGTAGTGCTTGGAACAATGAACAGCACTATAAAACTTGTTCAGCTTTTTGTATTTGAAATTATCCTCATCTCTTCAAGACCTCTTTTTGCATTACAATGCACAACAGGATACTCAGTTTCCTCTTAAAAAAAACACGAGGGCACCTGACTGTGAGTGATTGAGTTATTTATTTTTCTGGATAATTTTAGAATCCTTAAGAATTTATCTAAATATTAGGGTACCAGTTATTATAAATTTACTATCAAATTTCTGTAAGAATTACTTCTTCATTAGAAAGGCGTTTATTTGATTGATTGTTGCTACACACACACACACGCTAATAGAGTTAAATGTTGGGATAGAATTGGGGCTGCTCTGTAACAATTGATGAATATTTGATATTAACATGGTTACTCGGATCTTTAATTCATAATTTCAGTGGGCTAAATCAACACTGCCGAAGGCAAGAAAGCAGAGAAAGTGAGCTGTGATTCACTCTAGCAAACACTTGGGATGTTGTTATAAGCCATGACACTGACTGTTTTCAGATGAACCTACCAATTAGTTTCAGGCAGACAGCCTGGCTGCAAAACTGTAAAATAAAAGAGGAAAGATTGAATAAAAAAAACATGTCCTGGTGTAGTAAGGTCGGGCAGACAGTAGAAAGCTGGGTGTGAGTCAAAGACCCTAGAGAGAAGAGATGACTGAGAGAGGGATGCCAAGGGAAGCTGAGCCACTGCAGCAGTGAGCTGATGCCAGAAGGGCCCCTCCGCCCCTCCTGCTTCTGCTCCCAGCTCCTCAGCACCAATTGCTTCCCTTGTCCCAGTGTGGATGCTCATCTGTTTCCACTGTGCACTCATTCAGAGAACTAAACTAGCTGAAAACACATCTCTGCTGTTATGTAGTTTGTTCTCAGCTGAACTGGCTCGCTTGAGACTCCCGTGAGTGCCTGAGCTCCTAAGTGAATTATCAGCAGGTGGGAAGGGAGAGAGACTGCTCCTTTCAACCACAGTTACCTATCACCCTTAGAGACTTTACTAAAAAGGACACATCTTTGGATGTACTGGACATTTGCAAAAAAGTTAAAAATCACATTTCCACTACTAACTTCTGCTAAGATAACAGGAGTAAAGAAGGCCATCTTCAGTACTGTCAGAGACTCCTGATGACAAGGGCTGTGATTACTCACCATCAGGGGCAAATGAATCAGAGGTGACACAGAATACTGTATCTCAAGACCTACTTTAAGGCTGAGGGAAAAAGAACATAATTTAATCTCATGCAAAGTAAAGTCAAGAGACTTGAGACTCCGGGGAGGTAACTTAAGAGAGAAAAAAATGTGGCTAACTGAACAACCCTGATGAGAAAGTTTACGTTTAAAAGACTCCTCTACTGAAGTGCACATGCTGACTTTATATACTGATAATTTTAACCAAGATTCTTCATAAAGCTAATTGCTATTGAATATCTTATCTCTGCTTCTTGAACATCTGCTTCCACGAGAGAAAATATCTTATAACTATGCCTGCCTCCTAAGAGAGATATCAGCAGTAAAATCGCTGCCAGAGCTTAAACTTTTTGAAAGCACAAGACTCCTAATGCAAGTTCACAGGTCTCCCTGTGAACCACGCGTGCTAGCAGGAGATATGGTGGATGGCATTCCAAAGCATATGTAAAACTGAGATATATCAATGTGTGTGGCAACAGAGAAGGAGAACAGAAACATTTATGGGAAAGTCTGTGCCTGACGGTAGCTGAGGAGCCAAGGAAACAGCTTTGAGCTGATACCTGAATTTGCCGGTGTGTGGCAGAGCCCCTTCCTGGTTCCTAACCCTGCAATAAGACCCACGTTCAGAATGTCACCAAGTGTAGCTGGCCTGTAGCTCAGTCCTGCATAGGAGACAGGACTGAAAAGTCAATGCTTGCCAGGACTCCGTACGTGTATGGAGTCAACACATGACCACAGTGCACCACTGAACTCTGATTCACTGAAGCAGGTCCACTAGAAAAGTTATGATTCATTCTCCAGGAAGGAGCCCATCAGGACAGGAGCCAGGGACAAAACTAAGTCCAAGAAAGACAATTCTGTTAGATACAGAATTAGTGACTAGACTTTGTCAAGCAAGGAACATCTCCCAGGCCATCCCAGAGCCTGCAGGCAGCAGACATCTCTCTTTTAGCTTATCACTGAGATTCCAAGTATCATACAAAAAAGGGCTGGAGGCAGAAGGTCAAGCTAAGTCTGAATTCGCTCAGAAAAAAGTACACACAGATGCTTACGCTATGACGGTCAATTCAAGCAAAAAACCCCACCCTCCATAGCGATGCACTGGGGTGCACTGCTTTCCCAAAATCAGAAGGCAGCAGCAGTGTGCACAGTGTAAACAAAGGCAGTGATAACAGAACTCCCCGCAGAAATTAATTTCCCCATTTGGGGAGAATTGGCTGAGAGCTGCAACAGAAGAGGAAGAGAATATCAAGATGAAAACAAGCTGGGCATTGTTTAGTTTAAATTGGATGCTGTCCTGCAGCTAGCGCCAGAAACATTGTTAGTACCCCTAAAATAAAAGATATCAATAGAGAAAATAAATAGATAATTCCAGAGAATGTAGCATTGTATGTTCTTTTGCACTGAAAGTAACTGAATGTACATATAAGTAAATAATTAAATGGAAAAGAATATATAATCATTCTGGAGAAACAGCCTATTTTTTATAGAAGCTTATAATGTCTTCAAGGTGATACCCCATATAGAGACTGAAAGGATAAAAATAACTGAAGTATATTGGGGGGGAGGGGGAATAAATCTTTCAGGTAGAGATGGGGGCTAATTTTCCAGCCTTCCTCTGATTTCTGAAAGAACAGAAGATTCCTTGAGTGGTAAACTGTTAGGGAAAGATAATGCTGAGTACAGCTGCCAGAGCAGCTGTCTGAAGGTACTACTATTCTAATATATCTGCTACGTTTCGAACACACTTCTTAACAAATTTGAGTAGTGGGAGAAATTATTTTTAAAAACACTAGTCCTAAGATACTATGATAGCAAATATATATATGTAGCAGATCTATCAAGGGAAGAATTAATGACACCTAATTCCCTATGATTTTTTGTGTCATTTACAGATATTTCATTCACAATAAGATATCTTATTTAATATCTTTGTGGGAAAATTCATGATGTTTTTCACCTATAAGGATTCTCTCATATTTTATAGGGGACAAACAAATGTCCAGTCTTTCCCTCGCTGGACTGCAATAGCAGAAAACGTGTCACCTAACAGCTTGTCTGTTTTCATGAAGCACAATATTTGTGAAACCTTTACTCCTCTCTTGTGTTTCATCAAAAACACTTCTGATGGGCAAAAGATAAACATACATCTGCTGACAGATGCAGTATGGGAACAGCTTCATATCCTCCAGAAAGCAGGCTAAAACCAATGTGATTCAAAGATGCTTTTCAGAGCACTAACAAGAGTTGCCTCTAAACAATGCAAGGACAGAGAATATTCTTTCTGAACTTTAAAAAAAAAAGTAAATTAAATACATGAATAGTAACACACTGAACATAGAGACATTTGTCTAATTTAAGAGTGATACAGATTGGCCCCTATTTTTATTGATGACCACTCAGTACACATTTGTCCTAGACTCATTATTACCACTGCCAAAAATGTATCTGTATTCTTTCAACTTGTGAACTTGTACTTTTTTATACAAATATTTTATCTGACATCTGAATTAATACCTAGGACAAGCTTTGTGGAAGCAGACAGTTCATAATGTGGTGAAACCTAGCAAAATGTGGAGCTAAACATTGTACATTCCAAATGGGTTTAATAACGCTACATGATCTCAGATGAAACATGAAGACTCACAGAATAATGCTTCTCCATGAAGAGCAGAGATGATGGGCAGGGTAGAGAATATAAACCACATAATGGGGACAGTTTTAATTCTATCCAGTAAATCCAAGCCTGGCAATGATTACCAAAATTATGATCCAAGATAAGACCCCAAGGAAAGTGATTAAAGCTGTTAGCACAGTGTGGCCAGTGCAGCAATTGTTACCAATTCAGAATGGAGATTTTGCTGCTGAAGGGATTTTCTTTTCAACAACCAGATTAGTTATCCCAAATGTGTTAGAAAAAGCATTTTCAAGAGATTGCATGAAGGCCACTAGAAACTGCAAAACCAAAATAAAAAATGAGATCCCCTTCACACTAATCTCAAATGAACGGTGATACTGAGGAACCCATAAAACCTTTCTTCAAGCAAGACACATCAAGACAAAAACCAGCATGTTAATGCCAGAGAAAAGCTATTTCTGTGAAGTAAATTAAACATGCAGTTGTTTATTTTGACTAGGTATATGCAGCCTGTTCTATGCTATTTTTCTCGTTATTGAAACAGTTTCCCTAGGTCATATGAAAATTTAAAATGCGGTTGCACATTTGGAATCTGGAGTGTTGTTCTTTTTGTTTGTTTGTGGTGTGGTTTTTTGTGTTGTTAGGGGGTTTTTTTGACTAGGAGATTTCATACCACAGTCACTTCCTTGAAGGCACAAGATGAGGAACATTAAGTCTGATGGGTCTTTTACTCAAAAGGTTAATAAATGTGAATCCCAGAACTTAGTAAACCCAGAAAAATGTCTTTACTTTAGGATTATAGAATTGTATTTGTTGGGTTTAATCTGGGTTGGAAGGGACCTCAGGAGGTCCCTAGCCCAAAGCAGGGTCAGCTATGAAGTTAGGCCAGGTTGCTCTTGCCCTGGCAAGAATAATAATCACATCTCGAAGACGATCTGGAAATCCAGGTGGCTGCTGGAGAGATTGATCAAACATATTTGATTAGTATCATGATTGGTTGACTGTTTATATCATCTGGCAAAAGACTACATTGAAAACTACAGTTTTAAGTTAGCTTACAGCATATGAGCAAAGGGTCACACTACCTACCTAAAAGGCTGAATGAAACATTGATTAAATTTTTGTTTTCAGTGATTGTTAAAAACTATGAGCATGAGACAGAAACTGCAGTCTTTAAAAGACAGTAGTTCTACCCAAGAGCTGTGATTGTTATGAAAAGCAATACTTTGCATTGATAAAAACCAGTACATTTGGTCTATGTAAAAAAATAAATCTATAGCATCTCTTAATAATAAAACCCAATAGTGCTATGTGTTTACAAAAAAACCCTCAGACAGTAAACCAGAAAAAAATACAATTATTATTATTTTCCCCCATCATTTGCATCAGTTTTATGTCCTCATAGTGTAATGATTTGGGAACCAGTAGCAATGAGTTAGTATAGAATAATTAACAAGGCAATGGTGTCTAACAGATTACATTGCAGTAGTCTTTGCTTATAATAACACTTCAGTGCTGAGGTCAGTAAGTGTTAATAGTGGATTTGCAGAAGGATAGTAATGGGAAAATTTGATATTGTACTCCCTGAATTAAGAAAAATAAATTGGTCAGGCCTATATTGTGGAAAGTAGCAAACTGCCAAGTTTCCCAGTTTAGCACTAAATGAGTTAACTTGTCATCTGATTATAGATGCTGAGACATTCACCTGGCTAACCTGTTTCCAGAATCTAAGTTAGCATCTCTTCATGATAATACATTGTGTCACGTTGGCTTGCCAGCTCCCTCAGAGCTGACTCTGTGATGTGTGCCTAACATTCTCCGCAGTGTTTGAATGCGATCTCAATAAATCTGACAGAAAAGTGACAAGTGGAGGAGAAAAAATTGTCCTTCTGGAGCGTTATAATACTGACGTGGAAGGTAATGAAAGGTTTTTAGCGGGTGTTTACTTTCAAGATGTTTAAACCAATGTTTTTATCTTGTTATCAGAATCCAAATATGTGGCCTCAGAGCCATACATGACCATTCTGAATCATCATAACCTATCTGTATGTCCTTATATGACTTTCGGCATTATGGCAGAGAAATACCTCCAGAAGAGTTAGTTAGCTGTTTTCTTTAAAAAATATGTAGCTGAATGGCTAACTTGTGGTCATCATACTTATACGGATGAAGCTCAAATAATCATCTACATATCTGAAGATGATTTGCCTTTGTGAAAAGACTTCATTTTAATAAACAAATGTTCAGTTTGCCTGAGGTATTAGAAATTTTGCTGGCCTTCTACCTTGTTTCCAGTCCCACAAGAATCCAACATCTCTGGTTGGCACAGTGTAACGCAGTTTTCAATTAATTTGCTTTCCTGGATTAATCTGGTTTTATTTCTTTTAGCTAAAACATAAAACTGGGTTTCTAGCCATATATGTTAATTCAGATTTCTTGACATTTTTCATCAGCTGAGGGCACTAATCCTAGTGTTTTACACAAATTGCCACTCAGTTGCATGATGTCTATTTGAATTCCAGCAGCTTTAACTGAGCATGTTGTAAAACTGGAATACAGGGGAAGAGGGAGGTCTGCAGCCTGTTGAACTTTGCTACAGTGCTGCCACAAACATTTAAAGAGCAATGAGAGAGATTAACTTCAATGGGGAATGGGGGATTAAACAAATTCCTGTACGTCCCTTATGTATGTCGCTTGCTGTTGTAAGGTGTGTTTCATTCAAGTTGAAAAACACTTTGAGATCTTCAGATAAAAGGTGCTACAAAATTAAAAGTGATGGTGTTATTAGTTTATGTATTCCAAGTCCCTCTAGGACAGCTGCAAAATCCACAAGCTGGAGTTTGCGTTAGAATCTCTGATCATACATAAATTTTCTATCTTTGAATTAGTGGATTAAAGAAACAAAAGAGAAACGGAGCTTTTTCTGTGCATTCAAGTCTTGTTTACTCCTTCATGCATTATGTATTATATAGCATGTATACGTGCTTGATGCTCCGAGTTATTCATAATTAATGAATAATATAATAAAACCCATCACATCTTTAGTGTTAGCATAGTAAAAAGTGGTTTACGTACTTGAGTAAGTTAAGACATCATGTTATGTTCTCAATTCAGGTGCTAGGAAACTCAGAGAAGCATAAATTACAAGTTTACATTGTTTAAAGAAGAGCACAGACTGGAATTACATACATGAATTTGACTTTATACAATACTACCTCTTGCTGAAGCATTAAGACTTACCACATCTGCTCAGACGATGTCCCAGGTATATAACCTCTACTGCAGAAATATCCTAGGACTGCTATTTCCATTATTTTATTGTTACAGTGCCCTTTAGACCTATACTTTAGTTCCTTTCTCTATAACATAAATGGGAGAGGTTAAGCATTTTAATACTCTAGTTGCTATACTCTATAGCACCCTTTGCACAGTATGTTTATACTTGCTGTCTTGCAAATATTACTTATAACAGAAACTTGTATAAAAAAAGGAAGATGTAAGGTTTTCAGAGATATACGCAGATTCTAATAGCAGTAAACTCATCACAGAACACAGACAAGACCCCAAGTATGAAAAATGGCTTTCAAATAACCTTTCTGTAGAGGACTTTGTTACCACTCTAGGTTTTTTTATGGTGGTTTTTTTGTTTGGTCTTTTGTTTGTTTGGTTTTTTTGGTTCTTTTTTTTTCTTCTTTTTTTTTTTTTTTTTTAGACTATTCTCTAAATTGGAGCATTAGCTTCTCTTACAATCAGATTTAAATTGTACTTGCCATCTTAGTTTAATATTTTTCTTTTAGTAATTTAAATGTCATTTCTCAGAAACAAATAGCCAGAACAAAAGGAAAGTATTGCATAGTTGGATGGTGTTTAAAGGCACGCAGATAAACAAAGTCCATTGTAATTATGCCAGGGGCATAATTTTGACTGTTCTGCTCTGCCTTCTATAATTAGTCTTGGAAGCAAATACTGTTATATTCAGCCATGAAATGAAGTGGAAGAGCTGAGTTCATTAGAGATTAATAAAGTCTCCATGAACATTCCTAAAAAGCTACTGAACCCTTAAGTATAGATTATAGGTCAGAACACATTGCCAGTACTTCCTCAGAGGGCAAGAAATTGAGTACACTATATCTATTAACTACAAAGAGAGTGAATAGAGGGCTGTCGAATGTTAATGGAAGATTTTAACAAATTACACCACAGAAAAAGATGTGTGGTATTTTTATTACAACATTTAAATGTATTTTTAACATTCTTAGAACTGAGATCTTTTAAGGAAAAATCCACAGCTCTCATTACTGAAATTCATTATAGCAATATGTGCATGTTTAACTAGCATTGCTCATTTATAAAGACATTTTAATGTAATTTTCTGAGAAATTCTAAACTATATTACCAAACTATATAAAACCCCTACATTTGAAATGATGAGTCTCTGCATCCAGACACCTTCTAAGGAGAAGTGTCAGCGAGTGAGAAAATGTTTTCACTTATATTTTCATAAATGGTAGACAGAATACAAAAAGTGATAACACTATTGTGTAAGCTTCTCATAATATATGTTATTGCAAGCCCTGATCACTGTATCATGAACAGCAATATCAAAGGAAAATGGATACTTACTAGGGAGAAGAGAATTTAACAACAAGTGCGCTTCTTCATGAGCTGGAAAATGCTCTTATAGGTGCACCTTAAATCTTCCTCCTCTGCTTCTGCTTCAGTCTTTTAATTATTCTGTTTCCCACAGTCAATTTCTCCCTGTTGACACAGCTTATTTCCAGGCAATTGCTTAAAGTTTTCAAAAGATCACAAGGAAATTGCCCTGTACTTTTTGAATGGATTATCCAAAAAGCAGTCTTTCAACCCAATGTTAATCTTCTCATCCTTTCCTACCTCATATTATATACAGTAAGCATGGAAACATTAAGCGATATACATGTTGCAAATCTGACATCAGGCAGACCTCATGGACAGAATGTTAAGACTTGACCTCCCGTTCTCTTGCACTGTTATCTAAACTAACTTTGTGATCTTCTGCTCGTTGCCCAGCTCAAATGATAATTAACCTGATTTGTCAACTCTGAAACTGTTTATGTTGCAAAACTCTTAAGTTACTGTTACTCTGAACCAAAAAAACCTCCAAACCCACAAAGAAATAAACAAAAAAAAAATCATATTAATTGGAAAAAATACTGAGAAGTGACCATGAGATGGCTAACCAAAATAAGTATGATTCTTTACCTAACAAAGCAGATGTTAATGTGAGAAGTTTTCTATTTGCTTGAGACTTCACTTTTGTCAAGAAACAAGAAGAATAATTTCAAGGATAGAAATTATAGAATACCAAATGGAATTAAACTGTCCATACTAGGTTCTCAAGGAAGAAAGTTCTGAAAAAACAAAATGGGGATGGAGGCAGGGTAAAAAAGATTGAATTCTGTTCTGAAGGAGTCACACATTGATGAGAATGTTATCATGATGAGATTGAAGAGATCCTATATAAGTTTATGACTTCAGAGTGTGAGTGTCATTGTTATGTCCAAGGAGCTCATTTAAATGAATAATTGGTTATGGTTTTGTTCAATTCATTATATCTCTCTGTATATATATATATATACATACACACACACACACACACACACTTTCACTGATTGCAGACGCATAGACCAGTAAATATTGGTTTTCCTTTATTTGTGTTTTACCACTCTTTTAATTGCTGTAAATGGGTGTCGTGGTTTAACTCCAGCCAGCAACTAAGCACCACGCAGCCGCTCACTCACTTCCCCCATCCAGTGGGATGGGGGAGGAAATCGGGAAAAAAGGTAAAACTTCGGGGTTGAGATAAGAACGGTTTAATAGAACAGAAAAGAAGAAACTATAATGATAATGATAACACTAATAACATGACAACAGTAGTATAAAAGGATTGGAATGTACAAATGATGCACAGGGCAATAGCTCACCACCCGCCGACCGACACCCCGCCAGTCCCCGAGCGGCGATTCCCTGCCCCCCCCCACTTCCCAGTTCCTAAACTAGATGGGACGTCCCATGGTATGGAATACCCTGTTGGCCACTTTGGGTGGGGTGCCCTGGCTGTGTCCTGTGCCAACTTCTTGTGCCCTGGCTGGGCATGAGAAGCTGAAAAATCCTTGACTATAGTCTAAACACTACTGAGCAACAACTGAAAACATCAGTGTTATCAACATTCTTCGCATGCTGAACTCAAAACACAGCACTGTACCAGCTACTAGGAAGACAGTTAACTCTATCCCAGCTGAAACCAGGACACTGGGACATGACTAGAGACAGATATTGGATGGGAATTCTCTCATGTTTCCTGTTGATTGAGGTTATGTCTGCACAGCTAAATGTATACAGTCTTGGGCTTTCTCCTCCGTTCATAGAGTAAATACAGCAAGATGGTCTCCTCCTACATTGCTCAAGATTATTCTTTCTTCTAAAGGAGCGAGTCACATCCATGCAGCATGGCATTTGACTCATTATGTATCTTGTAGGATGAAGTGTTTACTCCCACTTCCATCTCTTGAACATGATGTTTTTCAAAGTCAAGATGAACAGAAAGCTTAAATTTCTGGATGTGGAGGGCTACCATCTCCAAATTTCTTGTATTTTATGCAACTGGAATGATTAATATTTTTCCTAGCCATCAGAGAAATCATCAGCTGACACTACCAAATTAGGGAAAACACTGTTTTACATGCTACAGAGTCATCTACTACAGAATATCTCATAATATGCATTATTAAGTGCAATACTTTTTTATACAGTAATATTTACCCATTTCTAACTACCAGCCTGTGCAGTTTGTGCTGACACAGTGAAGTCCGTATGGATGAATGACTGCATGTACTACAGTAAACAGATCTCATTTTGAAAGATTCGGGCTTCTAGTATTTGTAAATTGTTTTTGTTCTGCTCAGATACAGGTGAATTTTAAAACATGAAATCAATTCTAGAATGAAAAAACCTTGCTGAAGTGAAATAGAAACACTATTCCCAACCTCCCCATTCCCTACTCCTATTTGATAGCTTTAAAGAGAAGATGAAAACAAGAGACTAGAATAAGCAGTGTAGATTAATCTGTAATATGGAGGAACGCTTTTTCTTGCTCTTTAAACAACTGCACCTCTAATTAACCACACTGTTATTAGCATTTAGTTTTTATCACCCTAAAGTCACTGGATGAGATTCTACCTTATTTCTAAGGGCTTTTACTAAAAATGAGATTAAGGCCAGACTCTCAGAAGGGTAGAAATCAGTGTAGCAGCTCTGTTGACTCCGGTGGAAGTCACTGCCTTATGTCACCTCAACCACACAGACGTTCTCCAAGATACCAGTTCTTTAAGACCAAAACTGGGACATAACACTCACCAGATGTATTGTTGTCTGAACGGCCTGTTTTGGTTGCAGTGTTAAGTCATTGGTACTCTTTTCCAATAATGATTTTGTGTATGATGTGAAAGTGTCACGATTGTACATAACCTGGGGACTGTGACAACCCAAGCAAAGTGGGCAAAATGCTGCAATCTGGACCTTGATGGTATCTCTTCATAAATCTGAAAGCATCTTACACTCCCTACTAATAATTCTGCATTTAACACATGCTTTATGGTATGGCTTTATATGATATAATTTTTCTGATACTACATTTTATAGGAAATCAGTAAGTTATAGATTTTTTTTCCCAAAGGAGCGATATTTTTCTTCTTTATGTATATGTATGGCTATTACTCCATTAATTTCTGTTAATCACTTTTGAGTAATTGGGGAACTTTAGCCCACCTACTCCACAGAGGACTAGATTTCCACATATCTGGAGAATTACAAAAGTCAATGCCCTAGCTAGCTAGTTTTTCTTTTTCTTCCTTTTAAGGTTCCTCTTCTGTTTGAAAGGACCTTTAAGACTGGCAGGATTTTTTTGAGTGTTTTTGGGGGTTTGGGGGCTTTCTTAATTTTCTCCTGTGTCAACTGTTGTTATAATTATATTTTATTATGGTAGCACTATATGTGCAGGCAGATATGAAGCTTCAGCAACTTAATTCCCATTTATAAAAAAAATTACACTTAATGTGAAGATGCTGGATATTTGTCTTGAGTCATTCTGGGAGAAATCCAAGCTTACTTCAATGTACCATAGCACTAATATATTATGGCACATGCGATAAAAAAATTCAACAAGTGTAGGTTATGTCTTGACCTTAAAGGTCAGAAAATTGACATAGTTGGATGCAAGTGTCTTGGTAGGATCATTTAAACTGAGATGGGTGATTGGGTGATTCACAACAGGTTATACAGGAAAACATCCGAGTACCACTTATTCAGTGATTAAGCAAAGTAGTTATTGAATATAACTGAATACTCTATTTGGTTGTTGGGAGGAATTAATTTGCATTATCTATTATATATCTGTGAGCTGTAGAACTTGGTGCAAGTATAATTTTTTGTGTTTCCTGATATTCTTTTCCCTTTTGGTGAGATTAGAAATAATCCACATCTAGATAACAAAAATATAGAAAAAACCTTATTTTGAAAATAAGATCTATTATTAGCCAAGTAGCTTCAAAACCAAAATCCATGATAACTGCAAACAGTAGTGTCTAGAGTTCATTGTAGCTGCCAAATTATGTTTAGATTTCTATGTACAGTAAAAAAATATTCCCTTAAAGATATTGATCTGCATATATATACATTCAGAAATTCAGATCCTGATAATGCATAGGTAACTGAATTTTTATTAATCTCTAAATCAAAAGTATACATAACCATTGTATACGCTCCAGAGAAGAAGCTAACTGTACAATAGAAGTTGTCTTAGCTGTAATTTCTATTTAGCACTTTACTGATTGTTAGGCTTTTCAGCAACTTTTTACATCATTCATATCTGAAACAATGAAAAAGATGAAGTAAAAAATGTAATGCAGAAGAGTATACATATCTTTCCGGCGGTATAAGATAAATTCTTGAAATAGAGTAATAGAAAGTGTGACAGCTGAGTCTAGCCTGTATATTTTATTCAATTTTAACCTACGTATATGTGTAAAAGTGTATATATATGTGTGTGTATATACACATATAAAGTATATATACATATAAATAGCAAATCATCAGAAGAATACTAAAATTCTGAATTCAATAATTACATCAAGTAGTATTTTCTTCAACGAGTTGTACCTTTCTTTGAATAAGGACCAATATACAGGTGCATTGCTGCAGGAGCTAACCAGGAGATTAATCAAAATTTTGAGAGGCCCCAGGTGTTTGATCACTTTCCTTCTGTTTCCAAAGGTAAATCTGGGTTTTTTATGCCACTATGTTTTCTGAAAGGTCTATTTGTATTTTTATGTTCAAAACTGAAAGTTGCTAGCATGAAACCACTGTCAATATGTTCAAAGACACTATAGGTGACAATTTAATTTATTTCCTCACTTCAAACAAGTATATCACTGAATAAATTGCATCAGTTTGTGGAGTCACCTGATAAGATAAACAGATGAGAGTCTTGGAATTTATACTACATGAGAGAATGAGTTTTCTGAGGAAAGATATGTAGAAAAACAGTAGAAAAGAATAACTAATTGTTGAAAGGAGGAAGCTGTAACAATTTTTGAAACTTGGATGGAACTATTTAAGAATATAAGAATGAAAAAATATATTATGCCTGTACAAGCATGATATAAACCGAGTTCTGAGGTGTAGAAAAAAAAGAAAAGTCAGACAGAAAGATACTGGCAATATGCAGAAAGTGAAATCTCTTATTGCACCAATAACAGTAGCCAAATATTTGTCAAAAATAACTCTAATTTAAATTCAAAATTAGCAAAGCTTATCCTAAAGACATTCCTATTTCTGCATCACAGAATGGAAAAACTGTTCATAAACAGTTCATCTTTGTCAAAAGATCCATCCCAAAATGCCTCTGAGGTCAATTTCTCATGACCCTTCTGCTTCATAAACAGTGAGGGAATAAATCAAATTGCCTACGGGCAACATTAACTTTTGCACCTGACTTTTTGGAAATGTCCTTCTATATGCTGTTTTTGTTTGTCTGTTTGTTTGTCTAGAAGTGCCAGTCCTTAATCATCTGTGTTTAGACTTCATTTTTTACTTCTGACGGTGCTCTTTTTAGCCATCTACTGACATACTGATACAGCCAGCATTCAAGGAACACTTGTACGCGCAACTAATCCTGAAGATTCCATGCAGGGGAAGTTCATATTTCAGTCAAGGTAGTTTGCAATACAAAAAGAAAAAAAGTAAGAAAAATGGGTATACACAACACATGTTTTTACAATTAGGTATATATTTATGGAATATTGTAAAGTAAATTGAAACATAGAGAATATAGCTATGACACTATTTACATTATTTTCTTGCCTTACAACTGAGTACTTAGTATTGTAACATACTCAACCTCCATCTCTGGAAAACACGGGTTTTCTTTTTGTGTTTTTTTTTGCAATCAGTGTTTGTTCTAACTCTGGGAAGTTTCCTGCAACTTTAGTTACTTTACACCAAATTGATTACAGAATTATATTTTCTGTAGTTATATTAGTATATAGTCTGTTACATAAGGGTATAGCATAAGTGTATATAGCCCATTTTATTCCTGGACTCAACATGGGTTTTTTAGGAAAATTTATTTCTTCCTGGCTAGGTTGAAGGATATTCTAAAACATAATGAAATTTATTGTTTATTTTAAAATACTTCTTTTGAAATCAAAATTTTGCAAAGTAATATACAAATACAGGCACATAATTTTTTCATTTAAAAGAAAACTACCGGGGTTTATTCCAAGTAAAAAAAAAATATGTTGTCACAACTGTTCTTGTATTTCTAAAGTAAATTTTTTAGGATGTTTTCAGTTCTGACATACAAAGATTCAAAACACAAAATGGACTCTTTTCATGTTGCTGAACTATTTTCTCTTAAAAAAAAAAATTGTTAGGAAAATGAAAATTTCCTTCTGTTGCATTTTTTTTCTTGAAATAGGAGCTATTTGATTTTTGCCTTTTCTGCATGGGGAATAAGGCAACTTTGGAATTTCCTACAAAATGGAAAAACAAACAAACAAACAAAACCCCCAAACCCAGTGAAAAACAGTATGTCCTAAATTTTAGTCTACACTGATAGTGGAAGGATGTAGAAACCACAGGGGAAAAAATTAAGTTGAAGTGGTCTCTGGAGGTTACCTAGTCCAACTTCATGTTTAAAGAAGAGCCAATTCCAAAAATACCTGAACATGTTGCAGTGTTTAATAAGTACTATTTACTCCTGATCATGGACTGACTCAATTTTAAAAACAGATTTGTAGCAAGAAATGTGCAATAAGCAAACCTCAAAACTGACTAGTAAATGCAAGTTCATAAAAACCTAATGTAGTTCAACAGCCTAAAAGTTCAGCTTTGGCATCCACTTACAAGAACCTTGAGTCAAATGATTGTTGGAAGGTCTCATAAAGCATCTATAGTAAGGCTAGTAATTGTCCCTTTGTATCCTGAGTTTATCTTCAATGCCTACAGCATAAGAATGAACTCTTTATCAGTCACTGAGGTGCATATTAATTTGAAAGGTTAAGTATTTACCAAGCTTTAGAATTTCTTCTGAAGTTTTCAAATCAAATCTTGATTAACTTTCTAAAAATCAGTTCTGAATTGATCAGAGCCTACTAAAAGTGAATAGTAATGAAATCATGTACATATATATAGCAACTGTAATTATCATATCCGCTCTTTAAAACGAGTCCACATATTATCCATAAACAGTCCTTGAAGCTATGTCCTACCATCTGTTTTTAGGAAACACTAATTTTTATTTTGTTGTCTCATCAAAATATGGAAAGTATGTGTTGAGTTATGTGGAAAAGATGTCTGGTGAGGTTTAATGGCAACAAGGAATCAGTTTGAGATGAAATCTTATAAGGGAGCTTTCACATATAGAAAATCAAGCCAGCTATGTGATATGCCTTTCATTGAATTTGGTGATCAAAAAAAAATCTCAAAAAGAATGTATTGACTTGATTTAAGCTAATTCAACGCAGATAAGAATACTACTCTGTGAAGCAGGTTATCTCGATTCACAACACTGTAAGAGGTGCAATTTTGCCCAACCAAAGATTGTCATAGAGAACACAAACATGTGTGTTCCTGCGAACAATTAAACTCATGGTAAATAGCACTGCTGAAGTGATCTAGCAGTAGGATAGTATCAACATGTTAATAACCACTTTATTGGTACATATGAACATAAATATTTGACATTCAGGTAGCATCATCAATTATACAGTTAATTGTAATTATAATAAATTAACATTTCGGACATTTTTCTTCTTCAGAGTTTTTCAAAGCTCTTAATGAGCAATAAGTAAATACTGATATCAAAAGTAATGTCTCTTATTCTACTTTTTAATAATGTTATCCTACTTCTAAAGTGGTAGTGTTTAAATTTATTCTTGCGGTTCCTCCAGAAACAAGGAAAAGCATATGTGAGTTTGATCCAACGACCATTAAAATCAATAGAAAAATTGTCATGATAGTGAGAGACACTGGATACAACAGCTTCATTGACCCTTTTGGCTGATCAAAATATAATAGGTGCCTACTAAGGATATAAACTGGCACTGTTCTACCCCAGTGGACCCACGTTCTAGAATCAGATGAGCATAATTCATTAGATTACTCTGCAGAAACAAAACCACCTTATCTTAACCCTTTGAGATTATTTCCAGAAAAGAAAAGAGAATTCAGTGCTTTTCCTTGTATTATTCTTACTGTAACTCCAGAATGGTCTCCTTTCTCCTTGCCTTTGCAGTCTAACTTCCGGGTATGCCTTCTTTTTTCAAACTACCCCTCTTTATATGGTGCACTCAAATTGATGTAGTGCCTTTTGTACATATTTTTCAGAAGTTTTGGCAATACTGATATGACAAACATATGGAAATATTTTAAATGGCAGATATATGTATTTCTATTTATATCTATAAACTTACATTTATTTATATTTATTTATATTTATATTTTAAGATGTACCAATAAAATGGTCACGAACACAACTGTACTACTCTAGTGCTTGGTTATGTTAGCAATATGACCTGTCACTAGTTTCTTTGTGTCACTCCATTGCTGGCAGTGAGTCATTCATTGCACTGGTTCAGATAATAGCATGTAACTTGACTCCAAGTAAGGCTGACTGAAGAAATGGCCAGGTTATCTTCCATCCCATACACACAATATCACCTTGTTTGGAAGGGTAAAGAGTTTAGAGGTAAGCCAGGCCTCCTCTCGTCCTCAGTTTCAGATAATTAATACTAGACGATTTTACTTATTATTGGTACTGGAAGAAAATTTCAGGGTCAAGAGCTGAGGAAAATGATGGACCTGGACTGTATGAAGTATCTTAGAAGTACATAACTACTTAGAAGCAAGTGTTTCTTATCAGTCTCCTCTCTTTAAACTTACAATACTTAGTTCCCAGATGTAAGATAGGTACCAGAACTCAGGTTTACATCACAAAACCCATCAAAAAAATGTCCAAAACGGAGATGGAGGTCTGGTGAAGTTTTGGGTATGTTTTTTTTTTTAGTATTAGCATTTCTAAAAATTTGTTAGCAGAACATTTGAAAATTAGCAATGGCATGATTTCCAATGAAAATGTAAAGATAATGAGAAATAATTCTGGTGCTCTTGGCAGTGTTGCATTTATGGTTGGATTCAATGATCTTAAGGATCTTTTCCAACCTAAATGTTTCTATGATTTACTGATGAATTAAATTTTGTAGTTGGAATCACTCAACAGCTCAGTGCTGTCAGAAGAACAGAATTTTTTTTTTTTTCTGTTGGGTTAGTGAATTATATCAACTGTCATGGAGGAATTTAGGAGTGATAAAACCTCAAGGACAGAACTACACCATGCAGTGACATAAATTTTAGACCTTATTTCTAAGCAGGATAGGTATAGCAGGGTAAATAACAGTTCGTGTTTTAAAATCCACTCCCACAGTGCATACAGAATACACATTCACACTGAAGAAGGTCCCTGCTGCCCCAGCCCAACTCTGACCACCGCTGGGGATGCAGGGGAACAGGATGCTCACTCTAACCGGTCAGTGTGCCTAAGTCCCAGCTGGCAAAACGGTTTCAACGCAGAATGAACCCACCTCAGGCTTGGTGATGTTGGACTTCTGTGGACCTGCTTCGCTACTGAGGGACTCTTCCTTCTTTATTGCTTTCTCACATAGGTTGTCACGGTTGACAGAAGATGTCAATGGCCTTGCTGGTCACAACACCCCAGGCCAATCTCTGACTTTCTCCATATCTAAAGTCAAATAGCCATTATTTTCCGGTTGCTAGTGCTTCTGGCTCTACTCTCCACTCCCACCACGCCCAAATATGTTACTAAGACATAAAATTTTAACAGTTCCTTCTCTATTTCTTCCCTCTGCATACCCAGACACAACTCGGGTCTCCTAGGTATGCCTCCCCATAAAGATTTCACGGTTTTTTTCTGCTTTCCCAGTCTATACCAGAACCATCTAATGAGTTAGAGATAGGCAGATGTAGTCAGTCTCGCTTATCTGAGTAGTGTCTTTGTATAGGTGTCAGCCTGTGACATCAATTCAGTACAGGATGCCAAAATCACTTGTAACTAACCTGGCAGACACAAGAGAATTCAAACAGGTGTGGAGAATAGAATAAATAGGCTGACAGTTTTTGATGGAGATTAATACATTGGTTCTAGCCAAAATGTATAACCTCACCCTAGAAAAATCTGATTTGAAGAATCTGCTAGTTATCTCCTCTTCCCAGCTAGAGCTTGCAGCATGACCACTAATGCCTTTAAATCAGCCAGTGCTCTGCTGACCTGGTAGTTATTTGGTGTTCAGAAACTTGCAAGAATTATAATAGGAGGGAATTATTAAGTTCAAGAAATTGAAACAGTTCATGGTGATTTCAACACAAGCATCGATTTACCTTCTGAATGCAGACAGGCTAAGTTGCAAAATGCAGTTCTGTTATTAAAAACCCAGTGATTTAACTCAGAGGATCACTTATACCACATACTTAATCCATAGCAGCTATACCCTCCCCGTGAAAACTGTCATGATCATAAGTTCCTCCCTGGACCTTTTTTGTCAGTACTCTTAACACCAGAGATTCATACATCTATCAGTACACTTTCCGTTCTTCTAACAAGTACCCAATAAAATTATCTGCTTTTATGCAACCCCTTCTAATTTTCATAGGGGAAGGTAAATACAAACGAAGTCTCAGACACTTTTAATTAAAAGACCTTTTGCCTTAAGAGTATACTGCTTTGATATAACATAACAATAATATAGGTGTCTAGTTGAGCTATCATCATATTTATTGAAATAGTTATTCCTCAGTGGTAAATATACACTGTTTGATCTATGCGTGATTGGAGGTTGGACAGATACCACCCCAATACTTCAGAACTGGTGAATGAAAGTTACTAGACATTCTATCTTACGCCTTTCTTGCAATAATTCTGCCTCTGGACATACCTGGAAATGCACCATACTCATTAAAGAAGAAAATCTAATAAATATGCACCTGCACTGCTACATGCAAGCCTTCAGCTAAATTAGATGCTATTCCCAGCCATTAATTAAACAGCAGAATTTCTATATTTGGGACAAAAAGTCTGTGCCAGAGCATCTGTTCACTTGTCTTGAAATGCATGATTTGTATTTTCTAATACAGATTCTAGTACAATAATGTGAGAAATTGATTGTACTCAGAAAGCACAATTGTACATCAAGGAAACATGCCATGTTGGACTAGCTCTTTGGCCATGTTGGAACAGCTAGTAAAAGATTTGATAATATTCCAATGTAAGAATTTGAGTGATGCCTGGTTTAAAGCCAGGAAAATATATGGGACAGGATGTGGTTCTTAAGTGAGAGAAGAGAAAGGAATTGTAAAAACTAAATGTTATTTTAATGACTGCTTTTCAACTAGCAATCTTCTGGTTTTGAAAGTCTGACAAAGGAATTGGTGCATATCTCAGAATGAAATTGCAATAAGCTTTATGAGTTCTTCATGCTCTGTTCAGGGCATACAGTAGAGGAGCATGAAAAGTCAGCAGTAGTTTTTATTACAGTGGTTTTCCCTTCTGGGGAACAAAATCATTAGTATCAATGGGCGCCATGGTAACTTGATACTTCATTTCTTCTGTTTCTTTGGCATTGCATCCAATAAACTCCCAGTTAAACTCTGAACTGCTACTACCTTTTCAAGTTACCCTTCCTGGGTACCCTTCCATCATAGCATGAAAAATTAAAAAAGCATATTTCAATTTAATTCTCAGGACATGTATTTTTTCTTCAGTGAGAATTCTTTTTTTCTGTTCTGTGAAATGTCCTCCCGCTGTTCAGTTCAAGCTTGGGGTTGGTTTGCTACTCAGAAAGAGTTACAACGGTCCATATAAAAATTGTTCTTAAGCATAGATTGATGTTAGCTTTTATTAGCAGAATTCCATAACCTAGGAATATTTTATTTGTGTTTAATTATGTGAAGCAGCACCGTGTCTCCACAAGACAATTTAGCTGTTCAAGATGAAGGAATTCTGCCCATTCGTGATTACTTAAATTAACTGTTTGATTTTCTAACTGAATGAGTCTTTGCAATTAACTTAGAACTCATAGATGATAAGCCTTCTTGGCTTCCAATGATGTCAGCAATTTGACCCTGAAATCCTGTCTGCACCAGCAAATCATGTGTAAGTTAATGAAATCACTGCATCGGCTTCAATGGATTCTGCGTCTGTGCACAGGGAAGTAAACACAGTTATATCATGACTACTCTCCTATAAGAAATTATTAAAAAATATTCTCTTTATATATTGAATGGTCTTGAATATTGTCTTGAACACATTCTGGACAAAAACTACCAAAATATAAATTACCAGCTTCGTTTTATATAAAAAGGAGAGCATCAAAGTAAAATTTCATCCAGGTGTCACAATAGAGAGAGAAATAAAAACATAGAAAATTAAACAGGAAATTAAAATTAATGAGGTAACACTTTTCACTTGTTTCAATGCATTTTTAATTCTTATTTCAAAAGGGAGCATAAGATAAAAAGCCCTCCAGGTTTATGCAACAATAGGACATGGAAGTGTGCTCTTGGCTTCACTAAGTCCAGCCTAAAGATGTGTGCATGCACACACACACAGACACAGACACACACAAAATGTACTGGTTTAAATGAAATTTCCCCAGAGGTTTTCTGTGTAAAAGAAATCTTTCGCCTTAGTGCAGCCCGAGTCCATCATTTCCAGTCATAATGAGCTACTTTACTTTGTGTCCTGTTGTTGAAGCTTTTTTATGAGAATCTTTACTCTTCCATATGGATAAGTATTTTATGATTTTCATTCTTCATTGGCTTAAAGGTCATTATCAATTCTAGTTATTTTGCCCATAGCTCTTTTTTGTTTTCATGCAACTTTCCAGCCCTTCACTGACCTTTGAAAAACTTATGAAAGTTACGGTAATTTTTATCTGAATTCGTAGGCTTTGAAGCATAACAGTCTTCCATCATACACTCGTAACTTAGCCTTTAGGAACTGTGAATCAAACATATTCCTGTTTAAAACAAGTTTAATGCAGATATGCAATTATTAGAGAAATGTGAACTAACTTAAACCTAGTTTGAGGCATTAACCTTCCCATTCACTCAGCCACTTTGACTGGATAAGTGCTGACTTAATTTTTTGTTGCCTGTCAGTAGAAAAGTATGCCATCAATATGCAATAACTTGAAGAAAAGAATTGATGTACTGTGCTGGTGGGCAGAAACAATAGAGATTGCTCTCTCTGAATTCAAATTATTGAGCAGTTTCTATGTTATGCTGCCCATTAACTTAAATGAGAACATTTTGCAATGCCAAGTACATAACAGTATCAGTTTCAGCATTCTCAGTGTGTGACTTTGGTGTTTTTTTTTTATTTTATTTTATTTTTTTTTCTTTTTTTGTTAATATTGCAATATCTGGGGATTTCTAATCACAGATACTACATATGTTAAGATGGTTTCATTTTTAAATTCCATTATGTTAGCAGGTCAACATTTAGCTGCTGTGATGTAGGAGCAAGGGTGTAATCCGCAGTGATTTACAACTGTCTTTTGTTTATGTATCCGAAGGAAAGTCAAAGCCAACAGCTAATAAGTTAATAGTTTATGAATACCTCAGACAATTAAAAAAAAAAACAAAACCGACAAACACAACTTCCTTTTTCTTCTTTCACCTCCTAAATCAGTGTTTACAAGACTTTGATACATCACAGAGCAGATTCTACCCTTTTTTATTTGCTAAAAATGTGAAGTAAATATATTGGGTTGAATGGTGGAGCTTACTTTAGGGAAATTTTTAATCATGGAATGTATAGTGATTTGGGGTCCTCTTTCATCTCCTCTCTCTCTCTCTAATGGTGAATGCAAATCTCTTTTGGGAAATCCAGCTGATCTACAGAAGATTGTTTCAAGCAACAACAAAAATACCGTATGTCACTCTGCTGTGCTGACAAAAGCAAATTCCAGTCAGAAAGGCAAGGACCTTAAACAAAGGAAAAGCCAGATACGCGATCAAAGGGTTACTGCAGTTAAAGTAATTGTAATCACTTCCAATACAATACAATATAGCCCAAGCCCATTTTTCACATCCAGCAAATGGGCATACAGCCCCTGTCACCACAATCCCACGCAAAAAAGTCTTTTTGCTATAGCAATTGCATCTATTTCTGTGGCTAGGTGGGACTAAAGAAAAAAAGCAGTAGGGGAAAAAAAAGCCATTTTGTGTAGACTATTTTCTTTGGTCCAGAAGGACTTCTGAAATTCCCAGCTCGGCAAATATTACATGTTCCCCATTAATATAATCCCCTTTTACTCTCACCTCTTCAAATAGAGCTTTTGAGCAGCTATCACAAGGGGACTGAGTAATTTGCAAATATAAGATGAATCAGGTCACAGTCATGCTTTTATAATGGTGCTGACAATGCTTTTGACCTTCATGTATTGGCAGTTTGTTTATTTTCACCACCACTCAGAGCTTTTGTTATCAACAATTGTCAATGATATGTCAGTTCATAGTGCATTTTGGGGAAACGGGCAAGTTTATTCCAATGGATTACCAATGGGAGAAAAAAGATACTCATAAATCAATTTTTAAATAATATCATGACAAAAATTTTGGTCCTTGAATATCCTTATGGCTTATAAAATCACAGCTAAATAGTTACCCAGCACGCTAAATAGTACCCACCATGCTAAACAAAAATCAAAATATTCATAAAGACATAACAAGCAAACAGATCAATTTGGTTTTACTATTAATATTACAATAATCCTAAACCTGCCAATTTAGAGACTCAGGACTGACAAAAAATATGGGGTTTAGCTATTAGAAGGATAAAATACTTTTTATACTCTCATTTTCCAGTTTGTCAACAGTATCTTTTCTGTGGATGCTTCCTTTTTTTTCTATTTTTTCAGAGACTTACCTAGGAAAAGCTAAAATCCAGAAAGAACTTGTTTTCCAGTATTACTGGTACTGGCCGCACGAAACAAGCAAACAAAAAATTGATTAAAAACACAAACTTTAATTTTCATTTAAAATTTTCACAGCAAAGGAAAAATGATATTTTTGTACCTACTTTACTAAATGTATTTCTGATTTGAATTTTGCTAAGAAATATGGGTCCTTTATTATTTATTTTTTTTTTAACTGGGCACAGGGAAGTAAATTTAAAATATAAAAAGATTATTACTTCCATCTGATTCCTATGGAATCATCAAGGAATGAGGAAGAGTAAAATCTCTCCTTTTGTTTTTTATCATGGACAAGTATGAGACTGAGGATGCAAAAAAGCTTCTAACTGATAGCTTAACTCTGAGTACGGAGCTAAGAGTGGGTGTAAAAGAACTACCTGAATCTAACTTGCTCTTCATTCTTTATGCCGTTTGCCCCCATTAGGTATCTGTATGTGTACTGCTCTTGGCTGCGTGGGAGTTAATTTGCTTTGCAGCAGGCGATACGGTACTGTGTTTCAGATTTGTGATGAAAACAGTGTTTTAACTATTGCCGAGCGGTGCTTGCACAATGTCTCACTCTGCTGCCCCTGGGAGTGGGCAAGAAGTTGGGAGGAGACACAGGCAGGACAGCTGACTCAGGTTGACCAAAGGGACGTTCCATGCCCTATGACGTCATGCTGAGCAATAAAACTGAGGGAGGGTTTTTCTAAAGAAACCATTGCTCACAGGTTGTCTGGACATTGGTCTGTTAGTGGGAGGTGGTGAGTGATCGCTTTGGGGGTCTTTTTTTATTATTTTTATTTGGGTTGGGTTGGGTTTTTTACTCATTAAGTTGCCTTTGTCTTGGCTCAGGAGTTTTTCTCACTTTTGCCCTTCCAACTCTCTCCCCCATCCTGCTGTGGTGGAGTACGTGAGTGGCTTGCGGGGCGTGGGGGCTTTCTTACTGGCTGGGGTTGACCCACCACTTTATGCAAAACAATTAATCCTTCTCTGGGAAGGTCCATCATTTTACTCACAGCTGCCTGTAGAAAAGACAGACTCGCAAATGAGGTGTAATGACAAAGCTCTGGGAAAGTCCATCGTATTGTGTTAGATCAGCCACATGTGAAATACAGCCTCAAAGCTACTATGAGCAGAGACACCCCTACCCCAAGAAAAGAAAGTTGTGATATAATATATATTAGGTGGGAGCTCAAAGTAAACGGTATCTTAAAGGGGAAGTTAGGTGCCTAAGCTATAGGTTTAGCACCCTTTCACAGATACTCACATGGGCTGGTATTAATGACACAGGACCTACAGGAAACATTACATCGGAGTGTCAGGTTGTCCTGGTTTCAGCTGGGATACAGTTAACTGTCTTCCTAGTAGCTGGTACAGTGCTGTGTTTTGAGTTCAGCATGCGAAGAATGTTGATAACACACTGATGTTTTCAGCTGTTGCTCAGTAGTGTTTAGTCTAAAGTCAAGGATTTTTCAGCTTCTCATGCCCAGCCAGCAAGAAAGTTGGAGGGGGACAAGAAGTTGGCACAGGACACAGCCAGGGCACCTGACCCAAACTGGCCAACGGTGTATTCCATACCATGGGACGTCCCATCTAGTATAGGAACTGGGAAGTGAGGGCTGGGAATCGTCGCTCGGGGACTGGCTGGGTGTCGGTCGGCAGGTGGTGAGCGATTGCCCTGCGCATCATTTGTACATTCCAATTCTTTTATTATTGCTGTTGTCATTTTATTAGTGTTATCATTATCATTATTAGCTTCTTCTTTTCTGTTCTATTAAACCGTTCTTATCCCAACCCACGAGTTTTACTTCTTTTCCCGATTTCCTCCCCCATCCCACTGGATGGGGGGGAGTGAGTGAGCGGCTGCGTGGTGCTTAGTTACTGGCTGGGGTTAAACCACGACACAGGTATAAACCACAACATTTTAAAATGCTTCTAAAATGGCCTGAAACACTTGAGTTTGGCACCCAAATCCCTTCCTACATGTTGCTCATTGCATTTAAAGTCCAGGATTTCCATTTCACCAGAAAGATCAATGTAAGAAAAGCTTTCTGCCTGGATTTCCATTCTCCATGGTTTTTTTCCATGTAAGAACAAGAGAGAAAAGTGTAAGCTGGGAGCATGTGATGCTCATTACATTCAAGATATAATGTATTTCACCTTAGAAAAAAAAGGAACCCAAAAAGCACAATGTCATTCTTGAGGTTATACTCAACATGTATCTCCTCCAGTGAGATAATGCCCTGCCCCTTTCACCAGAGCTTCCAGAAGAACTGTAAGTCAATGCACAGCTTGAAAACATGTATATGGTCACAACTAACATTTCTGCAGTCTCAGAAAGCTTCTGCTGCATTACTAATTGCATAAGTATTTTATTATGTATTAATGAGCGATAAAATATTTGACATACTTTTGGCAGGTTCTATTTTAAAGAAAAATTATGAAAATAAATACTTAAGTATTATTTACAACATCAAGCAGAGACATTTGTATTCGTATACATTGCTACAGGACCAGGAAAAATTTGTTTCCATTGTAATTTACATAAGTACGTAGCCACTGCCTGAAGAAAACCTTAAAAAGAACACATGAAGTATTCATATTTTTACTTAAAATAACATTAAAAATGAATGCATCCTCATTACATTGGCTCATTAATATTTTCAATTTATTCATACCGTATTCTGTCTTATTTTTAGCTTACATTTTATTATTTATTAATTTCATACCAAGCCTGAAGTTTCCATTTTACCAATCTAAAACTCAATGCAGCTGACGAGTAGATGGGGTTTAAAATATTTTTAATCGAACATGCCTCTCATGTTCTCCAGGCAGAGGGATACATTAAAATCTATAAATTCTTAAGATACTGAAATTGGATGTGTCACTGGGCTTAATTCTAGATATACTTCAACAAAGTATAACAGATTTTACCATTTGTCAGACATAAGTCAGCATAGTATAGATATTCAGTTCATTTAAATCAGCTAGCAAATGATGTGGCTCGTTCCCTGGAGCTGTGACATTTTATGCCAGTTAGGTAAAACAATCTAAAAGCAATGAGTCTCTGTAAGCAGCTCTGGCATTTAGCTGACCTGGAATGTATGAAATAAGCAAACAGGAAAACTGTGAGATTTGGGCCTGACCTAATGTTTCTTTAAAAAGTGAAAACAACCGATATTCCACAGCAGAAGAGCAAAAATGAGATCTTTCTTGGGGAAAGCCAGTGGAGATTTCCTTCATTTTCTTCCTTAAATTTTAATGTTAGAAGCTTTTTCTTGGGGCTTTCACTCTTGCAAACTAAGAGCTAAATACAGAGGCAGAGTTATACTCAGTTCACTTGTAGAATGATACAGTATGCCTGACTTTAGTCAAGATACATTTCATTTCTCTTGACAATACTCAATTTAAAATGCCTAAAGGGAAAAAAAAAAAAGGAAAATATGAAGAAATATATTTGCAAAGTATTTGGGCAAAATTACATCAAACTATATCTCTATGTTCCCTTTAATTGCGTGGCAATTCAGGCTTCTGATGTACTTTAGAATGGACAATTACTTCATTGAAGGCCAATATGAATAATTATATTTCACATAATTGATTAAATGTGTCCTAAATTGTGCTTAAACCTTTCACCCGCCATCAAACTTCCACCTGAGATTCTCTAAAAAGGGAGATGAATCTGTATAAAAGTCCTCTGACTTGGTCTTTGATTTTAAGATGCATTTGGATGCTATTCAGGAGAATCTGGCGCTTTGCAAATTCAGGATCATACAGACTTAAACACGCTATATTTTACATTATAAACCTTCAGTCATCTCAGGTAGTTTAGACTAAGATATGCTCTCCAGACAGAGTTTCAAGTACGTATACCTTTTTAAAGTATGTTTTATATAGAAAGTTATACAAGGAAATTCTGATGTATGCTGTGTGATTTAACTGAAAGAAGAATAGTTAATGCATGCTTAGTGATCCCTTATTATCTAGCCCAGTCTCAGAAACATTGGATTGTTTTAACCATCATATAATTAACATCATAAATAGCCATAGAGAAATTGGTTTGGACCTGAGAGCTCAATTTTCTGGGCTTGGGATGTTCACTTGGGGGTAGTTAGAATACCTTTCTGTCTGGGACTGACAGAGTCTCAGGCTTGTTCCTTTTGTCAAGGATTTTACATTATATATCATTCACAAAGTGTACTGGGACATGTTCTTGTAACCGTGTATATTCATGTCCTTTGTGTGGTAATATATATTTTAAATATACTTTAAAGGAACACTGATATTAAAGTACATCCATTATTTGATACCTTTTAAAATGCATTGCTACTAGTGTTTTGGTCTCCAGGATTAATTGAATTTTCACTACACAATAGTTCTCCTCCATCAGTAAAAGCACACCTCCCTTTGCTAGCTATATGCTAGCTCTTATTAGTTGTTATGTCATGCCAGCATTTCTTCCTTCTTTAGTTTCCCCTTTTTGCCTGCAGCACTGATTTTCATAAGTATGGTCTCCTGGATTTTCTAGTTTCGTTTGATTTATTTGCACTGATTAATTTCCAGCTGTTTCCATATTTCATATGCCATTGGTATTTTTGATAGCTGCCTTCAGAGCTTATATATTTTTTTATTCCTTTTCTTACTGGTGCCTCTCTCCTAGATATTGGTATGCTTTTTTACTTCCCTTTTGCAACAGTTTTAAACTATTTCATCCCAGATTTAGAGAACATTTGAAATATTGGTATTTTTAAAATTACCCTTAGAACTTAGTTAAAACATAGAAAAAGGTATAAGAATTTTGTTTCTTCCAAATCTCAATAATGATTTTATTTCTTTTGAGAATATTCAGCTTAGTCTACACATGATAATTTCTATATAATAGCTTTTAAATATCATGCAGAGGGTTTTTCATACAGATTTCATGTAAATTCTATAGTTCTGGTTTTTAACTCACTTTCTCTTAAATTCACAGCATATCAAATTGAAATTGATGCTACGGTGAAATGGTCTGCGGTGTTTTCCTAAGAAAGATAATTTAAAATTTGAATTAATGTTTTACACCAGCACCTGACTCTCTATGAAAATCAAAATGAAGTCATTGTTATCAAAGAAATTTTCCTGATTTTCTGCAAGACTTTAGCTCTGAATTTGCATCAGTGTTTAGCGTTTATATTTTAGGAACTGGGCTGCAATCTTCAACCATTGTTAAGTCCAAAGCTACTCTATTGCCATAGAAACAAAACCAAACCAAACAAAACAACAACATCAATAACAGCAACAACAAAAACTGACTGTAGTTTTAAAATATTACTGCTTATACCCACTCTGAAACAGATGACCCAGTGCTTGAAATCCCATGAGCTGCTTGGGGTTATAACATCTCATATATGTTACTTTTCCATGTGTTTACCTTTTGCAGTGAACAAAAAGAACACTTATTTTTCTTAATCTGTTCTACATTCTGGGCTAATGATGGATATTTCTGTGGAGGGAGATCAGGTAGACAGTGGCCTGAAAATTTGAAGGCAGCAAGAAAAATAAGTTATGAAACTATGAATACAACAGAGGGTAAAAAGAGACATAATAGCGGTTTCATAGTCTGCAAAACCACAAGCATTAAAAAACCACCCATAACTATAGAGGGGGAAAAGAGAAAAACAGGACTGCTGTCAGAAGACCTCTACAAATAGGGTGGTCCTTCCAATGTTTGAATCCTTCTTCTTCTGCCTTCATATTTCAGTGCTGTAACACAAATAGGGTTGCAATAGCCTAACAAGCCCCCACACCCAAACTGAGCGAAACATCTAGGTGGACTTTGGACAAAATCTTTAAACAGGAATCATTTCTTGCTGTCACTGGAAGGAGCAGCTCTGCATCCTCCATTTCCATAGATTGCACCAGCTGTAGTGTTCAGCTGATCCCTTTTTCAGTTGTTTCAGTGCCATAAGCTACCAGAAAGATAGTTTCATAGTAGTTGTTTTATTTTGGAATTGTTTAGCTGGGTCATTTTTTACTGGAGGGTTTAGATAAGCACAAGCATCTGATTGGGAAAGCCAACAGCACAAGAGAGGGAAAGGTAATTTTGAGCCATTATATCAGCTTAGCCATCTCAGAGGTGCTTGTATTTCCACTGTTTCCCTGTTCCATGGAAGTAACAACAGCTTTAAATCAAGCGATGATGCAAAAGCTTATTGCGTATGTGTGTCAACCACTGAGTTATGAGGAGCAATGTTTTTCAGTCTGCAATCTCCCCAGTTCTCATGTGGCCGTGTCAAACGTAGTGCGGCACTGCCTTTTACACTGCCGTCACCTCCACCAGTTCCTCTCTGGGTGAGGGCTAGCAGGGGGGTTGCACCTACTTCTTGAATAATGATATTGAACATTCATGCTAGTTAGTTCTTGAATAATCATGTTAATTAGAGCGCTTAAATAATTCTTATGTCTGATAATCGTTAAAGAGGACCATATAAGAAGAATGTACTAAAAGTATATTGACAGATATAAGTGTAATAGGCCTATAGAAAAAGAAGACAGTAGGTGAATTTTATGCAGGTCAAGTCTAAGGTTTTGATTGTGTCTCTACATTGTGAAATTGTAAAGCGGGAGACAAGTCCGTCCCCAGCATTGCAGTGGGAGAATGTTAAGGCAATTTAGGCAATATTCTTCAATTGCTTAGTCTTTGAATACAGGGTGAATCAGGCAATCAATGGGAGTTTGGAATGAATTTTGTGCCTCTTTGCACAAAATCTGAGTGAACAGGACACTTCAGATGCTTGAAATATGCTCAGATGACTGAGACTTGTCAAGCAGTGATTCTACAGGCTTTTCTTGAAGGTAGTGCTAGCTTAAGCGTCCTTTGCACCAGACTTTCGGTCTCACCCCTACATCACCTTTGATCCTGCATCATCATATCTATTCAAGAAACTGTTCAGAAAATTCATAATGCTGAAAAATATCCCTTAATTTCGGGCTTTGGGTCACTTTTCAACTAAATCTGGTGTGCTGGCACAACAAAAAGATGTTGTATAATCCAGTAGAAAGAAGACTTTTTAAATATAATACCCTCACCTCATAGAGAAATGTCAAGACTTCACTAGACTGGAATCTTGGTTCAGTTATTTCAGCACTACCCCAAGTCCTGTCAAATACAACAATGCTAACAAGTTAGTTTTTTCTGTAGAATTCACTTACATTTATGGGTTTTTTTTCTCATCAGTAGTGAAATACTTCACTTACCTTTAGCTCGTTAAAGTCTATGTATATGTGTTCTAATAGGACCAACTCTTCTTCATCTAAAGAAAAATTTATGGTGCTCGTGAGACTTTAATGTCTTTCTCTTCAAATCCTCCCATTCTCAAATATACTAGATCTCTATTTGCATAACAGTATTATCTGCCAGTTTTCCAGCAACTAAATGACCATTCATTATGTTTTATTATTTTTCTGTATTTAACTGGTGTCGGAATTGATGTGACCCAAAAGTAGACTAATCTGAGGAAGTCATATTCTTTTGTTAAACCATCTGAAGTTCTAATTCACTCCAACGATGTCTTTTGCTAGGTTATGTAACACAGGGACATTATAGCTAGCAAAGGTCTGTTAGACAGAGTATTTGATTCAGTCTTAGAGTAGTCCTTAAATCTATCCCAACTTTTAATGGTATGTACACAAGGTAATAAATAATTTATTTTTTTTTATTAATAAGAAAATGGCGATACTCTGTGGCTTAAATGTTTGATGAGTCAATACCTTTCACTTACTTTTTGGCCAATTAAAACCTAGTGTCAAGACAGCTTCTAGTACCTAAACTTAATAGCTGGCAAAGCTCAAAGCACATAAAGTGGAACTCAAGGTACAGGGGCCTAGCCTCACAAATACTTTTAAAATTGGTGATTGTTGTCAGTTTAGGAGCTTTGTCACTATCTTTAGAAGCTTGTAAGTGAACATTTGCCTAGATAACATCTGATAGGCAAAGAAATACTGATTCAATCCCATTTAAGTGATAGGGAATAGATGATCAGAAAAGAAGCGAGTTGAAAAAGTTCGTATTAGAAATTTCTTAGAGACGAGCGGATGAGTAAAAATCTGTTCATTCTTACACTTGTGCCCTGGACAAAGTGACATCTCTTACAATTTTTGTATCTTTCAGTTGCATTCAGAGGATAACCCAGGTGAGAAGGGAGCTCAGGAGGTCTCCAGTCCCACCTCCTGCTCACAGCGGGGCCACTTCTGAGGTCAGACCTCCAGCTGATCAGGGCTTTGTCCAGCTGGGTCTTGAAAACCTCCAAGAATGGAGATTGCACAGCATCTCTGGGGAGACTGCTCTACTGCTGGGCTGTTCTCCAGGAGAAAAAGCTTTTCCTTATATCCAGTCTGAACATCCCTTTTCTCAGTTTACGTTCATTGTCTCTCCAGCCTGCCTAGGTCCCTCCGAATAGCCGCCCTGCCTCTGAGTATGTTGACATCCCCCCTGTGCCCCTCAATAATTATCTGTATTATAGAGGCATATTATCCTAGTCAGGCAGAAGCTAGGTTTATGTTTCCTGTGTGCATAATTTTCAGACGTTTTGCACAATATGAGTAAAGATCTTTCTCTAACCTGGGAAATTCTCAAATCTCTCTCTGTTAGTATCACCACCACCTTTCCCTTTATTGAGACTGTTCCTCTCAATTGTGTTAAGTTTTAATTTATTTTTTCTTCATTCTTAGATTCCTTCAGCAGGGTGTCAATTTGGAAGTTGGAGGACTTATGCAGGAACCAAGTATTAAAAGAAGTTTTTGACTTTCTGAAATAATCAGCTGTCTCCCAGCTCTTTTGGGCCAACTTGTAAGGTTTGCAAAGATTTAATTAGCACATGACTTCAAATTTCACCTCAATTACTGTTTGGCAACACTTCTTCCTCTCTCGTATATTTACACAAAATATAAAGCCTTAGTTCAACAAAAATCTTTTGTTCCCTCCCCCAGCTAAGGGAGGGTCATGCTTGCAATTTTTCCTCCATGCTTTAAACTCAAAGGTTAAAATATGATGTTTAAATGGTGACAGAGAAGTCTCAATGAAGAAATTGGGGTCTTTGACCTCAATCTCTGCTGCTTGAAATGGGAAGGGTGAGAATCAGTCTGTGTTTACTAGCTGAACTACAGTAACCTGCACCTGACAATTTAACCTATTAGGTTTTGAGCATTTTTTATCAGATCAAAAGCATTAAAGTGTGTAAATAACACATTGCAGTCAATTGTCTCTCATTTACAATTAAAACCAGGAAAACAACTATTTAACTACAAAATTAAGTACATAAACTGTGAGAAATTATATATAATGCATATTTTTGATAATTTTATCTCCCATCTCCTATATGAGTCTCATTGTATTTCCATATTAGATTTGGTTTTAGCTTGTAAATGGTCATAGGAGATCAGGTAGGGTAGTTATTGATATCAGAGGAGTAGGCAAGTTTAGAGCAAAGTGAGGGAATTAAACGATTACATGAAAGTCAAGAGTGCAGTAAAAGTAAAAATAGTTGACTTGAAAACCATTTAAAATCCCATCAAAAGTATGGAAAGAGTTTGGGTTTTTTTTAATATTATTTTTTTCTTTTAATACTGTTGTTCAGCAAAAATTAGTCTTTGTTGTCTGCAGTGTAGATAATGGAAACACTGAAGTAACTTCATTACCGTAAGTTCTCTTACCAATATACTGAATTATGTACTTCTAGAAAGAAAATTCCATAATCCATGCCTAATTTTGCAGCCTGACTGAGTAAATTGTAAAACAGAAAAGGGGAGGAAGGACAGGCATTTATTAATAGCTAGCTTTGCCTCAAAATACACTGAAATATATTGAAACACATACTATCGTGTCTGGTGATGTAATTTTTTTTTTCCCCAGAAAAAAATTAAATATTATTATTTCAGCAAATAGCTTCAAAGTTTTCTGAATCCTGGGTTTAGACAGATTTCCTTTACCAGCTTTCATAATGCCTCTAAAATCATGTTTGGCTGCCGAGTTAGACAAACAGTAACTCCCACAGAAAATGAATGACTTGTTGGAAGACTTCTGTGCCTCAGTAAGAAGTCAAGGAAAATCTGCAAAAGAGGACAATTACCAAATTTACTTTCTTTTGTGCAGCTTTTCTCAGTAAAGTCAAAATTAAAGACATATTGCGATACAATAAGAAGTCATATTTGATCACTGCTAAATTGTGCTTCAAGGTTTTCTGTAGCTCCACTTGAGAGTCCCTAGATACATGGAAGGGCTGGGGTTTTTATTCTAGCATCTCTTCAAAGTTACAACTAAGGTTTCCTGTCACAGGTCTCCTTGTAGGGAATCCAAGCTGCTCCCTTTTTGCTTCCAATAGTTCATTCGTGCTTCCTGAACAGCTCGGAGGTCAATAAGTGGCGACACAGTAGTTTATGAGGCAAGAAAGAATACTTGGGACTTGTTGGAGGAGGGCACCTTAACAAAGTTCTGTTGTTGATGTAACTGGAAACTTAGTACCACAAGGAAAAAGTCATTGTTTTTTCTGTTGTACAGCTATTGGTTGTATAAGATAAGTTAATATTTTTCATGCTGTTTCCAAATTAAAACTTGTTTGAAGTATCAATATATTAAGAATAATATTCCTCGCTCTTATGCCTTCATTGTTCTGCTTGACTCTTTTGCTTATATAAAAGAGGTATTTTCCACTTTCAGTGTCATTATGATCTCTGAAAATAGAACTTTTGGAGTTCTCCTCTTAAAAAAAATCTAAAACTAGTGCATGATAATTTTTAATTATTTTCTAGCTTCAAGCATAATTAACAAGTAATCTGCATGAACACATACTTCCTTTGGTCTAAAATTTATTAATAATGCAGTCACATATTTTGCAAGGTTATACATGGGACTTGCAAAATGTGGTATCATGGGTTTTATTTAACAAATGGAAACAGATGGGGGTCACAGTTCAAATAAAGTTAGACAAATATTAATATGATCGGCATTTGTTTCAATGTACTCTTTTTCAAGGAAAGGAGAAGTAGAAAGGACAACGTGAGGAGTAGAATAGACTTGAAGAAGAACAAAATAGGCAAGGTAGGAAAATTTTTGAAACAATGTACGGGTTTTGAGAGAGAAGGAAAGGGGAGAAAATTAGGTGGAAGAACATGAAAACAGAGAATGGAGAAGAGTTATGCAACATATGGGAAAAATATGTGAGAAGGAAGAAAGTAAATGGGAAAGGCAAAAAGGGAAGAAAGGGGAAATTGTCTAAGGACTAGAATGGTGGAAGGCGTATGCAAAAAGACTATCAAAAATATCAAGAAAATGAGATCTTCTAAACTTCACACTATATAAGATCATAACTTTTTTTTTCAGTCAGAATTCCCTATACTTAAAAAATCCTGGTTTTTGGTTTTGGTTTTTTTTTTTTTTTCAACTGACTTTCCTTTTCCTTTTCCCAGGAGTCATGAGTACTGCTATGGTTCATCTAATTAAGCATGTTAGTCACTGAGGATAGCAATGTGTTAGAGGTATGATAATATTCTCTTCTGTTTACTAAGAAAATAAACTATCCTGTATTACAGGCAACAAAATAGGAGATATATGTCCATACTGTTCCACACGGGTGTCACTCAAGATGTAAAATTCAAATTCTGAAGTCCACATCCCAGGGCTGATCTGTGGCAGGTTTTTACTTTAGCTCTTCTATTAAAGAATAGAAATGAGAGCACAATTTGAAACTCAGCATCCTAGGGCATTTAGGAGAGATGGATTAGTTTGAATTATTTTCTACTGTTAGACAGCTCTGTCTTTGAAGGGATAGAATTTCTTCAAATTTCAAAAATAATTAAAAAAATACAGAATTTGAATACAAGGGGGAAATCTGAGCTGTAAAGAGTATTACAAGTACTATTGTATCATTACTAAGCAGTCTGTGGTTGGATATCTCATTTTTTAAGTATTGCAAACCTTTGTTTAGGACAATAGTGACCAATGTTCTCCAACTACTTAATTGCCTATTTGTATTTTAGTACCTTCTACAAAGTCTTATCACCAGTGCAAGGGGTTTTGGTGGCTTCTTTTCCCGTGCTTCTGTAGGATGAATGATAATTACGCATCTTGGTGAAGGTAGGAGGAGAAAAATAGCTAAACAAAAACATTGAGACTATGAATCACACATATTAATGAAAGAATTGATTAACCCAGTCAAGAGTTTCCTGTAGACATCTTTTCTTTCACCAGGTGCAATATACCGTCTAAGTAACTGGTTGAACACTTACAGCTCTATACAGAGTAGCCAGGGCATTGCCTACATTACATAGCAAATTCCCTCAAGGACTGGCAGAGAGAAATACTTGATCCAGCCAGGTAAATTCATCAGAATGCTTTGTATGCATTCCAGGTGCCATAAGCCATAATACTGATTTTTAATTTGTTCTTCACATATTCCTCTTTGACAACAGAAGCTCAATAAAAGGACATTTTTTGGCACCACGAGATTTCCTCAATAGGCAAAGAACTATGGATTGCACTCATGTACTAATTGAAGATGCTTAATTAAAGGTCAGAGTGTGCAAATAGGTATCACTACCACTACAAAAGGATTCAAGCAATTTTTGGAGTCAACATAACAAATATTTTGTTAATCATTTAGAGTCTTGCAGTCTGTTTACTGGTGTTACTAATTATTGACAGATGTAGCTGTGATCACCAGCTAAGAACATACAATGAGTAGTTTTGGAATTCCTTTTTAGGTAGATATCATCCCAAGAAATGATTGTTGACCAAAGTGAAATCAAGGTTACTATTTCCAAATATACTAAACATAGCAGTTTACAGTATCCTTTTATGTGTGTAAATAAATAAATAAAATAAACTACACTGTCTAGGACTTTGTAAATACACTTGAATCAACCACCAATTAAATGTAGGATATACTGTGTTGTCCTTACATTGACGAGTGACTTCCTTTCTTTGTGGTGCTTTACTAGTGGGCAGCTTCAACTAAAAAATTAAAACTGAGAAATGAAGTAGTTTGATAACAACTCTTACAATCTTCATGTCTGCTGTTAGTACATAACACAAGAACAACTTTCTGTGATGTGTTTTAGCAAACCTGTTCCTGAGCTGAAGCACTATTAAAAATGTATAAAAATTACTCCCAGCTTTCCAGTAATGTACTATTGACTTCTGTTATCGCTGTCTTTTAATAAATAAATATATAAATAAATCTTTTCCACTGAATAACAAGTAGTTAGCATAGACTAGAGATAATATGTCTATATAAGTATACAAAAACTATGTATGGACAAATGACCAATCAAGTGCATAACACAAATAAATAAATAAATAGATAAATAAATAAATATCTCCTTAACAATCAGTTATAATATTCAATAACAAGAATCTGCTGATTTGAGCTAAGAAACTGAGTGTGAACTCTAAGAAGCAACCAAAGAGCACTTTAAATGCCAGCAGCTTGGTAAAGAAATAGAGGTTCTTAAACTGTGTGCAGGAAATGAAATTTGTAGATTAAAGTAATGAATGGATGTTTTATTCAGGTGGTGAAGAAATAACAGTGAAGTCGACAGAGCATTTTGAAGACTAGGTGAGAAGAAAAATTTTACTATCTCAAGAACTTAGTGAACTACTACTAGATCATGAAGAATTCAATTATAGAGGAGACTAAGAAATGCTATGACTCAAATTTTTATGTATCTCTACTCAAAACAAGATAAAAACTTTCTATGAAGAGGGTCTGAATGAATAATTGTTACCAAAAAGAGTGATTCAATCATTGTCACAGAAAAAAAAAGAAATTAAAAGATGGAAACAACATAAAAAGAACTGATTAGCAAAGAAGCAGATTTCAGAAGCCTCTCTCGCCAAGAAAAGAATAAATGTAAGTTCAAGTGAAGGAAAGCTATAGAAGCAAGTAAAAAGTGTTTGAGACATAAACGTAAAAAATGAGAAAAGAACAAATAGGACCACAATGAAAATGAAGTCAAATAAAGGATTAAAAATACTTAGATTAGAGATAATCTGGATATAATTCACAGAACGAGAAACAAATAATAATTTGTATTCAGAATTGAGAAAGAAACACATGAAAAATATAAAACTCATTGTAAGTATTTTACATCAATCTGTCCAACTGAGGCCGAGGGCGGGGAAGGGAGATTGTCCTAAATTTATAAAGTGAGAAAACTAATCCGTGAAACCAATGGCACATTAGTTTAACATTAATGATATGTAAAGCTTTAGAAAGAATTTTGAAGAATAGAGCAATTAAAGGCACAGATGTAAATAGAAAGTAGAATAAAATGCAGTGTGGTTTTATCAGGGAGAGATAACAAGTTTTCTTTGATAAGACAATTAAATTTTAAGCTAAGAACTCCAACAGTATTCATTTACCTGGACTTCAAGACTCTGCCATATTGGCAGAAAACACGTAACAGGTCTTGAGAATTCAAAAAATTCATAAGGTCAAGAGGTTACATTAAGAAGGAAAATTACAGGTTACTATAAAATCCTTAAGAATCTTTTTTTGCTTAGTATATTTTATTTATGACTATGATACAAATAAGTAGAATGGGTAGATAAAATTTGGTCAGGAAACCACAAGAGAGTTGGTTTTTTCCAATACAGAAGAAGCCTGGGACATCACTAAAGAAAAGCAATGCAAGAGAAAATCTTGAAATGCAATAGAATCAAAATTAATTTCAACAGTACAAAACAATTCTGGAGAATAACACCAATTTTAGTTCTAAACTAGGAACTAGTCATCTGGAAAGGACCAGAGAAGAAAAAGGCATAGCCTTGCCAGCTGAGTATAATGCGTCTATAAAACATTAATGTGATGCATGCCAGGATAGTCAAATATGTTTGTAGGTTGCTGAATTAATTTTCATGGTGTCATTATATGAAGTGCTATAGGAGACTTCATCTGGACTGTTGTGTATAGCACTAATTATCCAAGACAGATGTTCAAGAAAGTTGATTTTTATAGACCTGTTAAGCAAAGGGCTGTATTGTCATGGGAACAAAGTACCTGTACACCCATAAAAAGGCCCTGAAGAAAATTAGACTGGGAATCAGAAGGTTTATAGCTAATTGAATATTGAGACTGTAGGGAAAAGTCTTATATTTTCAACAAAGTTGGCAGAACTCTAAAGATTAATCTACAGAAGCTTATGAAAAAAAACCCCAACATATATGAGATGATACTCCACCTAAAGAAGAAATGGAACTGACAAATCAAAAGGTCCCCTCCCATCCTATGCTTTTGTTTTCTCAATAGTTTCATACCAGGCTCTCCTCCAAAAATTTTTATTACTAAGAAAACTTTTTATTGGTGTTAACTCTGAAACATCATCTCATTCCTGTAGTTCTTGTATCTATTATATAAACAAAGCTAGTATGTTATTTAAGGGTATAACCCTGCACCATAATTCTATCTGTTTTCCAAGGTACGTTCTAAATGAAAGTTCCCTTTCCTTAAACACTGTGTCATTGAATCTGAACCTTCTCTATTAATTCCATTTTTCAATTTCTGTTACATGTCATTCTCCTTTTACAAAGAGTTTCAGACTTCCCAAGAGTATGGTAAATATGAATAATTTTCCATGTTAAAACCAATGTAATTTAAACTAACTGAATTTTCTGTCTTCCCTTTCATGATGTATGGAGTATATTTCAAATCTCACTAAGGAAATCAGCATTTGTCTAGTCCATGACATTTTTAAATTATAATTGTTCTTCATGCTAATTAATTTTCTGAAAACCTTCCTATGTTTATACACTCTTAAATGTCATGATGAAAATATTAACATCATAGGCATTTTTATTCATTATTTCATGTAAGCATCCACATGGGGATTATTGAACGCAGTGAAACACATCCATTTGTGTCTATTCAAAGTGCTAGGAATGTGTCTGAAATGAATTAAAGAATTCCAATATTACAGTCTTAACTTGACTAGTATTATACTTATTGGATGAAACATTCAGAAATGTTATGCTTCAAATTGTATTTAAGATTGCAAATTAAATACAACAGTTAAATTTTTTTGACCTGATCATTTCTGAATGCAAGTTTATTGTTGTTCCCTACCAGTGTCACACTGAAATACAGAGAATGAGTCCACTAAATATTGCCTATTCACAATCAAAAGTTAATCTTATTCTATTTTTACTCACTAATTCCTGACCCATGCCTGTTTTTTCCATTATTCTGACTACATTAAATGTCCCTCTTATCTAAAAAATTAATATTACTTATATGAAATTACCTAAATGTACTTGAATATAGTGATATTGATCTGATAACCTCCAGTTACCAACCCTCTAAGCTGTTCTTTTTCCCCTGTCATAGCAGAGCAGTCTATAAGAAGATAATACAAATGTATTTCTCTTTCAGGAATTGCAACTCTCAGCTATTGTCTTCTCCAACCCAAAACTTACAGGGACTGCATGAATACACTTAGTTAACAAATCATGTTCTAGAAATCGTTGATTCAAACCTCCTCTTGCAATGGTACACTCCGTCATGAATTCACATTCGTTCCGGTAGCTAAAGCAGCCTTTTACTAGACAGAAAGCAAGAAGGAGACAACAAAGAGATCAAAGGAACGAACTGCATTACTAACAGCATAAACGTACTGAGTAAAGAAGAAGGATACTCAAGGTGGGGGGCAGCCCTGGTAGAACACCAGGCTCACAACCCACAACACTGATTAAGTTAATGATTTTGACAGTATCTGGATGCCAAATCAGATGACAAGCAGACAGAAATCATTTTCCAGAATTAAGAACAAAAAAATTGAATGAGATTATGATTAATTTGTAGTTCTCAACTATAGGGCTGAAAATCATATTCTTTAATGTGTTTGACTGTTGATCATACATAAGAGAGCTTATGTGGCTTTACTGCTATTTTTTTCCATAGGCAAAACTGTAATCAGGTTTGTGGCAGACAGCAGTCTCAGAAAAAACTGTTACGCTATCCCAATGGCTATTATTGACTACTAGCATATTTAAGTTAGAAGGAAGGTCTTCAGTGACTTCTCATTAATTACTACTAATTTAAAATATTAAAAAAAATATATACTGAAGTCCTATGCTACCTATATTATGAAAGTAGAAATCTGTGTCTTATTATGAGTTGGTGGTCCTTAATTTGGAAGCCCTTATATTCTCTTGGAGAGGATGAAGACAGCCAGTTGCACTGAGAAAGGAGTATTTCTCTTCCTTGCTCAATCGATTTGGCGTAAGCATCGGCAAAGAATAGAATTGTTCATTGTACAATGAATATTTGATAGGCAGTTCTCCTTTTACTGAGCCCTAAGTGGAAATGAACTAGTGAGGAAGAAAATTATCAGATTTTACATATCTAAATTATATCATCAAAGTGCCCCTATCTGCACAACCCATTTGATTCTAAGTTTGAAAAAAAAAAGAAAGTTAATGAGCTTCAGTACTGTCTGAAACATGTGAACATTAAGGAAAAATCTTAAGTTTATATCCAGAATTTCACAGTCATTTGCCACTTTCTTTCCAAAACAATTACATTGGCATTAATAACTTTTTTCTTTTTAAATAGACTAAAAGTTAATAATAAAATGTAGTTACTATGCAGAGGCTGGCATATTACTATCTAATGCACTGTTAGGATTTGAGCAAGCCAATATACTGCAATAGATGAAGAACAGGAAGATTTTCTTTTGTGTATTCAAATGCATCATTCCCTCTCAGTGCCCTAAAATGCTTTATGTTTTTCCACAGAATTAAAACTCCTGGCTCTGTTAGCACAAATGTTTATTTATTCTTTTCTATGTTAAAATGCCTTTGCAGAATGACAGAAAGATGTACTAAGAATTTTTATATTAACAGGAACAAAGCACATGACAGCATCATATGCAAGCAAGAGAATTATCATCCAGAAACAGAAAAAAACTGATGTGTTCTTTAATTACAGTGAGGGTATTTTTTTCCAGCTTCCTTTCACATAAACTCAAAATGAAAAAATATTTATAGTGTATAGTGCAACCAATTGGAGTAACTTTATGTATACATATTTATAAGGAAAATGTTTATCAATATCCACCCCCCCCCCCAGTACATAATTTCATTTTAAAAAAATGACTCAAATATTTGTCCTTTCTACCTTGAGTTAAACTGTATTTTCCTGTATACATACTTCCAGTATGATAATCACTTCCACTCCTACCCAAAATCATGTTAACCATGTTTCTGCTCTGTTTTGAATGTATGATGGCGTGAAAACTTATATGAAGTCTGAGAAATTAGTTCATTCCATTTTCAATATGCGCAAAATAGCCAACAATACAATTTTATTTTTAACAGAAGACTTGTCTGCATATACTCTATGTCATGAGGTAAGAATAATTTCCCTGATATAACTAAATAATTCTCAAAATAGATATGCGAATAAATCTCTGAATCATGCAACAGAAGGTACAAGATCATGGAGAGATCATTGCAACATCAACAGTAACATGTGGGGACTAACAATATAATCTAGTTATCACAAATGATGGCTCAAGACAATATTACCTTCCAGATGGAGGTTACCTCTGTTTAGCTGAGATTGGGTAATTTAAAATGTTCCTGTTTATTAATGAATAAGGCCTTCTTGACAGTGTTTTCAAATATATTTTGTATGTTAAAATTGCTGGTACAGTTGAATACTATTTGAGAATTTTAATGAGTATTTGTTCTAGTGCTAACCATTAATCCAACATTGGTTTATGTAAAAATATTTTTTTTATATTTCAATAAAGTAGAAACATATATACTACCAGTTACAGGGTTCAGCATGAAAGTTTAAAATGGAGGAGACAGTAGACTCCATCTTAAAAATTCCTTAAACTGTTCTAATGTATTCACAGGAGTATGTTTAATGTTTTGTGGAGCTTTTTTTCTCAAATCCAAATGACTGGGAATAATAATAATAAGGGAACTGGTTAAAACTTTTCAGATTTATTATTTATCTACTGAAATTATTTAAGTTGCCAAATCCGTATTTTCCACATGAAGTTTGTTTTAATAAGACTATATATTTTTTAAACTAATATTTAGTTGACAGTTTTATTTTTAGTTTCAAAGATTCAATTTCAAAGTTTGTTGTAAATAAACTACTGCCATTAATGCAAATTGGAATATAAGAAAAATATTTTCAACAATGTCAAAATCACCAAAACATTTTTAAATCAGAATTATTGAATTTGAATTTAAATTATTTTAATTTGAATTATTATTTTCTATCATGGACCCACACACTAGTACAAAATAATTATCAAAACGACAAACAAATTGCAGGAGTAGGAAAAAGGACTTTCCAAGAGCAACTGTGTACACTGAAAAATTTGCTATGCTATTCAAATTCTACCTATACTTTCTTTCATAAAACAATAGACAGATTTTAGCTTATTTTGGTCAGTTATCAATATATTTTGTCATGAAACATATGACCAGAAATGACAGGGTGTCCATGGCCAAACATAGTACTAAACAGCTCTATAGCAGTCATTAATTTACATTGATCTATAAGAAACAGTAGAGTTCCTCTCACATCACAAGCTCCACATCATTTTCACACCTTGCTGAACACTCAAACACCTTCACATGGGAGACAGAACCCACAAAAACATGTATCATGCTATGGAAAGAACAAAAATATGTCAGAAATGTATTAAAGCCCCTTTTTCCATTTGTTTGGTGCTATTACTTAAAATCGTTTCAATTCTTTTAGGAAGTGATGAATAATACAGATGGAGGAGAACTCTTCCAACAGCACTTATTTATTCCACCCAGGAAAAATCTTTACTGATCCCAAACCAAGTTTAGTTCTGGCTGGGTAATGAAAATGCAGAAATGAAGGGCCCGAAGATTTTTAATGTAATGTAACTTGGATCCCTGATGTTCCACTTCAGCTATGAAGAAGCTATCATGTTTCAGGGTAAATGAAAACAAGAAGTAGAAAGAAGTTATAGTTTTGGGGGAAAGAAATTCTTAAATATCCTCTTAAATGCAAAGAGTGGAAGCCCTGAAGCACTCTAAAGAGATTCCATGCATACAGCATAACTGTTTTCCTGTTCTGTGAGTAACTCTAAAAATTTATTCAGTTTTAAAATGTGGTATTGCCGTTTGTGGTTTTGCCCCTTAAAGAACAAGTTTAATATTCCTCCTCAATGGTGCCTTAATATTGTTTAAATAGAAAATCACTTGTATAAAATCCATTCTTTCTTATTTCTCATAGGAAAGGAATGCTGGTTGTCTTTTGATATGTATCTCAGGTGTTGAAAGCCATGGATGTACGGTTGGTAACACACAAGTAACACTCTCATTGTAATTAAATATATAAAAAAGTAATGGCTTTATACCGACTAGCTTCACATTTCATGAGTGGAGATGGCTTCATTACTTATGAGTGCCATGGGCATTAAATATCACTTGGAGCCAGAAATTTGTTTTAACATTTTTATGTGCTTTCGAACACTAAGCATTTAAATGATACCTTTTTTTCTAGTAAAACATCAGCAGTCATTTAGAAGACATTCAAGAGGTTGGTGTCTGGGTAGAATTATTAGATTGCAGTAGGAAGGAACAGACTCTCTAATGCAGATTTCGCCTGTCATGGGAAGTAATGTTGCAGCCCCCTCTCCCTTAGAGATAATGCTCTGTGCACACATGCCTAAAGCATCATACCATTTTGACTGGTATCATTGCACTTGTGAAATGCAGTCCTCGGATGCATGGACACCTGTATCAGTGTAGGGAAGGGGGACATCAGTGGATATAGGTTCATAGTAGAATAACAGACTTGAAGATCAGTGCCATTAACAAAACTGAGATGTTATTTTGATTTTAAAATATTTAGTTTAACTCAGTCTATCTTGACTTTACACGGGTTTAAAAAAAATCACATTCACCCCCTATTTAATAATGTAACTTATAAAATGTAGTTATTGATTTTCTTCAACATCCCACTTTAGAAGAGCCTTGTAACAATTACTATATTTACATAACAGTCTGTTTCGATTTTGTAATTCCATTACAGGAAACGTTTCTTCTTTATAGTCTCTTATCATTCATATTTTTTCGTGCATAGCACAGTGCCACACTGTGCATTGAAAGATAATAGGTAAACTATAATTATATTTCAGAATTTAATTTTTTGGCAACAAATGTTTCTTAGAGCTACATTTTGTCATGCTGTTAAATATCTCTGGATAAAATCCCTGGAAAACACTTATGAGCAAAGCTGATTAAGAACGTAATTCTCCAAACATTGGAATTAAAAGTGAAAATGAAAACTGGAAGATGGTACGTTTCTTTTTATGACATTCCTAAGTATAAAACCAGCATGTCACATGTAGCTGCTGTCATAATCTTGCCATATCTCTGAGCAAGATATATTGTAAACAGCAAATATAACAAGCAGATATTAGAAACAGTATCTGCATTTTATTGAAGGAAATGAAGACAATCTGCTGCAGGGCTACATAACTGGTACTTTTCATGCCTATTACATGGTCACTAGAAAAAGTGAGCAGTGTCAGCTAGTAAATTTTATTCCATTTATTCAAGCTAGGAATCAATTGCCATAACTATGGTAATTGCCTGGCATATGTTAGCAAATGTTGACATTATTAACAGTACCTATTAAAAAAAAAGAAACCCAAACAAAATCCTTATCCTGCAGCATCCTTCTCTTTGTCTAATATAGTTATAAGTACAAAGTGAGTATCAAGCAAACGTAAAATGCTACTGAAACAGCAAGTTAGTGTTTTATGTTCCCTTCTCAATAATTTGCCATAGTGCAACACAAATGACCCAAGATAAAATATACAATTATTACAAGTGTTAGGTACCTGAGAATGAAAAATGTGTATAGTAGAATCATAGAACAATTCAGGTCAGAGGACCCCTCTAGAAGTCATCTACTCTGATATCCAAAACCAAATACACAGATTCCAATTCTCTATAAAGTCACTGTGGCCAACCCTCCCAATCTGTATGAACTGCATGCTAAAGCCTTCCCTCTACCTAAAGCCATAGCACCTTAAAAGAAGAGAGTTTTCCAAGTAGGTAGGAAATGAATGACACCTCCTTCTGTTCTCCTGCAACCTTGAGAAGGAGCCTGGCTTGGGCATACAGCTGGAACCTAAGTGACCTCAGCAATATCAGTTTCAGCAGCTCTTGCTAGCTGACTTCAGCCCATAACTGAGGATTTGTGTCGCCCACATCACTGCTTTTGATCCAAATAGTCTTCCAAAAGCACAGCTTGGCGATGTCATTCCTTCGTCATTTTTCACAACCTTTGCTACCCAGGAAGTGACACAGTTACTCTCACCAAGCTGTAGATTTCTTTTTTTTTTTTTCTCTCTGTGCCACTAATTCAAGTAATTTTTGATGTTGCCCTCCACTTACTCCCCTGGATGTTACATGCACAAAGCTAAATGAAAAAAAAATCTGATCTCATACTGTTGTGTGCAGTTAGTTGATTCAAACAGGGAGCACAGACAAATAACAATCGCCAGCACAGCATGAAACATACCACAGATTGTTACAATTATTACAAGTGTTAGGTACCTGAGAATGAAAAATGTGTATAGTAGAATCATAGAACAATTCAGGTCAGAAGACACTTCTAGAAGTCATCTACTCTGATCACCTGCTTATAAAGCAAGTCTAATCAAACCAGGTTGCTCAAACTTGTGTCCGGCTAAGTCCTGAACACCCTCAAGTTTGGAGACAGACCTGGTCTAGGCCCCTGCTGCAATATTTAACTGCCCTCAAGGTAAAACAAACAAACAAATAAATAATTCCTAATATATAATTAGAATGTCCCGTGTTTCTGTTTGTGCCCATTGCCTTTTGTCCTACCGCTTTGCACCTTAAGAAGAGTCTGCTCTGACCCTGTCTGTGCCCACAGCTGCAAGTAGTTGCTGTCAGTAATAAGGTCTCCCCAAAGCTATCTCTTCTTCTGGCTGAACAGGTACCTCTGTCGCTTAGCCTTGCCTTGCGTGCCATGTGCTCCAGCTCCCTGACCAGCTTGGTGGCCCTCCACTGGGCGCATTCCAGTACGTCAGCGTCTTTCTTCGGGTGGGGAGCCCAAAACTGGAGAGAGTTCTCCAGATAACATTCCCAAATGAAACATTATGTGCATGTAATTAATTTAATAATTTGAATTCATGGAACTAAAAATAATCTTGAAATGTCTTCAGTTTGGATTTGAAAAGTGTAATGTTTCCAGCATTGAAGATGTCAAAGCAATTTCACTGGCTGATTCAGCTTCACGTTTGGCACAATCAGCAGACTGGCATCTTGAACACTTAGAACTCGACCAGAATATGAAGAAAGAACAGCTTGTTAAGCAAAGAGAATTCAAGGGCAAACAAGATCTGGTGAGGCAAGAAACATTTTAAAATTGATACTGAACCTGCATGGATAACAATAGAGTGAGCTGAAAAAGCTAGAAAATGTGCTGAGTCATCTCACAGTTACTATTTAGGTATGTGGAAAATAATTTGTCCTTAATGGCACTAGAAGACCAATAAGAAACTTACAATTAAAGGTGGTCCTGACGTGTTTGGTTTAGATACAGGAAAAAATATATAGACCTAACACAGCTGAATGTGAAGGCCACATGATCAGAGGACTGGAACACCCCTCCTATGAAGAAAGGCTGAGAAATTGCTCAATCTAGAGAAGAGAAGGCTCCAGGGAGACCTGATTGCAGCCTTTCAATACATAAAGGGAGGTTATAAGAAAGATGAAGAGAGAGCTTTTACCAGGGCCTGCAGTGACAAGACAAGGGGCAATGGTTTTAAACCGAAAGAGGGCAAATTTAGATTGGTCGTAAGGAAGAAATTTTTACAATAAGGGTGGTGAGACATTGGAACAGGTTGCTCAGAGAAGTCGTGGATGCCCCATCCCTGGAAGTGTTCAAGGTCAGGCTGGACAGAGCTTTGAGCAACCTGGTCTAGTGGTAGGTGTCCCTGCCCATGGTGGCAGGGGTGGAACCAGATGATCTTTGAAAGTGCCTTCCAACCCAAACTATTCTGTGATTCTATGAAATGTTAGCATGTTGTTTGATCATGATCTGTCAAAGTAATTAAGTCATGGCTGATATAGCAGGAAACAAACTAGGCAAATATAACAATTAGTGCTAAAACTTTATTATATATTACTGTTCATTATCATATAAATATCAGGGTTTCTTAGTTCTTTGTCCTTGTCATCAGCAGGTTCCTAATCCTGGGTACAGTTAATTCACCACTAATTAAAAAGTCTTTGATATAAGTGCCAACATGAGAGGAATAATTTCATTTCTTTCAGTGTTGTTTTAATTTAGCTAATCCATCTAGCACTACTGGACATACAAAAACCAGTAGGATGATAATGGGTTTATTATATATTGAAAAAGCCAAGTAAATCAGCATGTTTTTCTGGACAGCAATGAAAGCCTGGATCACTCAGTCAAACCAGAGCAGCTAAAGGCAGGAGAGAGATAACAAAGAATGAGAGACTTATAACAGAACCCCTGGGACACCTCAATACATGCTGGACATAGCACAGAAAGTCAAAAATACAAACTCTCAGTATATGCCAAGATCTAAACCTTCTGAATCACTGCCTGAGAAAAATCACCTCCACTGACAACCTCTAGAAGTGGTCCAGGAATCCTACTGTTGAATAGCTAGAATGATGGGACTTGAAAATATGTATTGTTTTACTGGGGATTGCATTAGGTAATTTCAGTTCTTTCAAATAATTATTTTCTTCAGGACGGTTGCCCCAAAATAAGGTTGTATATACAAGTACGATGATTAAAACACCTTGACAGTCCAAACAAAATAAGGAGAGTAAAATAAAGTGCACCTTCAAAAGTCATACTGACTTAAAAAAATTAACCACATGTTTAAGTTTGTTCCATAATATTGTTAGTGTGAAATATCTTAAGTAAACGTTTTGTTAACTATCAAATGTGTCTGTGAAATTATATGTTGAAATAGTAATAACATGACAGGGCAAGTTTTTTTGATACATCATTTTTCTTTTCAAGCATAAGAAAAGTGACAGTTAAACAAGTTAAATACTTTTGAACTGTGGGAGCAAACGGAATAAACTGTGGATGCTAAACAAAGGGAAACATGATATTATAGTCTATGTAAAGAATAGGTCTGCGGAGCTAGAGATTATGGGAGGTGTTGGACTCTAGATGTCATTGGTTTGGGACTGATATACTAATTGAAATTGTTCAGTAAAAAAATGCAGTAGCAAGAGGAAAATTCAGAAGACACACCAAAAATTAAGTCTATCCACAACCTCCCCCACTCTCCCCCGCCCCCCAAATTCTGTTGTGCTTCTACAGATGTACAGATGTAGGGACCTTTTGAGAAGATAAACCTGACACCTCCTCTATTGCTCACTGTGTTCTATCTCCAGGGTAAAATGATCAAGATTCTTAAAATAAAAAGAAATGTTCTTGGTGGTACATAGAAAAATCCAAATCAGGAGAGCAGGTGAAACTGTATGGTTTATCTCTTTTTGGTCTTAAACTCTAAAGCTAGCACTGTGGTTAACATGCAGGTAGCTCCAGATAGTTTTACTTTGTTCAGTGATTACAAAGTGGTTAAAAAAAAAAAAGGAAAATGACCCATAAAGGCAGGCTGTGAAGAAGAAAAATCTCTGAAAATACAAAAAGGTTCTGCCTGACTCATAAAGGTCATTTAGATTCAAGTGCTTTAAATAAATGGATTAGCATAAATGGATTAGTTAGTCAAGTTTTGCACACTACCTTGAAGATATATAGGCACCATACTTGTTCCTAAATGACCTGCATAAGTCATGCAGAAAATATTTTTCTCTGGGTCAGTTAGCAAATGAGGTATGATCCCATTCTTGGGTATCAAATAATTATGACTTAGCTGTTGCATGAATTGCGTGTCCATATGTGCGTAAGTGCACGTTTGCTTGTATGTGATGATTATATATTTATAGAAATATCGTGATTAATTTATTCTTAACACCTTTAGTTATTGTTATCTTCGTCTCCTAATGCTTTCTAACAGATAACACTACATAAACATTTAAATTAATAAGCACAACCGCAGTAATTATAAGATTCATTTTTATGCTCCTTTCAATTAGCATGAATCGACTGGTTAGTTGGAAATGTCCAACTCCTTGCACATAGTGGAATCATTTCATATTAGTCAAAGTTAATGTTATAATACAATAAAAAAAAAGATGAGACGCTTCAACAAAATTATGGATATGCCCAGAGAAGTAATTTCTGAGTACCTTAATGCCTTCTGTAGAAAAGGAGCAGAGTTCCCAAGTTCCTAAGACTGAGACCAAAGGAGGAGTATTTATTATCTCATGTCTTTGCAATTTCCATTTGGTAAGCATTCCAAAACTAAATTCAGTTCTTAATTTTCTTAGATGTTCTTACAAACTTTTTTCACCTTATTCGATCCTTCGCTGTACAAAGCTTTCCAATAGCAAGAATGTATTTAGTAGACAATCTGCAAGTAGTGCATTCTCTGTGTATCTAATTTTCATTTCATGTTTTTTATGCCATTGACTTTGACCTTGTAACTAGTGATAATAAATTCCACCGTCCTCTTTGTCTGCATCATATTTCAGGACATAGTCTGAGAGCATCTCTCAGAAGGACATTACCAGTGCATTATGGGCTATACTCTTATACCTCTATTGGGCCATAACAGAGAAGGGAGTGAAATTGGACCCTGGAGAATAGTTAAACCATTGTCTAATGTCAAGACAAGCCAGAGAGATTGTACTAGTGAGCTGACTCCTTGCATGTCCATAGAGCTTCAGGGTTCATGCTGAAGGGACAAAGCATCTAGGACATAATAATGTGTCACTCTGCAAGAATGCAAATGCTGTTACATTAGTGACAATGGTTTGAAGGTTTACAAGTTATACCTTCATTCTGGTGCCTAAATTGAATCCAGTTCTGCATAATACCCCTGTAGGTTTTTTTTAAACCATATATTATTAGTGTGCCTCATTCTGGTGATATGTTACAGTGATAAATCATCAGTGTGCTGCTGCTCTGATGAGCTGTTGCTTCAGCATGCCATTGAATCTGTCATGCAAATGATGTATTAATAAGGCATACCAATGCTGTGCTCTGCAAAAGATGGCACTAACCGGAAAACAAAGGGTTTAGGAATTTATTCAATATGATTGCAAGTTAAAAAGTCAGTCAGCATACAGCATGCTAGAAGCTGGTTTCCCAGTTACACTATAAAATCTTATTTTTCCACACTGTTTCTGGCATTACGTTTTTGCAAGCCTAATTTGCAGGAAAGAGGCAGGGGAAAACACTTTTGAAAAGTACTATTTCAGTTGAGACAAGAAAACCAGTATAAAAAAAGCTGCTTGCTTTTTATCAAGCAAGAGGTTTTAATTTCACTGTACAAAGAACATAGCAGAAGAGAAAGTACACAAACTCATGAATTTAGTTCTATGATGCAGCTAAAGGAAGGAGTAGAAAGCTGCTTTGATAGATACGAATCTTACATACGTATTTAACTTTGTCCATAAGTAACAATCACAAGGTCAAATCTGTTACTGAGACCTTAAAATTATGTCCTTGATATAAGTAACACTATAAGAAATCTTATAAAAAATGATCACATCTCCACCCCAGTCCTTTATTTTATTCTGGATGGAATAGAAGAAAACATTGTAATGAATAATAACAGAAATCTGTGATCTTTGTAAACACTTTGTTAAGTATTAAATGATGACAGATTGAAGGCCGTAAAATTTTCCTATTTTTAAATTCTCTTAGTTTTTTACTTGAAAAAAAAAATAATCTTTGAATATCAGATATCTTTGACTTCTAAAGATTGGTATACTTTCCAACAGACCATACTAGTAGAATCATAGCTCTATAGCAGTAAAACCTAGTTTAAAGAAATCATAAATATTCCTCCAAAATTCCTTAAACTTAAAAGAAATTTGGAGTACTTTTATCTCATTTGGGAATGCACTATGCAGAAATTTTAACTAACCAAAATTTGTGTGAAAGACTATTTCAGATGCCTTTAGATTTTCCAATTCACAGAGTTTTCCAGCAGACAATGAAAAAATGTTAATTTACATTGGACACAAATCTGGTATTTTGTCAAAAAAGTATTGAGTATTATATAGGAGTATTATATTATGGGTAAGAAGCACCTATTTTGGATTACACATAATACAAGATCTAAAAAACAGTGATAAGAATTGTTCATACCATAAATATATAGCTAATGGTACCAGAATGGTGCTCTATTATGTTGTTGCAAATACAATAAAATGTTTTCAAACTACCAGCATTTTGAATGCATTTAGTAAAACATATGTAAAAATAATTTTCAGTATTTCTCAAATGAATACTGCCTGTTAGTGATAACTATATGTTTTTTCTGGTACTTACCTTCCCTCTTTCTCGTATGATTTATTGTGTTTATTTATTTATTTCTGTTTCTGCTGAACACATATTGTGGGGAAGTAAGTACATTTGACCATTTTTAAGTTTTCTGTGAAAGAAATCAATATCAAATTAGAACAAAGAAGTAAAGCCCAAAGGAAAAATTGGTTCGGCCTGGCCATGGGCTAGGCAGCTCATTGCTGAACATTTAATAACATCAACTACCTTTGCAATGTATGATCTCCCAAAAATCTATCAATTCATGACACTGATTTGCTGAAATAATCCAAATCCTGGCATTTAGTAGAAACAGTGGTTTCTTCTAAAGATCCCTGCCATTTTACCTTTTTTCTTGTTTAGTAAAATTTAAAATATTTTGCTGATAGTATAGCACAACAACAATACAAAGAAACTAGAATATGCATGACAGTTTCTTCCCAAAGTAAATATTTGCTCTTTCCTTCAAATGTAATACAGTAAACCACAAGGAGTGAGAATTATCAGAGACACCAGAATGCAAGCACTAAGAACAGTTTAAAACTTACAATATAGAGAGAATCTGGAACAAGTTTTACAGGGAAATGGTCTTACAAATTAAAATGTAAATTTCCTACTTAAAGAATATAAAAGTAGAATGCTTTGACAATTTTAAATTTGGTCTCAATTTTTTTACTGAGTTTTTAATCAAGACAATAGTTTTCTGGGAATAATTTCTGTTTTGACAATTCATTTACTGTCAGAAACATTTCAGTGAAAAATTTCCAATCAATCACTTCATAAGCTCTCTTCTAAATGCTAGCATCTAATTTCCCCACAATATGGTGTCCATCAAAAATGTACGTGCCTGGTTTCTCTCTTTAGCTAAAAAGCAATAATTTTTTTGTAATAAAAGTTTCAAGATTGGATGAAGAGTCTCTGAAAGAAGGTGGTTTGTTCATTTTTTCACAGCTTAGAGACTCCATCCCAGATTTGGCTTGTTCTTATCCTTGTGATCCCCATCCATGAAATTTCTGGATAAAAAGCTGCTGTGCGTGCTATTACCTCTTCACATAATTTCCGTCTGGATACCTGCTTGATCTTCTACTTTCTGAAGCTTTATGTGGTAGTTGAGACACTTCCAGTAGGGAGATAGAATGAAGCTTCCCACCCGTTATCTTACATGGAGCGTCCAAATGTCAGGAAGCAGTGAGGGCAGAGGGCTCCACGAGGGAAGCGAGCCGGCAGCCGTGGGTGACAGCATGGCTGGTAAGGCAGGGACCTCACGGAGGCGGGATACTGTCCCACAGCTCCCAAGCAAAGGAGACAGAGTGGGACTTGTGTCAGAACCCAGGGGCAGACGTGGCCCTGGGATGGCCGGGCAGGCCTGTGGGGACCACGTGGGTGGGTGTCCGGGTCAGTAGAGGTACCCCTAGAGCACAGTCTGGGGGAGCGGGCAGGGCTGAGGGCCTGAGCTCCGGCACAGTCCCACTGGAGGAGGAGAGGTCCTACGGAGGCTGGTCCCAAACTTTCCTCACTGCAGCCTTGTCCCAGGTCACTGCCGTGCTGCAGCAGAGATGACCCTCTTCTTTTTCATAAACAGGTATTTTTTTATTCTTACAATTCCATGGATAATTTTCTTAAGTTATTATTGTTTTCCCAAAGTCTGTCTTTCAAAAACTCTTTCTAGAGAAACCATAACAGCAGTCCAGCTGAGGATGACTGGCAGTCAGGCAGGGCTTTGTTAGTGATAGCACACTGTCTTCCTAGTCTCTGAGACAGACTTCCCCAAAATCCCTCTTCAGAAAAACCTCCTGTCATTCTCCCGTCTCTCCTTGCTGTACTAGAAAGGAGGAAAAATGGAGGAAAAATGCAAGTTTTAAACAGTTTCTTTGTGCTATAATCATCTGAGTGACAGCTAATCTTTTTCTACAACTGAACTTACTGTGAATATTTCTATTTTCCTGCAAGCTGATGAAGTGAGTACTTGAAGGGTCATAGCCAGTGTATAGCTTTGCTCCAACTGTAACAGGAAGTAAAAAGAGATTTGGGAAAGGGTAGGTGTCTTCTCACCACCAAAAGTATTCTACATACTCATATAAGCATAAAATGTTTCTTCTGCTTTCCTAACCGCTCTTGAAGGCATTATGAGAACTGCTAGTATTTTTCTTAGGAGCTTTGCACTAGAGAAAAAGCACAACTCTCCAGGAGAGAAACAAAGAAATAGTTGTCAATAACATTTCAGGAAGTAATTAAAATATTGGGAATTGATCAGACCAGTATATAAAGAAAGCAAAGCAGAACCACAAAATCACAAATCTAAAATCCTTTTCTTATGACATTCCAAATTCAGGGAGAAAAATGCCTGTTTTCTAAAAGTCAATTTGAAAAATACTTCTAAAAAGGACATTGGAAACTGTCTAAAAAGAAATATCTTCATTCTAAAAAATGTTGACACAAAATTCTTTATATAGCTAAATCTCTGAGACTTTTGACTTTAATTTTTCAAATTATTTTTTTTTGCCTCATTGATGTGTTGGGAGACACAGGGTGTCTAGCCAATAATCTATAGCAAGGGGCTTAGAAAACCAAGTCTCTCCAGGTTTTAAGACACCCTGCTGCAGAGTCAGAAACCTAAACTCTGAAAGCCTCGCTGCAAGCTAGGATCCATCAGGATCTCAGGGAGTCCAGCTGTGTTATGAGTGCCCTACCTCTAAACAGCTTAGACATCAGGACTGTTTCCCTGTAAGTGACGATGAAAGCCACAGCTACTCAAATCAAAGGCATTGCTGAAGTGATAGATTAGCAGAAACTGGTGGATGTTACTGAAGTCTGTTTGTGGCTAATTAAAAAAGTCAACAAATCAGGCCAATCCATGGAAACTTTCAGTTATGATCACCTTATATTTTCTAGCAGAAATGAGTCTTTTGAAAAATTACAAAGATACTCCTATTTTGCCATTGATTTTATCCCTAAGATTCATGTTCTATCATACAGCAGTAAGTATTTGGGGAAAATAAACAAACAAAAAACTAGAAAATACCACCTAAAGAGTTTGGTGCAGTGAATCATTAGCAAGCATAAATTGTACATGAAGGTCCTGCACAAAACTCCCAGGAATTAGTGACAGGATACTTCCCATTTCTCTTTGCAAAACTCAGGTCAGCACTTGTAGATAGAAAACATGTCATCTCTTCATTATAAATACTAGTACAGTAACAGTTAATATCACACTGAATGGAACAGTTTGCTCCTCATGTTACCCTGGAAATTTCACAAGTATCTGTTCAAACACAATAAATAGAATGCATTTCCTATATACAGAGGAAAGATGCAGTAATCTTTAAGAAATTGCAGCTCTGAAGTTCCTTATCTGAAGGACTTGACCTACTCATCCTTTCCTGTGGAGCTACCCTATGTGATATGATTTGTACTGCATATTTAAGAGAGTTTCTTTGAAGGTAACTGTTCCATTTGAGAGGAGTTAAAATATATACAGATAAAATATATACAGATGATGTACTTTCAAATGCAATGGAACCTGATGCCCGTATGTGAGGTATAACAATTGGCTTATATAAAAAATGCAAATAGTGTGGACACAAGCTGAAAGCTAAATTAAAACACTCGGTTTCCAACAAGTGTGTTGAAGGAATCCTTGTGTGCAGATTGACTAGTCCTTTATGTTTTACGTTAGGGTTGAGTGGCTGCCATAGAATAGTCACTCTCAGCAGATATATTAATAACGATTATATGGGAAACAGATTTTTTTTAAAAGGCATTTCTTTTGGTATAGATGAGAGCAAAACATATCCAATAGGAGAAACATTTCTCCTTTGAGAGGGAAACAGTCTTTCTCTGCCCATTATTGTTTTGGTGAAATTTCTTACATAAGATAAAATTTTCATAAGGTTTGATGAACATCGTAGTACCAATACTGAAGAAAGTTCTTAGAATGTTGATTAGTCAGAAAAATCTCTAGAAAGCCAATCCTTAGTCCAGCGGACTAACCCAGGTACTCAGAAAGATTCATCCTTTACCTGAGATTTTCCAGAAGTGGAACAATTTTTGTTATATTTATGAAGATAAACAATACTATATGAGTATTCACTGTGATACGACTTTCTCAAGAAATCCTCTGTTATTTTTTTCATGTTATGCAAAAGGCAAAAAGTAAGGAAACATATGTGGATCAATACTGTTTCTCTGTAATTGACGAAGCAGGGTAAAAACAGGTATTTCTTAAGAGCAACAATAACTGTTAAAATGATATTTTTGAAGAACAATACAAATCAGCCTTCAATAAGCATGATTCATATTTGTTGAATAAAAGCCACTTACAGTATTAAGTGAAACTAGTCCTTTTTTTTATCTTAGAAGGCGTGGCTTATGCATTCCTAAGAATATTTTAGATGTTGCTTAAATATTAAGTGGTTTCCATTAAGAGTTCATAAAGGAAGAGAAAAAGGTGCTGGAGTCTGCTAATTCTATGGCAGCCAATTTGTCTGTTTATTAAAATGTTTTTGTCTTTCTTTTGAAAAACACTTTTCACAGAGAGAATATGAAAGTCATGGATTGCATCCCTGCAAAGATAACATATATAAATGCATTTTATAAATGTAAAGGAATAAATAGGAATTTATTATAAAGTTATATTCCTCTTTCCTAAACAATTGTTCCTTTCCTAACTTGAGCCTAACTAATACCAGAATCACAACATGAAGATTCACACACAATCTTTCTCTCTCTCTTCCTCCACCCCTCTGTCTCTCTTCCCCTGCCCACTCTATTTCTCGCCATTTGAATGACAGTGTTTGGCAATATAATGCTATCTAGTAGGCAATAAGCCACTCTGAGATGTCTCCATGATATGATCTGTTGTTCACATTTTATAGCTAAACTTCGTATGAATATTCCCTGCAGTACAAACATATGATTCTATTTAGCATACAATAAAATATTAATTTTTAGTTTTTTAAAAAACTTCTTTTCAGTCTGTTTGTACCCCTCAGTGGAAAGTACATTTCCTTTGATTGATTGCTACTGCAAGGCTGGAATTCAGGTTTCATTTTCTGTCTGTGCTAATCTCCCTCCTTTTAAATTCAGGCAAAGTTAAAATTATTAGCACGATGCTGACAGAGATGTTGAAATGAGGTGTTTGAAACAAAAGTTTTTGAATTATTAACAAAACTACAAGGACAAGATCAGATTATTCAATGGAAGTTGGGATCTTAAAAGACCAATAACGGGTACTAAATTTTAATGAACTTCCAAAGTAACACTGAAATGCACCATTTCATTTGCCATTAACCTTTTTGATATGCTGCTCTTTGGACTTTAACTTCTTTAACACAGGGTGCCTCTTAATGACAAGGACAGGTGACTGTTCCATTTAAGCAAACATGCTTAACAGGAACATGGCCGAGGAGTTAAAATCATGGGGGCTAAATATGAAGGGATATAGTAGGTTTAGAGGATATCACCAAAGACAGAAAGGGGAAGGAGGAGCTGTGCAGAAATAGGTAACACTTGGTCTCCTGGGAAAAAAAAAATCACTCTGAAACAGAACAAATGTAACTTGAGAGATAATAAAAAGGTCTAAATGTCTTCTCTGAAGGGGTTCTGAGGAGTCTCAGTTCTTAAAGCTTTTCATGCGCAAATAGGCCTCACCCTCATGAGGAAGAGACAACACACTCTAAAGTCATTTGAAGGCTTGAGACTGGGCACTAATTTCATGCTGTGTCACAGGACCTGGGATCTGAATTTAAGTTCTTGCCTTTCTGTGTATCTTTAAGCAGTCAATAAGAACTACTTATATGTTTAGACAGACCCCTATCCCTAGTAAGGAATAAAGTTAAGATTTAAACTTTAATTAAAAAAAAAAAAAAAAAAAAAAAAAAAAAAAAAAGGAGGTTATAATATTGGTAGAATGCTCTCCTACTGAACGGGTCCAAGTTTTTAAAGCAAAACTGTAGGGATGTTTATGAAAGTTTATAAGTGAAATTACAAAGGATATTTCAACAACTGACATCAAAATGAAAAGTCTTTCCTGCCTGAAGTTTTTCTGAACAAAAAACACCTGAGGTTTCAACTGCTCCCAAAGAGCTGTTTCATAGTCCTCTGATTTCTACTGGGAAGTCTGTTGAACCTGTGATTTGGGCAACTTTTGGGGATTATACTTTTCTTCATGGGAAAGGCATGAAAAATTGATGACAGACTAGTAGGAAAAGTCTTACCTGAGACTAACCTCTATCCTTCAAAAATGTACCCATTACAGGATGGTTACTGCTGTTCCTTCAAACTGTAGGCATATATACATAGCTGCAATCAGCAGCCCCAGAGACAGCTTATTTTCACTTCTTAATCACTGGCTTCAAAAACTACCCTATCATCATGCTGAGTTATCTCCAGTCCTTCATAGATGAACATTTCATATTCATTCATTTTATATTTGGGTCACCAGCTCCCAGACCTTTTTATCTGGGGTCTTTGGGGAAAACTTGTAATGCTTACACCATTTTTTTAATTCCCTCTAGCAATGTCCTGACAAATGTTACCATCATTCCTTCTTTATTCTCCATTTTTCCTCTTGGTTCTTTTATGTATATTCCCTTTTATTCCTTTTTTTTTACAAAATACTTTAATGACATAGAAGAAAATTATGTTGGAAAACTGTCTCACTAAACTGGTAAAGAATGATGTTCTTTTTTTTTTTTTCTCTATATCATTCAATAATTCCATCTTTTCTGCCTTTGGACTATCATAAACTCTTGACCTATACTGTTTATACATTTCATAATCTTGCTGATGGGTTTTAAAAACCTAGTAATTCAAAAGGGACAAATAAATTTAAGTTTTCTCCAGTAGATGTGATTAAGAAGAATCTCAGTTTTTACATGGATATGATTTCTTACTCAATATGAATAAGTAGAAATAGGAATAACGAGGAAGAGAGTCTCTGCTGGAGCTGTGTGTGGTGATTGAAAGACAAGTGACTATGAGATGCATTTGGAAATAGAAAGGAGTGATCAAAGTGTCTATTTCCTAAGGTCTCCTCTCATCTGTGATTCCTTTTTTAATAGTTATAGATCCCATTGTGCACCTGGAGATGAGAAGTTGCCTGCTTTGTATTAGTGTATGTATGGATTAGTTTAAAATGTCTATATAAAGTCAATTAAATATTTAACGATGAAAGGATTTTAAAACTTTTTTTATCTTTCTAGGAACACTGAATCACAGCATTTACAATTTCTGACCAGAAACCAGTGTAAGTGACACAGGAGGGGAATATGCTAAATGAGGAGAGGTTATGAGTCCAGAGGTCGAATAGAGGAGGGATTCAATCACAAATATGGATTTCTCTTGACTTATAATTACTACCCACTCTGTTCAAAATACCTCTTGAAAATTATTTTGAAAAATTAATCTGAACAGTTGCTAAGTAGGGCAGATTTGATAGAAAATCTGTAAAATTCTCTGCTCCAAGCCTACCGCTGTTAATACTTACTGTAGGTGTTTTTAATCAATAGACACTTACATAAATATCCCTTGCCGGAATTTACTACAGCACCTAGACACAGGAAACTTTATTACTGTATTAAAAGCTGATGCTGCCTAATAAGAACATTTATCTACCTCACATCACTCTTACAGGACATCAATATTTAACTGTTTGCATAGAGTTCCTTTTATTGCATAGTCAGAAACCTTATCCAGAAACCCTTCAATTCTGGTCCAGTGACTATAAACATGAGAACTGCAAGGTGCTGTTAAGAAAATATGTAGTATTCACAGCTTCTGGACATTTAGAAGGAAGCTGTTTTGTAAGATTAGAAATCTAAGAAAATATAATGAGACCCTCTCTAAAACATATCTGTAGTCAAATACAAGCACTTTTATTTTATAAAAATGTATTTAATGCCCTGTAGACATATCAAATTAATAGTGATTTTCTAATGCTGCTAACAGTAAATAAGGTGGGATTATACCTGTTAAAAAGTCCAAGAGGTAGTACTCTCTCTGCTCCCCAAAGGAACATACTGCATCTTGCAACTGGAAAGTGAAAATTATTTAAAACCATGACTTGTTACACTTACTTGCAGCTTTCTCACATTATCATCTTTTTATTTCTTGCACTTAGAAAAAAAAAATAGCCTTTCTTGCCAGCCTTAAGTTATGTGATCATGTAGGAGGATGGTTACTTGTTAAAAGGGTGGACATATGCAAAATTGATGAAGGAATAAGGCAGTGCACAAATAAGAGGATTTGCAGTCTTGGGCTCCTCCCTGTATTTACTGTCCCAAACAAGTAGCCAGCCTTCCAAAATCTTTGGATCCCAATGATTTTACTGGGAAGTACAAGAAATCTAATCATCTTGATATTCACTGAAGAATATCTTATACCTTTTACTGAAAACTAAACAACACTGATTTCTGTTAAATCTACATTCAGTGAGGGTTTCTTCATACCCGGGTCATCTGTAAGAACCTGTTCAGTATTTATCTGTAACAAGGGAAATGTCTTTTATTTCCTACATATTTTTAGGAATGCAATGATAGTGTGATAGGATATGAAAATATACAAAATGAGATTAATTAATCTTCTTCGTTTAGGAAATAAATTCATGAGCTCCTTATGACTTGATTTCCTCCTAACCTAATTCTGCAGCATAGTTTCTCCAATTTTAAAGAAGTTTAGATAGTAACCCTAAACTGTGATTTATAGGAGTGTCTCAAAAGGATAAGTCAGTAATGTTCTTTCAGTATCTCTAGGGCTTTTAAAGTCTTATGCATTCAAGGGAGACTGGATTGCTTGGCAAAGGTGATGTTAAAAAAGGAGTTGAAAAACTCCCAGAAACATAAAAATGAAGTGATGAAAGAGGAAATCTGGTGCAAAAAGTACCTGCTGCATTGCCTTCCTAGTTATAGTATCTTCAAAGGTATGAAGCTTCTATGTCTGATGTGGAGAGAAAAGCACAAGAAAATCAATAGCTTGTTAAGAAAATTGTTGGGATGTCACTTAGTTTCCCAAAGGATAATTCTTTATGAAAGATTTTGTGAATGACAGCTGTTCCTGTCGCCAGTAACTGATGAAATGGAGGTGACTGCTCACAGAACAGTAATGGCAGTATTAGGGCCAAAGGAAGAAACATGGCAAAATGTGTAAGTAATATAATTATAGGAAATCAGAAGAAGAAAAAATTGGGAAATATACTAATTATTACTGTCTCAACCTTTTCTATTCTTCAGTTACTTTTTAAGCAAAAGAAAAGAATGTATCAGATGAAATACCAGACTTAAAATGAAAGAGGATTTCAGTGAATCATTTAAAACTTGAGATAAAAATAAATTAAAAACAGCAAAGGTCACAGGATTTTGAGAATAAGCATTAAATTCACTACTGAACAGAGGCCTGTCCTGATCAAGTTCATTATAATTCATAGAAGCACAGATAACTTTAGGATCAAAGGAAACTCTGAAGCTCACCTAGCCCAGCCTTCTGCTGAATGCAGGGTTAAATTCAAACTGAGATCTTGTCCAGCTGAGTTCTGAAAAACTGTCAGTAATGATAGAAATAATGACAGCAGACAGACTGGGAAATTCCAAAACTATAAACATGAATTTCGATGGCTTGAGCTAAAAAGCCAATCTTTTAACAAGTCTTATGTACTTATATATATATTCATATTTTTTGTGAATTGAGGAAGGTTGGGTGCTTAGCCCACATTCACCAGTGTGCTATACTTGTAATTCATCTTTAAAAGGGATTAGGTTAGCTCCAGCCTGTACTGTGTAACAAAAAGTCTTGTGCCATACAACTAGGTCTTGTAATGCTGAGAGTTATGCTGACAAGGGCAACTTTAAATGTGTCTGTACCTGACAGTTTATACAAAAGAAATAGAAGCCCAGCAGCATACCAGCTGATTGGAGGAAATACTCTGATTCAGAATGAAATTTGGGAAATAAATTAAAGGAATCAAAGGACAGGAGAAAGTAGTTTACATTTAAAATGTGAGGAAGAACTGATGAGACAGCAAGTATCCCGTAGAGAAAATTCATTGCTCAGGCATCTCAAAAAGCAAGACATAGAGGATAAGTTATTGCTAAGGAACGCTCCATGTTCTGTTGCTGGCACAGGCATAATGTTAATAATAGCAGCTGGGTAAAGAAATTGGCTGTAGAATAGAACTGAGAAACGTAACACAAAAAAAAAAACAACAAACAAACAAAAAAGAAAATTTTGCGAAGTGCTAATCCAAAGCCAAGTTTGTTAAACTTTTTAAACTTTTTTTTTCACTTTGAGTGAAACTTTTTTCCCATCAAAATCTTTTTTTTTTTATTCCCTTGAAAATTAATATTAAAAATCAAAGGCTCAACAGGGCTATTCTTTTTATGCTGTATGCATTTTCCCCCATCCTTTCTCCAGTGTAGTTATTAATGTTTCTCAGGTGATAATTACTCCTCCCTGTTCTGCAGACAAAACCACCGGTCTTACTTCTCCCATGCCTAACAATTTTTTCTGCTCGACTCAAATCAAATATCAAAGCATATAAAATCAGTAAACATAACATAAGTAAGTTAAACTCAGGGTGTGATCTGATGTAGTTCTTTGCACATGTGTTAGTTCCCAAGGCTTGTAATTATTCTGGATAATTTGACTCATCTGGTTTATACCGGTGGCCTACAAGCATTTACTGTCACAGCTAAGACACCCCCAAGTTGTACAAGGGACCCCAGGAAGGAAAAGCAAAGAGCATGAGAAGCCAGGGGAAGGAGTATGAACCTTAACAGTCACTACCAGCCTGGCCTTAGTGCGATGTTTGTTCCTTCTCTTTTAGATACAAAGAAGAGGTGATGGGTTCAAAAGTTTAATTTTCACAACAACATTATTTTTTCTAATTAATAATATTAGTTGTCATTACAGCCTTGTCTCACTTTCTTCTAGTGAGTGTTTTTGTTTAGAAAGTGTTGTCTTCTCTTCCTCCATTTTCGTTTCAGAAGAAATATTTTGATTTTCAGTTGCTAAACTCCTAGCTGCAAAACCAAAGAATTGAAGAGTGTTCAGTTGTTAAAAGCAAGGAGGACAGATTTCTTTTGTGGTTATGACTGTGTCTTGGTCATGCTTGGATTCTTGTACTTAATAAGATAAAAATATGTTTGCTATCAAAAAATTCCTGAAACGTAATTTCCCAGAAAGCTTCTGCTTTTCCCTATGCGGGTTTTTACAGAGGTGGGTGCCCCTGGGCTGAGGCGACGACCACAAACTGCACTGTCCTTGTTCTGCTGAGCCCCCGGGGCACCAGGGACCTTCACATGGAGCAGCAACCACACGCTGGCAGAGACCAGCCTTGCCTTGGAAGTCCAGACCCTCCATAGGTGGAGGAGAGGAGAGGAAATGAGAGAAGGCGGCCCTACATCACACCTGCCCAAGGCGGGGAGGGAGGGCAGCCTGCCTGGACCATGTGGAAAAGACCTCCATACAGATGTACCTCTCCTTGAAATGGTCACAGCAGGGCCTGGAGTGCAGGGCCTGGCTGAGGGTTGAGGCCAGCTCAGAGCTGGCATGGCCAAGGGGGTCCTGTCCCTCTGGAGCCCTGGGGAGAGGCCCCAGTGCCCTTTTGGGGCACCCTGGACTGACCTCCGCCCGTCCCTGTTCCCACAGCCCTGCCTCAGCTCCACTGAGCCAGGCCTACCCACGGGCCCATGTCCCTTCCCAGCCTTGGCCCATCACCTCATCCCCAGGGAGGTGCCCGCTGCCCGGGGCTGGGCCTGCCTCGGTGCCCCCCCGGCCGCCCTGCTCCTGGCTGGGGCGGTGGGACGGGCCCTGGCTGCCAGGCCCTGCCCTGGCATGGCCCCCGGCCCCCACAGTGCCCTGACGCTCCTGCAAAAAATCAGGAACGAAACTGTAGATCGCTTTCAACTTGGTTTTGGTCTGTGCATGAACTTCCTATAGTAGTAATATCAAAATAAAATAAACACTGAAGAGGAACAAGAAGATGGGAGTTCCTTGATTATTTTCAATTAATTTTAATTGCTGACATTTTGAGCAGCAATGTAGTTTCCTGAGCTCTTCCATTTTGCCTCTCTGGAAGACACTGGGACTTCTGTCAGTTTTTTTATTGCTTTGGGTTCCCTCAGTGCTGTTTGAAAAAGAGGAGCTTTAACAGGTGAAAAGTTTAAAATCCAGTTTACATGGAGGCAGGATAGCATTTGAAAGCTTAGCAGTTTATTTCGGGGAGGCAAGAGGGATAAAAGAAGCCGCCTCATCAGCGGTAGACTGAAATCCACCTTGCCAGTTTTGTGTACTTATGTTATATATAGCCACTGCAGCCACACACACATCATGCACGATACAAAAAGAGCCTTTGGAACCATTTGGACTAATAAAAAGAAAGAGGTTTGTCTGGCATAAAAAGGGGCTTGGTTGTTTTTCTTCTCTTCGGCGGCTGCTGCTGTTGTTAAAATAGGACAAACATTTTAAGGTAAATCTTATTAGGCAAGATGGAAGAAGACCAGCAGCCAGAACTGACAATAAAAGGCATGTGGAGTTTTAGATACCATAATCCATTTATAGGTATAGTCATTTTTCAGATGAATATTTCTTAAGAAGCCACTTGCAAACATTTGCAAAACTCCCTGCAGTTGTCAGCTAGATTGGTCCCACATAGTCTCCTACCCTTCATTGCGTAAATGCTGACACTCGGCTTTTTTCTTAAATCCACAAGCCATTAATTACTGACAACTTGCCTTCTGCCTCTGAGGTACCTTGGTGACTATGAGATCTATTCCAAGTTCAAAGTTAACCATCTTATGTTATGTCAGGGTTTTGCTGCTGCTGTGGTACTTTGCAGATAAATAATTGAAATGTTCCACCTCTCTCATCTGAATCAATGTCTCTGTTTTATTCTACCTATACAGCTCCACACTGCTGATAGATTTCTTGGTGCCAGTGTTTCCAGCATTACAGCCAGAATAGTCAGTGACTATTCACATTAGCTATCATGATTGAAAACTTTGTTAATCTTCTTGTTTCATGTCAAGACTTGCTGCTAAAGAAAAACCCTGTATAGCCCTCATCATCAAAAATTGTTAAATGATCAGTGATGGGTTCACTGAAAACGGCAATGAGTCATTGCCATGGTTTAACCCCAGCCAGCAACTAAGCACCACGCAGCCGCTCACTCCCTCCCTTCCCACCCTGTGGGATGGGGGAGAAAATCGGGAAAAGAAGTAAAACTCGTGGGTTGAGATAAGAACGGTTTAATAGAACAGAAAAGAAGAAACTAATAATGATAATGATAACACTAATAAAATGACAACAGTAATAATAATAGGATTGGAACGCACAAATGATGCGCAGGGCAATTGCTCACCACCCGCCGACTGATACCCAGCCAGTCCCTGAGTGGCAATTCCCCCCGCCCCCAGTCCCCCCACTTTATACACTAGATGTGACATCCCATGGTATGGAATACACCGTTGGCCAGTTTGGGTCAGCTGCCCTGGTTCTGTCCTGTGCCAACTTCTTGTGCCCCTCCAGCTTTCTCACTGGATGGGGATGAGAAGCTGAAAAAATCCTTGACTTTAGACTAAACACTACTGAGCAACAACTGAAAACATCAGTGTGTTATCAACATTCTTCTCATACTGAACTCAAAACACAGCACTGTACCAGCCACTAGGAAGACAGTTAAGTCTATCTCAGCTGAAACCAGGACAGTCATATTGATTTTCCTGAAAGGCAGCATTTATCTGTATTAAAAATAAATAAATAAGTAAATTACTGAACATTCCTATAACTTAATCCTGCATTTTAACTGTTACAAAAAGCTTCTACCAAATGACCATATTTATAGAAAATGGTCACATATTGTGCTTAGATAAAAGTGCAGCTGGATATTTATGAGGCACCAGTTTTCTATAAATATAGAAATTTGGTAATTATCACTGTTGTGCAGTAGTAATAAGCACAGCTGGGGAATGCTGCTGCTGTTTTTTCATTGGCTACAAAGCTAAATTTCAGACTTGCAGGTCCTCTCTTGTTCTCATCTGCTTTTTTATTCTACATGGAAACAAACAACTTCAGGACATCAGAGTTAAATCTGTGCCTGGTCCATACATCTGGTTGTCAATGGTACGTTTGAAGGCAGGTGGAGTCAGTATGACTGCTTCTGTGCCTTTGGATCAAGCCACGGACATTATTCAGAACTGAATTACTGAAATGTGTAAGCAAAAAGCTGAAACTGAAAACAACAATGCCTCCCCCCACCCCCCAATATATAAGTTTCCTAGCTGTTATAATAAAAATCTGGAACTACCTCATAGCTCTTAAATCTTGCATGGTTGCTTCCTACCTTTCTATCTCCTTCCTTCTTTCCTTTCCTCCTCTCCTCTTTTTTATTGAGCAATCAAATACCAGTGGTGTTGAAACTAAGGGGCAGTATAGTATGGAAGAACACTAACTATACAGTGATAAACAGCTAAGCTGAACTGATATTCAAGAGGCCCTAATTAGTTTGAAATTATCTGGGCACCTAGGCAGCTGGTGGCTAACATTTCAAATTGTCACCTACTAATTAAATATGAGACATTCATGTACAGACCTCATTTATAGCTTGTAGAGCTTGGAAATATCTGACTTGACAGAAATTGCAGTAGAGTTTGGAAAAAAAAAAAAAAAAAAAAAAAAGACATTTAATTGAGGTATTTTTTTTCATTTCCTCTCACTTTGGACTTCCAGAACTAACAGACGGCTGGAGTCTTTTGTCTACTCCTTCCGACATGCTGTGATACTTAAGAGGGTCAGATAGCCCTTTTTTGGAGTACATCCTTCATGATCTGATACAATTATCCTTAATGTCCAAATTTAATTTATCTATGCACCCCCCTTAAAAACAAGATGTCTCCAAAAGCTGATTGGAAGAGTGGCCTTTGTTGCCCCTTTGCTCTGGCCTTCCAAGCTGGCTGGCTGTGCAAAGGACAGCTGCACTTCACACTGTGAAAGCCATTGTAGATGTATTTCATTCCAATTCCTCTTCTGCTTTTACAACCAAGAAATACATTTTCCTTTTTGAGTCTGTGCCTTTGATACATTTTCAATTTTCTGCAAATTACATAGATGGGGAAGTCATGTAACCACCAAGTCAGACTAACCACTGAACCTCTACTGGATTCCACACAATGATTTTCAAAGAGTCCTACAAGATCTACAAAATACTAAAAGCCAGACTGAATTGGATCCTCCTGACAGAAAGCATCTTGTTTAATGTTTGTTGAGGGAGGTATTTTTGGAACTTGTTCATAGTCTGGCTGTACTTCAGTTTTCATCATTCTTTCTTCTAAACCTCTATGGCTGGAAAGTGCTATCTGTGAAACAAATGTTTAGGGACCACATCTTGATTGGTTAGTTGGGGTGTTTGGGGTTTTTTTGTTTGCTTTGTTTTGTTTCTAGCTCATGCAGCAGAAGGATATATGATAAAATAAAAAAAAAATAAGAAGAACAAAAGAGAAATAGAGAAGGTAGGAAATAATGTCATAACATAATAGCAAAAATGTAGCAAAAATTAGTGCAGGCCTTCTAGGAGGGAAAGGTCATTTAATTAAAAACCATACTAAACCAAACCAACCCGACTAATTTAACTTGTTAACACTCACACTCATACTCACATACTCACAGACACCAAGACCTTTTTGTCTTAGCAGCCTCTCCAGCATGCAGTGACCAATGTGCTTGTACAATAGCAGTTGGACCCAGGATGTTACAGATTCCAAGGAACACCAGCTACTCATCATCTCCTCAGTTTTTCTTAGATTGGTGACTATGTGCTAGTTTTGCATGTGTCTGTTGGCCTCTTCAGAGATTAAATTCTCGATCCTGTCCAACTTTTATGAGTTTTCAGAATTTACTCATTTATTTGTCTATTGATATGGATGTTTTGAGAATCAACATGTAAGTGTGTGTGGGTCCTGATGACCACCTGATAATCTACGTGCTATCAGTGCATGCTATCCTTATAGGCCTTGTTTTCTTCTGCTTTTCCTTCCATTACTTCTATAGCCAAAAAATCCTGTTCATTCTCCATTCACACCAATCTTAATGATTGCACTGCAGCTCCCTACAAATGAAAGTTGCAGAACCAATTTCCTTTGTTTCTGTTTGTTCCTCTCGTGTCAACTAATAGATTAAAGCCATTTCTCAAAATGTAATAGTATGGTTTTTACATAGTTTGTAAGCAAACCGTTCAAATCAGCAAGCATTACTGTCTGGTCAGATGTGACAGCTGAGGAATATGAGTGAACTTGTAATGGTCCATGGTTCTCTGACTACTAAAATGATCATTATGAAAAAATATGAAGTCTCTGAAATGTAGTATGTTTATACAATGATGGGCAGATTGCTTTGAGGAAAACAAAGTCTGACTGGGATAAAAGACAAGAAGAACATATCTGCCCAGAGATGTGAAAGCACTTTCCATTCCCAGTTTTCATCTGGGTAGTATAGACAAGCACATATCATCTGCCTTGAGTCCTGGAACTGTAATTCCATCTCAAGGCTGGGAAAGTCTTTTGAGAACATTTCAGCACATTCTCTCCTTGCTAGGTTTTTCTATATTAATTTTTCACTTTTGATTACAGGACCTTTAGTCTGAACTATGGACATTCTTATGTTCTTGAGGCTATTAACTTCTTAATCTCACCTGTGTCCTGACATACCTCTCCAAATTTTCAAGACTTCTTTGAGTAACATCATCTTCTTCTTACCTAAAATGCTGATGTAACAATAAAAATTATTCACAAAAATATATTGTCATTTCTCAATAATACAGCAGAACATGGATGTTTTATATTCTCTGCAGATTCATCTAGACTGCAATTATTGCCACATGAGAGCAAGAGTGTGTGTGTGTGGGGGGGGAGAATTTAAATGACAGATATTACTTTCCATTATAATGCTGAAAGGCAGCCAGTCACGTCTCCTTTGACTGTAGGCCTCTACTTTCAATCCGCGAATGAAAATTACGAGTATGAATGAGAAACAAATAGTTAATTACATCTTGTCAAAGCTTTTGTGGGACCTTATGCAACAACAAGCCTACAAAAAATATTAAAATTGCAAATCTGTAGTCCTTCACTGTAAACAACCCTTAGAGTATGTGACAAATCGACTAAGGTGAAGCAAGATGTACTCAGAGACTATAAAAGATTAAAAAGTAGATGTTCCATATTAATTCTGTGCATTTCTAGATAGTTTTGTCCACTAGCACTCTGAGCAAAGTACTAATAGGTATATTATTGCACCCAAAAGTAATACAGCAGGAATCTAGTTCTCTGAATCTGTGCATAGGTTTTAAATAGACCCTCTGCACAGATGATTAAATAACAGTTTTTATAGGTGTGCTACAAAAATGTAATTTTAAGTGGGTTTGAATGCAGTGATAATCCATTGGAAAATTTTATACAGTTTGAATATTTTAACACCTGCTTGAATTCATAATTAAAAATTGATTAATGCTATTGCAAACACTGGAAAAAAAGTGAAAGCTCATGAAAATGCATGTGTTTTTTTATTATTCTGTATTTTCTTGCTTAAATATCGATCATCAGGAGAGTCCTCTTCCCTGTCTTTCTTGGTCTGATTCCACACTGCCTTAGTTAATCACTATCTTGCGTGTAAAGAAGTGTGAGTATGATCAGAATAGTGGTATTTTACATGCACTCTGAAAAACTATGAGAAATTACGCAGGCTTCAGGCAGTAGAGAATTGGATTCCCTGCCTGCAGAGCATTGTATGATACTGGCTAGTGCCCAGTTTTGCCAAGGTAAAAAATGCACAGAAGATTTATAGACAGCTGTTCTGTCAGGCAGTGAAGCCTTAATCAAATACTCTTGCTCCTCCTGACTTTCTTATCAACTTATTTTTGTTCTTGTTTTTACCGACATAGAGAAGCACAGACAACTCTACAGGAAGCAGAGAGAGAGATTGCCAGAAGACTGCAGTTACTTTCCTGGCAAACTTTTGCTAGTGATTATATAAAAGCCTGTGACAAGGAAAAATTCACCTAAAATAACTAACTGCTGGTGTTAGAAATGTTATGGGTCTGAAAGTCTTTCTGCACTGACTCATCCCTTGAAAGTTACACCTGCTTTTGGGAATTACTGTTCAGAAAGGCACACTGTGTTACCTCGGAAACAGCTGTGACTGCATGTGTATATTTAGATAGAAGGTATTTCACTTCCTTCGCATTTCTGTCTGATATGGCATTTACTTTTTATTTAAGCTGTTAATGCAGTTAGTCCTTTGCTATCACATCTGCTCCTTTTTACTCGTAAGTCTACCGCACTGGTTTTGGCTGGGATGGAGTTAATTTTCTTCACAGTAGCTGGTACGGGACTGTGTTTTGGACTTGTGCTGAGAGCAGTGCTGATAACACAGGGATGTGTTCGCTGTTGCTGAGCAGGGCTTACCCAGAGCCAAGGGCTGTTCTGCTTCTCAGCCCACCCCACCAGCGAGGAGGCTGGGGGGGCGCAAGGAGCTGGGAGGGGACACAGCCAGGACAGCTGACCCCAAGTGACCCAAGGGGTATCCCAGACCATATGGCGTCAGGCTCAGCATATAGAGCTGGGGGAAGAAGAAGGAAGGGGGGACATTTGGAGTGATGGCGTTTGTCTTCCCAAGTCCCCGTTAGGTGTGATGGAGCCCTGCTGTCCTGGAGATGGCTGAACACCTGCCTGCCCCTGGGAAGTGGGGAAGGAATCCCTCATTTTGCTTTGCTTGTGCACATGGCTTTTTCTTTACCTGTTAAACTGTCTTTATCCCAGCCCGTGAGTCTTCTCACTTTTACCCTTCTAATTCTCTCCCCCATCCCACTGGGCAGGAGTGAGTGGCTGGGTGGGGCTGAGCTGCTGGCTGGGGTTAAACCATGACATCCACCCAGCTGCAAAAGCTGGTGCTGAAAGGACACACCTCTGGTGACACTGTGACATTTCTGTTATAACCAAAATTTCTACAAGAGAAAGAGTAAAAGAATATTATTAACATATTTAGGACCAGAAAGATAAATTCTATGCACCATCTTTAGAGGATTCAATATTTCATCAAGACAGGTCAGCTAATAAAACCACAGAAGGTGACTTCATTTCCTTTCATTTCACTTCACCATTGAGAACAAGGGTATTTGTCTATAAGACAGGTGCTTGGCAGGAATGAGGTCTAGCTAGGAAAAAAGGAGACAAATTATAGAATCTTATTTTTTTACTGGAATTGAATTGTCGTGTGGCCTTGGGTAAGTCACTTAAATTGTCTATGCCCTGGTTCTTAGCTTCTTCTGTGTAAATAGACCTCTAATACTTGGCTAAATGCTATTAAACTTGAAAAATACTTTGAATTATTCACACGCAACACATAATATAAATGTAAAGTTTTATCACTATGATTATTATTCTGATTCTACACTGACCTTTCCCTAATTAAGGGAAACAAGTGCATTGCTCATTTAAAGGAAGCATGAGTCAGCTGTCAGTGAATCTAATATTATAAGGCATTCTTCTTTCTGTAGATGAATGATATTTATTTCAAAAATATGTATTTTGTAAAGTTATTATGTATAAATTATTAAACGCTGTTTTAAAACAGACAACAAATGAATTGAGAAACTATAACCTACAATTTCCTGCTACTTTCCTGTCATGGTGGAGCAGAAGAAGCAGTAGAAAAGGCAGATTAAGAAACAAAAACAAATACATACAATCCTGTTTCCATACTGGTCTACATTTGTTTATTTTTACATATAAAAATAGTAAAACTGCTGATTGAAATGATGAAAATCTTATGTTTCCTCCTCAGTATTAGAAATATGAATTCCCCTTTGCTTAATCTCAATTTGTCAATTCTTTTTTCTCTCTAACAAAACCTCTTTACTTTTCCCCCATTTCTCTTCTGGAGCACTGTGCAGAAAAATACTGGGGATGCCTTCTGAATTTCTTGCTCTTTTCTATGCAATAATATACAGAGCAGCATCAGTGATGATACATGAGTGGTAAAGACTCCTGTGTGCAAATATCATGAGGCTAAAGCCTGCCCAGGTGAGCTGTCTTTTCCCAATTAACTACTGGGAAAGTGGTATTGAGTGACATATAGTAGGGGAATGATAATAGGTAGTTTCAGATATTCAGTCAGAAATGACAGAAATTGAGAAAGATGAGGTAAGTAACAATAAAGGGAAGAAAAGATAAGTCAATGTTGCTTAACCAAAACCAGTGGTTTTGTAGGTATATACATATGCAGAGTTTAAGACACTCTAACAGCTAAAATTTTGTTCTTTACAATATTCATCCTAAATTTTAAAATATTACATTAATTTAATCTAATCCCAAATCAGATTTATACCCATTCAGTAACATGGGCCCAGAATGTTGTTTTAAGGCCCCAAAGAACAAGAATTACACAAACTGTGGTATTACTTCTGTTACCAGGTTGGAAAAGCAGTCAATAATACGGCTTAAGCCCTTAAACAAATACAAATAAATAAGGAAATAGAGCTTGGGGGGAGGGGGGGAAGGGGGGAAGAGCTATAGCAATAGAGCCCAGTGCTCACCAGTTATAGATTAAAGAACACCTACTTGGATAAGCACCAAAAAACCTTAGCTGAACATCTCACAAGTCATAACACTATGCAAACCAAAGACTTCAGTATTTCAACACAAGATCAAAAGCTACAAAAATGTATGGAAATATAGATGAGAACACTAAGGGCATTGACACTGTCCTAGATTCCTGGAAGAATGTGAGCATTTGTTAGATGAAGCCATCTAGGTAAGGACACTGCATAGCAAATTAAAACAACTTTCCTATGTTTTCTGCCAGTCAGTCTGGGATGACTTCCTGACTACTAATTTAATGAGATGTGATGAGCACTTGCGTATCTAAGCAAGAAATACCATGCAGGCATGTGAAAAATTCTCAGTATTACTACAGCCACTTGTGAACCTGTACAGTAGCCCGTGATCAGTCTCCAAGTGCTTTTTGGGATGGAGAGTAAAAAATAGAACACCAAAAAGAGCCAATTTGCTTATCTAGGAGGAAATCTCAACAACATGTAACTTCTGTGTCGTACCAAATAAGTAGGGTCCATATCTTTGATCAGTGAAACATTTAAGTTTATTTCAACAGCCTTTGGAATTTTAAACGAGTTGAATACATATAGTCTTTCATCATGAGAATTAGGATTGATGTATTTTTGCCTTATGTGATCCCTTCTTCTATAATCTTTTCAACTTTTCTGTTAAAGCCAAAAACATTAGAAAGGCTATCCCAGGACCTTACTTAGAAACAACTCTCTAATTTGATGACAGAATTATTCATGACCATTTTATATCCAGAGCAGAGCATTGTCTTCTAAAGCAGATCATACTTGTCCTTCTTGTATTTGCACACTTACAAAGAAAGTAGTCTTCTCTCAACATTTGTTTTACTATCTCTTCTAACATAATTTCATAAGGATTCTTCCATTCTCATAGTCATCCTTATAGCCTTTTTCTGCACCTAGTTCAGGTTAATTTCATCATTATCAGATGAGTAATGGATAGAATATTTTGAGTAACATCCTGCCAACATGTTACGAAATGGGAGCAATGTTTCCCTATCTGTACTGAGAATACCTTGCTTGATGCATCCCAGGATGTCATTAGCATTTTCACAGCCATGTCACACTGTCACCCTATTACTCACCAATGTATTCAGATTCTTGCTTTCCTTTGTCACATACAATTGATGTAGTTGACATTTATAGGCTCAATTTCTCATTAATCCTGAAGTGTATATCTTTGTGCTTTGTATTATTAAATTTAATTCAATTTCCATTGCTTTAGTCCAGAAGTTCATCTGATTCTTCCACTTATTGATCTGGTCTTCCAGAGTATGGATAATACTTGCCACTGTCCAACATGCACATCTCAGAGTACCCATTTACTTCCTGCATGAAGGTCTGTAATGAGAATATTGAACAAATCTACCACAAGAATAACAACTGAGGAAAATCACTGTCTAACCTCTTCCTAGGCTGGTCTGTTTGATGTAACTTGTGTCACTTTCCTGTTACCTAGCTATTCATAATTTCTGATGAATATAAGTCTATTTGAAATATCACTTTCTACAGGGAGCTATACAAAGTGTTTTGTAAGTGTAGATACATTGGACTGATGACTATGATGATCTAATAGATCAGCTGTCAGAAAATATGCATATATGTATACTTACAAACATATGTGTCTGGAGTGTATCTAATGTGCTATCTCTTTAAAACAATTTTGTAACTTACTTGAGGGTCTGCAGAGTTCCATGGATTTGGTAATTTTTTTTTCCAAAATAGGTTCTAAGCTATTATGCAGCACTGACGCCTATTATGTACATACATGGGATGTATGTACAGTGCTGTATTTCCTGCTCACCATTCAGAGAACATTGCCATCATTCATTCATAGTACTGGACTTTCAAGTGATGATTCTTTTAAGCAATAGATTCTTCAGGGATAGAGACTAATGGACTATCCTGATTTTGTTAGAATATGCAATCTAAGCTTTCTTTCCATTTCAGATATCCTTATTTCTGTTACATACTTCTTTTTTTGTTGTTGGGTTTTGGTTTTGGTTTGGTTTGTTTTTTTAAGATAGCTTACCATCATTTTTTTGGTATAGCCGTCATATTTAAAAAAAAAAAAAAAAAAAAAAAAAAAAAGTGAGGCAAAAGTACTCCTTTGGCAACTGGAATAGATTAATCTTGATCTTTACTCCTTTCTAAGCATGCATTAGTATCACTTTTCTTCTGTTACCTATCCCTGCTGACCCTTTTCTATTTTTATCTTTGTCACTGACAGTTGTAATTTGCTTTAAAAAGTTCAGCCTAACTATATTTTGACTATTTTCATTCTGTCTCTGTACTTCCTTGCAATGGTGTCATAGGCATACTTCTCGCAGATTCTTTTTCTATACTTTGTGCTTGCTGCCTTAATATTCTTTTTGACATGTTCGAGGTTCTTTTGTGTTTTTTATTCAGTAAGTCTTGTACTTCTTCCATATCAGTTATTTTGCCCTCCCACTTTGAATAAAAAATCCTGATCAAATTTTCCCTTTTTACAGAAAATAATTCCTTGCCTGTTCCACATTCAAGTCCTTGTGTTCCTCACGCAAGCCAATCAAAGTCACCAATTAGAAGTAAGAAACTAAAAAGTCAAAGGCTTATTTTTGTCTTGCATTGCAACACGTCACTCACAGATTACTTTTTGTGGCTAATTCTGTTATAAATATACTTTCTGATCTAAAAGAATTTATTTCACTGTTTCATTTCAGTATTTGGTAGAGATATCTGCCAGCTTCATGTACAAGAATATCTTGTCCCTACAGTTATTATGATATCTTTCACAATATGTGTCTAGAAAATTGGAGTGTTTCATAATTATGTTACTTGTTACTTCCAGAATTTTACTGAGATTATTGCATAGTGAACATCTGCAATTTCATATAGCTTAAAAGAAAAAGATGTAAGAAGAAAGGAAGACATTGGAACTTTGTCCAAAAATTAATTTAAATTCTATCTAAATACATACCTGTCTTAATGATTACTTTTGACCTGATTTGAACATCATAACTGCTAGAAGTTTTGAAAGTTGAGCATGGCAGCTGGTTAAATATCAGAAAGGTTTTATGACTGACCTTAACTTGAATTATTTTTGCTTAGTCAACTATTTTCTTTTCTTTCTATTGCTATTATAAAAATGCTGAATTAACAATCCATTAACATCTGAAGCTTTCTTGATCTTTTTCTGTGATGGCTAATAGAGGTTTTCTTCACCAGTGTGACTAAAAAAAAAAATGACCTGAAGGGAACATTTTGAAATCAGATGGAAAGAGAGAGGGTATTTTAGTGTGTTAATTCAGTACTTTTTTTCTTTATTGAGACTGCCCACAAAGATGTTAAGTTAATGGTCAGCAGTTATGTGAAGACTTATTCTCTATGACCTAGTTTCAAAACACAAATCATTTGACATAGGCTGCCTCATAGCCAGCTGAGAGTAATGTAATGTCTTTCAAATATTGTTGACTAGGATCTCCTTCCCTCTCACAACTTGGTTTACATAGGTAAGGGGGGGCTCCCTAATTCATTATTAACTTCCTGAGAAGTTATCTAACAACTTCCCTTTTCTTACTCTGTCCTTTCCTCTACAAAGTACCATGGTTTCTTGAAAAGCTTTTCATTTAGAATTCGTAAACTACACAGGCAGAAGGAGAAGACATCAGGCAGTGTATTGGTTTTATGTCTTTTTGCCTGCCTTTTATAAGAAATAGGCAAAATCCTGACCCATGTAAACACTGGTAGAGAATTTTGTTCTAAGTGGATCTAGAAGGTAGCACTGCCAGAAGCACTGATTATGAAACCCATTGCTGTAATCTAATTTTGCAACCCAAATACTGAGAGTACCTGGTACATCTTAACCTTTTAGAGATTGAGAGGTTGTATAATAAAATAATTTTATTAAAGGAGAAAAAGAGTGAAAGGAAATGAGGAGAGGAAAAATAAGAGAGAAAGGTGAAGGAGTATGGGTGTAACAGAAGTCTATAAAATCATGTGACCAGTCAGTTATTTTTCAAGCTGCCAACATGGCTAACCTATATAATACTGATAGACTACCACTACTAATTGACCTTTAAATTGTATGCTAATATTATACTTTATATCTGTTTTAGAGCTAGGAGAATGTTACATTTATTTACTTGCAGACTATAATTTATATTTTTAGTCTCCCGCGTTCAATTACATTTTCTGAAGTGCACTAAGTTTAATAATTCATACTTAACAGCTCTCTGATGAATACACTCAATTGTAAACAAGATGTCCTGTTTCTAAGCTTGTTAAAGTTGTATCCTTGTAGTCTAACAACATGTCATCTTGCACCTACTCACTCTTCTGCCTGTTGGCTGTAAATAACACGTCTCTAGCTCCTTGGACAATATGTATAAAAACCACTAAATTTGCTCTCTGTCTTGTAATGCAAAGGTCAATATGATCTTATTTATAGAAAAATAATAAAAAATAAAAAGAATAGGATGTTTCAGAACCTATTACAGTTTTGTCCTAAGCCCAGCTAGCTTACTGTTCTTCTAAACACAAGATATTCTGATTTTTACACTTCAGCTCGCTCTGAGTGTCAAAAGATTAGATTCTATTAAAAAACCCCAAATAGTAAAAAGAGAAGCTTTATTATTGACATACTGTATCATCTGAGCTACTGGACAAATAAAACAGCTGCTGTAGTTACAAAAAAGTCCTGTATGAGCTCTTTGAACTCTTACGTCTTCTGTTTCCCTTAATTTTTTGTCATTGAAACATGTTGAAAGCAAACAGTGGAACATACATTCTGTGAGATTCCATTTACTTTACAAAATAATTTTGGTATCAGAGTATTGTCATCCTTTTTAATTCACTCAGCAAAAATTTGAGCCGTCCAGCTTTATTGGCCTGAACCTTGATAAATTATTTCACACAGAATATATTTGGACAGTATGATCACCTTTAAAATTAATCATGTATCAATTCTGTCCGTATCAATTGGTTTATATCATTTCCATCCACCATCAAATTACAGAGATAAAATGATAGAGAAAAACCTGTTTTGTTACTGAAGTTGATGATAGCTTACCTGAGCTGCGTCCATTTTGGTTTTCTAACAGAGCAGCAATTCCTGATGCACATGACAGATAAACTTTAGAGATATTATTCAATTATGTAGTCAGTTCAAGACCATTGGCTCTTCCCACACATTGCTTCACCAATACAACTTGCTAGTGAGGGGGCCTTCAATTTCTCTTTTCCAAACGGAGGTCAGATTTCAAAATTTACAAAACCATTTGGGTTTTTTATGATTGAATGGCAGGAAGGATGAATTAATTTTCTCTCCTCAGATGGAGCTTCCATGTCGATAAAGTTGGTATTTATTAATCTCAGATTAGTTAAACCATAAGGTTTACAAAGACGCACGTTTTACTTTAGGGGAGGATTTTAACAAGCTTCAGCTGTCAAAATAAATTAGCTGAGGAGAATATACATTCTAAAAACCTTTCTTGGTTACTTGCAAATATGGTTTCTTCCATATTAAAACATCAATTCAGTATTTGTCTTTATCTACTTGTATATCCAATAGAAGGATATGAAGCTTTCTTTTACCTCAGAATAAATTATACTAGCCCTCCTATATATTTATACTCTACTGTTTCATTGTGGATTTGAGAGAACACTCACTTCAAAGACAGAATGAATAAGCAAATTAATTCAATCTCTTTCTTTGTCTGAAACTCTATAGAATACAAGATGTATGAAGTGAAAGTATTGGCAGCCTTTATTTGTGCTTTTTTTCTACAACATTCCATCCCACTGCTATGATTATCATATTGCATTCATGTGCCTTTCTAATGCCAAATCATTTTCAGGAATGCTCGTTGTGTCTTAATGCTCCCTTGCCATTCCATACGCAACACTGAAATTACATTGCTGCTGACATTGGCTCAGGAATGGTTTACTCCAGACTTATGCCAGGACTGAATTCTATCCAGAGTTATACTTCATATTTTCAATTTAAAAGAGAAGCAAACAAACACACACTTATTACGTAGATGTTACCGTACTATTTTCATTCTCCAAAATATTGAAAAGGCTCTATTCCTCTTCAGGCCTTTATATCAACAGATGACAAAGACAGGTGAATCAACCAATGTCACAGAGCAGATCAGTGACAAAGCTGGGCAGATAACTTGATATTCTGATTCTAAGACCAACAATGTCTCTTTTCAGCAGCATCATTAGTATTAGCAGTAAGAGTAACAGTCGCATTGCTGTTCTCTTCAGAAGGCCTAAGCATCATCTGTGACCAAGTGTATGAAGCACCATACATAGAAAATTCAAAACCATAAAACTTTCCTCTACAAAATAGCAACTACAGAAAGAGATGAGAAGTGCATGTGTACAGGAAAGGATGAAGAATGAGACAGGAAGACATTGTCGTTCAGCACGGTCTCCACGTACCATCAGACTTAACTCTATTGTCGGTGAGAACAGACTGCCAGTCAGCCACAGCTTTTGCATATATTATTTGCTTTACATCTTCATGAGTGCAAATTCACCAGAAGACAACAGAAACCTTTTCTGTTTCTGAAGCTGTGTTTTTTTGTAGTATACAGAGGACAAAGTAAAGACAACTCAACACAGATGACAATAATTGGCTAAATGAGACTGAATAAAACATATACCGTTTGAAAGATGCCTCCTCTGCTTCTGTCTTGCTTTCAGTTGTAGGCAACTGGATTTGTGTACATCTTTACTACAGGGGTTAAATTCTAAAAGCTTTCCCTTCCTGTCTTCTCTGTGTATATCTACATCTTCCCAGAATGACATGAAGTCTGGATTATTAGTTACCTCTGTTTACTTCCAAGGAACTGTGCCTTTTGAATGTTGAAATAACCCCACATTTCACAGTAGCTATTTATTTGAATTAAAATCCCTTCATGAAAGTGCTTTGTGCATGAGCCAAGATGGTCTACATTAATCTTTGAGTCCCAATAAAGTATATTGACCTGTGCTAAGCCACAGTAAAAAAAAGTCATACATAATATATTAATCTAATTCTCACTATCAGCTGTTACTATCATTTTTTATATTATTTTATTTTGTTATCATATAATAATTTACAGTGAAAGATAAATCATAGTTTTACTTCAAAGCTAGTTTGTCAAGGTCATATAAAAAGAGTAGGAAACTATTAAATCTTTTTCCTAATTCCCAAGCTTTGACTTTGACACTGGCTTGTTCTCCATTCACCTTCTCCATGTGACTACTACAAAAGATAATGAATGTGTGCCCAAAACAGCAAAATGATGTATTAGCAAAAGCTTTAGTGTCATACATTGTCTTTGGGGGGACAGAGGATGCAAGGGGCTAGAAGAGAAAGGAGGAGACAAAATGTTCATCTTTTCACTAACCTGTTCTAAATAAATATTTTTTTTTCACACTGCTTGAATCTCCACAGTGTACTTGGAGGTAAATATATCACACTTTTTCATTGCTTTAGTTGTTTTCTGTATGTCACAGTCAAACTCTACTAGAAACTGAAGGGGAAAATAGCTATGAACAAACATCCAGCCAGAAATAGTAACTGCATCAACGGATTGTATGTCTTATAAGAGCTCCATTCATGTGTTCATCACACATGAACTAGGAAAACTTAATGTTTTGAGGAATAGAAAAATTTGTATTAAGCTTATCACTTGGATATTTAATCTCTCTCCTTAACAGTTCTTTTTCTATATTTGGATAAGATGAGACCCGACCAAGTACTGTAGACTGTTGGAAGATACTGTTCCACAGACTTGAAACATTATTAGCTTAGAGGAAATTGTATTGCAGTAACATCTGTTAAAATTGTATTTTTCACATCATTGGGTCATGTATGAAGCAATAAAAACACCAGGAAAAGCTTAATACTCTTAATCTTTCTGCCATTTTGTTGCTACAGCCCCTTCTGATGTTAATAAAATCTCAAGCAACAGTGAAAGAACAGATTCCAAACCAGGAAGATTATGATTCATTTGGATTGTATCTACAGTCATGGAAGTTAGTAAAGCTGCAGATGGTTACACAGTCTGAGGAAAGGTATAATAATTTGATTTTCATAGCTCAGAAATTCTATATGTTCTTAATTTTAGGGAGAGAGAGATGTGAGGGTTTTTTTCTCCAGTCAGTATTTCACCATTGGTACTTCATCAAGTGTAAACCTTTTGTAACAGTGTCTTTATTTAGTGTGTGCACAGAAATGATGTTTGTGAGCAAGGGTGCTGCTTGTTACAGCAAAGTTATGTGTGCTATGCTGATAGTAAGTAGTTTATGCCGTTAAAAACATCCTATCAAGCTACTTGCATTACCATTAAAAGATGCAGACTGTGGCTTCTAGAAAGGGAAAGTCAGCAGAAGAGATTGTGTAAAAAGAAAGGGTATCCAGCTCAAAGCAACAATCTCTCGTCTTGATGCTGTAAGTAGTCATCTATCAGTCTTCCCTAACAGTGTGTATAAATCCTGACACCTCTTGAAAAGCACAGGGAGATCTGCCAAGTACTTCAACATGATCAGGATTTCACCTAGCATTTTTTAGGTGCATCAGTAAACACTTCTTTCTCCATGTAATTTCAGCAGTGTAATAATAAAAAAGGATGCTTTGATCATTAAGGAAATATAAGGACATTAAAATTCAGACTGACCATTCTTGTCAGACTCGAATGGTCTAATGTGGCTTGAATGTCTGGCTGGATATCACACTTATCCTAACTGATGAGTAGTTAGTCTCAATGAGAGGTAAAGCTATCAATGTATTAGGGAGTACTAAGGCAGAGCTATAATTAAAACACTGCATTAAAAGTCAGTGCACATAGGGGCATTTTGTACTTGTGCTGTTTTACTTTTGTAACTTTTTCCTCTTTTGCTGTGCACCAAGATCATGATATAAATAATAATGATGAAACTGAGCTACAGTTTGACAATTCTAAATTTTGAAAATTCTAAAATTTCTCAAATTTGACAATCCTAAGTTGACAATTCTAAAATTTGATTTTGCTAAATGTGTAAAAATTGCTGATAGTAATGCCAGAAAATGATAGTATATTTTAAAGTTGTAAGATTAGACCCATGTCATGATTTGAATGGTGTTAATGGCAGCTTAGCTACAGTGTTTGTGAGCTCGTATTCAGAGAAAGTAACAGATTAGTTTCACTGCAGTCTGTTGCTGCTATGTTCAGATTTTTCTCCATAGCTTCTTGACATCAAAGAGAAAGAACTTCTCAGGACTTTCTTTTGTTCTATTAACAGAAGAGAAAATGGGGGGTTGAAGTTAAAACTGAATAAAAGTCAGGATATAGCTGACTGGTGTGTTTTTGACCAAAGAAAAAGAAAAACAAAAAATCCAGTGAAAAAAAAGTCACCCCATCCAAACATAAGCTTTTCACCAAGAATACCAGTTTTAACAGTACCAAAAAAAACCCCAAAACCAAAACAACCAACAACTTCAGCGGTCTCAACTAGCATGACCCAGGGGCCAAGACTTCATCAGACAGGAATAATTGAGTAGAACTACCTAGTAAACAGTCTTTCAGCCTTTGTGAGGAGGAGACCAAGATCTAATTCCCTCCTGTGTCTAACTTAGACTCAACAAGATTTTGCTCTAATGTACAATGAAAAAAAATTCTGGCTTTGGCAGAGATGGTAGGGAGTAGAAGGAGAAAATAAAATCCTTGACTTTTTTTCTAGTCCTTCTTCAGTATTCAGCTTGTTGTTACGATGCACAATAGGTTTATGACCTGAGTTAATCAACCAAATATTAAACTCCATTAAACTTTATGCCATTTCTAGGAATAGGAATTTCAATCTGATACCATTTTACTATAAAATAACCTATGGCTTTAAAACATTATGGAAATAGCAGTCCTTGCAACATTACTGACGGCTTCTAAATTATTTTGTGTCCAAATATGAAAACAATTTGCTTTTATTGTGCAAGCAATCTTAAAAGTTTTCCCTGAGTCTAAACTACATTTTCTACATCACACATTAATGAGGATAAATAAATTTTTTGAGAGTGAGGTTCATTGGTTCAGATACTTTCTGGTTAAATAAAGTATTTTAAAATAAATAGCGTGGGGGTGAAATGTTTAAATATACATATAATTTTAGGAAATACATGTTCACATATGACATAAGAGAAGAAGCATGTGTATGATACCCCACTGTGGCTTCAAATCAGATTTTTTTCTGTTTTACAAGAAATTTCTATGCTGTTTTCTGCTTTGATTGTGTTTGATTAGATACCTAAAGATTCCATGACAATGTGTCATATAACGCTTGGGTAAATCAAGTTTTTTCAACCAATATATTTCTGTCTGCAATTGTATGATCAAAGGTTTCACAGTTTAGGTACCACATTGAAAGATTTTTTTTTTCTCTTTTCTGAGAAATGATAAATTATAGTCACAAAGCAAAGTATAGCATTCATATATGGGTATGTTTTTTCATTCCCTTCACATAGGAAATAGATTATTTCTCTTGTGTGCTGTGATTCTCCTAGTTCAAAGAACAAAACTGCAGGTAGATATCCATAAAAAAACTTTTCAGTAAACGATACAATACATTTTTAGCTGCATTGATACTGAGCAGAGGAAGAATTCTTGGTGTGGAAGAAATGGTGCTGGGGTGTAAATATATCTTAGGATATATTTGGGAAACTTGGTGATGCCATATTTAAGACTGCAACTTGTAGACCTTGTAGACCTTCCTGTTTCTGTCAAATAAATAAAATGACATTTCTATCTTTAGCAATTTGCTTTTAGAGTCACAGACCAATAAAAATATACTTGACCCCATCTAACTATTACTAATGAGGTGAATATAATGTTGTCTTAAACCACTATTACTCTACATAGTTTCTAAAGTAGAGAAAAATTCTACATATAGAAAAATAAAATCAGCCACATGACAGGCTGCAACCAAGAATTTAATACTAGATTTCATATAGGTAATTGTGTTCACCTTTCAACTCTTTAATGATCTTAAAAGTCAATGTAATTGTACACTTTATAGTATATTTATTTCTTTTTCAGAACAACAAACTATTACTGTTCTTTATATCATACAAGAGTACTTGTCCATAAAAATAAGATGCTGCCATTTTATATTTCATAATATGCTTTTATCCAAAATCTCTAAAAAGAAAAAAGGACAGGAAATATTTTGTTATTGATGAGTGCCAGCACCTGAAGTGTAAATAGGATAAAGTAACTGAGAAAATACCTTAACTTTAAAGGGAAATTCCTCTGAATCCCACTCACCCCTTTCAAAACAACAAAGAAAACAACAAGTAAAAAGGAAGCAATTTCCCCCCCCCCCCCTTAATTCTTTGGGGGAAGGAGAGGTTTCAGTCAGTATCATCAAATTTCATGAATCCTGCAGTGATTGTATTAACCCAGCCACCAGAATTAGTAGGCTTAGGAAGGCCTGTGTTATGTCTTAGTAAGGATATAACTTACTAGAGTAAGTACACTAAGTTTATTCTTTTGAATTAAAAATATAAGTCACAATGTCCACTGTTTAACTCTTGAATTCAGTAGATTTTACACTGGTCAAAGCAGAGTAAGGAGTCTTGCCCCAAATCTTCTTCAAATGGTTTAACTTTACAAGGATTTTCTTTTAGTAGCACTCTTAAAACCATACGCTTTTCAAGGTGCTTGAACATCTCAATTTAAAATAAATCTATTCAATTGTCATGTGGTAGAAGGAAAGAGATCTTGGCATTTCACTGTAAGATGAGAGTGGTTGCAATGTTTGACATACTTTTGAAGGAGGACTGTGGCCTCTAGTTAGATACTGGAGCTCTTCAGAAAGTTAAATAACTAAAATGGGAAGTCTTTTTAAAAGGCCTTTCTAATTAATTTGCTCAAATAATTTCATAACCTTTCCAGGGCAGAGAAAATATTTCTTATATTTTACACTATTTAATCAGTAGAATCTACTTTATGGCATCAGGCTATGTAATATAAATAAAACCTACAGTCATGGTAACTTACGGCGAACATTATATAGTATGCGTGTTATGCATACCTTGTGTATATATTATAGGAAACATCTGTCATCAAACATAAGGGATTTCCACCTTTCTTTCTTACTGCAATAATATAATCAGTTGGTAAGCATATATAATGTAACAACAAATTTGCTTGATTATTTTAGAACTGGTCAACAGAAAATATATATTTGCAAGAGTTTTTATGGCATTGGAGTAAAGCATATTTCTTTCCATAGAAATTAAAAAAAAACCCAACGCACCCTAACATACTTTCATAACAGGGTAGCTTTTTGGTTTTTTACAGATATAGAAGGTGGAAGAGCAAGAGAATTGTGCTGTTTACTCTAAACCACATTTAAATCTCTTTTGAGTGTTATGTGCTAAAATCAGCATTTTTGACATCTTAATCTAGATGCATGAATTATCTTCCCACAAACAACAAGGAGATTAATAAAAAACTGTTCTCTCAGCACCTTGTTGATTTAATACCTGCTTAACTCCTGCAGCATATCTCGCTCTCATTAAACTGCATACACATGGCTCATTTTGGGTTTGGTTTTTTTTTTGAATTTTTTATTGAAAATCTTACATGTATGACTAAAAGTCATGGGTGACATCTTTCAGTTCCATTACAAAATCTGTTTTTTATATATATATATATACACCTATATATATATATTTAATACAACTAGAAGCAAATCTACTGAGTTATGAAACAATGATTGTCTACCAAAATGTAACTCAAATTAAGTATGTTGCAGATGATTAAAATTATTTTGTTTTCTCTGATGAAGCTGAAGGCCACTTTCACATAGTCAATTAATAATGCTGGGCCGCAAAAATTACAAAGCCTTAATGATAATTTCCTGTCTCCCAGCCTGGTGTCACCCATACATTAGGATTTTAGTACAAGGATCCTTCTTTCAGAAAGAAGTACTTTTAGAGTGAGCATCATCCTCTATGGAGTACCTTCTATCCACAAACAGAGTCCTGCAAACAATTCTGTATGCCTCTCAGTAATTGCAAGCAAATCAAGTCATTTTAAGCTAGAGTTAAGTCATTTCAAGTTAGGTACAAGCAAAAAAGTTTGCAGGAGCAGAGTCTAACTTAGGAGCTCACCTACAGATTATCTAAAACAAAAAATCTGAAATAATACTTAAACCCACTATTTTACTTGAATAAATGCCTTATTACCTAGTAATAAATCATGAAAGATGAAGTATAAATATTGTCAGAATCATAAAAAAGTTGTCTTACTCTAAGAAATCCTACTTCAAAATCATACAGTATTTTAACCAACAGCAGTTGTCCTTCTGTTTTTGCACTCCTGAACCAGCGTAGAAATTATGTGTAGTGAGTTAACACCTTTGGGGAAAAATACTTCTGTGCATCAGGACCTAAAGATGATTTCTGGAGTTAATAGCATTACATTGCTTAACATATGAAAGAAATTGAAGAGTCTTTTACTGTGATTCATCAGCAGCAAAAGAGAAGGGGAAGGAGAAAAGCAAGGTGTTTACAGTCTTTGAAGCATATAGCGTGTTTAACCTTGAAAATTAAATCTTGCATTAAAGACACTCCCAGCTACCTCTGTAGTCTTCTTTCCAAAAATTCAATGTACAAATATTTTATTTAAATGTCTCAGACTTTGTAATGGCTCAGAAGAACAACTGCATGTCCTTGGAGCTGCTCTCCTTTCTGAGAGATGAATGGCAGGCGAGATTGCTTTACTGTAATTTCTCCATTTCCATGCTTCATTTCCTACATTTATCTGAGACTGGAGAAAAATCAGCATGTTCTGACAAGTCTAATACCATGAGGCAGTAAAATGGACCTGAATTTAGTGGAGATTGGAGCTCCAAAATAAATATAACACTTTATGTCAAATAATAATAAAAAAGGATAAATTCTCCTGTACAAATCAGAAGAGACAATAAAAAATAGCAAATAGATAGCAACACCTTTTCTATACCTACAAAGGCATCACAAAACTTTTCAGCCAGAAGAATTCCCCTCCATATTTCTCATTTTATGGGGTTTGTAAACTACTTTGGTAAGTTGATGACAAACATTGTGGAATTTCTTAGTACAAAAGGCAATTTTTCATAAAACTACCCAGAAAATTACAGAGAATTCTAATTAAATAGCTCTGAGAACAAACAGGGAGAAGCAAAGAAATGACCTGCCGGGCTTTTGTTCGTTTTCGTGTCTGTCCTTCTGCTTTTGTCCTAGCAAGCTGCATGCAACATTGTAAAGAAAATTTGTTTAAAAAACCTTGCATCTGTAAATACTATATATTGTAATGTTGTATTGAATGTTATATTTGTCAATTTGTTTCCTCTTACACTTATCTCATACCAGAGACTATGTGTTCTAGATATAGCAATACTGCGAAGGCATCTGCAGGGTATCATTGGCTCATTGAGGTCACAGTGCATAACCGACTTTTGAAAGTGAGTTACCTCTGCAGGTATCTGAGGGTTGCTATCTATTTGAACGTGGCTGAGCATTTCATTTTATCAAAAATGCCACCAAATGCTCATATTCTGTGTGGTCAGTGCAGTCCCTAGGACAAGTCTAATGAAGATATGTACCACCAAGGCAAAAAAACCTAAAAGGTTAAAAATGGAGAAATATTTACAACTTTCTTCAGTCTGTAAGGTTGAGTTTTCTGGTTTAGTATTCTTCAGTGCATTTTCAGAGAAAGGTTCCAAGGCTATGAGTATAAGCAGTCTGGTCCAGTCCCATACATATCCGCAAGCCTTTTAAAGCGAGGGCCCCAGTCACTGAGGTAATCGTAGTTCTGATCAGAGTTTGAGCTGATCGAATCTAAAGAACTGAGTGACTCTGCCACCGAGCCATTCCCCTCAAATGCATATGTCTGCAGGGAGTCGTAGGGTGGCGCGCAGGGGTCCACATCCGCTTCTTTTAGTCTTTCCCAGATAAATTCCCGAAAAATGACATTATCTGGAATGCTTTTAAAAGTTGGTCTGCTCAAGAACTGAATCTCAGGCGTCACATCCCTTCTGGTCTTGGTGTCTCGGATGATGTTGAGGTTTCTCAAGGCAGCCATATCAAAAGCCTCAGTGTCTTCTTCTCCGCCACCCTCGTCATCATACCTGACAATGTTCTCTCTGATATCTCTCTCTTCATCAAAAATGAGGGGCTCTTTTTTCCGTCGCCTCATAGTGACAATCAGTAAGACAAGAACTGTAACACAGAGAGACAGGTGTTTTAGCAACGCCAAAGTTTCCTCATATTTTTCCTAGTGGTGGAAGTACTCATTAATTTATATGGCAAAGACTCAAGGAAATAGCAGGCAATGAGATTTGAAACCTAGCAGGTTCTGAAACAGCTTTTAAACTGGAAGCTTTTTAGACATTAAAGAATCTATTTCCAAAGCCGTTCTGGATTAACGTCTTCATCTCTAATTCTATATCTATGCTGTCCTCTAAACATAAATTTTAGAACTGGTTCAGTCTGACTATTACAATCTCACAGCCATGAAATAAAAAAAAGACCTTTTCCTGAACTCTTAATTGCCCAAGCGATAAAAGCACATTCATAAAGTAACTGAGTAGAATTTAACAACCATGGTTTGGGAAGAGACTGAATTAAAGTATATGGCCGATTTCAGCAGAAGAAAAAAAAATATTTAAAAATTGTAGATTGGACAACAGTGAATCGTTAAGCAATGTGTAAAATAAGACTGTCTTAGTTCATGGATTAAAAGTATCTCTGTATAAGACCTCACTTTCCTATGAAGTGCAAAGTACTGTACTTGAGGTTTATGAATTATATCTAATAAGAACTGCTAGGGCTGGAGTTTATTGGATCAGCCAGTGCTAGAAATATTTTATTTTTTTAAAATTCTAATTCTTACAGTTTCTTTCAGCTTGAAAGCTAATACTAAACTGCAGTAACAGCCAAAATAACTGGGAGAAACTAACTCAAGGCTCCTCTTGTTGAAATAGTTTTGGTAGAGAAACGTCATTGCCGATACACAAAATATGGAACTAGTAATATGAATATTGCACCCATCCGTGGGACATGATGGAGTGTGAATCATCCTCCTAGAAAATTATTAATACTATATTGTAGCATCTGGGTAACATTTGCTGAGTTAATGATACTCCTAGAAAATAGCAGGCATTTCTATGACTGTAAAAATAACAGTATGTTGAAAAGTAAGTGTCATTCCACATTCAATTAATCTCTTCTGATTTTATGTTTATTTTTTAATCTTAAGAATATGTGATTACATGCATTCATATGTCTAAGGTTTACAACCTTTACTTACAGTACTTTGACAAGCCAACTAAATGCTGTAGAAACATCTGGAAAAGCAAAAGCTGATATAGAAAAAATTAAGCTTGAGCTTCCCTAGGCAGTCTCAAAAGTGGCCTCCATAAATCGTATGATGTAGGACTGCCATTCTTGAAAGCCCTTCTTTTCATGGAGGAATTTTTAAAATCAATATCAATCTAGTCATTGTGAGGCATGATTTAATATTGGGATCACTTGGTTAAAATAAACTAGTCATTCAGAGACTGTACATGCAGAAAACTGTATCATATGTCCACAGATGTTATGGTAGTATTTGGAATTGGTTATAGCATAAGATGACTTAAAGGTGGATTTTCTGCAATTCTTTTTATTTTCCTTTGGAGCCATGCATGTCTAAGACCAAAACTGGAACAAGATCAATTTTTTTCTAAACTTTTTGACAAATATATTAGGCAATATTTTTTCCCCCTTTTTTCAGCAGCTACCAGGCACACATCTAATGATCCATCTACTAACAGATGCCTTGTGATTCTATATTACTGCAGCATCAGCATCACACTCTCACTTTGTTGCCCCTGGCATCTCCCTGATTCATGCTTTATGTATTGAATTCACAAGCCACTAGTTTGGGGCATTTTGCTTTAAACAATATTTACATAAGCAGTTTGACAATATAAGATTTTGACCTTTACAATGGCTCTTGTGAAATTTCAAAACATTCTGATATTTGTATAATACAAATTGAGCTATAAATTATACAGCAGAGCACATAAAATTGTTATCAGAGACAATTGCACTCCACTCTTAATGTTTTTCCTTATTATAACAGATATTTTAAAGTGAAAGACAGATTAGCTTGCTGACAGTACAAATACACATTTAAGCCAAGATTACTATTGACATAACATTTTAATTATTATTTTTAACATTTACTGCCACATTTTTTATTGCCATATAAGTATGCAGCTAATCATTTCCTTTACTTAAGTGTAAATGTATTTTCACACCACTGGCCCTCTTAACATACTTCATTTTGAAAGTTAAATACCTGCTAATAAGTGAAAAATATGAAACTTAGGAGGCAGGTTCGCCTAAAGGTACAATAAAAATCAAGATACGTTGAATGATTTATATAGTATTCCTTGTACATCTCACACTTGCTTGAAGCCAAGAAAAATACGGAGTCTTTCTAAAGGTTAAATATTTTAGCATTTAGATGGCTTTATGAGATTATTAATTTCCTGCCTTTCTAACAGCTATGAACAATAAAGTTTAACCTCTAAATGAACAAAGCTTCAGCTGCATTGCAGGAACTGGAGAGATGAATACAAGCCCCAAACAAATTTCACTGATATCTAAATCAGGTGCAAATGGTTTTAAAGCTTACCCATTTCTCATTAAGTCATGGTGGGGTGGGGTTTTTACCCTGCATTTATCACAAAAGCAAAGATTAAGTCAGTAATTAGTGACTGGCTGAACACCTAGAAAACCTAATTTTATGCTTTTTAGAGAAGGAATAATACAGTGGAAAAGCTTCAGGGACGTACGTATTGCACATTGAGGCCACTAGTTTGGCTCCATACTGGTATGCCGAACTCATGCTAAAGAGATGAAATGGCAATACTGATTTTGTGTGTGATTCAATAAATACATAAACCAATCAGTATTAGAAGTCACTATTTACAAAAGACTAAATAACCAGAACTAATAAAGGTAGATCTGCACTAACCTTTTTGTTCTGATTTACCTGAATTTTTTAGAAATGTTGATTTTTGTTTAACGGGTACAGTAGCCAAGAGAAAATGTCATTTGTATTTACATTAGCTGTAGGAACAAATAGGTTTATCCTTCTGTCAGCATAGATGTAACGATAATATCAGTAGTTTCAGTTCACCTGAATCAGTCTTTAAACAAACACCTTTGAGTACAAGAGTGGATATTTGCTCTGCTATTTTGCAGTATGCTTTATGGAATTAGCATGAAATTTCCATTTTGGTATTATCTGGTAAAAAGTCAGGTTTAGGTCACCAGAGCATATTTCTCTGTTTTAGTATTAACCTTTCCTCTAAGACTCGAGGCAACTGCAACATAATTGTAAGGAAGCCATAAACAACCTGAGAGCACCTGAGGGAGAAGACTACCTGCAGAGCTATACAGTAAGGGACAGAGCTAAATCCCGAGCGTTACCACGCCGTGTATATGCGATGCCCCTAAGCCTGGCATTTACTATAGCAATAAGCCGCATCAGCTGCAAGCTAATCTGCACACCGGTTTATGCCTTAGGTGTGTCATGATTCATAAAGCTGAAGACTGGAGCTCCTCAGCCATCTAAGCAGCACGCTAATAACCTATTTAGTTATACCTTGCAGTTGCCAGTACAGTCAGATGAGATTTGGGGATTACAGAGGCCAAGACTCAAGAAACCTGCATTTAATTCCCAGCTAACAAGCTTCATATATAACTGTTGTTTAATCAGTTTGGATTGATATTTGCAAAGTGACTGTGACCTTTAAATGCCCACAGTGAGTGACCCTAATAGGCTCTATAACTTTCAGGAAACAGCTTCTGCATTGCATACTAAAGCCCCTTTTAAATGACTTAATTTGGACACCCCCAAATTAAAACAGTTACAGTTTTATCACTTTCAAAACTGCAAGACCCAAACCCACACATACCAGATAGTAACATTCTGTATACATTTTACCTGTTTAGAGAATAAGATCCTTATGACTAAGACTGTTTCTTCTTGTTTACGAATCACACAACTATGTGTGCTGATTTAATCAGGTTCTTGTAGGTATTGTGATAATAATAACAAATTCCTCGTCTTTCAACTGAAAAAGTAATAATTTAAATCTGTATTTTGAAGTTTAATCAATGTATTATTAACTTGTAAACTCCAGTACCACACTAATAGGAGCTTTCTTTAGTGTTTCTAAGAAAATAGGTAGTACTAATAGATTATATTCAGAAGCACGAAAGACAAAAATAATGAAAAAGCATTTTGTCAATTTAGCTTTCCATTGTTTCAGTACAAAGAAAATCTTTAACCTTCCAAATATGATTGGGTTATCTACAGGTGAACATTCTTTTTCTGTATGATTTTATGTACACATTTTATGCTAAGCACTTGTTATAAAAGCAATTATTGTGTCTGGAAGATGCTAACTGAAAAACAAATTACCTTGAATTAAATTACCATATAATTTTCAGAGGAGTTAAAAAAATCCTACTTATTTCTCTAAAAATTATGTACGGTCTAAACCAAATGCAAACTAGCTTTTCATATGCTTTTTATAGAATAAATTGCAAGCACTTTTTTTTTTCATTTTTTTTTTCTTTAAAACACAGGCTCACAGCAGAGTGAATAATTATAAAGCTCTTTTGAGTAATTAACAAAGCACTGGAACTTTCTTGTGGAATAAAATTCAGAATTTAATCTACATCAGTCAAGATGAGGAGGGAAAAAAAAATTTTGGTAAAATATTTTTAACTTTTAAAAATTATTTTAGTTTGAAAAAATAGCCTACACCATGTTTTATCCAATTATAATGAATTAGTATGATTTACTAACATTCTTCCTTCTTAGCATCAGTGGAAACATTGTGCTTATCTAAAATTGATTGGTTTCTTAAGTCAAAATAATAACACTGAGAAATCCCACTGAGACAATCTGAGTCTTGGTCAAGACAAATAATTATTTATTAGACAAAGGGATGTATGGGGCAAGAAGAAATAGCAAAGTACATCACACTAACTTTAAGAAGATAAGAGCTTGTTGAGAATTCGAGATACTAGTGACAAAATGCATGTATCCATGACATCTATGCAAATCTCCTGCCTTCTCCGCTTTACAACTGGCACTCACGTTGAGATGACATTGATGAATGTGACTGGATTTACACTGCGTGTAACTTTGGATCAGAAAAAAAAAATTGATCCGGTAGCCTGTCTCCTCTTTTCACTCGTAAACTCTTACACAAAAAGGTGCATCCCTCGGTCCCAGGCCTGGAACCGCTTGGCAACAGCTGAAGCCTGTTTTTTTTATGCTGTGCTAGTGGATCTTCAGGTTTTTTTCTTGGGAATGGATGTGAAAAGAAAAAGGGAAAAAGGAGAAAAATTCCTAGCAGTACTACCATTCAGCTGATCCCAGAAAATGTCTTCTAGGAACAAACAGGAGGAGAAGAAGAAAGGCTCTGGGACCAGACAAGCAACAGGATTTGACTGGGATTTCACTGGGCAGCAGTGATGCTCAGGCACCTCTTCCTTGTGAAGACCAGCACCTGGCTGGGAACAAACCAGCAGCAGGATACAGTACCCCAATGCAGGACTCAAAGCCAAGGTTAGCATACAAACACAGCCTTTTAAACTGCACCTGCAGCTTTGAACTATACCCAAAAGGAAGAGTTTAGATGGAAGGGAAGATAGCGCATACAAACATCTATTTGGATAAACAGTGGTGTCACATTCAGACAGCTGAATTTGGAAGTCTAATTTTTTGGCACATAAAATCGATGGTAAGGTGGTCGTATGCACCAGAAATACGTGCAGCAGAAGGGACATTTCCTTCTAATGGTTTACAGTGAGGTTAAACAAAGTCAATAAGAAGAGACATCCATAAATTGTTGAAATACTACCATGAACAGAAATGTGGACCAAAGTCTCTTGATTTGACCTATTTGAATTACTTGGATAACAGTGACAGACAAATCACCACTGGGATTGTACCAACCTGAGGAGGCTATGGTCTTCCCCTTCCCCTTACACTGGTATGTACAGCCAGGGAATAGAAAAATCTCTCCATTGATAACAACACTCAAGAAAATCCTTGTGTGCCGAACCAGTACCCTCATTAATGTCAACTTTCTGACGATAAGCAACACTGCACTTTTGCTCACCTGCACTCTGCAGGAGTAAAGATGATTCTTCATCTTTACTCCTCAATTTAGGCCTTTACTACTACTACTATGTAGTCATTTATTTCAAGGACTAGGCATGAAATGAGAAATGCTAAACCAGAATGTTGACACTGTTCCACTGTTTTCCACTGTCTTTTATCTAGTTACAGTCTCACTGCATGGCATAAAATCCAACTGTGCTACCAGTTGCAGAGGTAACAAAAGATCATCCTGTAGAAGAGGTTCCAGTAAATGATCCCCGTCAGTAAATTACATCTGTTCTATTTTCTGAACTTTTTTTTTTTTTTTTATGCAAATCAATAAATGTTTAATGATAGTTATATCCCTGAAAAAGGGACACACACTGTTACTGGTTATACAGTGAGTATGCTAAACACAATACTTCCAGAAACTGCATTGGCTATCTCTTAAGTATTACACTTGATGCAAGTGATCTTTTTTTCCTTTTACTATTATTTCATATATATGTCTGGAGGCAGCTTGACATAGAAACAAATTCTCTGAACTTGAAAATCCCAAACTAAAGATTTTGTGTGGCTCATGATCCAAAATGCCATTCTGCTGGGAATGTCACGTGTCCCTGTTTACAGAAATCGGGGCGGGGGGGGAGGGGGGGGAGTGGGTTGAAGCTTATATACATATACGTATCTATCTCTTTTGCTACTATGCATTAAACAGAAAATAAGGGTAACAGGAAGATGTACCTAGCAGTGTCAAGACACAAGCCAATATTGCTATCAGGGCTCCAGTGCTAAGTCCTGCAGGCAAGATATATGCTTCTGCATTGCACGTCTGAGCAATACCATCTGCGTCACAATCACAGACTCTGATGGTGAGGGTATTAGTGCTACTAAGTGAAGGTGATCCACTGTCCACAATGAATATTGGCAAGTAGAAAACAGACTGTTCCTGTCTTCGGAACCCGTTTCTTCTGGTTAATACTGTTGCAGTGTTATCTAGGTAAAGGAATAAAAAGATAAATATAAAATACATGACCTTTCTAAAACACAAGCCTATAAATAATACAGTCATTCATTTAAAAGACTTTATAAACACATTTATACTATTTCAACAAGCTTATCTTTCCTGGTCATATACTTTTGAAGCTGCAGAGATAGGATCAGCTGAGAAATGATACCAGCTAAACAAAAAGCTTTTTGTTTTCCACGCAAGACTGTTCCAAAATTGCAGAGGTTTATTTGATTTTTGTTAAGCTCACAGTTCCACACTCTTGATAGATAGTTGAAGATAAAATCATTATAAAAAAGAAAAAATTTACCCTTCAGTGATCAGATAAAATACCTACATACCTGTTTCAGGTCTGATTTCCAAGGATCTATTTCAATTATTTACAGATATAGGTACCATATTAATGGAAGGGATGAACATACTAATAGGAGAACAAGTTCTGAAGACCAATGAAATATTTTTTGAATGCAGAAAAAATCCAGTTGGTGCACAAATACAGGTAATTGCACATGTAGCAAAGACAAGCACTTGTTTTCAGTCTCATCTGAGAGTCAAGATGACTAATATAATCAGTCTAAAATGTGTGGTTTGATGCTGCTCTGAGTTAGGTGATTAAAAAGTCCACGTGTTCCAGAAAATATGTGCAAAACTCACTGTGTTCAATACAGGTTGACAGCTCCTGAGAGGTAGGGAGTTACATCTCCTAGAATGTATAGAAAAGGTCGGTCGGTCGGTCTGTCTATCTATCTGTCTACCTACTTATCTATCTATTTATAGACAGATATATCGATAGTCCTGTAACGTTATCTTACTGTGTCATCTATTATGACCTACCTGGCAAAATATGCAAGCACTTCTTCATATAGCATCGTATGAGATATGCATAAAATTAGTTAACATCCAAAGAGGCAACTGCTGCTGTGTCTTGCAACTCCATTGATTTTACTGGCATTGCAAAAGTCTGTTATTACCCTTTCCAAATTATAAGTTCTCTGGAAGAGGGCCTGTCTTTTCATTAAATACTCTACAGTACTTGTTACAATGTCAGATTTCTAAACAGAGTTTTATTCTAATGCATTTTTATTATTTTGCTCATTATTACTATTACAGTCTTTAGTTTGAAACTGCAAGCTGCTCATATGAAGAAAATTAAGCATGTCAGTAACTACATTCAGGGTAAGGCAATAAATAGGTGTGTGAGAGAACTTTTATTAGGTCACGTTAGCGTTAGTGAATGTTGTTCAAAGTCTGTCTGTACAAACACTACCCTTTAGTCCACCATATGTCTGCTTTTCTTATTAACAAGGATGACTTTGTAACTCTGATTTAGTACTGAGCCATAAAAGAGCAATGCAAGAGTAACGTAGTGTCTATTGGGTTCTATTTGCTTCAGCTAATAGCTAAACTGACTGATACATGCCCAGATGCCATACTATGCAGTGCAACTAATGAGAACACTAATTAGAAGCGTGTTCTCAGATATTTTAACTAATAGAAACGTGATGTCAGTGGGAGTCTTTGCTTAAGTCTTTGGGGAAATAGTCATAAGAAGTCTGTGTAAATATTGTAGGCAGCTTCCATTATCCAAAGCATTCTTCAATAGGTGGTATACTTACTGAAAAGATGTGTTTTTCTAAAAAAAAAAAAAAACCTTTAAAAAATCAAAACCCACTTTTTTATTTACTGTGCACTTATTTTTTATGACCTGAGTTATATTAATAAAACATGAATTCCTGGACATTTTTCAGTCACTGCCCCAAGGTAAAATCTAGTTTAGATAAAATCCTATAAATACAAGGAAAAGATGTGAGAGGAGTGACTTCGGAGCGGGGGGGGGGGGGGAAGGGGGGAGGGGGGAAGATTTGAATCTACTCTGGCTCAATGCTTTTAATTATTCAAACCACCTTAATTTCCCTGACAAATAATCTACACATAAAATTATTTTGCAGGCTGATTGTAGTTTAATTTATGTCCTTACCAGAATAGAAGTTTATGGATGTCATAATCAACATGATATATTCAAAATGAAAGGTATTAGTGGTGGATATTTAACCAAACAAAATGTCCTTACCTTTGTTGTCCTGCAGTGTAAAATTGTGGTTATTTGCTGCCTCTGCTGTTAAACTGAAGTAGAACTGATGGCCATTTGGTGGGTCATCTTTATCAATTGCACTGATTTTCTGGATCACCTGTTTTAAGATGCATTGGGGTTTCATTGTTTGGAATGGTAAGAAGCATAAATACATGCACATTGTATAACCCCTCTATTACCTATCAAAGTATCAACCCTCCCTCAAGTCCTGCTCATATTGCCTTTTGGGTTTCTAATCTCCTAAGCATGTACAGACACTCTTAAAACTAAAATGTGACTCAACTCTTTACTTTTCCTGTACCAACTTTATTGGCCAAAAGCAATGATCTGCAGGGCCTGTGAGAAAGTTAGGTTATGTCATTCACCAGAGCTTGGAGGATAAACTGCATAGCAGGGGAAGAACTGTATCTTCTGGATGGCCCTTAATGTAGTTATCAGTGGCTGCAATCAATGTAAACTTTCACAAGGAGATGATTATGGTTTTGAACATTTTAATTCATGTGCTGCTCATGTGCTGCAAAATAAAAAGCTAAGTCATATGTATACTAATATTTTCTGGGATTTCTTTATTTTTGTTATTATTATTATTATTATTATTCCAATTTTATTTTCTAAAATTCTATCAAAATCTGCCTCTAAAAAAAATGTCACCTTTGCTTAAAATCCATAAAGAATGAATACTCAGAGCTAACATTCTGACTAGACCACAGGGAAAACAAACAGGTACTCCAATAAGAGCATGCATCTTCTGTGTTTCTCATGAACACAAGCTAATACTCATAGTGTTTTCTGATAAGGATTTAAATTATGCTGTGATTTTGAAATGTGCAATAAACAACATCTGCGACAGGAAGGACAATGTTCTGGGAGAAGGCACAAAAGTGCAAAGTCTCCCAGGGAGTATGTGGGATCTATGTGAGTGAAACATCTACTAGTTTTCTGGGAGAGAGAAGAGAGAATGAGAAAATATCTGTATTTTCTGAGGTCTTACAAAGTAGAGAGGAAAAGTCCAAATATGAGAGACGCCAAAGATAAACACCACCAGATACTTTTAGTTGAGTCCAGGACTACTTGGAAAACATTTGGGGAGTTAAAAACACTGGGGAATATGGCAGGTATACATCGCCCTTGTGAAATTGTGGCCTCATGGCCCATACTTCCTCAGGGAAATAAAAGCGTGTACTCATTTGAGGAATGCTAGGCCTTTAGTCTCAGAACAAACTCCGTGTTAGGACTTCCCACTTCCCAGCAAAATTAGGAGGAAAAAACACATTCTTAATATTATTCAAAATTAGGTGAGTTTAGCAAAATGTGTCGGTTATTTCAGTAAGAAAGGCAGAGATTTTAACAGTACCTTCAGGAAGTAATTACACCTGAGTTTGTTTCTTCAGAGGTATGGTGAAGATGTTAGGGTTTGATTGATACTTGCTTGTGCTGCACATCAAAGCATCATTTTTCCTGCCATAAGCTGATTATATTTTATCTTAAAGCTGGCAGGATTTCGTAAGGAATAGCTGCCTATCTGATAAAAATAAACATAGAAAAACCTATCAAGCCATACCTGACCAGGCTGCGCATTTTCACAGACAGTTGTCTCATACTCCATGGCAAACTCAGGGGCATTGTCATTGATGTCAAGGATAGTGATGGCTACATAGCCTCTCCCAATCTGTGCTGGATTCTCTGTAGGAAAAGAAGCCAACAAAAGAGTCAGAAAGAGCTCCTTGAAAGTTATTCTTCGGGTCAGTACATTTTTCATTTGCATTCTTCTTTTGCATATACATGTCAAATCAATTACAATCCCTCCTGGAAAGACAAAGGAAGCTCTTGGCTTCATCGTCTGCACCTAGTGGAAACAATGTTTATGTCTTCCAGCCACTTTAATTGAACTAAGATTTTACTCTCAGGGATAAACTGAAAATCTAAATCACATCATATGGAGGGATAAGAGCAAGATGATGTAAAGCCATTGCCAATGGGCATAGCTAGCCAGAACAGCCCTATTCATATCGGGAATAGAATGGTTATTACGGGTTAAACAATTTTTTGTTGCGATTCAGATTGATCAGGCTGTTAAGAAGTTAAAACCAGAATTCCATCAGCTATATATAACAGAAGAAAAGAGGAAGCTGCATTCCCAAGCAAATCCCAACGTATTTAAAGTGCACACACAAAGTATTTCAACACTGTCATTAACACGTTGAACACCTTAAATATGAATGACATTCTTAAACTGATGCACATCTCTAGCTAAAATATGAATCTGTTCAGGGTCCAATGTCATCATTTACTCTTAAACAGTAGATATTTTTGGACTGAGCATAAAGGACATCAGTGTGTGCCATACTCATTTTGCTAGATAACACTTCTGTTTTGGAGCAGGGAGAAGAGAGATTGCATTTTTTTTTTACCACAAGTGGTGATATTAGTGATAGAGCAGGGCAGAATGAAAAACTGTACAAACCTTCAACTATGTATCCATCTTTTTACAGGGTATTGCAAACACAGTTTAGTAAATATTACAAGTATTTAAAGCAATGCATCCAAATGTAGATCACAAATTGTTTTGGTCTCTTTTTTTATTCTTCATGTCAAATACCAGAGGAGTAAGAAACTTTGACACCAACTTTTTCTTCTGCTGATCTAAGCTTATTGAAAACCAAGCAGGCCATGAACATAAATTAAAGCATTGTAAGGTATTACTAGTGCTCCTAGACTCTCGCGTGTGTCAGGTATGCCCCTTGGCTACCTTGTCAGTTTTGTTACTACCCAGGAAAATTCTGGTTTCCATGATGGTCTCCTGGACCAAAATTCTGCTCCTGAGAATACAGATAAATTCATACAGACACTAAATTATAAATGTTATCTTTCAGGTTAAACATTAAATTAACCTCACTGAAAGCAAGAAGTGAGGATTTTTAAAATAGCAGGCCAGAGAACTGGTAATTCTTTTATTATCACAGCCCAACAGGGTAGTAATAAGGATGAAGTCTGAAGAAATAAATTCATCAAATATAAAGGCAAAAATATACATTTTTTTCACAGAATGTATTCAGAGCTGAACAAGTTTAGGTTTAAACTTGCATTAACAGAATTCTTGTTGTATGCACTTGAAGGTTTCGATTCTTCAACACTTTTCATCTTACACCAGAAAAGATACCAAGTACAACATATCCTCTACAGTCTTACCATAGAGTCAGGAAAGTGAAACCACACAATCATTCAATCCCCTTTCCTTCATAGCTTTTAAGAATGCTGTGGTTGACCAACAGCAATCAACTCTAAATGAGTGCCCTCACTAAGACGGGCTGACTGCTCTCCTCTATACTCCATATCACTTTTCCTTTAATGACACTTGGTCCGAGACTGCTGACTTAACATAGTTCACCTTCCTTTGTACTTGTTTTTCAGAAGTGAAAAGTCTACACAAAGTGTGAGGCAAAGGAAAGAGCAAACACTTAATCTGTTGCATTTCTTATTTTTCATCACACAGGTTTCTTTTACATTGAGTAAGTAAGAAGTTATTTTTCTCTGCCAAGGTTTGAAACTGTCATAATGTCTCTCAATGCAGCTGATGACAACCAAGCCTGAAGTTTTACACATGAACAGCCAATAAAATCTTTAAATTGTTACTTACGACTCTCCATAGCCAAAACTGTGATATTATGAACAGCATTAGTTTCCCTGTCCAGAGATTTGGCAGTTGTAATGACTCCACTGTTGGCATCAATATTAAAATACCTCTCCAGGTCTGTGTTTCGATCTATCGAGTACCTAGGTAAAGGATGAAAGAAAACTTTTGATTTATGTTCAGTTCCAGTTTGTAAAACCATTTCACTGGTGTCTTCTTAGAGAGAAAGCACGTCCACTGTTTCCCCGCTTTGAGTTTTGTTTTGTCCAGTTTCTCTGGGGCGTTGAGAGAAGCAAAGCCGTATGCAAAGGGCAGATAGTTACAGAGTGACCCCAGCTGGCTGTGGCAGGCTCCGTTCCTGCAGTGTCCTTTTAAGTGAGGTTATCGGTATTGCCTTCTCTTTTCTTTCTTCCCCTCTGCTGTAGGCAAACTTTCATTTAGTCATGGAATAGCATCCTCCTGAGCCCCAGCTAAGGAGAAGGCACATTGGAAGTTTACTACACGGCTGTGCCATCCAGGCACTGCTCCCGGGGGCGGCTGGCAGTCTGAGCAGAGAGCTTTCTATCACCAGCAGAAGAGCTCCTGAGTCACCCAGAGCTGCAGGCGTAGGGGATAAGAGAGAGACGACGCGGAGCAGGTCAAAGGATTGCATGTCAGCCCTGTCAGCTCCTGGTGCGTTACTGTCATTAGGGAAACACAGGCTCGTGCCCTTAACTCTTGGGCTTAACATACCTTTTACCTCCACATTTGTTTTAGGAAGGGGAAATGAGCTCCTTGGCCAACAGAAAATAGCATAAGGGAAAAGGTCAAAACACCTGTGGGTGTTTTGCTTAGGACCATTTTGAGAGAAAGGGACAGTTGATTAGGCAGATTTACATTTACAACTGGAATATTCTTGACATTCAATTTAATATTGGGTCAGATTCTTGTACTCTCATTTAGATCGAGTATGTACTCCAGAGAACTTCCTTACACTCAGGATGAATTAAAATGTCCGAATCAGACCAAGTGTGATCATTACAATTACTGTCACACTGATGAGATATTAGATTATTAATATAACATTAACCAAATCCTTTGAACAACGTGGAAGGAAAGAATTATGGAAAATAGTTAAAAAATGGGACCTCCCAGATATTATGAGACTACTTGCTTGTTCTATGTTGTAATAGACCAGCTTCTACTTTGTTGTATTACTGTGTTTTTATCTAACCGTCTTGGCTGCAAAATCTTAGAGCAGAGACCTGTTACATAATTCAAACTGTTTTATCATATTATGTCAAAGTGAGAGAGAGAACAGAGTAAAGAGTTGTAACAGCAGTTACAGCAGTTTTCATGGGTTAAGGCTCTCAAGGCTCTCCCTCTTTCACTTTTTTCTTCTTTTTTTGTTTTCCATTTTATGTTAACTGTAGTTCATTTTTTTACTTTATTTCATGCCAGCACTGTTGTTTATTTGGTCAGCAATGCTCTTCAGCTATTTTGTGGCTGGCAAGTTTCCCCCTGAGACTACGCCTGTCACCTCTGCTATGTAGTCAGTCTTGGCAGGCCCCATAGCTGGGATTTAATCTCCTGCCAGCCCTTAGATTTCCCAATTATTAACACTATCACTATGCAATTTGAAGAGCCAAAGACCTTTCTTTAAAAAAAAGGTAAGAAAGAGAGAGAAGGAGAAGGAGAAAGAGGGGTGAGAAAGACAGAAAAAGGAAAAGAAAGCAAGGAAGCAATAAAAAGGAGGAAGGGAGGGAAGGAGGGAAGGAAAGAAAGAAGGAAGGAAGAAGGAAAGAAAGGAAGGAGGAGGGAGGGAAAGGAAACAAGTTATATAAATTGGATGACATTCTTATGAAACAAGAAGGAAAATCATTTTTATGCATAGGAAACAAGCAGTTTCCCTCAACTTATTTACAAGTGTTGTATCCGTATTCAAATTCTAAAAAAAAATGTTTTAAATACTTTTAATCCTTTAATTCCTTGCAGCCATTAATACTTGAAAATCTTTGAGCTGCAGGAGTTTTAAATCCTTTATTTAAGCTAGTTCAAACATCAATAGTTCTCTGGTCCATATGAGATAACCTCTTATTTTCAAAATATTTATTGCTCCCACTCCCGCCCCCCCCCTTCCAGCATTGTCAAGGTTTTAATTGTGTCTGATCTTGTAATTTCAACATTTTATGAATTGTAACAAATCTAATTTTTAATCAATATCAATATAATCCAATGTTTGGAATTTGGAATACTTATTTATAGATTGATAATTTAAACTTCTTAAATAGATCATGAGGAGTATTATGGATTAATCCTCCTTAACACATTCCAATTTTAGGTGAATCTGAAGCAGATGCAGGACAGCTTTAAATTATATGATCTGTCAGTACCCCTGACAATATACACAGCCAGTTCACAAGCATATAGATAAGCCCTCACTATTTTTTTTTTCCTCCCTCTCAAATTCCAAACAACTGTGATGCAGAAGAAATCTTCAAGATGTTATTTAAGTTAGTGATATAACTATTTTTTATGCTGGAATTGTGACAATTAACCAGATCAAGGCCAATAAATTCATCCTTATGTTTACACGGGAGTCAAAAGCATTCTGAGCATGGACTGCATTTATGGAACTGGATTTAATCCTACTCTACATGATTCTGCTAAACCAGATATTATACACCAGATGCTAACATCAGTGCCAGAAAACACTGCCACAGCAAAGAAAGAGCTCAGCAAAGATAAATTTCACAAGTAAATCCATGCCAACCATCCATCTAGGACTTGTTTATACATGACAGGAATCAGCTATTTTGAATATGTTGCAAATACATAATGAAAGAGAGAGAGAGAGAACACTTACGTCACCTCTAGGAGTGAAACATATGCTTTATTTTTACAACTTAAGATTGCTTCTTTAGAAATTACAGGGTTACACTAGAGTCCCAAGTTCATCTTCAGTGCATGAAAGTAAAAATTTAACACCACCTTTTTTGCTGACATCGAAACGAGTTCTGTACCTGTGAGGTTCTTTTCTATGTATGCCCTAAATGAACAATAATAACAAATGAAACTTAGTACTAACTTTTAATTGTCTTTGTGTTCATCCTCCTGCAGATATTTAAGCTCACAATATTCCTGAGTTAGAAGTGTTACCCTCTAGATCCTTTGCACGTTCCTTTGGCAATTAATATTACTACTCTGCATAAGAAAAGTAACAAGTAACTCATTACTGGTTTAACTTAGGTGGTGAGTCTTTGTCCTTGAGCTTTGACCTTAGATACTGGCAAACAAAAGATCAATACTTTGTGTTTTCTTACGGTTACTTTATGATCCTGGACATTAAATTGTGGAGGACTTGCAGGATCTTCACACACTGAAGACAAAGGAAGAGGTCCTTGACAGTGTTCAGGGATCTCTAGTGTTCATACCTCTTCCCATTTGAATAGAAGATATTTGGCTGCATCAGAATTTACAGAAGCCAAGATATTATTGATTTTAACCATCCTGACTAGGACAGGATGTGTTGTCCTATCCATTTTTCTCATGCATGTTTTTTTCTAATTTTTTTTCTGTGGGACCTCAGCTCTGGTTTACCATGCAAGAGTCTATGTGCTATCACGTTTTTGTGCATAGCGCATGCAGAATATGAATCATTATGCACACACACACAGACACACACAGACACACACAGATATGTACGTTTTATAGATGATAGAAAGATAGATACTGGTTGATTTAAGAGAACATAACTTGTTATAGATAATAATAAACTCTTCCTAAACATAGAGAGAAATAAATATAAGTAATATGTTGAGGTTTTTTCCTTTGGAATCCTGAAATTATCTCTTCTCTTCTCTTCTTTGTTTTACAGAGATTTAATTATATTATCTTTTCAAAGGTTCTGTAGTTCAGGAGTATAAAAGTCAAAATGTGAAAACTCTTAAAATATCTCAATCTCCTTCTGCAAGGGAAACAGGCTAACTAATTGCTTTCAGTGTAACCAAAGACCCTCTCTCAACAAAATGAACAACCTCAATACAAAGGCTAAAGGAATAAACAATTAAGACATCTTATAATTACCTGACAGGACTATTTGAGGCATCTGGATCATGGGCCGCTACAGTTCCAATGATAGTGCCGACCTTTGCTGCTTCAGACACCACCATGGAGTACAAACGTGAAGTAAACACAGGTGGCTCATCAACATCTTCTACAATTATCTTCACTGTTGTCATATCACTGAAGGGCCCCAGGCTCAGAAAGCGAGGGTCAACGTGCATATTGGCTGCTTCTATCCTCAGGGTATAGCTTGTCTTAGCTTCAAAATCCAGCTCCTACACAGGTAAAGTTATTTGGAAATTTTATTATCCAGTGATGTTGCCACAAAACTGTTTCACTTACAACTGTCAGTAAGTACAAAATGAACTTTGCCATGTGTATACAACCACTACTTTTGATTAGCAGAGCATAGTTGATGGCTCATTGTTTAGCTTTCTCAAAACACTGTTTGCGGTGTCTCACTAGTGAATATTCCCCAATGATTTTAACAGTAAAGGTAGTTCTAGCCTGTGAATGAAGCAAGAATTCTCTGTTAATGGCAAAACTTTCTGTGACTTCTGTGAGAACCAAATTCTCCCCCATTATTTCATCATTGTGAATGAATACTTCTTTTTATCTTATTCATATTTTATGTAAGATAATGCTCAACACAATGTGCTATACTACCCAGACATAAGAACTCAATATAATATTCACTGGTGAAAACACCTCATTCAGAAAATTGGGGGAGGGGCCACTTGCATGCTATTGGGATTGACTAATCAATTATTACTCCAAGCTCTGTATAAATTTGTGTAGAAAATGTGGCAATCGGTAAAACTACATTGTTTATATGACAATATTTTGTACTGACATGCAGCCTGGAGATTGTTTTGGTTTGTTTTGCTTGTTAAACAAAATGCACATTAATTTTTTCCACCTCCATTCTGCTTTAATTTTCTTTGATGAAAGTATAGTTTCTTTTGGAATATTTCCCTCCACAACTAACAGGATATCTGTGATCTGGAGGACAGTCCTGTAAAGAAAATTTTTTGAGAGGCACAAAAGCATCTTACCTCACAGGCAATTATTGAAAGAAAGCATCATGTTAATATTAGCACAGTTTACCCTATATCTGTAATCTTAGTTTGTTAGCTTGCACCAAACACCTGGCTAACTATTCCTTTGCAATTCCAAGTTTAATCATTAAGAACAGCAGTAAAAGACCCAAGCATTTCTAAAACTGCAGTCTGGTTACTGAACTACCTTTTCAAACCATAATTCCAAGTGTATAAAACAGATTACAAAAGGTTTTCTGCAGTTCTGATTCTGAATACATCATAGAGATCTGAAATGTTCTTGCACAATAATCTGACAGCATCTGCAAAACAATCCTGTACTCACTCAGAGGAGCAGCAGAGGTGAAACACACATCTGTTGACCTACAAATGCAAGGGTCTAAGTTCTCCATCAAGTTACAGTAGGATAAATCCCAAACGAGCACCTTAAGGTCAGCAGTTATGCTGATGTTATGATAGAGATGTACACAGTCTAGACTTAAAAACGAAAAATGAATTCCAACACAACACACTCAGAAAAGGACTGAACTTTTATAAACTCTGTGTGGTAGCAAAAGGCTTCTCCAAATGGGAATACGTACGATCTTCATGTTATGCAAGTGCTTACTTCTTGCACTGAATCAGTGCTGTAGTATCCATAGATCCCCAAACACATAAAAGAAAGGTTATCTGGATACTGGTCACTATACTGGATACAACTGGTCAGTATTTATTACTAAAGCATATTTAATTCTTTTTTTATTTTAATTTTGGTTTTATATTTCAAGTACAACATGTGTGTTATGGAACAAACCTCACAGCCATAATGCAAATGTAATGCGGTGTCAGGATGATGAAAAATGTCTCAGAAACTATATTGTGTGGGGATAACAATTAAGCAACTGATATGACCATATGAGCAGCAAGGTTAAGGAGAAGACCACCAAGCACACAAATATCTTAAGACTTCTCATTTTCCAATAAAAGCATCATATTAATTAAAGAAATGATAACCTGAAGAATGCCAAAGACAAAAGTCTGAGATTTGTTGAACTAAAAAACAAAAAAAAAGCAAGCCCTTAGTGAACAGTTTATTTTCAGTCAGAATGTACAAAAATAGGTAGCAGAGAAGGGAAGGTTAATTAATTCTTATTAATCAGGGATATCTGTTGAAATTGTATGATTCAGATTACAGCTATACTTGATCAAATACATGGAAATACATCATGAAACTGCAGACAAGATAGTTTCTTATGGTATACTAATGTCAACACCACAGTCATCCTAAGAAAAAATTATTATGAAAATTCTGATTTAATAAAGAAAGTGCATAGAGCACAGTATATGTGGTTGGACAAATTATATAAATTTTACTTTGAATAGACTAAGCACAATAATGATGAAATATTATTTAAATTATTTTTAAGACATTCCCCTGTTTCTATATTGATTAAAGACTAAATTAGAACTTTAATAATGGAAATCATAAAAACAGGTGTTTTCTATGTGAATGTTTATCACAAAGGCTGACACACATTTTGAATCACCATCTTTCATTCTCGTAATGTAGAAAGAGATCATTCTTTATCTGACTGAATTACAGGAGTGTTAGACTTGTAGGGAATACACAAAACCCACTTTCATTAGAAAGGTGTTTCCTCATAGAGAAGGATGCAAAACTAATGATCGTGTAGATGCATGTTCTAAACAGTCTTGCTTACTAAAAGCAGGTTTCACCTTCTCTAACTTAGCCATGTACATGGGAGAAAACCACCATATGGTGCCTACCGTGGGTGTAGGAAAATTCTTCCAGGGAAGAAATCAGCTGGTCTACTTCTGAATGCCTGTTTTTCACCACTTACTAGTAAGGGAGTCTCAAAAACTGGAAGAAGTAAACGTCTGCTTTCAGCAAAATGAATCCTGCCCTGGGATTCCCTCAGATATCTTCTGGTACCCCATACTGCTGATAGTTTCCAAAAGATATAGGGGTCCTTGTTAATGAAAAATAAATAAATAAAAAATCTAACATCTGTACGTATACAGTGGGGAACAGTTGGTGTTTAGAAGAGTGGAAGTATGGATTGGCAAAGGGGTTTTAAAGCATCAAGTGGTATTGTCTTATACAGTGTGAGTGACTGAATTGTTATCTCGAGCTGTTTGTCTCAAAGATTATTGGGTATAAGGCATTCCACCTTGTTTGTGTCTTAACCTCGTTCTTGGAATTATATCGAAACCTTCCCTGACATTGGATTGGGACATTTAGGGGGGGGGTAATATTGTTTTCTTTTAGTTCTTTGTAGCAGAACCTGTCTCCTTTGGGGTGTGACAACGTCTACAAAAGCTAGTCATCATTCCTCAGTCTGTTCCTATAGGATAGACTTGCTCAGATCCTATGGTGGTTACACAAGTACCAGGTTTTGAGGCAGAATATAATTTGGGAAAATAAACAAAACCTCTAAGATATGATTAGCATGCAAGAGTTCTTGACCTGGTGGAAATGTTTCAACAATTTGTAGATAATATAATGAAGACATTAAATACTACAGAGACTAATGAATGACTGAAAAAGTGAACGGAAAATATTTCCTTTTCTTGTTTCTTCTGATCTAATTATCACTAATGTTTGTTATACAGAGAGCATTATTTAACTGGCCTTCGGATGATGCCTTCATTATTTCCTGCTATAACAAAAGCACAGGATTCCAATAATGGAATACCAAGTCAACAGCCTACAAATGACTACATCAGTGTTGAAGGTTAAATGGACAATGTATACTTCAGTCCTTCAGTACAGCTTGACATTTTCATTAATATCTGTGCATTAGTGTTATCTGATTAGATCCTATGCAAGATCCATTTATCTTTCTCTCATTTGGGGGTTTGTGGGGTCTTTCTTTCTTTTTATTTTTATCTTTTTTCCTTTCAGGGTAAGAATTTTATCCTTTCTGAAGGAAATTTCAAAACAAGTCATCTGTGTTACAGAGGCTGGATATGAAGTTATCATTCACAGGAAGGCCATTTTTGTAATGTTCATTTTTTATTGTATGGTAACTTTGTAATAATGTACTTCTCAGAGGTGAAAATCCCATTTTTAAGCCCAGTTGAGGTTTTATAGTGAAAACTGCAGTACATCAAACAAATGCACATTATCTCTCAAAGGAACCATGGAAGCCTCAAATTCTTACATTGTAAACTCTGATATAGAATTGAAAGAAAATTTTCTAGCTGAAAAAAAAGCGCAAAATGTTAACAGTAATAGAAAGACAGCTTTTCACTCAAAAGCTTATGCATAAACCCCCCATTTTTACAATTGCCAGCATTGGTCTTAGAATGAACTCAGGTTTTAGAATAATCTCTTAGCAGTCAATTTCGATGAGAAAGTACTTTGCGACACTATTTTCACATTTTTCCCTTTAACTTTCAAATTGGTTGCTGATATTGGTGGTAGGACTGTGTACTGGGGGGAGAAATGAAGGCCAAGTGAGCAAGAACTGTACTATGGGAAATCTTCTCAATGCTTGTCACTTGCTACAGTAAGACATGACAACCCTCTATAGAGTCTTCAGGCTTTTTTTTTTTTTTTTTTTCCCACTTACATCCACTAAAATCTCTCCATAGACTTTGAAATTGTTTGAATCAGATCTCATAACCTTCCAAAAAGTCACATATGATTCATATAATAAAAATATACCTAGCGGCCTTTTTTATTATTAAATTACCATTACTACTTTAAGCACCAAGTATTTGATAAAGGTGTAGGTGGATACAGATCATGTATCAGGTTTTTATCTTAAGAGGTTTTGCTACTAAACTGTTATTTTTACTGAAGTCTAACTATAGCCTGCAACTTGGTGGATAAAATGAGTTCTGTACTTCTATGATGCCTATTTTTAGTAATAATGCTTTGGAAACTACAAACAATATGGTCTTGTGTATGCATTTTGCTTAGAAAGTGAAGCCAAGCTTCCATTCATGTGTATTACGATCAGGATTCTGTGAACAGTCAACATGAATTCACTTTGAAATTGTACACACTTAGGTTTGCATGGATACTTCAGAATTTATTGTATTAAATGACTGAATCATCACTCACTTCCATAAAGGTTTCTTCAGTTCTAAGGTTGCTACTGCAGAGACAAATCCAAAACATCTTTTTCAAACTCCAATATATTCAGAAAAATTACACTTTTCTTCCAAACACCCTCACCACTGCGAAATGGAGCTATGCAAATTATCTGAGTCCTTGCTAACAGCATTGATAGCAGAATGTAAATTACAAATGAAACCACAGGAAGGAATTGATCCTACTCTACAGATGGAGAACTGAGTCACAGTGTGAACTAGGATAAAATTTTCAAATACTTCTAAGAAATATGAATGCCCAATCCCTTTTCAAAAACTGCACAAGACATTTCCTTTTCCTGAAAAGATCACCTAAGATGGATGTTTTTCTAAATCCTGCTTAAAAGTGACTTACACATCTAATTTAGCTCTACTTAGGAATTCGCTACAGCAAGTGTGCCTACAGGGTGGAGAACAGCCAAATTCTCCCATTATTTGCAACATCAGAACTCTAACACCAAGTTTGAGCAGGTGGTACCTTTAGACTGCTCTGTACGGGATAAAGGAAGAGCTTTCTTCTGTTTCATTTACCAAGTGAGAACTTTTCATTTTTTATTATTATTTAATAAAAGAGAAAGTGGGAAAAGAAAAAAATAGGAAGATTTCCACAGTGACTTGAAACGACTAGGCAACAAATTGTATGAACATAGTAGGTTACAGGAAAAGACCTTCACTAGTTTTCCCACCCTTCCTGTAAGCTGAGAATACCACTCTGAACTGTGCTTATGGGTCCCATTCACTTGTTGCTTATACCAGCGTTTGGAAAATAAAATTTGCCTTCTAGCATTTTTCATATCCTATTGCAGGTTGGAAACAGAGCATGGCATCCTAAAAGCAACTTACGCACTTTTATATACTGTCCTAGATATGTGCTGAATAAAATTTTTGCGTATGAATTCAATGAATTCAGTTAATGTATTGCAGAAGAAGGTAGACTTTATTTTTTAGTGACAATAACCAAGTAAACGGCTCAATACTGTTTTTACTAGCTCTTGTCATAAGATGAAATCCTAGCTTCACTGATTTAACAAAAAAAGCAATTCCACCCAGAGTCTTGTTTTGTTATTATTTACACCATAAATTCATGAACATAAGTTAGTCCTTGTCCCAAAGAATATTTTTTAAAAGTTTGTTCGTTTTCTAGAATGAACTTAAGCGACTTGCTGGAATACATGAGCTTCACATCTCATTCATTCAATCCTGATTCAAACCTCCTAACCAGAATTAAAGAAAATGAGGTGTCACAAGTATGTGGAAAACCATATAGCAGCAAATATTGTGCAGTGGTACAGCATGCATGCTTCTTAGTTGTGCTGCATAAGGTAGTACAGTCCTACTCTTTACTCTTTGGAGGCGTAAAGACCAAGTGGATGAAAAGACAGAGAAAGTATTCCTCTCTTTTCTGATCCTGTATGGTCAAGAGAGTTATTATTATAAGAGTACCAGCCTACTGTCAAGATGTTACCTTGGGGCGGAGGTTTAGTCTAGTGGCTAGTACAGACTGATATGAGGCATCAGGCAGCAACAGTACCAGCGTGTTCAGGAACATGCCATCCCCAGTCCTACCATGGCTAGAAAAATTATGAGCAGAACTACTACTACTATTTGAAAAAGAGCACTGTTCTCAAGCTGTTTAGAGAGAAATCCATCCTGAATAAACCATGCAAGCCAAAGAGATACCTGGATTTAGCAATGCAGAAGAGAGATAAAAGAGGGAACAATACGCTCCATATTTCGATGAATATCACTGTTAGAGTAAAACCATGATTATTTTTTTCTGCTGACTTTTGATGTTTCGAAGTCTTTGTGTCATAGGCTGCAGAGAAGAAATGTGTTCAAATGTGCATGGAAAAAAACCCAAACCAAACCTAAAATCAAACACACCCAAATCTCGCTCACGAGTTTTGCCACCTTTCACCGTTTGCCACAAGTCCATTATACACAAGTAATCTTGGGAAATACATAGCCATGTAACATTTTTCTCTTTCTAATATCACGATTCTTGATCTCTCTCTTTTTTAAAACATTTCATTTTCCTGAATTTATATATATCTAAATAATTTATTTGCAATTTTTGCTGATCCTTAGGCCTTTTCTTCCATATTTCATCCACTTGGAGCATACAAAAATCCTGCTTTGCTCACTGAATTCTTAAATCTCACTTCTTTCAATTTTTTTTTTTTTTTTTTTTTTATTATTATTATTTTTTTAGAAAAACCTTTTTTTCTTAGTGGATGCTCCTTAAGTGTTTAAAAAAAGTCTTAGAGGAAGTCAACTTTTCAAATTGTCTCAAGGCGTTAACCTTCTAAAACCAGAAATTAAAATCCTCAGTTTGTGTATGGAACTCCGAAAACCAGGTGCCAAACTTTCCCTGCAACACCCAGCACAAAAATGAGTGGAGCAGTGCCTTCAGCTGCTCAGCGACACTGGCGGTGATTTTCATGCCTAGCCTGCTGATTTGTATGTACCACTGAGGGAAGAGTACGCAAAGCTAAAGCTTGCATTTGCATTTAGAACCAAAGCATGCTTTTTTAGACGTCTCTGCCTCGGCATTATACTGCTTGATATGTACACAGACATGTCATCTGAGCATAAAAATACACAGGAATTTAAAATGATGGGCATGTGTTTGGGGGCTGAGCTGTTTCTCAATGCCTCAGCTGATTTCAGGGACATGAAAAGGAGAGAGCTAATTACACTCAGAGGCGTACAGAGCGTCACGTGCCGGATAGTAAGACGTTTAGGCAGATTCCAGGCTACAGACTTAATTTCTTCCCTGATTCCTTACCAACCATCATACATTCTCATGCAGGGATAACCTCCGCTCAACTCCACAGTGATCTGGCAGGTGAGGCTCAGCGGTTGAGGCCCATTTAACCTGCATACACTGCCATGAGTGTTCTTCTATGTACTTGTTCTCCAGAGAAGAACAAGGCACAGTTGCCTTTTAGCCACTGTGCTCGAGCTCTTCGCTTACACTCCTCCCTCCTGGGCAATGTTCTCTGCAGGGCTGGCAGGGAGGATCTGTCAGCCTTGGGCAAGGCACCAAGTTCCCTGGAGTCCCAGTGAAGAGCTCAGGGCATCCAGAGATCGGGAGGTGCCCCTCAGCATGGGGACTCACCTTTGCGTATAGCAGAGGGAAGAAAGTCCATAACAGTAGGACAATGAGAGAGAAAAGTTCTAATGCTGAAGAGAAAAAAGTCCTAATTCTTGTGTCAAAATATAGCAGCATCTAGGCTTAGAAATGATTAGCAAATCAGAGCATTTCATCAGGTCAAAATTTTGTCAGCTTTTTAATGAAGTCCACTAGCTACTTCATAAAGCACTTCCCAGGGTAGATGTTCAGTACTGAAAAGTCCAGTTCAGCTCCCTAACTAAAGTGATTATGGAAATAATAAATGACAATTGTTTGGTCCACTGTACAACACTGGAATCAGGATATTCCAGGAATACCACGACTACAAGAGCATGCTAAAAATTAATATGACCCCATCAGTTCTCAAATTAGAGCACTGAAGCCCCCAGCTGAGTCAGTGTTGCTCACTGTGGCACTAACAAATGCTCTCCCTCTGGGATAGGCATCTTTCTTCCAGATCCTTGCTCAAAAACCTTAAATGAGCAAACTGAAGGAGCCACGTTGAATTTGGCTTTTGAACAAAGAGACAACTAACTTTTCATCACTTGTGTTTCAAACGTGCTAAGCAGAAATTAGCACAGTTTGCAAGAAGCCTAAGATGAATGGTTTTCTTTTTTAAAAAAAGATGATTCACATCATACATATTAGAGCCTGACCTTTCAAGGGTGCAGAACGTCTTCCATTTGCTGTGACATCTATGGATGCTTAGCAGCTCTCAGCAGGCATTCAGAGCATCAGAGGATTAGCCCATTGCTTTGCAACATCATGCAATATTAACTTCTTTCAAAGGAGAAATGTTACTGAAGTTTTACACTGCTTTAGAAGGAGCTAATGCACCAGAGGAGGGGGGGAAAAAAAAAAACCAAACAAAACAAAACCACAACTGGTGGGTGAAGTTTACAGAGATTAAAGAGTATATAGGGAAGAAAAATCTGCCACAGAATCATTTTAACTACAAACATATGTCCCTGTTCAGGAACAGACTTGTACGTATTCTAAAATGCCAAGTTATTACCATATTTTAGGGGGTATTAAAGTGCTTAGCAGAATTAGGGCCATAGATTCAGTATTATCATTGCCAAGCATTCACCCATTAAGAGTATGAAATTATGAGAAGAGATCCTTCTAAGGTGTTGGGTTTTTTCCCCATTCTTCTCAACATTTAAATTTTCTTGCAAAATATTTAAGCACTTTTTTTTGGTAAAAGGATACTCTTTAAAATGTGTTGCAGCAAGGTAAGAATACTGAGTTTTAATGTTTTTATATAAACATGATTTTTCAATTTTAAAATGTTAGTATTCTAACTGTACGTATCGAAAGCTAAGAAGAAAAAATATTTCTTTAAATAATTCCATTTTTTGCAAAAAATACTTTTCTATAATACATTATCTCGTAAAACAACTATTCTTACGGATACATAATTTTAATGTTAGTAATGTGTGCCTTCTGAATAGGACAACATCAGCCAAAGACAATTAGATATCTTTTTTTTAATTACATTTGGGATCCACTTTATATTTGGAGCTTGCATTTTTACTGTAAGATATATTTTCACATTTTCTCTTTAATACGAGGACAAAAGACACTAAAGCTTGGATTCCCATCCAAACTTGTATATGCAGGAGCTTTAAAAAAAGGCTCATCAAAACAATACAGCTATTGCCAAAAAAACCCCAAAGCTTTTTCAGTGTAAGTCATTAAAAAGCTCAAAATCACACACACGCACACACACACTGAAGTCAAGATGAAATATGCCAATGGAAACTTTTACAGCAGATGAGGCTTTTAGAAACAAAAGCTTATCCTCTCATTAGCTGCCCTCATCTTGCACAGATCCAAACAGAATCAATGAGAAAAATCAGACTTACTTTCTGAATTGTTATGATTCCCTCCTGGGTGTCTTTGTCGACAGAAATTTTGAATACTCCCAAACCATCACCATCCACAATCTTATACTCCATTTCAGCATTAGGTCCCACATCTGCATCTGCAGCTTTTATTCTGGCCACCACAGAAGCCACTGGCAAAGACTCTGGGACATTATATTGATATGATCCTGTGAAATTTAAAAATTTAATGAATTCAGTCTTCTGGGACTTTATGTTAAAAAAACCCCCTAGCCTTCTTAAAATCTATCTTCCTTTAAATCATGCACTTGCATGTCTACTCAGGCTACCAGAATATATTCAGCTTAAAATAGAATTGCCCTTTCTTTGCTAGGTTTTCCTGGTGATGGACTCTACTTTAAGTAGTATGGGCATAATTCCTTCCTACAACGACAGAAGTACAAGGCAAAGATGCAAAAACATAATGCAAAACTTAAGTGCAAATCATGAGATGAATGCCTGCTACAGAGTTCCAATGCAGAAAATATTTTAATTTGTTTTCCACAAAAGAGGGGAAAAAAGCAAGTAAGTCAAATAATACCAATATAAACTCTTATGCTTTTATAGCTGTGTATCTTGATTGTGCAGTTTGCAATCTGACTATGACTAGAAACTGATATATATTCATTTCTTTAACAGTAAGTGCACCATCTGCATTCTTGAAAATTCCAGCTTTTTCATTCAAGTAGAAAATGATATATATGCTGTCAAAAGGGTATCTGAGTGCAGCCTGTAGCCAATAACGCCCTCACCTTCAAAAATAACTTCAGTTATTCTATTATTATTTCAAGCAGTTGGTGGCTTGAAATAACAGGAAATCTATTATGTACAGATCTATTTTTTATTTCGTTGGAGGTGAGGCTGGAGTGGACGTGAATACATTCTTCATATTATTTTTATTCTACTTAGCAAAGGCTTTTTTTTTCTTTTTTTTTTTCTTTTTTTTTTTTTAAGAAAAAAGAACCCCAGACAAAATGCTATTAATAAACTGAGCTCTTCAGGTTTGAGCATACATCTGTGTATTCCTTTATTTGATTAGGATGAGAGCCACCTTGGTCAAAGAAAGTAAATGGAGGGAAGATGACTTTCCAGCTCTTCTGTGATTAACTCTTCAGGAAATGCTGTATGCACAAGAGAAATCCTGCTAAAATGCCAAAGGAATATGAAGGATTAAGAGTCAAGCTAAAGAACTATGCATCTTGAAGTCCAACTGGCAAGAGCTAAGTATCTATTAAGGTGTATCTTTTTTTGATTTTTTTATTCATAGAGAGGAAGTAAAATACATTCATAAATGCACCTGCTGTACATCATTTCAACTGATATGAAACATATTAGGTAAAGAAAAAAGATTCTTCAAATGTAATAACAATAATAAAGAATAATAAAAATATACCTTGCTGGCAGTGATTCTCAAAATTCTTACCATGTAAGCTGAGCACTTTTACTCTTTGCTTAGAAATAGCATGACATGTAAAGAAAATAACAATGTTTAGAAATAATATTACAAGTCATATTTTTACAAAGTAACTTACGCCGTGGAAAGCGGGGTGGGTTGTCATTAACATCAGTCAGGGTGACAGTTACAGATGTGGTCCCTGATAATCCACCATTCTGCCCAACCATGTCCTTTGCTTGAATAACCAGTAAGTACTGGTCCTTGGCTTCTCTATCCATATTCGGAAGGGCAGTCTTGATAACACCTGCAGTAAGACAAGATATGTCAATGGTTGCACAAGCAAAAACGTTACCATGGAAGCTGAGTTTGCCTTTGAAAGGTAGCAGCAAATCAATGATTGCAACAAGAGGGGAAAGAATTAATTTCAACATTAATATCACAGGTTTTGACTAGGACCTGAACTGACATACTACAAGCTTATCTGAAGTAGTCACCAAAACCCACCAATTTTAATTTAGTACTAGATTCTTTGGGTAGTGTCATCCACGACTGTATTTTTTCAAATATCTTCTCCCTGAACTATAGACCTCATGTCTTGGGTAACACTCCCTTCCCTGGAAGATATCAACTTCTGTATTTGATTTTCCACTCTTTTAAAGCTAGGAAGAACAGAATATTTTGCATTCTTTTTTAAGATTCCAAGGTCAAGACTCATTTCACAATATCTTGAATAGTCATTCACCACATTAACTCTTACTAATATTGAAATCATGTCAGACTCCACATATATATGAAATTATCTTATTTTAACATATAATTGCTTTAACAATACCCACTTCTAAAGCTCAGTGTAATTAAGAGATTTTTGAGTGATTAATGGAAAGACTGTAATATCTGAAGTAGTTTTTGTTACATGCATTTGATAATCTGCATACAATTTGTAATTAATTGATTTGAAATTAAAACCAGGAGAACGCTCCATGTTCCGTCCTATCAGTTCTGTTGATATAGGTCAGAAAATAAATATGCCGTCTCAAAACGTGATGACTTTATGAATATTTCATGCTCAGTACACAGTACAGCCGCTAACTCTGATTTCCAGAGAGGCAGCCGTTTACTCCACCAGCACTTACTGTCAGCAGTGAAGGAAACATAAACAAACTAAATAAAGGAGAGGCACATTGGGACACATATCTCTTCATCTGATATTTGTCGAATGTTTAGTTAGAGTTTTATTTCTTTCTTCCCTTATGAATGCAGGACTTGCCATTAATCATCTCTGGGTTGAAACATTTATTTCACAAACAGACTGTCTGGCACTATTTCACCCGTTTTACAAGACGTGTTAAAACACAATTAATATACAATTTCGTAATGTTATTGTTTCTACATTGCTTTTTCTGACCTGCTTGTTCTTCTATCATAGTTAAATTGCCAGGCAACATTAACCAATCATTTGGAAGCTAATTATCATGCACACAGGAAATTTGAGTATCACATCAAAGTGAAAATGTATGCAAACATTTCAGTCTGAATCCTTAAAGATTATGATTTAGCAGAAACTACCGTATTATTGTTCAAGGGCTGTCTGCCATCATTATGACGATATACATTGTACTTACAATACAATATACATTTGGAGAGACAGAGAGAGACAGAGGGAAAACCACTATAAATCATACTCATTGGGGGGAAAAGAAAGTGCTATATATCCCTGCTGAAGATGGACCTGTTGCAAAATGAAGATAATTATAGTACTTATTTCTGCAAATTTAGATGCTGTTGAACAGAGTGTGACCTTTTGATCATAGCATTGGTTTTCAGGTCTGATTCACATCACAGATTGTTTATGATAAATAGGGTAAATTGTTTCTCTTCTGTCTCAATTGTCCATCTCTGGAATGAAGATTATAACTCTTCTTCATGTTGGTGTACGTTAAGGTTCAGGCACCAAACTGAACCGAGCAGAGTGAGAACTTATTTTCCCAGTCTATGAAATGATACAGTAGAATGGCTAATGTTTTTTTAAACAGACAGAGGATTAAAGGCTGAAACTTGTTGTGGCTTAAAATATTCAAAAAAAATCATGAAAACAGTAAAAAATTTTCCACCGGTAACTTGTTTTGAAAGTGGCAGCAAAATGTTGTATCAGGTAAGGATAGGAAGCACGGTGCTTTCTTCTTCAAACTAATAAAGAAAAGATACATTTCCCACAACAAAACTTTAGTTTAAGAAGGAGAATGGAGACGTGATCATGCCTAAATCTATACTTAAGGAAAGCTGGCTATGTGACATTTAGATGTTTCTCAAACAAACATCTGCAAAATAACTTGTTCATAGCTTCTTGAAATTTTCATTGATCAGAAAGATGACAACAGGTAGCAGACCAGGGTGCTGGTAGATTGACAAGATAAAAATTCCCATTCCAACAACGTCTGCTCATCACATAGCTCAGATCTGTGGTTTTCATAATCTATTCTGAAGAATAAGAGATTAAAAGATCAACAAAATACAAATGTATTCAATTAACCAAAAGACCACATTAATAAATTCCTAGCAAGTTTTAATGCACCTTTTCTTTTTTCTCAGCATTACTGCAGAGAGTTTATGGCAAGTTACCTGTTTTTGGCTCCACAGAAAAATAAGGTTGTCCTTGCAATATGCTGTAAACCACTCGAGCACTGTTGCCATAAGTAGGATCATCTGCATCAGTTGCTGTCACCTGAACCACAGAGGTACCTGCAAAATGTTTAAGCGACTCTTGTACATAAAAGATACAAAAATCTGAACGACACTCATTCAACACGCTGTGACAATATATATCTGAATCAGTGTGAGGTGGCTTTATCACAACTGTCCATCATTTCCATGCTGATTCAACTTAGAGTATAAGGTCCTCTCTGTAAACCAGTAGTTTCAGCTATTACAGAGTTCCATCTTCCCAAATAGTCTCAGCCTTTGACTCACAGCAATAAGAACCATCTCACTCAGTATCTCCCCTGCTCTATCTCTGCCTTTTATTGGTGGAGGGTATGTGAACAATATTTCTTAAATTATGGTGATGCCTGGAGTATGCTTAAGTATGAAATATAGTAATAGTTTCCCTTCGAAGGGAAGTCTGCATGCTAAATTGTAATGAGTAGTTCGAGATTCAAATATACATAAATATATAAGTATTACATATTTTGATAATTGTACCCATATATATGTATAAAATTAATTTTAGCCTATAAAATTATTTACCCTTTCGTAAAGAGATGGCTGAAGAGTTTCTGTTTCAGCTCAGAGAAAAACTGGTGAGAGCTGTCTCTAACTTCCTTTTAAAAGTACTCATTTCCTTCAATAATCTGCAATACTTTAGTATCAGTTGTGGTAATAATCTGCTGCATAAACATTTCTTGAGCAAGAAATGTCTCTATGTTGACAGGAATAAGAAAGTGAAATGTCTAACTGGCTAGAAAGAAGGGTATATTTTGTGAGGACCTCATTCTGCATCCAGCTCCTATTCATTATGTTCTCCACGTCAGCTCCCATTTGTTTTGTTCTGTACAACAGCTTCCGTGATGTATGCTGAGAGCAGAATAGAACGACACTTGGGAGCCAGGGCCTTGGCCATGGTCACCACCCTCTGATAGCCAGAAAGGATTATTTTTTCTCACTGGCAGATTGTCTGGAACATTGAGACCTTCCATTCAACAGCCCAGGGACCCATTTGGAGGTTAGGTTGCAAATTAATATTCTAGCAATTTGGCAGATGCCCAGTAAAAGTCTTCAACAGAGGATCAGATTCCTTCATAAACTGGATTTAGACACAAGATTAGAGAAAAGCATTTGTTAAAGAGAGTGTTCATTTTCCGAATGAACACATTTTTGACATGCAAAAATAAGAGCAGCAAGTCTAGAAATCACTCTTTAAGAACAAATTGCAATAGCAAGTATCCAGGGTGAACTTAACATAAGTTGTATTCTTATCAGTTTTATTTGGATTTTTTCAGGAAATGGGTGGGAGAAAGTTCTGAAATTCTTTATGTCTGATATAGTACGTCCCCCATCCATTTTCCTCAGCTTTTCAATTCTCAGTTGAGTAGAGGATCATAAATGGGTTCTGGGACCAGGTGGTAGGCTTGGAGAGAGAGAGGATTAAGTGCAGCCCTCCATAAAATGGTACAGATTACAAAGGATGGGACCTGCTTGAATGAATTCTGACTAGAAATGATCATTCATAAGATAACTTTATTCACTTAAGTTATGGCTTAGCTAACTCACATTCCTGATCTCTCTTCCTAAAGTATCCATGACAAAGTATTATGGTTGCAATTCTATTTTAAATGCAATTTTTCTCTCTTGTGGACTGTCTAATATTTTTGGAAAGGGAAAAGGTTATTCTCAACCTGAAATTTCACATGCAACTATTAAGTAGATGGAATGTTTAAAGGAAATTGGTAGTTAATCCATCAAGTCATTTATCAGTTATGGGACTTAAAATACATCAATTTTCTGTTCACCAGTAACTAAGAGCTTTGATTCAGCATGTCAAACTGATTTTACAGATTACTCTATAATGTAATTTCATACAGGGACCTATTTTAAACTTGCCAGAGTCTCTCCAGCTTTTGAGTACAAGGGTATCATAATGACTATTTGACATCCTGTGTTCTTTGTGAAAGCCAGGCTTACCACATTTACAAAGTCCCTAAGCCCTGCCAATGAAGCTTACAATGTCTGCAAATATTGGCAAAAGTGCTTCTAAACCTCACACACAATTACGTCTTTGCTCCTTGCTCTTGCCGCTTTCAAGGACTCCAAACCAATACAAGATCAAAGAAATTACAGGCTTTGCAACCTCAACACAGACATTTTGGAAATCTTGCAAGCTTAGAAGTGCTTGTTTGCTGTAAAAATCTATTGATGTAACAAACAAACCCTCTACATTCTATGAGATGAATAAAGTCAGTATCTGAATCTAATTGGCTCTCTCCTAAAACACATAGGTCCTTTAGAAAAGGGGTTTTTTTAGGAAGAAATTCTAACACCAAATCTTTCTGCACTCATCCCACTTAAGTGTAATCAGCAACTAAAGACCAATGATACTTTTCTAGTCCCTTCGTGCTAATCCACATCTCTCAAACCTCATGGGGGAAAGATCTTTTAAAACAACTGCTATTGTCATTATTTCTTTACCAGTTGCACACAAAAACTTTGAGCTTCCAGAAGTCCCATGCTGAGAGGGAGATTTCTGCACAATATCTTTTTTAAAAAGAATATGCAAGCTACCATAAGGTATGCTAACTATGTGAAAAGTCCTATGTATAGAAAATCAGTTCCAAGGAAACATAATGCAAAGAAAGATCAGTACAGGAAGATTTCCAGACATTTTCCCAGAGGAAGCAGATTTTTCTTGAAAAACAGGAATTCCTTCAGAGGGTGATCATTGCAACACAGGGCTGTCCTACATTTTCTTGCAATGGATTGATGTCAAATTCATATGCTTATTTTCCTTTAAAAAAAAAAATGTAACTAATAAAGCTCTATGGATGCTCATGGATAGTCAATAAATCTATAGGTTGAGGAAAAATGAGTAGTTGCATCGTAGTTCCAACTACATCACCTTACAAAAGGAGACTTCATGTTCCTGCACTGAAATTAAGTCTTCTTTTTATTCCTGAACACTTTGCCCTACCTCATAACACAGGTGGTCAGCTGTTGTACATGCGTCCGAGATTAGGACTTACAGGTTACATGGGACAGCCAACAAATGGCATCACACCTTCACTCCATCCAACAAAATGAGTGTCCCAGTAAATCCTGTTTATGGCAGCATTGTTCAGAGCCCTGAATTGCAGGAGTAAACAGGACACTAACCCTACCCCAAACTTTCATTCGTGACTTGTTATAACCTGTAGCTTCACAACTACACCTTCAAATATTTCTTACAGTTTGTGTATCTGATATGGGTCGAAAAAATAAATAGGGGTTATTTACTGAAAAAATGTCCTTCCCTCTCAGATATGGATTCCTCTACAATTATTTTTCTGTACAATTATTTTTTGGTACGATTGTCTTTGTAACAAAGCTTGAATATCAGTTCATTAAGAAGAATTCTACATGCAGCAATTTCATAGACTTTTTCAGCAATTGCAGCACATACTGAGGGGAAATCCATGCTGTTAATCAAAGGGTGTTTGACATATTTCTTTATTGATACTAGCTAATAACACATTGAATTTTGTGTGGCTGGCACAGATTTGTTTTTTTCCAAAATGTTTAAGCCATCATTTTTAACCTAAACTTTAGTAGATAATGATAGATATTACAGAATCACAGTAATCTGAGAACTTGACCTATTCAAATTCTGATATTAGGGCAAAAGGAAGCAAGAAGTTTTTGCAGAGAGACCTTGAATTTAGAACATTATATGTACCTTAATTTACCCAAGTCAAGATTCAGCAATGTTTCTGACATGTTGCAGAGATCAACCTTTCCTGTGATCGGGTCAGGTAAAGGTAAGCTGGTTGCGGAAGTTTATTTTGAGTTGGAGTTCCTTCAGAGGGAACCTTTTTAAATCTCTCAGTTTATTGTTTTAGAAACCTCTGCACAGAGCTTTTTTAAAAGCTTGCTAGTAACTTGTCTGGTATTTTACCAAAGCTTTTAAATGAGTTTGTATGGGAAATGCTTGTGTGACTTCTGTTTTTTAACACTGGTGAAATCATTTAAGGGAAAACTGGTTTCTAAAACTATATGAACTTAACAAATGGTTAGTTTTGAAACTGCACAAACCTTTATCAAATGAATTGTAGCCACATTAACAAATTAAAAATAGACCTTTAAAGGCAGTCAGTTATTAAATGCATTGACTGATATCAATTAATGATGTGTAATATGCGTAATACACAAAACAATTCCATGATGGCATCACTTTTCTACACGATATCAGCTGCCACTAGAAATATTAAACACCTTTACTATCAAGTTATCCATAAGACCTGCTTAATCCTTAAGTGCAACAGCCCAGCCTGGTTCTGCTCCATAACATCTGGTATTTCAAGTATCACCCAGAGCTGATGCAGCAATGCCTGCATGGTCTTTTCCCTCAGGAGTGTGAAGGGGGAGAAACAGCACCTGGAGTAAGGTTCTGCCCTCTCCACCTTCTCTTTCTCCTCCCGCAGCCTTGTTAGGTTGCCTTCACTTCGGGACAAAACCCAAGACTGGTCCCAACCCAGCAACAAGGTCAAATAAAATGAAGCAGAGGGGGCTTGTGACTGGAGAGAGATACTCTCTCTTCACTGAGGCTCTCAAAACCCACTCCCCACTTGTACCAAAGATTAAAGCATGATATATGTATTTGTTTGTTTGTTTGTTTAGTTTATTATTGTATTGGTTTTATGTGGCAAGGTTTTGGTAGCAGGGGGTGGGCTACAGGGGTGGCTTCTGTAAGAAGCTGCTGGAAGCTTCCCCTGTGTTCGAGAGAGAGCCCATACCAGCCGGCTCTAAGACGGACCCGCTGCCGGCCAAGGCCGAGCCCATCAGTGATAGTGGTAACGCCTCTGTGATAACATTTTTAAGAAGGAAAAAAAGTTGCGGGGGACAAATGGCAGCCAGAAAGAGGAGTGAGAACATGTGAGAGAACCAGCCCTGCAGACCCCCAGGTCAGTGCAGAGATTCCCCTGCAGCCCGTGGTGATGAAGCCCCTGGTGAGGCAGGCTGTCCCCCTGCAGCCCAGGGAGCTCCACGGGGGAGCAGATCTCCACCTGCAGCCCGGGGAGGACCCCACGCTGGAGCAGGTGGGTGCCCAAAGGAGGCTGTGACCCCGTGGGAAGCCCACACTGGAGCAGGTTCCTGGCAGGACCTGCGGATCTGTGGAGAGAGGAGCCCACGGAGCAGGTTTTCTGGCAGGACTTGTGACCCCGTGGGGGACCCGCGCTGGAGCAGTGTGCTCCTGAAGGACTGCAGCCCATGGAAGGGACCCATGCTGGAGCAGTTTGTGAAGAACTGCAGCCCGTGGGAAGGACCCACGTTAGAGAAGTTCATGGAGGACTGTCTCCTGTGGGTGGGACCCCATGCAGGAGCAGGGGAAGAGTGTGATGAGCCCTCCTCCTGAGGAGGATTAGCAGCAGAAAATAACGTGTGATGACCGTAAACCCCATCCCTGTCCCCCTGTGCCGCTGGGGGGGCTTGGTGGTGAAATCCAGGAGTGAAGTTGTGCCCGGGAAGAAGGGAGGGGTGGAGGGAAGGTGTTCTGAGATTTAGTTTTATTTCTCATTACCTTGCTCTGGCTGATTTGTAATAAATTGAGTTAATTTTCCCAAATTGAGTCTGTTTTGCCCACGATGGTAATTAGTGAATGATCTCTCCTGTCCTTATCTCATCCCGCAAGCTTTTTGTTATATTTTTCTCTCCCCTGTCCAGCTGAGGATGGGGGAGTGATAGAACGGCTTTGGTGGGCACTTGGCATCCAGCCAGGGTCAACCTATCACAACTATAAAAACCAAATGTTTCTATCCATCTCAATCAGAAATAATAAATGAGGCAGGAAAGATGTTTGTTGTGCTGGGTAACAAGCAAAGCTGTTGATATCTTTGGAGAGTAGAGAAGATTAAACAAAACCAGAACTATGTTGGGTATTGCAATTTTTATCTCCAGTACCCTCAGCTATAAGCCAAACACATAAGCATCTCACATCAGCTTGCTTTTTTCAACATCACAGGAACATTCTTTTAATACTCTTTTAACTATAATTTGCAATCTTTTTGTCTGAAATATAACACTGCTCGATTTTTTAAGAGACATACTTAAAAAAAAAAATCCCTGTGATTTTTCAGATAAGCCATAGCTTTGAGGGTTTTGCTATGAATAGATTTACAAGCCATCAAGATATTTACCCTATCTAGGATAATCAATATAATTGGGCCTGACCCAAATATAATTTGAACCTGACCCAAAGTCATTGTAAATACCAGAAAAGATTGACTTCAATTAGCCTTAGATAATGTCCTAAAATATTTGTCAAATACAATACGGAATCATTATACTTGCATAATCACCCTTTAGGTTAAAGGTTATAGTTCTCCTAGCTTTCTAGTTAATTTGGGTTTATAATCCCGTGATCTCTTTCATTTCGTTTAATATCCAATTAAAAATCCTTGTCATGGATATAATTTTAAACAAAATAGGAGAGAGATACTTTGTTTCTCCTTAATATTTCATAAGTGCTCTAGGTGATTAATTAAAAATTGTGTTATATGAATAAACTATGAATTGATGTGACTATGTAGGACAAGTGCCACACAGGCATTTCATGCTAATCCTTAATTCAGTAACAATGCAGTATTCCATAGTTGTGTGATACAAACCATGAAGATGTTTAAAATGTACAGTTTCAGGAAGCTCATGAAGATGAAATCGCTGGTAAAGATTCGTTAAAATGTGCAAAACCAGCTCATTTTGAAAAATAGTCCTTATGTTCTCCACTGCATACTGGGCACCCCACATAGATTGATTTCCAATATATTTTTTGAACAAATGAAGCATGGGTGAGGGGTAAAGGCATGGATTTGTGTGTGCAGGTAAACCCCATATACTTGTAGTAGTTGTACATATGTCAACATGTAGTACAGTACAAGACAGAGGTAACTCATATGAAAGGGAAAGGAAGACATATTGCTTTTCAGGGCACAAGGCAAAAGTGCAAAAAAATCTAATCATTGCTGCGTGCTACAGCTCACTTAAATAATCTAAATCTAAAATAAAACAGCAATTTAAAAACAAAAAAGATGTTTTTTAGAGAACGTATTTTTGACGTGCTGAATATTTACATTTTACAGACTTAGATTATCTGATTATCTCTGTTTTTCCAAAGTGCAGCTGTAAAAGTTCTCAGTACTGTATCACAACTTCATCTCCTCCCTGCTACTCTTTGAAAGCTGTGGTGTCCATCTTTCTTTCCAAGACTACTGTTGCCCCTTCAGCCATCCACATAGTGTTCAAGTGACAATGAAAAACACCACATATCAAATAAGAAATAGTGTCTATGCTCACTGCTTAGTAAAATAAATAAATAGAAAAGTCATTAGCAATGTTTTACTTATCTCCTACTGGCTCCTAAGCTGAGTTTCAAATATAAAAGCAATGTTGACTAATGATTGCTGCAGGGCACTTGGTCAGGGAAGATTATTGTTCTCTCTAGCTCTAATTTAGAAGGCATTGTTTAACATCCAAAAAGACAGGAGATGGTATAGAGGAAACCGTAGCATATTCTATATGGGCAGTCTTACCGTAAGAGTATCAAATTTTGTTATGGTTTAAAACCAATCAAGCAAAGGAAATCCTAATTACAATCACTGTATGTCTCTCCTAACCTGAAGTGAGAATTCCCGTACATATATTTCCACTGAAGTAGATGAAGTTCTTCTACTTTTTTAGCTTCATGCTTGCATTTATAATTTCAGGTTAAAGTAAAATTTATCAAAATGTCTCTGGGCCAAAGTCCTGTCTGGTCTGAATCAAGTCAGCTTTCAAAGGAACAGTGGTACCTGACAATAGATGAGCATTTGGTCTCTTTAAAATGAAGAGATAGTGGATTTGACGTTGAAATTCTTCCCTAATTCAAGCTCAGGAAAAATAGCGTTTCTTCTTTTCCAACAGAGGGTCTGAAGCCTCTAAAAGCCATTCTTCTCTGATTCCATGTGAATTTTGAAACTATCTCAAATTGTAACCAGGTCCCTGCTGCTTGCATCTATTTCCCAGAGAGCTGGATTTCAGTATTAGAAAAGACATACGGTAAACTGTTACCGACATATGCAGCACTTACCAAAAAAATGAAGCTGTGTGCTAGCAGGAATTTGAAGAGTTTGTTAAGAACGGACTTTATCTGAACAAAATGATATATTATCACCTCTGAGTACCATAGCATAGGTGTGAAACTTATTATTGTTAATGAGAATTATAAAACAAAGCCTCTGGGCACTGGAATGAGAAATACACCATAAAATGCTTATCTGAATCCCTACATAGCTATTTGAGTTTCACAACATTTTTGAGAGGGTAAATACTTAATCTAGCATGTTATTTCCAGTTAAGTCTTGAAATATCTAACTGTTGCAGGTGCCTCATGGATAATTAAGTAGCTTAGTGCGATACAGTAAAAAATAATGAAATTTTTAAAAAGGCAATAGGAACAAATTTCCCACAACACCAACAGTGTATTTTGCACTTACCCACAGGAGACATCTCAGGAACTCCAGCAGTGTAAGGACCATCCAGAAATTTTGGCTCATTGTCATTGATGTCCTGAATCTTAATGACGAACTCAGATTCGGGTTCCACAGGTTTATTAGTCAGCCTATCTAGTGCTTGTGCTCGGAGCGTGTAGTAGGCCTGCTCTTCTCGATCCAGCCTCTTTGTAGCATGAATATCCCCCGTGTTCTCATCAATAATGAAAATGGAACTTGCCCCTTCGCCTGACAAGATGTATTTGATGGAACCATCTCCTTTATCAACATCAGAGTGAAGCTGGTGAAAAATTGATGAGAGATGAGATTAACTTACAAGAGAGTCAGTGGCATGGAGATATGTAAAAATAATTCTTATGTCGAGCAGTAGTACATGAAATTTTATTGTCCTTGGAAAGATAAGCTGAATGTTTATCGTGCACGGCATGTGAGGGACTATTAGAATCTGTCAGCTTGCTCTTTTGAGGAAGATAATTTCACTCTTTTCTGCAAATAATCTCATTTTCAAATGCATGTGATATTGTCTTACAGTCTTCTCATACCAGAGATTTACATAGCCACACACATACACCCATGCACGCATATGATTATAACTGTGACTTTATTCCTACCTGAATTTAACAACATTGGTGGTTTCAGCTTATTATCCTACTGAAGGGTGAGACCTCAAACAAATGCCACTATAAACTTAATGTCAGCACGTGTGTTGCTCCTGTGTACGTATGGGAAGTGACATACTGATTTCCTCAGTGTTTACTGTGTAGAGCAGTAAAACATGAAATTAATTAAAAGGGATTGGTTGATAGATTGCTCACTACTATCTGATGGGCCAGTAACTTCACTTCCATATCTTGTTTTCCATTATCTAACTTCAGAAAAATGCAGAGTCTGAGAAAGACCAAGAAGTGTCCTGGCACCTCCTGAAGCAGCGTCAAAGGTCAGGTGTAGTTTCCCTGGGACTACTCCTAGCAGGCACAGAACAAATGTACCTCAGTAGGTCAAATTGTATCTTCCACTGGAATTGCAAGAGAGATTTACACAAAGAAACTTTCTTCCTCATCACGCAAGCTATTTAAAGTTACAGAGCAAGGTTCCACAGGTTTGGTAGCTTTTTTTACGTCTACTGTGTCTCAGCTTCCTGTTACAGAACACAGACTCAAACAATTCTCATAGACTTCTCAAACTCGTATCAGCAATCTTATTAGTCTGGATATCATGTTCAAGTAACACACACACATATTTAACATGGTACAACTGAAAAGAACGTCAGCAAAATTCAAAGTACTTGCGCGCTTGTTGAAAAGTGGATTATTACTTGTAAATAGCTGAGGACAATGTTAAAGATGTTCAGATTCTTATCTACTCTTAGGTCTCTTATCTACTTTGTACCTGTCCTAACTCCATGTCATGTTGAGTTTGGAGGTAACTCCACTGTCATCATCATCATAATTTCCTCCACTAACATTTTTTTCTCTCAGCTGGGAGTATCACTGAGATAGTAATCACTTCCAGAATACATACAGAAAATTGCTATCTCAGGCATAACTTAGCACAGCTGCAAAACCTTTTCCTATTTCAGCAGGGAAGTATTCGAGATCAGTTTTGAATTTTGCAGCTGGATAAAAAGCTGCCTATTTCTTACACATTATTTCACTTACACTGTCTGGATATCTCATACTTATGCAATTACAGTGCACTCCCCCTCTCTTTTAAGGTAGAAATGGAGTCTGAGCTTTGGACTGGATCAAAACACAGAACTAGGGTGTCTCAACCAGAACAGCTACATTATTTCAAAATATGGCTTGTCCTCATTCTGCTGCTACCTAACTCCTGAGATACCCAAACAAGCCTGAGATTTCTTTGGTGGAGTTCCCCAAACATTCAAAGTCCTACTTCTCAGCACACTCAGGAATACTCAGTGGCGACACTGTGAGCAGATCAAGGTAAAATGTCTCTCGCATCCAGGCTCTTTCAAGATCCGCAGCACTGCATATTCCTCAGCCCTAATGGCTGGGGGTTTGTTCATTAAACCATACCTCTGTTCATCTCCCAAATCTGGCAGCTGGGGCTCTTGCTGCTTTTCCAAACTTGACTGGAAGAGGTACCCATCTTCCCTACAAAGGAGCAGTGGCCTGTGCAAGTAAGAATCTGTCTGGCTTGTGTTTGATTTGCTTTTACTTTTTTTTTGTGTTCTCTTTCCTTTTTCTAAGACCTACTTCAGGGTGCATAAGTCCCCTATGTACTACAGAGGCATTGTGTGGGTTCCCTCCATAGCCAGAATCCTACAGTCTAGACTGAAATGCTGAGTGTCATATCACCCACGAACTGAAGTTATGGGATACAAAGATTCAATGCCTTTGTCATCTTGAAGTGATTCAGCTTTCTCCATATCCCATATTCTAGCAGAGCACTGGTCTTTCTGTGGTGGCTGAGACACTCCCATTCTCCCTGTAAAATTTATTCCACCTTTTGTGGCATATGTAAGGATGTGCTGGATGAGAGAAAAGAGGATGACACCAGCATACCCAGCAGTTTATCAGACAGAGCAGTTTCCTGAAGGCTAAATGTGCAAGTAGATCTCTTCAGGCAGAGGAGGGAAGGGATTCCGTGTCTCAACTTGCTGAGAGCAACACAGAACTCTCTCATGGGGGGGAAGCTGAGTCCATCAGCACACCAGAGTGTAGCACTTCACACCTGGGCCTCGTGCTGCAGGGCTGCACAGCCTCCCATTCACCTTGTATTTAGATCCAGCCCCATCCCGAACAACTTTCTAGCAGTGCTTTGAAAGAAGAGAGACCTTCAGGCGAGAGGCCAGAAATGTAAATCCTCAAAGATGCACTGAGCAAGGCTTTCACAACCCAGAGAAAGAAGAAATTCCATAGGTTCAGCATTTCCCATTTGCTCACTCAGTGGCTCTCTGATTAACGCATTGGTTTTGAGAGTCCCACTCTGAGATCCATAAATCCCCTCATGGATTACGCTACAGTGGCTGGTGCCCTGAAGCGAAGTGCTGAACAGAAACCACTTTTTGGAACGATGTCGTGGTAGAAAACTGCTACTACACAGATTAGTAAAGCGATTAGCAATGACCTTTGTTACTCCAAGGTTGAAGCTCTGGGAGAGCAAACTTCTTTGTTACTAAAACTTTGTTCTACTAATCCTTTAAAAAAACAATGCTGGCCCATGCTCAAATTAGTAAAGCACCATTCTCTACCTACTTAACCCCAATAAGGTGATATCACTCAAGATTTTGTTTCTCTTTGGCACTATAGTACAATCAATTCTGTGCAAAGCGGTCTTAAAGAATTTTTTTCAACTTTATGTGTATTTTAGTGTCAATCTGAGATAACTTAAAAGTCCAATACAAGAGAACAGTGCAAAAATAAAGTAGGCTGACAGAATCCAGATGTATGTTTGGTGCAGTTTTCAGATGACCTTTATTCCAGTTCCACCCAGTATAATCCTTCCAAACAGTGATCTTCAAAGTCATTAATGCGGAGACATCAGTGATTTGCAACTAAGAATAACATTTTTGAATGCAGCAGTCCTGTACCATATTTACACCTCTGCTACTACCAAATGTGACTTCAAACTTCCTATACTTCCAGCTATTTGATTTAACACCCTAGGAAATGAGAAGTAATATTTTCCTTATATTGTTGGCTTTTGAAAACACTTTGCACATTCTATTTTTTGTTGTTTCTCTTTTTTGTGGGGGGGATGGGGGGGGGGGGGCGGGCAGGAGCGTGGTTTGTTGTCATCCCATCCCCCCAGCTCCCTTTTTTTTAAGAAGAAATACATTTAAGAATGAGACCTGGAATTTGTTCTTGTGATGAATTTGGCAACAATTATATAGAGTAATGTTAGTCCTCAGGACATTTGTACTTTACAGGAAGGCTCCAGAAAGCATCTATGATGGTGCCGTCTACTATGTCTATCACCCCTCCTGCTTTCTACAGAGGCATTCATGTAGGAGACAGAAAGGCAGCTGAGGCTGTAGCTGCACATGGGGACTATGACTTTAGAAACAGAGGGTCAAGACAAAGGCAGTTTCCAATTCTTGTTTCAAGAGACATGGAAGATTCCAGGATTCACTGGGTAAATGTCATCTGATCCCATCCTGGAACATCCCAGACAAATTTTCTTTCAGAAGTAGTTTGCAATAAAAATTGTAAATAAATTCCTCCCTCTGTTTTCTGAAAGGGGAATGCTATAAGTAAAGATAGTTGTATAATTCCAATTCATTTCACCCATTGCTGTGTCCACACAATATCCATGATGGTCACTATCCAGTTTGCCTTGGCTTTCAAGTAACCTTATTTCCAGTATGAGATTCATGATCCAATTCTTCTATGCTGATCCTCTTGCTTCTTTGTTACATTCCACATGCATTTAGCATTAGATTTTAAGAGGTTTGGTGTCGGGTGTTCCCTGCATTACACCATGTACAAGAAAGAGTACGTGAGAACAGAAAACAGAAGCAGCAAGCTTCTGCATTTTTAACAGGAGGGTAACTTGTTAATGTTCTGGGAAACTTAGCAGAGAGTGAACAAATCTAATAAGAAAAGCCACACAAGCCTTGCGGAGGCAGAGAGGGCCAGGGTGTATAAGTGCACTTTATTTTTTTTTAGGAAGATAATATACCAAGTGCCCTCACTGTCTCTGAACTCAACCTAAAAAGAGGGCACTTACATCTTTTTAGGCCCAACTCCTAAAACTCTTCTCAGTTTTAGAAAATGCTTGTTTGGATATGTGTGAGAGAAGGAAGCAGTCAGGTTCACTCAGTAGCAAAGGCACTACTACCCTAACTCCTTCAATGAATGCAATTTTGTCCTCACATTTTCTGGCATTGCAGCAATATAGCTTAGTATAGGGTCTTGTCTAATGCATTTATGTTTATGTGGACCCTTAGGATTATGATTATCCTAGGGAAACCTAAATAATGATTTCCTTCAAGTTCCCTAATACTCAGTAGTTTCTGGATTTTGTCTGTTTGTAGGTACAGATCTGTACAACCAATGCTGACGTCATTCTGCGTCACTTGCCATTAAAATATGTTAATGCAGTATTTTTAATAGAGAAGGCCATTTATTTTTATCAGTAAGCAGAGACACTGCACTGCATTAAAAGCAATATATCTGGCTACCACCGATCTGTTTGAGGTCTGAATGAGAGGTTTGCTATTTCTCTGATTTTCAGTTCAGGATCCCTCAAAGCAGGTGCAATGTTCACATGCCTCTCTTCTCCATTTTTTCTTCCCTAAAGATCTACCTTTGCAGTCGTTCCTCCCTGCAGCAGCACGGCCAGTGTTTCATTGCTGAGTTTACAGCTTCTGGGTGAAGAAGAAAAGCACAAGGAGAACATGAGGAGCTACCAGGTTTTCAGCACCAGCAGGATCAGGTAATGGTGAGAATGAGACAGAGCAACCACGAGATGCTTCAGTACAACCTAGCTCCGTAGCTCCCTCAGACCATAAGAAATGTGCACTTATTTGCAGAACAACTGAAAAGTTTTCTCAAGGAGGAGTTACCCTGCCTGAACCCTTCCCTTTCTTGCTGTGAAAGTGCCTAGAAAGGGAGGAAAGGAATGAAAACTGCCTCCTCATGACTGTGCAGGCATCCGTAGCTCTTGGTAATATGGAATTGATGCAACTGCAGCTTAATTCCTGCCTTCTCACTAAAAGCAAGGAGGGACTAGGAAGCAAAAACAGACAAAAGGAAGAAAGAACACCAAGCCAGGAGCAATCTTCTTGTCCATTTTATAACCACAACTTACAATCACAAAACAACTGAGAATTGATTGTGGGAGGAAGACACTCTTGCCTTCATATACATGACCCACTGCTTTCTGGAAAGACTTAAAAAGGGAACTTGTTGGGTGCATACAGATTAAACATGTAATTGCCAAAACGTGAAAGAAAGTAGGTGATTTGAAACAAAGACTTCATTTGGCTATTTCTACTAAATCTTGCTCATCACAACAGCTAGGTTCTTAAAACTTCTGCTCTTGGATTCAGTATTTACTGTGGTTGCACCTAGAAGGTTTTGAAGTCCCTTTTCCCCTCAGATTATCACTGCTAGTAAGTGTTTTGAATTGTGATGACTCATAAAGTACTAGATATTTGTATTTTTTTCCTTCTTTTTTAAAATGTAACACTATATTTGATAACTATCGGGATAGCTAAGGGTTCAAAGTTGCTGATTTGGAACAATTTCAATGCAAATAATAACTAACATTTAAAATTCAGCATAGACAACAGAGTTAACATTTAAGTAAAATCCAATATGCACACATACCACATTTCTGCAACGTTTAAGGGACTCACAGACACATTAGTTACTAATACAATTGCTGTTTTCAGAGGGAGCTATGAAACTCTCACTGTTGTAAACTGTAACCATATTTCAATATCAACAGCTTAAGACGTCTTTTTTAATTTCCTTTTCAGTGTCATTACAGAAGTCATGTGGGACAGATTCCTTAACATTTTATTGATGTCAGCAAAGGCTTGTGATTCATATAATTGACTTCACACCCAGGCACTAGTGAAAGTATTATTCAGCAGGTAATGATTTTCTTATAAAAGTCTTTTTTCCAAGAAACATTGAGAAAGTGATAAAGGAGCTCCTGGAGGGCTTTTGTTTACTTTTGATTTTATTAATTTTTGTAAAACTATAGTACAAGCCTGGGCTTGGAAAGAAATATGCTGGTTTATGTTCTGTGCTTTCAGTATAACAGATAACGCTGAGTACAAGAGATCCAAGTCAATATAAATGGCTATACCCCAAACCCTAACATTTTTAATTAGAGTTCGAAAAGAAGGAATACGTTTGTAATGCTGCTAGAGTTTCCTTGTTTCAGCAATGTTGTCACTATCGTAGGGAACTGGCACAGACAACTGTGCCACAGTGGCACAATTCACCACTTTGACTTACTAGCAATTTCATGCGCTGTTGTGTTGCCTCTAGACTTTCTCCTTTTCAGGCAAGTGCAGAGATAGTCATGTGGGAACAGAAGGTCCCATGCTGTAGACCACAGTATAACCACATTATATTTATATAACACAAGCAGCTGGTGACAGGCTTGCTCAAAAGCCAGTCAGCCTAGACAAGACTTCTGTGTTGATCTAAAACCCTCAAAATTGTGTCTAGGGTGCTCAGAGCTGACCAAAGACCTAGGAGCTGCTGAGACAACCAAGGTCCACAACATTCCTGAGATCTCTTCATATCCAGCACTGTCCTTATGGGCTGCCTGAACTCAGACTGTCTCTGAATCCTCCTTTGTCTTGTTATGGAAATACTAGAGTCCTATGAATGACCACAAGCCAATAGATCTGCCCAGGATCACCACAAAGGCATTGAGCAAATGAGAGGTCACTTATCACATGAGCACATTTCACATTCGAGGTAAAACCAGGAGCATCCTTTTGGGAGTACCAGCTGTGCCATCCCGCAGCTTGTCCTTAATAGCCCTTTTGCGGGTAATTTTTTATGTCATTTGGTGTATTTTGACTTCCAAGATATTCATATTCAACAGTGTATATAAAGCCAGTGAGAACAAAGCTCCATCTACAATCAAGCTATTCATGCAGGTGCAGGATTAAGAAAGCATAGGATAAGAGACATAATAAATAAGAAGGATAAAGAGGGAAGAAAGGAAAGTGAGTTTTAAAAAAAAACAAGGTAAAAAAATCTACAAACCAAACAACCCAAAGTGGATTCGAACATGATCAGGTCTGAAGGACGAGGAGAAAACTGGAATGGGAAACAAGCTGATGAAAGACCTCAAATGAATGTGATGAGGCAGAGGAAATGGGGCAAGACGAAGACAGAAGGAGACAGGCAAAAGGTAGAATGACAAGTTGAAATGGGACAAAACAGCAAGGAAAAAATAAAAATTAATAGAAATGAAAGAAAAAGCTGAAGTAGTAAGTGGAGCTGATCTTCAGTGACTGATCAGTGTTAGGCAAGAACAGTGTTTAAGAGTAAAGCTGTACAACTTTACCAGCCTCTTCTTTTCATGCTCTATTTAATGCCACAGGAATTAACAAGGTTGATAACCTGAATCTAGTCAGGTGTCATTTTACTGAGGGTGTGTATTACTACTACTCCAAGTTCCCAAAAAAAGGCTTACTCTGGAGGGGGGGGGGGGGGGGGGGGGGGAAGGTGCAATTTAAATTGTCATTGATTTTAAAGTGCTGGAACCAGAGGAGCAAAGATAAGAAACAGGACTGATGGGCAGGGAGTATAACATAAGTGTCAGCTCGTTCTGAATGAACTAGGCATCATTCTTAAAAAAAAAATAAAAATCCTTATTGCCCCTATTAATGCAGTTTTTGAACTTTTTTACCGCTACAGAATGTATGTTTCTGTGCCTAAAAAATTAAGATAGTAAGAATTTTTATTAATTTACTCAGACTTATTCTCTCCTATGATCAAACTTGGAATAAGCAGTTAGGTGTTACTATCCCCTTCTTCGCCCATGTTATATCCTCAGTAAAAGGTTCAGAAATGTTGGTGGAAAGGTTTAGTGAAAAATACATAACCCTTATACTCTTAAGCGACTGATCAGTGCTCCAGGAGGATGATAACCTTATCACCTCAGCCACATGAAGTGAAGTAAATATTTAAGTTTGCCAACCTTTTCAAGAAGGGGCGTGAAACAGGAAACAGAACAGTGAAACTTCTTTAGTCCCTTGATGGTTATTGTTCAAACAAAATGCAAAATAGCAGTACCAAAATTCTAAATCTTACACTTCATAACATTCCAGTCAGTATCTAAGTAAGCCCTCAAGGCTTCTAAGTGGAAGACAAAGTTCAGATGAAAGGTTCCTCTAGGAATAAGAGATACTGTCATCTAAAGGCTACTGAGTTGAATAATTAATAGCAAACACCGAAAACTGGATGTGATAAGAACAACCATGTCACATTTTTATGACATTTTTTTCTCTTAATAACACCCAGTTGTGTCTATAGTTATATAATTTAGCTCTTTATATAGACGGTGATATAGTAATTGTGTTTATGTATACAAAGTACGCGTACATTTAAGCGTATCTATGTATACATACACATGCACGTGCGCACGCGCGCGCACGTATCTGTTTCCTTATTACGTCCTCTTCTTTTCCCATCTCTGCAGATGCTGTACTCGCAGATCTGCACCTTCTTCCCCCCCCTCCCAGTTTTAAGAACACGAAATGCCCCGTGGCGACAGGGAATTGTGCAGCCAGCCCATTAAGATTAGTGCAGCTACAGGAGGAACTCGGAAGCAGCTGGAGCTGGAGCTGGAGCTGAGTGGGCATATGTAGCCGGCTGAGTATTCTTGAGGAGTTTTAATGGGCCATCATCATGACATGTCGCTCTCCAAAATGACTATTTGTCATTCACACCCTTAAAAAGACAGTTTGGCAGCTTTGGGAGGTAAAAGCCATCTGTATACTGCGCCTCATCACGTACTAATTGCATAATATTTATTGGGGGGCGGGGAGGGGGGGGGGGGGGGACAGCAATACTGTATTGTAGCACCACCAAGAGCCTGCAGGCAACATAACACGTTCGGAATAAGAATGGAAAAAAGAGACCTGCTTTCCCCTCACACACACACACACTTCAAGCTTTTCAGAAATTATCTTGTTAGAATTTGGAATGGGGAAAGAGAGCACAGCGTTTGTAAACAATACGCACATTGGAATCCTTACAGACCTGTTCAATATTCAGCTTTGGGGTTTTTTTTGCTTCCCAAACCACTCTCGGTCCATCAGTATTTATTCCTTGGAGGGCTCCTTCTGAGTATTTCAGTAACAATACTGCATCACTGACAAACCAAGCCATAGAGGAGTGGATTTGCTATCCTACTTGCCATATAAAACCCACTTCTGTTTCTACACAAATAGATTTAATTTTTGATTAAAGAAACCAATGACTCAAACCTCATTTATACGAGTGCCTAAAGCAATTAAATCATGTGAAAAATACCGCTGGAGTGAAATTGTATTTACAAATTCCTGAATGTTTATTCTTACCAGCTGTATTGGGGTCTCTGCATTCACTTATTCTCCAGGAAAGGGACTAAGTTCTCTGCCATACATACCAACAGTATTTTCACATGATCCATATCTATTCATAATGCACCATACTACTCGCCATTATGTTCTAAACCAATGTATTTGCTGGTCCAGCGGTTTGATTTATTTTGTTGCCAAGAATCACTGAAGCTGTAAGACAAAATTCTCTTAAAGTCACTACTCTCTATTTCAGCAGTGTAATAAAACTGTGTGAAGATGCTCTCTCCCTGCATTCCCCACATATAGCTTCTGTGAAAGTGATCAGGCTTAAAATATGTAGCGTGTCAAATAAATACCAAAGACCCTAGTATACTTCATAGAAGAATATCTCAGGGCTAGCAGATGTCCATGGGCTTGGAAAGTTTATGCACGTGTAGCAGCTTAGAGAAACAGAGCCTTCAAGAAACTGCACTCATTCTTCTTCGCAAATTACTTCCCCACTAGACGTGAAACAATCTCTGCTTGCACAATATTAATATACATATGGTAAAGAACTGTTTCTTGAGCATACACTTTTCTTGAAATACATATATGTGTATATGCTTAAATAGATATATGTTTACAGTGATATGAATAGTTTCAGTGGCTATGCCACCGTACGTGGTAAAAAATATATTCATCATTTTATTAATTATTTATGATCTTTAAGGATTTTTTTTTTTTTATGAGCAGAGAATGCATGAATGCACTTTGCCTTATGGCACAGGAAAGAAGGAAAGAGGGGAGATGAAACAAGAAAGGCAACAGCAGAATTTATATGCCTGCAATAATGTAAAATGAATGTTTTTACTTTTTCCCTGTTCTTGAAAATACAAATTAGACAAAAAGTATACAAATATACAAATATGTACAAATAGAAATTGTTTCTCCCATACTGCTTTTTCTACTTAGCCATGATAATTCAGGCCTAGGATTTCAACCATGGAAAATGAGTGCATATTAAAGGATCTATTTTTTTCATATCTAACCCTGTAATCTAAAGAATTATCTGTAATAGCACTGAGCAGGAAAAATAATCATACACACTTCTTTTTTGACTACCATATCAATAATACCAAATTTACAAACAAAAATTCATTTGGTATTAAACCATTTTCTGAGATAAGAAATGTACTTATACTGACTGTCTTTATTTTAGAGTGGAAATTATACCTCCCATATTGTCTCTTCTTTGTCAAACTACTGATCTATAGTTTAGAGTGATTATCCTGTTTCTGCTTCAACTATCCAAAATAGCTTGCAGCGTTGCTTGGTTGATAATGATTTTTCTCATAGGAACCTGCTTCCAAAGAACATTAGTACCAAGGAATAGATACCCGGAGGGTGTAGAGCTTTTTCTGTTGTTTCTGGTTTGTTTTTATATTGTATCAATTCCTCAGATTTCATTTGCTCTTGAAAATTTAATGCTGCTAAAAATCCACTTATAATCTTACCTTGCATGTTAGTGGGAAGTGCTGAAACCCTGACAGACTAGAAGACAATGGTAATATATGTAACTGTAAAGCAGTTGAAGTAATTACTGTGACTAATAGTGTCTGTAGAAGCTTATAAAATACTGGACTGCAGAAGGCAGCACGATCGGATCATTTTAATGATGAAAGGTTTACAATACAGAAAAACTGCAATTAACTGGGTCCACCACCACATTAACCTATAATTCCCTGAAAACAGTTAAGGACTTGTTAAATAAAATTTATGAAACTGTTCAAACAAAGCAGAGTTAACATGTTGGTCTACATCTCCATTTTTAACGTACATAAATGATAGTATCCATGTCAGGGCATGAGTGTTTGTTATCATATTTTGCTTCTTAAAAATTAAATTCCTATTGTCTTTCTTTATAAAGTTGGATATGTTTGGATAAATGCAGTACTTAGTGCTGACTTTCCCAAATGATTTATGGTCAACTGGAAATTGATAATTATTCATAGGATCGTATTGGTTATGTGATATAAAATGTTTCACACCACCTAGATATTTCTCAAAGCATTTCCACAAACATAATCCCATAAGTATTCCCACTAAGATCAGTAGGACTACTCCTAGATTTTAAGTGCAAAATTAAGAATTTGACACAATGCCCATATCACACATAATTAGTCCCTGGGAAGTATGGTGGGGAGAGTCATAACTGCTCATAGCTGAAGTGGGTCAAGGAAATAAAGCAAGAACGGAGAATTTTGAAAGTAAAATTTTACTATAACATTTTAATGAGTTTACTCATTTTAATGAGTAAATTATTTCATATGAAAAGGGCAGCAATGAAAATCTATAGCAAATCATTACAGTTTCACTGCTAGTATGACAATGTAGCATGAAAAACCAATGAATGACCAAATAAAGTGCAGTAAGTATTAGATACCTTCCTGTAGACACTTGTCTTGTGTCTTAAACTGAGTTCACTTAAAAAGAGCAGAAGAATCCCCTGGTTAACTTATTATCTTAAAACACAAGTTACTGCTGTCAGTGTGTTTACATTTCATTTGGAATCTCTTTTTCAGTCTGGCTTGATTAAACACCCTAACATTTCTGTAGTGCTTTCTATTAACTACTATGACTGATTACTAGCAATGTAGTTCAGTAAGGTAGAACACTGCATGACAGATAATTTTTTTCTTTTTTTTCAGAAGGATATAAGACAACTTCTTTTTTTTTTTTTTTTTTCTTTTTTTCCCCTACTCTTATGTATTTCACTGAAGATGGTTTATTGCATTGATTTTTGCCCAAAAGTGTTTCTAAAATACATATCCATCCATCCGTATACACTGGCTAGTCAATTAACAGCCCATTGTTCAAAATTCACTCCAAAGAAAAGGGAAATTTAACCCTGTGCTACATCAAACTAAATCTCTGGTTTAGAATTCTCTAAGTTAGGAAATCATCCTTATGCATGTACAGCGTGTCAGGACTTGCTTAAGGCTCATGAATGTTGGTACTAAGCATATGCCTAAGCGCCTTTCTGAAACAGAGCCTTAATCCTTGTGCAAAGGAAGGGTGCTTTAATGAACAGCAATGTGCATCACGTCGACTAATTGTAAGAAGCAGAATTGAAAGCTTAAGTGATTGCATTACATAAATTCACACTGTAGCTGTTCAGTATTCAGAACAAGCTGAAGTAAGGGATGCACAGTAAGTATGGGCATTTGAAAGTCTGCCTTAAACTGTTAAGATCATTTAAAGTGATCCTTTGTGAATAAATACTTTGAAAGGTTTCATTTATTCTTAACTTTTTTTTTTAACCATTCAAATTTGCAGGTCTGCCAGGGCTTTCAGACACAACCAGACTGATCTCAAGATAGTAATTCATACTTTGATAGGCATTTTTTCTCCATAGGATTAAGGGCTGGGAAAGAAATGCTTTTAATGCCCATGTTTTGTGCTGTTTTTCAGAAAACATTTCAGGGGGAGGATAATGCATTAGTATTTCAAAACCATAACAAACTGTGTTAACATGAACAATACTACATTAATTGTAAAGCCTTGCAGCTTAGAAGGATTTTAACAGCTGTATGTAAAGGGCAGTGCTCTCCTGATGCCTTTTCTTATTTTGGTGAGCATGATGAGTGTTTAATAGAGACAATCTCATCAAATTCCTATGCAGTCATTACACCTTGTTTCCTTAAATCATATTTTGACATTTCAAATTATGGGAGAAGATATTTATGGATTGAAATTGAAATTCACTCATCATTTTTCAAAAAAAAAATCCATAGTTTTGCCATGTGCAATGCTGATGCCAACCCAGGATTTTTTCATCTGTTCTTCATGTTTTCACTAGAACACATTCTTGCTGTGTTTCTTACTCACTGTCATTAAATGCTGGCAAGACAATCAATGTATGTGCCATTGATAAACAAATGATGAGAAAATACTGAAATGGCAGGTGTTATTTTACGTTGGTCATGTATACTTGCTGAATCTACATTAAAATTCAAATTGTGCAGACCTGTTTCTAATTCTGAAAGCCATCTGGATTCTACGGAAAATGTTCAAAGTCTTCCTTCAGAAACTCATTTCTGAAGGTCCCAGTACTTCACATATATTGAGAACTTCCAATTTACATAAAGACCCCTCTGATTATCTGAAACAACTTGTCCTTTTGCCACTATAAAAGACATTGCATAGGGTACATAATTCAAATTCTTAGATGGTCCCTGATGAAATTAGAGCACTCTCATCTAACGATCATTTTCACATCGTTCCCATTCTGAGTGAGCTCTGGTTCAATAAAAAATAGAGCACACAATAAGTTCCTTATGAGAACACTACCTGCTTACGAAGCATTGTGGTCAACATGAAGGCACAGGAGTTATTAGTACTGTGTATCCCGTTAACTGCAAACAAGATCAGTCATCTGAATTTACTCTCATATACGTCAAATGTTTCAACTCAGACGACTGTTACTAATTTGTCTGTCATACTCCTTGTGTATACCATCAAACACCTCCTAAAGGGATCTTTTATTATAGTATCTGATTGTTTTATTATAGTATCTGATCGGTTTTATAACTGAATCCGAAAACAATGAATTACTCTTGGAGATTAGAGTTTAAATCACTATAATACTTGCCCCCAGCATTCAAGACTGATCTTTGCTAAGTTTCACTTGACACAACATGTAAACTTCTCTACCAGATTGTCTGAGCGCTCTCAAAGCTTAATTGATCCAATTTGCATGTCTCATCCTGGCAGAATTGTGCATCATTTCTATCCTCTTGGACTAAGTGATCACAATCTAATCACTTTGTATACAAAGCAGATGGAAAGTTTCCAGCTCCTTTGCTATCCCCTTGCATGCATCCATATTAAAGCAATTCTAATTCGACAAGCAATCTGATCTTTCTGTATTTTTATAGGATTACTGTCTCATTGATAGGCCTTCTGTCACCAATTGTAATGTTCAGAACTTTAGACTCAAGGCATTTTCACTTTTGCTTCACACCTTCTGTGTGGTCCATTAAAATGATCACTTAATTTAACAAACTGTGCTAAATATCCCCCCTTAGGGAAGTTCTGTATTGCTTGGTGTAAATCAGCACAGCTCTGCGCACTGGAAGGAGAGAGCAGTTTCCATTCATTGAGGATCTGCTCCCATATTTTTAAGGCAAAACAAATAATTAATTATATCCCCATTCATAAAGTTCTGAGCCTTGCACATTAATAGATACTGCCAAAAATGTTGTACCTTTTAAAAGGAAAATATTATTTTAAATTCAGTAAATATTTTGCAAATAGTAACTGTTCCTGCACATGAAACAGAAACCTCTTATTTAAGTTATTTTTTTGTGCTTTTTCCTTTCAAAAATGTGCAAATTGTCATTTAAATACAATGGCAGTTTAGTAAAAAGTTACATTACTTATAAATAGGTGAAATCTAGCTTGCGAAAATAACACAAATAAATAAAAGTTTCTGCAAAGAAAAGTCACAAGCAGATGAGTCAAACTAATGAAGATCAAGGAGGTATAAATTTCAAATATCATTAAAATAAAACTTTCTGAAGTGAAGAGAAAATATTACTTAATAACCTCACTTGTAGTTCACAGCTGGAATTTCTATTCCCCACCTGTCTCTAGTTTATATACATCTTCAAAGGTCATTGTGTTTCTTCAACTGTACTCTATTCCTCGCATACCTAACTGGTGAATCCTTTGTTCTCCTAATGGTCCCACAGATCCTCTGCTCTTCTTGGAGTTTGTGGTTGGTGAGTATTGGCTTATTTTTCTCCTACATACGTCCTTTTTATTGCTGCTTCCTCTTGTTTTCTCCATTAATCTCTATTCGTATTTGCTAAATAAAATCTATGAGAAGGCAAAAAGATCGTTCACGGGGGTTTTTAATTTGTTTTCAGTGAAGAATACACAAGAAACGCTAGAGCACGTTGTTCACAGAAGTGATCAAATACTGGTGGTCAGTGCTTGTGACAGCACAAGTAATACCCTTCAGCCTGCTCTGCAGCTACTTTTAAAACAGGTGGAAGACTGGAAGGCAAAAACAATGGCTATATAAGAGAATATATAATAACCAGAATGCACTGTTAAATTCCCCAATTTTTATCAAAGAGGAAGCATGCCAGTTCAGTAGTAGACCCATGTTGTGATGTCCATATATAAACAAAAATTTCAGTACAAGTGGAAGGATAGTAGCTGTTCAATAGCAAATCCAGTGCAATGTTAACTGGCAAAGAACAAAGTGAATTAACCAAGTAAACCAATTTGATCATAAAAAAGGCATTAAGACAGTAAATAGGCTTTCTATTAATGTGCTGCATGCTGAAAAGTGGAAGTATAAAACCAGCGATGCCTTTCTGTGACTTGCATTTCAAATAGACTCAGCGGACAACTCATATCTAAGCTGTTTGTATCGCAACCTTGGCTGAGTCTTTTAAAGGCAAGCTCTTTCTTTCCAGGAGGTGAATTAGGCCTCCGCTTACATAAGTAAAAACCCTGCTATCTTCAGATTCTGTTCTCATTGTACAAATGTATGGTCCCATAGCTTACAACTGGGTTGCGCAGGTGTAAGTCAGTGGAACTAACAAACACATCTGTGGATGACACCCAAGAAATAATAGAGTGCAATTTGCTGTCTCTCAGCTGTGTTAGCTCAGCAGGACTAATAGCAATAATAAATAGAAAAAAAATTATCACCAGAACAGGCAGGTGTGACTCACACATAGAATTCATCTACTGAGTTATAAAGTATAATTTTATACAGTCACTTTTAAGAGCAAATTTTCTGCTACTCTGTAAACAGACACATACTAGACAGTCATATTGTATTTAGTGAAGACACCCAGGGTTTCCAAGCCGATGTCAAGACTCACGGCCCTGAGCTGCCTTTTCCACGTGGCAACCTGCTGCTTCTTCTGATAGTCCCACACTCCACCCTGAAGGCATTTAAATCTTCAGTTGCGGTAAAAAACTTAACAGTATTGAATGATTTCCCTGAGCCCAACCCTACAGCAAAACATCAGGAAGGGTCTATTGATTAATGAGACACACAACTTCAGGAGTAGGAAGAACACAACAAATCTTACTTTGCCTTGCAAAACATCATTCATAAAATAATGTTATCCTCTACCAAACATTATTAAACAGTATCTTGATGTTTTCGGGTTTAAGTAAATCTATCTTATTTTATTGCATTACTTCTGTTGCCACCAATAAAACCAAGAATGTACTTTGATTTTGAGAATAGATTAGGAAAGCATGGAATGTAATGTTCATCATCAGTTGTATTTACATTTCCAACAGATCCCAGCAATTATGGGAAAAAAAAGATCTGGTTTCACCCAGTTACTCTCTACAATGGCACCTGTATCAGTTCTGTCAGAGTTCTGTTATCAGTAAAGGTTATTTACAGGTGCGAGAGTGTTTGACTCCAGGAAAATTTGCAGTACTGCTGATCGCTTTGTTCAGTGTAATAAACTTAACTCTTCCGACCTTGATGGTTAAGCTGCAGCATGTTTCCCCTGTATCTTGCTAATTACCTTACAAAGTAATTTTCCGGAGAATTGAATCTGATCCACAACCTGTTAGCTCATCCTGCTACAGTCCAAAACTGTGTTCCAAATTGATATTTGCAGTTTAAGCATAGTACAAAGCACACGTTAAATGGTCAGAACTGGAAGGTGGGCCACTGTATCTAATAAACAGAAGATAAAATTATTTAGTGTAGTGTGCAGATATGGACTCTTATATCTGTAAAGGTACCAGAAGGATCTGTCACCAAGGTGGACATCTTAATCTTTCTGTCTTCCTCATTGCCTGCTTGGCAGACATTTTGGAACCAAGACAAAGCACCTGGGCCTTCAGTCTGTATCATCCCACATGAAAAGCAGTCATTGATTTCATTTTGTTCTACTAGAAGTAAAATTGTCAGAAAAACATTCTGGAAAGATTATTTTGCCATCAGACTAGCAGAATGGACCATTGTCTCCTACCCAGCTCTACTTACTAAAATAATAGATGAAGGGAAATTGTTGAATGTGATACTGTTGCTTACAGATAGTATGGAACAAAATCTAATTTTGACAGGACTTTGAAATTAGTCTGCAGGAAAAAATTCACATGTAGCCTGCAAATAGACTGAAGGAAATACAGTTACATGAAATGACGAATGTCAAAATACCAGTCTAGAAGGAAAGGTGTCTGCTGAGCTTCTGAAAGACCTAGAAAACCCACAAGCATCATTATCTCATCCCCTTAATTCCAAACACTAATTTACTTCATAAGGTGGGGGCTGCCTTCCTTAGTGGTAGACCAGAGCTTTAATCCTTTTGCTTTTCAGCTCTTAATTTGGAAACAGTCTGGACATGGCCCAGTTGCTGCCCTGACAGCTGCACATATTCGCATCCTTCCATCCATCTGCTGAGAGCTCAGACTTGCTTGGACTCCTCCAGATCTGCATGTGGCTTTTTTGCTTATCCACACTCTATCTTGACCCAGTAATTCTTGGAATTTCTACAGATGGAAGGCTTTTCTTTCTTGTCCTATGTTGTTTGGCGCCATGTTGCTCACGCTTTAGGCTTTTTTTGATCAAATTCCAAATTCTCTAGCCCTCTCCAGTAATGTTTTAGAAGAAATATTTACATCTTTCCTTTTCTATCCGTTGCTTCCCTGTTCCCAGAAAAGAAACAGAAAATCACTCTTCTACTAGTTCTTTTCTTGATGATTTTTTTTTTTTTTTTTTTTTTTTTTGCTGCTACTGTCTTGTACCACAGATTACATTGTACATGGCACCTTACTCTTTCGATTACAAATGAGCTTTACTTACCTTTTTTGTCCCTTTCAGCCGCATCTGCTAGCAAACAGTCTGAGTCTCCTGCACATTTCTCAAACCTGGGTGTTACTGGATCTCTGGCTAGCTGCCCTCCTTTCCCATCTGCGTTAACATAATTAAGCCCACTAGCATATCTACAAGGCTTTCTTTCTAGAACCCCTGCTTGGTAGATTGACGTGACTTAAACCAATGTATGCCACATACACACATTTATAGCATCCTTAGCAAAGAGCAAAGGAAATCAAGACCTATACATATGATTGTTATACATTAATCTACCTTAATCTTTTCATCCATTGCTTTGGTATGATCTTTTCAGCTTTACGTCAGGCTCCGGAGTGAGAAAAACATAGCGTGTTGCTTCGTCATGGTCCTTGCATTCTCACACTTACTCTTTGGGATGCTTTTTCTTCTCTTAAACTTTTTCAGTCTCTTTTTTCCTGTACTAGAATCTTTACATTTTCTTTCAATCTTAAGATAAATCTGAGATGAATAAATGTGTCAGTACAAGTGGGAAGTATTCCTCAGGTACACTTGATTCAGCAGAAAGAAAAAACCAGAAAAACAATAAGGCTTTAAGATCCTCAGAGCAGTAGTGGACATGAGCTTGCAAAGAAAGAAACAAACATGAATTGTGCAATTTGAATCATACAATGAGACAGGAAATAACCGTTTCACTTGGCTTATTTCCTGTTTAGCTGAAGGTATAATAGAGTGCTTTTGTTTATGGCTTTTTATTATGAGGAAAATATTGAAAAAATAGAGGGAATAAATAAAAAAACAGTAAAAATGAACACAGGATTGCAATGCTGACTAAGGAGGAAAACTTTTTAAAAGTCTGAAATATGTTTTGCTTGGCTAAGCAACAATTAAGTGGTAAAGGGTAAAAGATGGGCGGGGAGGACAACAGTCTACATGTGCATGAAGATTATGAACACCCAGGAGCAGGAGGAATTATTTAACGGTTTTTAATAGAAACACCATGCAGCATTATAGCCTTGCAAGTTAAAAAAGATACATAAAAATATGCCAAATACTCTCCCTAAATGCCTACTCTGCCCATAGAATGTGTGTAAATTGTATAAGAAGGACAAGTTAACTATTTTGCTAATTTATGGCATTGCATTTATACCATGAGTATGGAAACTTAAGAAATGACCATCTGCTTTTCCCAACTGTGTCTGAAAACTTTTCATTGTTACAGAATAACAAGCTAAACTTTGCCTAGTACAGCACCTGCCTACCTTGTAAGGAAAATGAATTGCTTGATTGCCTAGTCAGCAGGGTTACAATTTGGTACCTCAGTATGAAATGTTTAAGCAGCTTATCATCCTTACACATGTAGCCAAGTACCAGATTTTCCATATTTTGGAAGCATTTCAAATAGAAAATAACTTTGTGGGCTCAATTCTTCTCACATGCACTCCACAGCAACAAAATTGCATGTCTCTATAGTCCTAAAGGTAATTTCTCATTATTTACAGAAACAGGAAAACTGAATGGGACAGTATGACTATAGTAACATTTTGTGGACTTTGTGCAGCAAAATCTCCTTATATCACCTGGAAAATTACATTAAATTTATTTTTTTCTACTCAGAGAGGGCCAGAGAATCTCTTGTGATGGCGGTAGAATGATCCGTGGGACCGCCCTTAGCTGTTCTCACCATATACCCTATTCACCCAAACAAAACACAATAATGCAAGCCTTCAGTGCTCTACTACTGTGTGACTATACGAAAGGAAGGCACTGTTTTTTCACTGTCAAAATGTGGAATATGTTGCTACCTGTTGTCAATCAGTCTTCAGTATTATTCTTTTTCTAACCTACAGAATAAAATGTCAGTTAAAAATTCAATTTTAAACCAGCCAAACAGTTGTATTCCAAAATTAATATTCTCAGATGGTCTACTAGGGTCGATAAAACTGATCTCAAGATTCTGGATTAAATCTTCAGTTACTCTATGAACAGCACAACTTAATAAACAACACATATTAAAAAACCTTTGCCGCTTTCTCAAATGTTTAGAACTACCTTCTTCTCCCAGGGGAGCATTCTGAAAAAGACAGCCTGAGACTGAAGCCAGTAAGGCAGAGTTTGTATTTTCTGGTACATGAATAATCACACATGAACTCCTATATGCAAAAGAGCTATATTTGTCTTGGTATCCCTATTTATCTGAAAGATAAAATAAAGTTTATTCTTTGCTATTGTTTATGATTTATAAAGTACTACTACCATGCTATGTGCTTTACACCCATGTAAATAACAATATTACTTCTGCAACAGTCCAGGGTTGTACCACCAGCAAATACTTGAATATGGAAGGAACTATTAACGGTAGTAATTTTTTAGCTGAGTCAAAAACATCTGCAAGAATTAATCCTAAATATATTGTATAATTTTATGAGCATATTCATTGATTTTGGTGATCAGCACCTTTTCGTGATGTGTTCTTCTGTTGTCAGTGGGGCTTCTTCATTGGCTAACTTTACACTTGGCCTGGGAAGGTTAAGTTGGTTCCCATTTATAGGCTGATGTCAAGTGATCCATAAGTAGGTGTTGACAGTGTATTTTTAATAGCACGTTAAAAAACCCCGTTTTTTAACTGGCTGATCCTCCTTCTCACAACCTTGAAGATATGAGAGATTAAGCATTATGACCTCCGCAAACTTCTGCTCGTGGTGTAGGCTGGTATTCATACCACGACCATGGTTTGGACAGATGGGACAGAATTAGAGTTCTCCTAACAGCATAAACTCCACTCCTTTTTCTAAGAGCTACTTGTCTCTAATTTACGTAACACTAAGTGCCTTTTCCAGTGCAAAAGTGACAGAGAAGACACTGGTAGCATAAGGTAGCTAATAGTTATTCTGAGAGAAATGAGCAACCTAGTGTATTAAATTCTTTCTTCTCTCAGCAGTTCCACCATTGCACTTAGCTCAGCTACCTCTTCCAGGCAAATGCATGATGCTGAGAGAAAAAGATTATACTGCAGAGATTTTCCAGGACTTATCACCAGTATATTCATGTAAAAGCCAACTTATTGGACATGAAGGAACCATTCCCTGATTTTTTCAGGATCTTTAAATATGTTGTCTCAGGTACTCCTGTTAACTGGTAAAAGTTGGTACTGAAAAAAATGACGTGTACACAGGTACTATTTTACTAAGTGGAAAAAAGAAAAAAAAAAAGACAAGGAACTCCTGGAGTGCAGTGTGATATTTTTTTTAAAAAAAAAAAAAAAAAAAAAAAAAAAAACAACAAACAAACCCAAAAAAACCCCAAACAAAACCAAAAACAAATCCAACCCCCAAAAAAAACCAGTAGTATGGAGCAAAGAAGAAATCAAGCAGAAGAATTCTGACAAGGCAGGAATAGTCCTGGCAGCACTTTTAAACTGTAACACATGGAAAGCACTAAATACATGGGATGAATGCCCAATGAGTCTGTAGACAGACAATTATGTCTATCAGTACAGGTATAAGAAAAAAGGCACTATGGAAAAGGTAGCATGATAGCAGGCTACAAGATGTAAAACTTTAAAGCATATGCAGTTTGATCTTTTGAAAGCAATGGAGAAATAGCCTTTATCTTTACCGGTCTGAAAGAAGTAGCCTTGTACTAACATAGATATCAAATAGATCTGCATTTATGAATTTCAAGTAACTTGTCATCCATAAAGGATGGGAAATAAAGGCAGGAAAGAACTCCCTGTTATCTGTTCATAATGTTTAAAAATGTTGCGTGATTCTCATTTTCAGAACAAATAATATTCTATCTTCATAGTGAAGAACACCAGTGAGCTATTGTTCTCAAGCTATTTTCAGGATGTTGACTAACATGTCCATATTCCTCTGAATTTCCTCGTTGCTTCTTAATCTGCTATTGCCTCCTGTCTTACAAGACCACTGCCTCAGGGCAGGGGTTGTGTTTGCTTGCACTGTGCCTAGCACAGTGGGGATTTGGTTCATGACTGGACTTCCTTAGCCCTAGAATAATGCAAATGCTCATTAGTAGCCCTAGTTTTACAGCACTGTATTTCTAATGTCATTAATACACAACTGTGAGACCAGAGGACAGAGGTAAAACTGGATGTTGAGTGACACCCAATAGCATGAATTAGAGGACTAAAAACAAGCTCAGCAGATGAAAAGGAGAAGGAACATTACAACATGGCTAAAAAAAGTCAGCTGAAGCAGCATGAGCTTAACTGACATCAAGACTGTAAATCTCATGCTCTCCTGAAAAGAAGGCATTTTCTGATAACCAGCCGAGCATACAGGAGACTTGCATCTACATATCATTGCAAAATTAGCTTTTACTCTTGCTTTTCTATTTTGTCAGAGACCCATAAAATATAGTTTTAAATAATGCCCAAAAGAAATTCAGAGGAGAGCACTGCAGGTAGAGCCTAATCGTCTACTGAAATACAGAACTGGTATTACAGGATTATATAAATAGCATGGCTGTGGCATTGAATAAAAAGCTGTGATGAGGGCTACTTAATTTACGGATGTTGTCATCACCTTCACTAACCTTCCTCTTCTGTAATGCCACATGTTAAGGATCAATGTTCTATATTATACTAAAAGATCAAAAAGCTGCATGTTCTGGTTCAGTATCCGACCATAAGTCTCTCAACTCTATTATTGCTTCTAATAATGAAATTACATACAAATTGTCTTTTAGTGCTTGAGCATGTGAAATTGTCATCACTGTAAATCCCTAGCATAAAACCCATTTCTGTATCCATTCAGCTATGTGAGAAGATGACTTCCTATCAAGAGGGAAAGAGGAAATTACACTATAGCTGTGCAGGCTAATGAAATCAACCAGGAAAAAGCAGTAGATTTTAGGTTATCCCTTTGGATAATTCTTCCTGTGTGCCTTTAATCTCACCATTCTCCCCAGAGACGCTTTAGCCCTGCATGCTGAGTAGGAAACATTCAGATTGTCAGTCGGCTCTCAGTTATTCGGGGTAATCCAAGTAAAGCAAAGCATGGAATAACGCAAAGCCCGCAGCGACTAGCCAATGAAGAAAAGCGTGTGCTACTAGTGACTGCGTAGTACAAGCTGAGACGGTAAATTCAGACCACTGCTGTACAGTTGAAGCAACCCTTCACCAAGACCTATTCAATCCACAAAGCAGGTAAGCAGGACTTGACTATTTGGTCTGTTCATTTGTTACATTTGCAGCACTTGTGGTAGAAAAACATTGACCAGAATGGCATGTCCCATTTTACTTAAAAGGTCAACTGTTATCAAATTTCATAGCACAGAACAACACAGAGTTCCTGAGATGGATAAATATCAGAAATACAGCAGGTTTGCTTTTTCACTTTCATAAATGGCCTTTGGGGAGCATATAAAACAACAGTGCTTCAAAGATTATGCTCAAAGTAAAGATAACATAAATAGCAAAGGAGAAAAAATACAACAAAGGGAAAGTTTCTCTCTGAGTTATTATGCCATCTTTGTTTTCCACATAGTGTCCGCAAAGACAAATGAAGAATAGGTGGCTCGTGTTGGGTTTGGGGTTTTTCCCCCAGAAGTACCCGGGGGAAAAAACAGAAAGAAGAGAAAAAACCATCTGTGCAGAACTGTAGCTACTCTCAGCCGGGAGCTTACTTGCAGAGCAGACGTGAACATTCATCTTGCGCAGGACACTTGGAGGGGTGAGAGCCCAGGCTGAGGCTGGGCAGAGAGCGTGGGTCCCTGGGGGTCACCTCCAGAGGCAGCGGGAGGGACAGAGCCCTCCAGGGAATGGCACTCAACCCACCAACCCACCTCCTGCTCTGGTCCCCGCAAATGAGGCAGCCCGGCCTCTTTGACTTACATTTCGGTTTTGCAATTTCACCCCATCTCCTCTCCATTTCCCAAAGCGTCAGTAAAACTGCTGTAGTGTAGTTTCTAGAGAGAGGAAAAGCTATCTGGGCTAATTTCTATTCAGAGTTCCTCAGCTCTTTCATCACAGATGAAGTTCCCTCAGTTTCTCAGCAGCTGATATTCCCACATATCGGTCTGAGTCTGACAGAGAGGCCAGCACTTCCACAGTAGTGGAGTAGCTCACCACCTTTAAGTATTTTAGCAAAGACACTTATTATCCAAGTCAGCCAAAAAGTCATCAGCCCCATCTGAAAGTGTCAGGCTATGATGTAGAAAAAGAGACCCTATTTCTGACTACATCCTTATGGCTTGATATAAGGTCACGCCCCAGATGAATATCGTATGTGAATAATTCTGTCACCTTATTGACACATTGACCAACACCTTCAAAAACCAAGAAGCAAAACCAAAGGCAGGTAAAATGGAATTGAAAGGCAACGACTGTGAGCTCTAACAAACTACTTGCTCTTAGTCCCCTCATTTAACCTTTTTTCTTGCTTTTACCATCAAGAAAATGCAGGTTAGGATTTCTGGTTTGCTTCCCCATACATTATAAATAACAACTATATGCAGGGCACATTACAAGTTCCAAGTGTTATTTCCGAGAAGTACCAGCGAGCCTCACAAAGTTAAATATCAACTACCAACTTCTTGGTTTTGTGCTCAACCAAGCCTATGCCTTTTTCTCTTTTATTTTCAGTCCTTCCTATCTTAGTGAGGTTTCAGAAAAAAAAAAAAAAAAAAGAGAAAAAAAAAAGAAAAAAAAACAAAAAAAAAAAAGAAAAAATAAAGACGGACACCACAAAGACCTTGAAACTCTCCCTGTCTTCAACCATACCTAAATTTAGAGCCATTGGAAAAGGAGCTTTGGTTTGGATCCAAAAGAAAACAGTGAAGCCAGTCATCATTCAGCATCTCATATGGAGTTCACAGCCTTGTTTCACTTCTTCAGGTTTATTTGTGGCTTCTTTTGATTTTTTTTATTTTATTTTTTTAATAAGAAAAATGAAAGGATTGCTGGCTGAGACTTTGTGTCATTATAATGCTTTTGAGGAGACTGACATTCTTGCAGCAAAGCACATAAAATGGAATTAAAATTAAAAAACCCCACCAGCAACAACAAAAATACACAACCAAAAACAAATCCTGGATGTCCGATAGCTACATAACAAAACCAAAAATGAGATCAACAAAATTTTAAAGTTCTACTTCACCCCTTTTTGCCAATGTGTACCCATAGAGACTTTAATTGCAAGATTGTATACAGCTTTTCAAAAATTCAATATAATAGCATACACTTTTTCCTAATTTTAGGTGTTTATGCATTGTGTCATTTTAAATTGCTCTGTACTATTATTTTTATGCCCAAATAGATTCCATTTAGGTCATTTATATGGAAAATAGAGAGTAAGGCATTTCACAAAACATATTACCAAGCAATAGTAAATATTTTCCAGAAAACAGAAGCCACCTATGCTTCTAGCTAAATTAGCATCATAGTTAACTGCCTCTTCTCTTACATGGTATGTCTGGAAGATAACAGTACCTATCCAAACAGGTAAATGTGCTAAACAGTTAAATGCTTCAGCCCTTTAAGTGAACATAACATATGCTGTGCTGACAGACAGAAAGAAATTGTATGTGGTTCAGTCCACAATCTGATTACATGGTAAGCACCTCCCAAGAGGCACTCAGAATTACTCAGGATTGAATCCAAGATGATTAAAATTCATACCATGGAGAGGAAAGACCTACATTTAAAAAAAAAAAAAAGGCAGCAAAAAACCTCAGTCACCTCTGACTCCTATTAGTGTAAAACTAATGGAACTCCTCCAGAGGTTTCTCCAGAGTGATGTGAAACAGGCCCCTGCTGCCTTAAGAAAATAAATACCTTTTTTTAAAAAAAAAGAGGAAAAAAAAAAAAAGAACACCAAAAAAACATTCTGCCAATAAATGGATGTCAAGGATGCAAGAAGGAAGGCTGCAATATACCTCAGGTATGGATCTGAAATCTTGTTAAATAAACACAAAACACTGAAAAAATATTTTAGGTGAAAGACTCATCTTACTGGGGCAAATAGGAATCCTGTTACATTATGTAAAAGGAATAGGGTTTTACCCCGCATGATCATGTAATTAAAGTGTTAGAATGCAGACACCCAGGAGGACAGAGTTAATGCTGAACATGGAATTAACACTGGTATTTCATGACTCTTGAATGATTTGCCGTGTAATCCTAACATTCTTCAAACACCGCCTTCCAACCAGAATCACCTAGGGCTTTGTAAAATGGAATAGCGGTGGGGAGAAAATATTCCCTAATGCAGCTCCATTTGCCTGAGTGTTTCTGAAGCATTTTTATCTCACAGCCCTTACAATCTGGAGGAAGGTTCCTCTTTCCTGGATGTGCAGTTCGATTGGCACCCTGCAAAGCATCCTGAACGTAAGGAGGAGCAGGACTGACCACCCCAGGAGCAGAACGCTCTGCAGAACACGAGGCAGAGTCCCGTCGCTGCTTCCACTTCACTTGATGAGAGAAGTGAGTTGAGAGTTATGAGTTATGCCAGCTCTTTGCTTGCTGTAGCTTCCCCATCAAGGGGAAAGAAAAAGAAAAAAAAAAGAAAAAGAAAAACCAACCTGCTTATCCAAATCTTGGTCTTCTCAGTCCCTACCTGCCTGCAAAGGATTTGAAACAAGAACAGCAATATTTTTAAGGGGAGAAGAGGGGGAGGAAGGCGACTGCTGCTCACTTCAGAGTGGTGCTACACATAATACATTAACATACAGAAAGAAAATCACTTCTTCACCTTTTTGCTTCCCTGCGTGGGAATGCAGCTTCGGTCATGATTGCACCTCAGGAACCATACAGTAAAAAGCCTCTCCAGTGAGAAGGTTAGGAACCGGGCATATCTTATCGTATAAGACACTCAGCAAGGACTCTGTTTGCAGGAAGATGGGCTTCCTTTTGCAAGTGCAAATTTTTATCTGCTTTTCCTACAAAATGAATTGCTGGTACAAATGTGAGTTCCTGCTGATACAAAAGCAGGCTGGGCAGAGATTGTTTCAGAAAAAAAAAGGTTTGCTTTTCAGAAGATGTCTGCTTATGAATGCTAGGACTCCTGGAAAGGACAGGGAAAAGCAGACTGTGAAGCTAAAAATAACCACATACATGGAAATATCACGTTCTCCAGTGCTACCACAGCTTCTTTGGCCATGATATAGTAATTGAATGACTATGAGAATAGTTACAGATCAAAACCAGTCTTCAGTGGAGTATTTAAAGACACTTCTTTTCCAGGAGAGAAATTCCAATTTGCAAGCTACGCTTCCTTTTTCATCAGTGGGCAAGAATGCCAAACCTGCCATTTTCCAGAGACACAAGAAAAGCTCCAACCTGAGAACAAATTCACCTAAAAGACAAAATTCACAAAGCCAAGCAGGGGCTGCCTGGCATCAGAATGGACACTGCTACATAACCTAAAACTTCACAAAAACTTTCAGGACTGCTGAAATAAGAGACGGTATTTCTGATTCTAGCACATCTTTCTCAAGGGCTCAATTGTGTAAAGTACCAGCCCCAGTTCAGAAAAGCACCTAAATACAACCATAGTTGTAATCATAAGAGCAGTTCCCCATTTAACTTGATTATTCAGTTGGCATGATTAAATTCTAAGTGCTTAACTGTGTTAACACAAACATCAAGGTTTTTGTCTCGGTAGGACAAATTAAGTAAGCTGAAATTCACTGCACTTGTATACTTGAAGCGGTAGATTTCAGATTACTTCATCTCCTTCTCCGTAAACGTGCCATTTTGCCAAAAGCTGTCACTCCGTTGTTTCCTATGCATTTGCTATAGTTTAGTGAGAAACTCTATTTATTGATTCTGATATCACATAGAAAAATGGAGTTTTCTTTCAACAAGATGATTACGCATAAATGTTACATAGAAACACAAGAGGGATTTTTGTTTGTTGGTTTTTTTCCCTTTGCAATTGCTGAAGGGAGCGTATTACCCACCAGCACAAGGCAGTGAATGAGGATTCACAGCCGTGCTCCGCACGGTCCACGTGCAGCAGTGGGCGCACGAAACAAGCCATTTGGGATGCCCCGATGGAAGGGCTTGCTCTGCGCTGGCCTGCTGCCCGTCGGAGGGAAGGTAAAGCCATGAGATTTTGCACGGAGGGACAGCAAGGCCCCCAAGGTGCCAATCTGCCAGCCAGGCAACGTCAAAGCAAAGCAGTAATGCAGACATGCCCTCCTTTTTACTTGTCACACCCCCAGACACCCGATTCTTTCTCTCTTGCCTTCAGTAGTGCTGATCTTTAGGGAGCAAACAACGTAACACAGAACTTGGACTAGCTGTTAGCTCTTATAAAAGAACAGTCATCAATATTTTTCTCTATTCCTATGTAAAATAAAAAACAATCTAATATTAGTAATAAAATCTTTTCTTTGTATCAAAGGTGGCAAACCCTTTCATTATTGTACTCCTTTAAAGAATCATAGCTGAAATGAAAATAGCTCTTAATGAAAATTGCAAGACGAATCAGGAATGTAATGTGTTGCTGTTTTGAAGTGCTAGACATTTTCCATTTTCGAACTATGAAACTTTGTCCCACCCTGGCTTAAGTCAACCATGCTGACAGAATTACAATTTTCAGGTTGCACCATATAAACACATCAAAAAGCAGGATCTGCACCCTCCAAAGATTGTTTAAATCCCCTACCTTTCCTACATAGAGTGGGTCTGTACCCATGTATTCTTCCAGCACAAAGAATTGATTCCACACCCAGCTGCGTTTGGTTCTCGTCCTCCCTGATTGAAAGTAGGGCTTTGACCTGGACCTTGAGAGCTCTGCTTGATTCATCCCAGAAAGACACAGGAAAAGAGCTAGTATCTGCAGAAAATGGCAGAACTCCACTTTGCCCAACTTCATCTTTTTTTTTTTTTTTTTTTCCCCGTGAAAGAAAAAACCTTGATGAGAGCGGGCACAATTCCAGTTGTCTCAGTAGTTCTAGCCTCCGGCAGGGTGTCAGCTGGGAGTCCAGAGATAATAATTTGTAGAGTGGTCGATTGGAAGAAGTCACCACTGCTGAATAGCCTTCACCAAAGAAATGGTGTAATGGGTACCTATCCGGGAAAAAGACAAGAACTGTTGTCAGAACTATTTTTTTTTTTTTAAAGAATGCAAATTCTTTGCAGCTTCATATAATGCATCAAAAATGTTTATGATTTTTCTCATCGCCAACACAGTTGAGTTTACATAATAAGTCTCTGAGGGGTTAGAGTGCATTCCTTGGATGGCATTACTACTGCTGATACGTCCATACTTGACAGCTATAAAGTTTTCTTGTGACTGCTCTCTTAATACACCAGTTTCCCCAGTACAAACGCTGATTTTTTTTCTCTTTAAAATACTCAAAGCAAGTGTAGTTATATACAGTTCTTTGGTTTGATTTTTCCTCCTCTGTCTGCTGCAGTCTTCTTTACTTGCCATTACCATGATGCAAACCAACTACAGGCAGGAAGTTACATTAATGGTAAGGACATATGCTAGCTTAACTCTCTTCCATACAACGGAAAAGTAAAATAAAGGAGTGTAAGATGAATCGGAACAATTTGATTGATCTTAGTCACAGTACACCAGATGTTATGTTTTGTTCTGATCTGAATCCGGCCTGCTAAAAAGCCCTCAGAGTCTCCCCACTCATTCTTACTACATTCATTCCTAAAGCAAATGTCAAGCTCGGTAAGAAGCATGTTAGACTAGTTTATATACTTATACACAAATATGTTCAGAAAGATGAGAGGATAATGTGATTTTGTGTTTTCAATGAAACCTTGATTTAACAACAAATGATCTTTCAGCACTAACACATACAATTTTCGTCTTTTTGTGCATCTTGTCCTTTTTTATTTCAAAATCTTGATCATTTAATAACTGGTAGAACTCACTAAAAACAATAACCGATTACCAGAAAACCCAACCCTTCAATATTTAAACAAGTCTTTTTTCTGCCTTTTACAATTGCGAGCGTTCTCTGGCCAAGTAAAAATGTATACTTAGTCTAATGTTTTTAAAAGTGTAAGTTCTGTCAGACAGTACCAACCATAGCTTTGCCTTTCGGGGGAATCACCTGCATTAACCCCAGGCAAGCGATGCTCTCTCTGAAAGAGGCATCCCTCTTGTCCGAGCGAGCAATGAGGCAGACAAGAAGGATTTAAGAAGTGCCAAGCACAAGGTGAAAATGAGGATGAAATTAAAACAGATAACAAGACATTCTTTTGGAGTGAACTGCTGCTACTTAGGAAGCCCTGGAAGAAAGAAGATTTCATCCTTTCTACATTTAATTAATCTAAAAAGGCTAGACATTAAATCACATGCACATTAAATGCTCTAGATAGATTAACATTATATCCCTACCCACTACTATTAAAACTGAGTGAAATGTGATCTCTGCTATCTGTTTTCAGTACGTCAGGCTCTTTTAGCTGCAGAACGCCTAAGCATCACGCTGCCAAAGGTACCTAGAGGGCAGAAACATGAAACAAATAAAAAGCTCTTCTGATTACAGACTGTATTTAAAGCCTTTTTTTTACAGTAATCCCTTCTGTGGTACTGCCCTGCACCAGAAAGGCTTTGCTTAGAGGCTGGTGGGATAAACCACAAACCCACTGAGCGTGTTTGCTAAGCAGCAGCAATTTGAAAGCTTCCATATGTGAAAATCCAGTGTCTCCCCACAGGCAAAACAAGAACAGGCAATGTCTTACCTAAAGACCCTGATTTCCAAAACGTGATGCTACAGTTATAGAAGACGTCTCTCCAACATGGACCAAGATTCTTTCGCAGTGGAATTAACAGGCAGGTGTCATCATCCCTAGCAGAGCATAGCTCAAAATGATGAATCCCAACTAGTCATAGCTCAGTTTTGATCTGGCCCTTTGGGTAAATCGTGACCATATGACATAGTAATTACTGGGAGGGCTGCCATGAGTGGCAAAGAGAGCGGCTGTGCTTCCTCCGTCATAGGTTCACTTCCTACCGCTCAGTTCAAATAAGATAAGCGTTGTTTGTAGTAAAGGCTGTTGATGCACCCTTTGCTTTCCCTCTCTGTGTCTAAGTTACATCAGGTTAAAGACATCTGATATTGATAAACCGTCAGTTTATTTCAAGGAGGCAGCAGATTGTTATTTAACAGAGATAAAAATACGAAATGGATTTTCTTAAGAAATGTCAGTAAAACATTTACAATATGTTAGAGTCTTTCCACTAAGCAGTTTGAAATGTCTTGTTCTTGCTCTGCACAGACATTTCAAACCTAGAATTGCTCTAACCTTTATCTCGAACAGTGTTCTCTTATATCCTCTCTTTTACACCTGCGGGGAAGTATGAAAGCCACCATATGGAGTGCCATGGTCCCCAGCCACACACCACAGCACAGAACTGAAAAACGCACCCAAAATACCAACTGAAAAACAGTCCATATGCTAGACAGCACAATCTGATGAAAAGCAGAGTACTCGCACCCCCTGGAAAAAAATTGTTGTCGTTTACTCATTCTCAAATACTTTCACCACACAAGCTCCAGAATTCCAATTATTTTTATTCAGCTGTGTGGCAGCACTTTCTGCTCTGAAACACTCTTCCCTCCCTTCCTCCCCTTCTTCAGGATAAGTCTTATTCCTCTCAGAGCCCTTTTTTTTAGGTTTTTATTTATAGTTCTTTCAGCGCATTGCCTTTTGAGTGTGATACTTCCCAAGGCAGAAGTAAAAGTGTCTGGTGTTTAAAAATCTTGTCTGTTTGGGGAATAATTATTTATTAAATTGCATTTCATTACCTATCTCGCTGATACAGATATACATATTTATATGGATTTTTTAATTAAAAAAAAAAAATAAAATTATATTTCTGTCCAAGCATAACTATCACTTCAACAGCACCTGTTCTATGAAGTCCATAAGTATGAAGTCCAAAAGTCCACATAAGCAACACCACAGCATTCATAAAACTGAAAACTAAAAGGTGCTGTTGTTGTTTTTTTCTCATCAAGGCATAACTTCACTGTTCAGGGTTGCACTTGCAGCAGTGGATATGACTAACACTGACAGCAATAGAGGGAATGCAGTGCTCTGCTTCCAGTGCCTTCTCTGTCATCCGCGTTTACAGGCTTGAGTGTGAAGTGAAGGCAAAACTGACCTGCAACCATTTTGTATTTTGTGTTTAAAGATGCTCTTTTATAAAATGGTATCACTTTCTGCACAAACAGGACTCAGCGTACACAGAACTGAGAAATATTTGCACTTGTAATTGATGTCATTACCTACCCTAGGACATCAGTGCACCTTTACATCTTGTTTCTGCATCTCCAGAATGCTACTCCCCTCCCCAAACAGGGGCAAAATGCAATCATGTCTCCTCACTCACGCTTTCCCTACATAAAAAGTAATTTAGGCTTTAAAAATAAAATAAATTTTTCTGCTGGTGTATTTAAAGCACTAGGCTCTACCTTTCACATCTAAGCTTGTACTCCCTATTTACTTTGCCTATAGTCCTGACAATCACAAATACGACAAATACAAAGTATAAAAACTGGTGTGTAATTCAAAGAGTATGTTGTGTGATCCGGACTGTGCAAGTAGTATGTCTTACCAGAGCAGTAACACACTGTCAGTGTGAACAGCCATAAGAATAAAAAAAAAAAAATTAAAAATATTCACTAAATATCTAATCTTTCATGTTTGTGTGTTCTTAAATAGCTGGTTGACATATAAAACATCAGACTAAAGAATATACATTTGAAAAAATAATAACCTCCTTATTCAATATATACCATAAAACTTACATCTTCTCCCATCTGCTGCATAGAAATGGAACTATATTTAAGCCACAGACTAGTAGCAGAAGTGTTCTGGTGAACACTGCTAATCTGAAAAATGTTACTACTCTACTTTGCCAAAACAATCTGCTAGTGTCAAAAAGACACTATTATGCACTGTCTCTGAGGGGCAATCTTGATTTGCTGAAAACATTCAGATCATGAATAAGATCCTCAGCTTTAAGGAATTGTTCCCCTCACTGCAAGCAATTAAGGGTAATTTACACCCACTGAAAATCTCTCTGAATATTTTGCTTCGCTCCATAATTTCTAAAACAACGCATCAAGACTAGTCCTCGCTGTTTGTATGCAGCAGTCAGCACCCAGTAGGTATGGACAAAAACATGTCTTCAGTCTCCCAGATACCCTCGCAGAAGCCCTCCTCCCCCACCACTGAGATTTCCCCAGCCTTGGAGGGCTTTTGCTGAAGGCTTTTGAGATCATCTTCGTACCACCTAACCTTTGCAGCCAAAGCGCAAATTCCTGCAGACTCCCAGTCACACATTGCTACCAGTGTCACAGTGCCAGCTTAATCTACGAACCATATCATCTCCCTGTCAATCCTTTCAACCCAACGGGGAATTTTGTCCTTCGCCGTATGTTGTCCTAAAGTCTTTCCAACTTGCAACATTCTTCAGGAAGAAGTGGAAATCCAAAAGCTTTTCCATTACTAAAGTCCCCCGGTCTGGATTACATTTCTCTATTTTGAAATCTCGCTGTCAGCTCAGGGCATCCACTGAAGAGTTTTCCACTCCGATTGCCTTCCCTCTCCCCCCCCCTCCCATTATTCTCCTCTCATCGGAGCACTTAAATTTTTTATACCATTGCAAAATTTACTGCGTAAATCTGGACCTCGCTGTCTTTGGAAGTGCACCCAGACAACACCTGCTAGTATATCTTGCTTTAGCTTGGTCAATAGCGCACAGTTATCCCATCTTTAGGGGTGTTTTTTTTTCCTCTACTTTAGTCATTCAATAAAATAAGACCCTGTGTGTTGAGCTAATTCTGAGGGTGACTTTTGCCACTGGATCTTGAACCACGATCCCTTAAACACAGTGGAATCAGCAGGTGAGCCCCCTGACAACTGAACTACCCTCACTGAAATATTTACGTTTTGACATTCCATTTTACAATGCCCATTGGAAAGGGTGTCACTTTCTGTGGCAGACAAAATTCCCCTTTGTTATGAGCCTGCAGCTCCTCTATGTCACACGTCCTAAATATCACAGGAAACTCCTTCACAGGCTCAGAGACTCTGTGATCCTTGAGACAAAGGGTTTAGAGAAGATATGTCTAATTAGGGTGTGGATTGCTACATCTGGGTATCACTTTTTCCAGGGAAAGGAAGAAAAAGAAAAAAAAAAAAAAAAGAAAAAAAAAGGGTGCCTTGGAGCAAGTGAGGTGAGGACCTTTCCATGAAAGGAAGCTCTGCAAGTCAAGGCAGTATGATGAAACCTATTAAGTCCCCGTGCCAGAAGACATTACAACTACAGACCACAACCTCCTGCCGCTAACTGGCCTAAATATTCACATGGGAGATCTGTAAATGTAGTGCACATCCTGCAGTCTGCATCTGGTTATCAAGAAAAAAACTATCACTGCTCCAAACATATGGTGCTGCTACACTAAACTGGCTCCAATACCCTCTGAGTCAGGTGAAAGGACCTGATGAGACAACAGAAAAACACTAGGCACACTTCAATAAACGATAGGGCTTCAAAAAATGTGTAAAGGAAACCAGGCAGCAGCTTTTGCTCTTTCATACTGTTCTGCAGTTGCTCATGAGATTGTATGTGGCTAGAGTGCTAAGTTGTTTAGGTTGTTGACAGTTTTCCCCCTCCCCCCCAAAAAAGTGAACAAAAGAAGGATTTCTTTTTTTAAAAAAAAATATCATTTTCTCCATGTGAAAGTGCTTTGTGGGTTTTTCACCTTGCTATGGCACATTTTATAGATCTAAGTTGCTGGGAAGGATTATGCTAATTTGATCGGTTATTGAAAAGAAACGTTAGCAGTATTTGTATATCTGTGACCAATGAAGTCAAATATTTAAATTTCCACAAGCTCAATTTCTGCAGCCTCATTTAAGCTGAGGAACCTCACGTTAATACCTAGGGATGACTTCCTTGCAGAGCCACTGAATTCCCAGAGGAGGCACTCCTGCATTACTGCTCAGAGTTAAGCCTGGTTTGACAGGAAGAACCGAAGTAACCATCATCTTTTTTATGCACCCTTCCTCAGCTAGAATGTAATGATTTTTATTACCACGAAAAAACAATACCCAGTAGTAGCATGAAAGCGTACATGAGAAAAAATGTGCACGATAAACTAAAGGAAACCGAATGGCTCAAGAAAGGCCTTCATCGAAGAACCGCTGAACACAGCAGATATTGAAGCCAATAGCCAAAAACATACACAGAAACTTACTGGCCAGCCCGTCACCGAAACTGACTCCCAAGCAGTTTATTCACCTGCAAACCATTTGAAGTTTAAAATATTTTCTATTTTCATTGCACGTTGGAGTCAATTTGTGAGGCGAATACCTTTGAGAAAAAGCTTAGTCAGGTTTATAGCAAAGTAGGACTATAACTTGGAGTAGAACAACCTCAGGTTTTGCATTAATAATGATTTTCTTCAGTCAAGTCTCTGACTGCTGAAGAAACATAGGAAAACACGGACACGACATGCACATGCACACAGCTATAGGTGAAAAGGATAGGCGAAAATCTACATGGACGCTATATCCATGCTTGTCATCAGATAATTCATGGATAATCTGCAGTTCTACAAATACTTTACAATTACCCTTTTATATGGAAAGATAAGAATGCTTCGCTATTAAATCAATAGCAAATAATCAAGAGTGCTTTGCTATTAAATCAATAAAAGTAGACTTAAGAGAGTTGCGAGGCTGTCATCTGACTCTTAACACAATTCTAATGACCTACATCAGCCTCTAATTACAGTACAGTCTCCCATTATAAGGGTGGAACGCCCTCTGATTAAAACTGCAATCTTTAATGGCTTTTTGCAAGAAAATAGTCTACATTACTGATGTTTGGTTTTTTATTCACATTAACTGCCACACACTTCTAACATGCAATGGTAGCTCAGATTATTACTTTCAATATTTCCCTAATATTCCAGGTAGGCTTTAATCTATATTAAGTACTCAAACCCAAGATATTTCACATACTTAACCTTAATATTTGTCAGAGTCAGCTTTTAGCTCCTTTGCTCTTCTCCCCTCGCTATGGATTTTATTGCAATTGTTTCTTAAATCTTACTTAGCCCTCTTTCATGACCCTAAAAAAGAAGTGTGTCTAGATTAGATCCCCGGGTAGCTGCAGGCTGGAGAGATAGAAAAGTCCGTACAAGGACTTTAAACAGGACGTCACACTTGGTCCCTAGATAGTTCTTTTGGATTTGTTTAGTGGGCTTTTTGCTCCTTTTTCCCCCCAAAGGTGGTAACACACCCGTTGCACTGAACGAGCTCTAATGAGGCACGGTTGTACTATTTCTAAACATCCTCAATTCACTGTTGCATCTTTAAAACTGTTATGATATTGCTAAGAGCAGATGAGCATCGTTTCCCAACTGATCTTTATCTGTTGACCTGTTGTACCTTCAGAAGCTATATTCTAAGCGAACTTAATTTACTTCCGCAACTTTCATGCTATTGCCCGACTGAATAGCTCTTCCCCCGAGATTCTGTAGACCTACCTTTTTCAGAAACTGAAATAAGTATCTAGCTTTCACCAGTAACAATTCCGTGCAAACTTCGAATAAGGTAACAGAGGAACAATTAGTAAATGTAATAAGGGTAGAAAAGTCACACATCCCTGCCAAGGAGAAACCGCTTCAGAAGCTGGCATTGTTAAGAGTTTGGCTCCTTTACGTATTTACCTATTTGTCCTGGAAAAGCGCTTTATTTCCTGCAAAGCTGTACAATCACCTATGTTTTAGCTGAAAAATGGCAAGGCAGCGTGTCTTGTCAGAGAGACTATAAAGTATATGCTGTCCTTTCAAGTCTCTGCTTTGACTTGAGAAGTTATCTATCAGAACACACGATTTTATCCTTGCAATGGGAAAAGATTAAAGCATCAACATTTCGGTTCCCAAAATCAGAGTGCCTCGCTAGCCTCCATCTCCCATCCCTCCCTAAGTCCCCCAATTTGCAGGGGGAAGGCATCGTCTGCAGAATCCCGGCTCACCTGAACTACCTCACCTTTTGAAAGCACGAGTATAAAGGCTAACTCTTATCTCAAAAAGGGATATTTTTTTCCCTCCTTTAGCAACCAGAAGTCAGAGGAGCCAGATCACAACCCGCTTGCTACCGTTGCCCACGACCTCTTACCGGAGAGCAGGACATGCCCGTGTGTGGCTGCGTGGATAGCTGGGGGGACGGGGGGGAGAAGGGTCGCTATCGAACAGCCAAGGACTGCAGAGCCAGCCTTACCAGCTGAATACTAATCAAAGAAACACGCTCCCATCATTTCAACATTTGCAAACTCTGGAACATCCTTGACACAAAGGGAGGAAAGCTCTGGGCAAGAACTCGGGAAATTTCCTGGCCTCGGTAACCTTTTGCTCTGCAGCAGCAGTGCCGGACCCTGAGATGGAGCAACCCAGCCGCTTCGGTGTGGCAGAAAGGACGGGGGGGGGGGGACTCAGGACGTAGCGCTGCCCGTATTTTGCAGAAGTCTGTGGTCCTCCCTTCCTCTACCGACCACCCCCCCCCCCCCACGACCTCCCCCCTCGTCCGCGAGACTTCTCCAAAGAGTCAGAGAGATGCTATTGTTCTCTCGTTTCTCAGAAGGTGAACACACGCCCGTCTGTAGCGTGGGGGCTCTCCCTTCCCACGCCGTCCCCGCCGCCGCTGCTCCCGCCGCTGCCCGGGCCGCCCCACCGGCCCCTTCCCCTCCGCCCCCGGGTAGGGACACAACCAAACTTCCCCGCTCGCTCCGCAGAGCCGCGGCCCCGCTCGGCAGCGGGGAGGGTTAAGGGCGAGGGACGGGGCGGGAGTGGGGGGGAAACACACAGTGTGTGTTTGCGTGTCCCCCCCCCCCCCGTGCCTGCAACTGCCCGCGGGGAGGGGAAGGGGGAGAGAAAAGCAAGGAAGGGCACAGGTGCAGCCGGCACTTACCTGCTCCCCCTCTCCCTCGGCTGCCCGGCGCAGCGAGTCTTTTAATCCCAAGGGCCGCCGGTGCCTTCGCGGCGAAGCGCTGGCGGGATGTTCCCAGGCGGGGGCCGGGCTGCGGGGGGGCCCGCCTGGCATGGGGGCTGCGCGCCCGCCCGCACCCGCGGAGGTCGGAACGCCGCCGCTCCGCTCCTCCTCCTCCTCTTCCTCCTCTTCCTCCTCCTCCTCCTCCTCCTCCTCCTCCTCCGCGGCACGGCGCGGAACGGCAAGCCGCTGGGCACACGGTGGGAGAAGTGGGTGCCGGTGCCAAGCCCGGCTCCGACTGGGTGCGGATGGTGGCTGCGGGAGGAGGAGGAGGAGGAGGAGGAGGAGGAGGAGGAGGGAGGGAAGGAGGGAGGAGGGAGGGAAGAAGGCAGAGGAGGTGGGGATGCTGCTCTGGGCAGGGGATCTCAGCGCTCGGCGGCCGGCTCCGTCCGAGGGCGTGCGGAGGAGGCACCGGCACTCTTTGTACCTCCCGGAGACCCAGCGGTGGCTCTTGAAAAGGGATCCGGGGAGAGAGCAGCCTGCCCGGCCCCGCTCCCCCCGCCTCTCCTCTCCTCCTCCTCCTCCTTGACAGGATATACAGATGGAGTCCTTTGGATAAAAATCAGGAGCCGGGCTAGGGGGTGGGGCGGGAGCCAATCTATCTCCCGATTTGCATTTGAAACGTGGAGCTGAAGGGGAGAGTTTAAGAATTTTTTTTTTTTTTTTTTTTTACCACCGCCCCCCCCCCCCAACTTGTCCTAGAAGCCGCGATCAATTGAGCTCCTGAAGCGTGAAAGCAAAGTCGCAAAACTAATCCGAACTTGCGGGGTCCTTGCTTGACAGTTTTGTCCTTTCGGTCTCCCCAGCCCTCCCTGCTTCTCCCTGCCGAACCCACATCTCCTCCTCCTCCTCCTCCTCCTCCTCCTGCCCCGGCCCCTTCGCAGCTGGCCGGCTCTGGGGACGCTGGGGGCGGCGGGGCAGCGAGCGGACCGGGCCGGGGTCCCCTCTCCGGGTCCCGGGGCAGGACACGGACTGCTCAAGGCACCTTAAAACCCCGCACCCCTGCTGCCCTCTGCCTCCCTACTGCTGCTGTCCCTCTTACCCGGCCCCCGTTTAAACCTGGGCGGGGGTGGTGTAAAAAAAAAAAAAAAAAAAAAAAAGAAAACAAACCAACAAAAAGGACCAAGTAAAGCAGGTGCTTTCGTAGAAGAAACGGTGGAGAGAGACGTGCTGGAGCTCTGCGCACTGGCAGGAGGAGAAGGCGCAGAGTCACGCTGGGGCCGGTGCCTGGCAGCATCCCCGCACGGCCCCGCAAGGCCAGAGCTGCCCGGGGAAGCCGCTCTGGGAAATGAATACCTGCTTTGTTTGGACTCGGTCCGGCTGGGAAAGCGGCAGGACAAACTTTCTGGCCTCGTTTTAGCACCGCTTGAAGCCTTTTGGGTCTGCAGAATGGAAGAGATCTACAACTGAAACGCGATCACCCGGGAGTCAGGACGCCTCCTGCAAAAGGAAAAGAAAAAAAAAAAAAAGGCAGAGGTTCCAAATGTTGGCGGAGCTGCTGAACTGACATTTTCCACGGACACAAATATTTTTAACACGTACTGTTTTTAGAACAATGGATCGTACCAAGGGCAACTGTAAGAAATGAGCCTTGGCCAATGTCTTTTGATTTATAGCTTCACCAGAAAAACATTCTTAACATACTGTGAACAAACTAATAATGTGCTTTTATAATTAATTTTCATTCCTATTATACATTATACTGTGAAGTGTGGTGTCAACAATAATAAAGTAATGTGAGGATAAAGTCACTTCTTAAAAAAAAAAAAAAAAAAAAAACAACAAAACAATTGGTTTAGATCACAAAGGATTTTTTTAAAATCATTTTAATTTCTGATTTTTGTTGGCAGCCTTTGGATACACAAATGCAAACGTGCATGAGTATTTTAATAAATGTAATATGTAACTGCCATGTGTTCCTTGTATTTTAGCTTCATTTTCAGACATGTGATTTCCAATGTCACCCTTCTAATCCAAGAGAGGCAATTCAGCATCATGGCATTTGGGAACTGAAGAAGTGGTTTGAAGAGAGCAACTAGAAGCAATCTTCATTCTCCAAGTTACGGAGCGTCTGAGTACATGGTTACAACTTAATAAGATGTATTCAGGCAAGAAAATCCTGGAACATGATTGCACACAGTTGCTTAAAATTGCAATTAAGGATTCTTCTTTCCTTTGTCCTCCTTCCCCCAATCCCTAATTCATCTTTCACAAGTTAATCAAAATAAGACTCTTTGCACTGATCCTTAGAGGACAAGGTTCAAGGACAGATTATCATTTTTCATCACTAAATACCACAAACACCGCTGCTTTATCTTCTTTCAAACACATTCTGAGAGGTAACCAGTATTGGAAACTTTATCTTTTCCTACTTAATTCAGTAGCTACGACTTCAATGGTGAAGCTAGAACAGTTTAAAAAGAGACCAAAAAAAAAAAAAAAATCATTATTTGGGAATAAGATGATACAAAAAAAGAATCTACAATGGGTCACGTGTTTCATAAACTTTACCTAAGATCTTCAAACTTTTTCTTTGCTCTTCAGGTTCAAAACAGGGACTAAATAGATTTACAATCACTTAAAATTCTTTCTAAAGGAAGGATTCTTTCTCATTAATTTTCATTCGGATCCAGATATTACTAATGGGGAATTGGAATAGCCAATTATCACCCAATTAAAAAGCTTTCATGTGTAGACCTTCACAGAGTATTTCATGATGTCCCTACTAGCTTAACAGACTTCTCTCAAGGATGTGCTTTATGTTCCAAAAAATCTATACTCTCTCAAGCAAAACCTTTCATTAAACTGTATGTCTGAGAAAACATTTGAACTTATTTTTACTACATTGAAAATAGGATAGATATTTTTGTCTGATTATTTTTCTAAATGCTTATGCTGTCATATCAAAATAAAATGCATTAAACCCTTTGACTTTCATGGGAGCAAAACAGCCCAGTGACTCCAAGCAAAAAGTGTGACTAAGCAGACCAATTTAATTTCATTGCACAGGCAGAATAAAATATAAAGAAGCAATTATTCTTAGTCACTTTTGGCAATCTATCATTTTTAGTAATGTAAGCAAATGTATATTTTTTTAATACAATTTGTTCTTGACTGTCTTGAGCGTGGGGTTTTGCCAATGAGTCAGTCCATTCCAATACATTGACTGGATCATTTTGGCTGCAACCCGTACTTACAGTGCTGTTGTACTTCTTTCTAATACGTTCTGTAGCACATTCAGTCATCTTGAGAGGTACGGGTATACCGTTTCCGGAGGAAAGCGTACGGTTTGGAAAAACAAACACTGGGCCACGCTAGACTGTTTCTTACATAGGCCCTGTAAAGACCGACTGCAGGCATCAAAGGCTGCATTGCTGCTGGCACCTTTCCCATCTTTTGACTTCTGAAGGTGTCAAGGATGCCTCTTCACAGTACAAGTTGTGCTGCTGTTCTGTATAGCGGATCCAGAGGCAGATTTAGGACCCCAAACCCTGCTCCGTGACACGCTCTCAAATGCTTCTTAGACAGTGAGAGCTTTGGTGGCCACTGCTGAGGGAGGATTTGGACCTGAGGCAGAAAATGGATAAGGTTTATAGTTCTCTTCAGTCTCCTGAGCCACTGACAGTCTTGCGACATTAACATTTCTACCTGTACACTTCTAATATACGTTCCGAAAAAAAGCAACGGCTGGTAACTGCTACCTGGGTGCTGGTAACTCATTGACTGTGTGGGCAGAAATAACTTCCATTATGTGCTCAGCAACAGCTTGCAGAGTTCCTTCAATATGAGAATGTATTATGCTCAGAGGCAAAATCCTAACTTTTCCTAAAAATTTATATGGATATTTGACTTTCATGAGGCAAGTAGGAGAGCTTGCAGTTTAAGATCCTTTTTAAAGGAAAACACCTCTTACCACCATTAGCACGTGGTTGCCCTGTACGAGTATAAATATCTCTATAAATGACTCTTAGGTAAGTACTCCTGCGGTCCAGAGATGATATTTACAGGTGGCTATAATTCTGATGTGAATTTCTCACCTTCTGTATCACACGGGAAGCCACGGTCCATTGTTGTGGTTACGCCAGCTCTGATTCAAATCTAGAACCGAGCGTCGCTTGTCTTCAGTCTTCTTTTGTTCTCATCTCTACAAATAGCAGAAGGAAAAACAAAAGGCCTACTGAAATTGAAGACACTCACTGCCTTTAACAAGATACTCAACACAGGAATGTCTCTGCCTTTCTGTGTCCTCCCAGTTATGGCTTAATATGCTATTTAAACTGATTTTTGGAGGCAATTACATCGTTGCCTATATTCCAGGAGTTTTTCCCACCCCCTGTGGAGCCACAGCAATTGTGGGCACGTACCTAATAACCTCCAAAAATTCAGCAACCAGTTCTTTAGGAGACATTTTGCAGAATATCCTCTAACGATATGGAAGCCAAAAATACATAACAATATGAACTAAACTGTAGCAAATAAAAATAGTGGTGATTCCTCTAGTGAGTTTACGGGGTCTCTTTCAGTATCTACAACCACCCATTCCACTTAGAAAGTGTTACCTTATCAATACAACGTTACCGTCATGGCTCCACCTGTTCCTCTCTTCTTGAGCTCCTCATCTTCTTCTTGAGTTTCCACGATCTTTTGATGATGTATTTGGCCCACATGTACTGGCAAATCTGGATAACTGATATATGTGAAAGAGTGGTATTCTTCTTCAGAAGTAAATCTAGTTAATCTAAGGCAATGTAACTGTAAAAGTAATAAGAAATTACTGATGCCCAAGGTAAAAACTGTGAATGCAGATAAAAATGGAGTTTATGTTGTCGGGAAGAACAGACAAAGGCAACGGAGGCAGTTGTAGGAAAGGAACCTGTAAAGTTAAGAAACTGTAGATAGAAAACAGGCTTGTTTAATCATAAGGAGGATCCAAAATTAAAAGAAAAAGAGTGTGCCATTGAGGGTAATTTATTAGTCACACAGCAGTAAGAACAGCACAAGGAGAAATCGAATTAAAAACAACTGCACGGAAAGAATTTTGAAAACCTCACAAGAAGAGGGTGGCAAATGGCAGGTAGGCTGTCAGAAGACTGAAAAGAGAAATGGAGAATTTCATTATGGCCACACAGGAACGGGCTATTTGTACAAGCAAGGATAGATGGCTTAAAAAAGCCCTAAGACCAGAATGTAGGCTGTGTGGCCAGGCTCCAGATGCTATTCATCATATTATAAGTGGATGTACCAAGCTGGCCAGCACTGAGATAGAACACGGCGGGACAAAGCTGGCAGTGTTGTACACCGAGTGCTCTGGAAGAAGCATGGCTTACCAATAGGGGAAGGGGAAAAAAAAAAAAGAAAGAAGAAGAAAAAAATCAGCAGCAACCAAAGAAATGTGCTGAGAATAAAAGCATTAAAATTATTTTTAAAACATTTTTTTTTTTTTTTTTTTTATTATTTTTTTTAAGAGCTAGGAATAAGAGCTAGGAAATGAGGTATAGTAAGACAAAAGGGAGGAAGAATGCTTAAAAAAACTTTTTTTCTGTTTCAATCAAGGACATTATTCAAACAAAAGTGCTAGGAAAGGCACAGTCAGGGAAGGAGCAGAAGAAAATCCAGTTTCTGAGAAGTGCAAACAAAGCGCCAACTGCTTGAGTACCCTTGGACCTGCACTAACATTGCAACGGTAAGTTAAACAGTGGCTCTGTAACAGACCTTACCTAGCTACATTTATGAGCATCTCTTGACCACAGTAGTTCAAATTGTAAGTAAATAAATCCACAGACACTTGTATCTCGCATTAATGCTTCATGCCAGTGAGATCCTGCTAGTGGAGAAGAAGCATCACCATTTTTATAATCAGCACTCCTCTCTTTTCTGATGTATGCAGAAAAAAATTAGGGTAGATAAGTTTCTGCTGGATATTAAGCTCAATTCTGCATGGCATTCACACTGTGGCACAACTAAGGTCAATTTTTCAGAGGAATTGCAATCTAGACTGAAAACATTTGTCTGATTCTACGAAAAGTTATACATAGGAAGTCCAATTGACTTCAGGGAGTTTTGCACGCTTCAGGGGACTGCTACTGTGTAGCAGACATCTGAAAATCTGCAGCTAAGTTACTTGTGAAAAATGCCAATATGTACACAAGTAAACCAGTAACTGCCCGTACACAGCGGGATGTGTCACTTCAGGTCAGATTCTATACTCTGCACCAACTATACAAAATTAATGTGAATAACTCCTCCACTGACCTCTAAACCCAAACCAGATTTCAGAGTTCCAGTGTAGTTTGTCAATACAAGCTTGAATACTTGCACGAACAAAATCAGAGATTACAGCCGCAATTTTAGAAGACTTTTTTGAATAACTGGCCCAAACTAGGTGTACTCCTGCATCATGACTGGTATTCAAGATGCTCATAACCTTCCCTATGTGAACAGATTAGCTAAGTAAGCAATTTTTTTATTATTTGTTTGGTTTTCCCCTGACCATAACAATAATTGGACAAGCACCCTCTCTCTTTCAAAAAAAAACCAAACCCCCAAAACAAGCCAAAAAAACCCCAAAGCAAAACAAAACAAAAAACCAACCCAACCCCAAAACACTAAACACTTGCAAAATGTACATTCTGAGCATTATAAGCACAACAAACACTACAAGCAGGGAGCATGCTGGTGACCCTTCTTTCTCACCTTCAGGCAATCAAACTTTTCATGTCTGAATGTTAACCTAAATGTTAAACTCCTATACCTGAATATTTATGGAGAGAGAATTCTAAAACGGCATGTAAGCAGTTGTATAGGAAGCAGATGGAAATGTCTTCAAAGTTAGCTGGAGAAAAAAATGTGACTATCTTCATCATCTTGAACTGCCCACTCTCACAATTGCTTGGTGTGAGTGCCGAAGGAGACATAATTTGATATGTCAATTTTCCACCCAGCTAATGTATCCATCAATTTTTTTATTCCTTAGGAATGACAACTCAGACATTACTTTTATACTTAAAATGTTAAAAACATTATAAATCCCTTAATCCTATCCAGCTTCTATCTGTTCTTGGGCTAGATTCTGCATTCATTAAAATCAGTGGAAAAACATCTTTTGATTCAATGAGAGAAGAATAAATTTTATGGGAGATCTAAGACATTGCCGTTTAGAAAACTAGCTCAGAGTATGGGGCACAGCACTTTGTCCCACTCCTACAGATGGTGGGGGAAATCTTTGCCCATTGCTATGAAGATGCACATCCCAAGGCATTACACCGACAGTTGTGATGCAAGAATAAAAACAGAGGCTGATTAGGTCCTATTTCCTCCTACTTCTACCCGTGCCTGTATGTGTAAGGGAGGAAAAAAAGGGCTGAGGGCAGGTGAAAGAAAATTGCAGTTCTCTGGAACCTGCTTCCTCCCACATTTAGCAGGTTAATGGTTTAGTGCCCTAGCACCAGAAGTAAGAGCCATTCAATCCCCTTCACTCTTTTAGTGTATTTCCTCCAGTCTGGCCTTTGGAGACATCAGGCACTGGTCACTAGGATGCTGTGTCTAATCATTCAACAACACTGACCTTAGTGTTACTAGTCCTACATGCCTTGGTTTTTCGACAGAAGTACTGCTTTTGTTTTCCTTTGAGTCACTGAAGTTTGTCATACGTATTTCTGTTGCGAACTTTCTGAGACAAGGATTTTTTATGTCAATCATGGGACACAGGCAGAGCACAATCACCCCAATCTCAGTGCGAAATACCACCATACAGATAATTCTTAATAATTTACTACACATATGCATACAATACACACATAAGTCAGCTACGTTAAGTCATCTCATGTCATGGAGCTTGTGTTCATCCATACATTTTCATGTTGCTTTGAACTTAAAGACCATGGCCTGATCAACCAAAATTCAGTAAAACTAAAGGATTTCTTCCGAGGATTCTAGCACTATCTTCTGTGTCTAAAAAATTGTACTTATATAAAGTTTTATTGCTAATCTAAGTAATTGGATAACTCTACTAGACTTCTTTTGAGTAGCTTTTATTTAATCTACTGTGATTTTCTTCCAAGTAGTGGCAGGCTGATAAGAATGGCTTCACGTATGGGATGCAACATACATCCTCAGTCTCAAGGCCAACAAAAGAATAGGTGCCTTTTGAGCAGCAGATGCCTGCAGGAGGATAATATACCCACCGGTTACTCAGCTGATTCATCTGTCATTTTTATGAAGGCATGTCATGGTTGGACAGAGCAAAATTGCCTGTGAAAAGCTATGTGAGGAAAAAAGGGAGAGAGAAACAGGTAACTGCCTCTTCCTAAGTGCTGGATGAAATTAATGTTTATGGTGGTGGGGGGGAGAGGACACAGGAAAACAAACATAACATATAACTTTACAAAATACATCTTCATACGATATCAGTCATCGCAATAGTGCTAAAATGCTGCAGTTGCTCCACTGCTATTACTAGTTGTTTTAAAAGATAAATTAATGTGGAAATTAGAAAGTAACAGATGTGAAACAATCTTAAGCATAAATTCCTTCACACTTCTTATTAAGTGTGGTTAAGGTTTCGGTTGTCAAACACCCTTTGGTTCAGGGAATAAAAGCAAACAAGGGAAAATTTAACTGTTCTTCAGTGTTGTAAGCCCACTGAGCTCGGTAATTTGCTGAAGATTTGTTTTCTGACACTTTCACCAGAAAAGGGGGGGGGGGGGGGGGGGGGGGGGGAAGTGTTTCTCCAAAAGCATTCTGACCCATAAAAAGACCCAACTGTGTGTGTTGGGAAACATGTCCAAACGCTTCTCTATTTAAGGCTTTTTTCTCTTTCAATAAAATGTCAGTACCTCTTTGAATAGATATTGTCCTTGGCCAAGACCCCAGTGAAAGGCAACAGATGTTGCTAAGATTGTACCCAGGCTATCCTCTATCCTGTTTCATTTCTGAAAGGGAAAAAGAGAGAAAGAGAGAGAAGAGAACTTGCTTTAAATCACTGGACCATTTTGTACTTCAGCAAATCTGTTTGCACATGCTCGACCGGCCTCGCAGAAAAGGCTAAGCCTTTTGCATTCAGCCTGAGGTCAGTCCTAATGCTCTGTTCAGTGGTCCACACTCTTTTCACATGGAGCAGCTGCCTCTGATTGCTAGAACAAATTGAGGTGATTCAGGCCACCAGCAGGACCCCGGTACAAGTGCTTTTCACCAGAAAGGGAGGGAAAGCCTTAGAACAGGACCAACTGGGGCTGCCCACAATAAACCGTAGGATTAGATTTGATACACTCAATATTAAGACATGCTCTTGCTGAAAAGTAGGACATGGTGACATAAACTACAAGACAGTTGGACTGAAAGAAGAGGGGAGAAAACGGTGTTCAAACATTTATTAAGTTACACCTAATTATTTAATTGGGGAACAATTAAAATAGTAACACTGACAGTTCAGGCTTGGGAACACCTTGCTGTTTAACCCTTGGCAGAGTATTCTTGATATAAGTGTGATTCAAGATCAATTGTGTCTGAGTGTGTGCCCAATATTGTTTGAAACGTTGTTTGCAAGTTCTCTAAACTATCCCTGAAACCAATTTATGGAAAAGGAATAATCACCATTTCCTACTACATTAACAACCTGTTTCAGTGACTGGAAGCTGCTACATAGCTGTTATCCAAGTGAAAGAAAAAAAAAAAAAAAAAAAGAAATTAAAAGAAAAAAAAAAAGAAAAAAAAAAAAAAAAGAAGATTTGGTATTTACCTCTTTTTAAATTCTTTCTAATCTACCAAATGAGATAAGAGCACACAGCAGGCATTAGCAGGGAAAGATGAAGGCATAACCCTCCCCCTTTCCCTGGTGCAGCCAAGCTCCTGCAATTACTTGGTTCAGTCCCAGATATCAGATCACAGTATTTTCTGCTGTGTGAAGGATCAGACCAAGAGCTCTCTGAGGCTGAGGCCAAACAAAACAATACAGTACTGCATTAAGCCACGATACTGAGCACTTACCACTTCAAAAGGAAGCACTCTTTGATGCCTCTGAAAGGAAAGCAAAATCTCTATGGATATATAGGTAATTTCACCAGACTGGTCAAAGAATGGATGTTTATGTTAATTCATAGAACCATGGATTTAAGATCAGGGGAAATGAGGAATTACAGCATTTACTCTGGCTCTGCATTTCAATGGAATGGCTTGGTATAACACGTGGCCTTTGAAGTACAGTTATCCATGAGGTAGCTTTGTAAGCTGGAGAAGAAAGGAAAAAGCTCTTCGTATTTACTCAATTAGCAGGTATAGAAACAGAAGCTAAGGGAAAAGATATATAAAAATCTGCCTATTGACTCAGAAACATTGAGATGGAGAAAAGAAAGTGTCCCAATAGCTACGCTAGACCCTCTGATACATGACTTCACAAAGAAAAAAAAAAAAAAAAAAGTTTTAATTCTTTGAATTACAGACAGAAAACTGAGGTAAATCTTGATCTTCCTTTATTAATATGTCATCCTATTACTTGCTGCTGTTTTCACACAGAAAATAGAAAAAAGAACACTGTATGTTCAAAGAAAAGTTTTAAAACAAAAGAGCAGGAAGAGCTTGTATCTTCAACAGAGAATTCACTTCTTTTTCTCCTTAAAGCAATAACTAGAAAAATATGTGTCACGAAATTTCCTTCATAGTGCTTCTTAAAGCTTCCTTTTCTTTAAGACACTCGATATACTAATTGTATGAGTTTTGAAGAGCTGCATCTGAAAACTCACTCTCGTTTGTAAGGTATGTGGTTTTCAGCTAGGCAAGGGTGGAATTGTGTGTTTCAGTGTCACTGGCAACAAAGCCAGCTGAGACATTCCTCTTCTCCTTCCTCCCTACCCCCTGGCTGCCATTCACCATCCCCGTCAGCTGGGGTGACATCATGTGTGTGAGGCCACCTTGTGAAATAGATCAGTTCAATGGTTCAAGTTAAATCAAGCGATATAAAAGAGAAGTTTCAAATTTGTTTTATTTAACATAGATCGCTTCCTTGATCAGCTTTACAGCACAAGTCCCTGTGTAACCATGCAGAACAAAAAATAGGGATGAGATGGCAGAAGCAAGCAAATTAAACTTACACTAGGAGATTCCTTCAGAAAATTCCTACATACTTCTTTGGGAAGCTCAATATAAAAGGTATTTGGGCACATCTGCTGGTATATTATCTATTTTTTATCTCATTCTGCTAGTGGGGTATAATTTCTTCTTGCTGGTCTTCTCCCAAGCGTCTCCCAAGTCATAGCTTCCCAAAGTAGAGATATTGAATGAGAAAGGGGAAGGAATTGAAGCTTAGCAAGTTCCTCAATGGCGAGTTCTGGAGATGGAAATAGGGCCTTCTGGGATTAGTCTGACAAGAAAGATCAGAGTCACTTCAGCGTGCTTCTGCCTACACTTGCCAGATTTGTACAGCATGAAAGCCGGAATGTATGACTGACAGTGTCAAACACTGCTGAGGAGAACAGTAGAAAGGGTATGGGCATTTGCCAGTTGTCAGTCTGAGGTGATACGCACTTTAACAAGCTAGGCACCAGGGAACAGAAATGGACTGAATTAATGCTCTGAAGGAAGCAAGTTCTCATTTGGTCTTCTACACAGTTGCTTCTTGTGCATAAAAAAATAAAATAATACTGAGTGTGCAAAAGCTCGTGCCTGCCCTTTCTGGGTGGTAAATCCTCTTTAAAAAACTAATATCAGTTCCCATATATTCATTTTGAGGGTCCAAGTCTTAATATTTAGGTGTGCACAAATCATTCGGTGATATCTAAAAAAAAAAGTCATCTATGTATATAGGCCTCAGCAGAATGTAGCCTCAAACCCAAATACTCAAGCCCTTAAAATTTAAGCAGATAGGCTACTAAAGAAAAGAAATTTTAAAAACCTCACCATTAGAATTCATGGATGGTTATTGCTATGCCATGTTTTAGTAAAGGTACTGTCCATAGCACATTAATTGTACTCCAGGCACTTTCAGTACTGATAGGAACAGACAAGAACTGTATGGAGTGAAGTCTGATCTCCTGTATGTGTATGGCTTCTAATTGGTATCACTGACCAAAGGTCCATAAGAATCTCTGATGTATACAACATGAAAAGGAAAAAAACTACAAAGCTTATTGTTACAGAGATTTTTACATTTTAAAGGGTTAGTGCTACTTGGGGTAGTTAACAAAATACATAACAGAAGCAGGTTATATAACCGGTTTAGAATTTCAAGAGCCTTTTGAAAATTTCTTCTTTTGAGGATATTAAGCAATGAGAGGGGATGATGCACAGTCATGTTATGGATTAAAAACTAATTAGGAGACAGAAAACAGAGTAGGAATGTATTCTAGCTCACAACCCAGAGGTGAGTGTCTTTACACAGCAGTGCCAGAGCAAGCCCTATTTGCACCAAACTGCATTCACTGCTCTCCAGCGTGCTTACAAATTAAAGGAAAAACAAATCAAAGCACTCCTTCAAATCTTTCTTCTTTCTTTTTTCACTGGGACTGGGTATACGGTGACGTTCTCATCCAAAGGATACAGTGTGTTACAGTTTTTTCCTTGACTATTTACCTGGAAGAAAGAAGTTACAAGGAAATTCCAGCATTAGCATAGTCTTTCTTTTTCCACCTGAAGCCAGCTGATGGAAACCAAAGGGCAGCATTCAGCTCTGAAGTGGCTTCTTTCTCCGCAGAGGCCGCAGTTTTCACAGGCTGTGGTTAGCATGCAGGATGTTCACCTGCCTAATTTAGTGTTTACATGAGATGCCTACGTTTGGTAGGTTGGCAATCTCAGGCAAATCAAGGACCTTCAAGGACACTGGACAGCAATTCAGAGATTTAGCCCACAATGGATCCATGGGAACCCTTTGGGGCAAACTGTGCTCGTTCCAGCCATTTCTAGCCCTTCGTGGGTTTCCCTTCAGTAATGATTATTTGCTAAGCATAAGCTCTGGCACCCATTTGCACATGGCCACGCTGAAGGGATGGGTGATCTTTGTAACACTGTTGTAGCCACCCCTGTGAGAACTCATCACCTCCGTTTGGTTCACAAGCATCACTCTGTTGGGCCCTTGAGGCCACCAATGGCAGTTGGTCTGCTATTGAAGTTAGGAGCCTAAGGTAACTTAACTTCTCTACAAATTTAAAAGCTTACTATACAGGAATCTACCATCCTCCACCTTTTTAAAATTGAATAGAGCCTGATAAGAGATACAGGGAATATAGACTGAAATGCCAATGAATTAGGAACGTAATCAAGGGGTTAGTATCAACTTCAGTTGTATTTTCACAGAGAAGGGGCTTCACTCATTCCCACTTGCACAGTACTCTTTTAGCCTTTGGACAGTATCTATAAGATCTATCAAAAAAATATCCAAATGAAACACAAACCAAAAGATTATAAAGGGGTTTGATCTTGGTTTAGTTTTAAGCCCAGAATAAAGAAATGACTTATGACTGAGAGGATTAGCATATACAGAAAGTTACACAGCATTATAATCCCCAGCTACTGCAATAAAACACCAGAGAAGTAAAATCAGAACATGGATGCAAATTAGTTGACTGAAAATGAGATGATGGATAATGGAGGTGAGGATGGTTTCAGGGAATGAAAAGCAACTAAGGGTTGGAGTTTGCTAGCACACACCGCTATTCCTTGAGCATCCCTCACATGATTATGAGAGTTATGGCAACCTACTGGCTCACTCAGTTGCCTCTGTGTCCAGCTGCCAAGAACTTTTCTCCATCCACCACTACCACGAGAACTTTGCTCTTTTGCACACAAGATACCAAGTATTAGATTTTTTTTTATATCGAGACATATTGAAGTACTTCGTGCTTGGGGGTTGACTTTCTGCTTGCAACCAAAGAAAGGTCAAAAGTGAGGACAGACTGTATGATACGGAGTGCCTATGGAGAGTGCTCCAGGACTTTACAGCATCTGACAGCAGCCACTTTCTCAGTGAGAGACTTTGCTCAGGATAGGCTTTGGATCTGAATCAGTATTGCAATTCCTGTGCAATAATAGAATAAGGCAGTCATAGAACTAGTTGTAACTTTGCAGGAACATTTCTAAGTGTGAACATAGTGCCACTTCTTTACCTTTCTAGAACAAAATTATGAGCTCTTTCACACAAGTTTTGCCCAAGAAGGAAGGCTGTATCAATTACCGAACAGTTTAAAATTATATACTATGAAAGCGGGAAATAGCTAGAGGAGCTGCATGATATTAGGGTAAACACATGCCTCCTATGTAACAATGTGCTTCCTCAAAACACTTTATAAGCGTGAACTAATTAATACTTTCTCAACAGAGTATACATTAACACTATTTTACATTTGTGAATTACCCTTAACTCTTTTGCTTGAACAGTCGAGACAAACCAATGCTAAAAATTCCTTATAAAACCTCATCTAATGTCTTCAGCTTCCCTTTTGATGCAATAATATCACCGACATCTTGAAGTAAAAGGATTTCATCATTGTTGAATTAAATGTAGTTTTTAGATGGTAGCTGAAATGGTACTCTCACCAGTTCTAAAATCTGACACTCACATTATTTTTATTTTTTTCTTTATCCTTCTTCTTCTTTTTCATTTATCATATTTTTAGATTTGCCTATTCCATATTTATATATGTATGTTTATGCATCTGCGTGGGGGTGTGTGTGTATATATATATTTTTTATGTGAATAGTTCCTTCACTACTTATTCAGACAAAACTCTTACTGAAGACAAGAAGAATTGCACTAGCCATAAAGTGAAGATTTAGGATACAGATGAAGTGTTCCATAAAGTAATATTCCCCATGTCCTCCAGGCTACTTAAGCTTGAAGATATGCCACTGGGTGGAACATCACAAAAAAACCAAAACCAATCTCCCTTCCAGTCCAGAAGTTTTCATTAATGTATTAATTTACATTCAGTATATTTTGACTTCCCTCCAGACCTCATCTGGTGTTTCTCTTGGTGTTACTCTGGTTAAAAATAAATAAGAGGGTAAAAAAAACCCCAAGCTGTAGGGTAACTTGAGACTAGGCCATCCTGAGAGCACACACCTCTTAAAATACTTAAAATGCAGGTTTGGACTAGCTTTGCTATTTTCAGTTCAGAGTAAAACACTGTTCACAGTTTGGCTGTGAAGTATAATTGTGATGCTTTTCCATTAGGGGACAGTTACAAAGGTGATATAACTACTGACCTGACTTAAAAGCCTCCAACCCATTTTATGGTCTTACTTAGGACATATAAAGGTGTTTGTTGTTTCAAATCACAAATTTATAGATAAATTCTACTTTCAAAGGCAATACCCACAAAAAACTCCAATACAAGGTATATGAAATACAGTGTGAGCAGAAATATGTATCAGCTGCTCTGATGTAACAAAATGAATTTGATAATGTTCTTCCCTTTGTAGAATAGCTGAGAGATATACAGGTTACCTGACCTTATCATCAGACACGGTAAGAACACTCACACAATTACTGCAGAAGACCTCTGCTATAGATTCACATTCAAAATTATTTGGTCCTTAGCAGCCCAACTATTTGGTCTGATGGCAGTCCTTATCTTTTGTGAAAAAAAAGGTACAGAAGAAATTAAGTGAAGAGCACATCATAAAGTAGCAGGAGAAACCTATCAAAAAGAAAGAGGAATAAGCCATAGTTTAAGCACACTGTAATCACTTAGAAGTCTTAAAACGTAAAACACAAGCCATCAAACCTTGTATATCCAATTAAATACATTTAAAATAAGTTTCAGGTTTATTTTCCTGAAATTGAATTCTGAATTTGGTTTTGGTCACCCAAGAAATACTTATGAGCATCCTGAAGTCTTTTATATAGAGAGAGACTAAGAAAATTTATTTGTATACTGAAGAGAAAGAGGTAGAATGTTTCTAGAGGTTTTTAACTTCAGTGGTTTTTTTCCACTGATAAAAAATTCAGCCTTAAAGAACCTAAACAGTACTTTTTCTAGTTGTTCTGTGTTCAGTAAACACAGCAATCTTAACACAGAAGTGGTCCCAAATAGCACACAAACTAAATATATTCTTCAGAAATATCATGAATATACAGGGTCACTTCGTCCTAAGCATGATCTCTAATTAGACAGATTATGGCAAAGGGCATTCCACTACTGCCATACATTTTAAATGAGCATTAAAATACATTTTTAAAGAGCATTTCTTCTCAAATGAAAAGAAGAAAGAGCCTACAAAACTGATGTCTGGTGAGGTTACTACTTTCCTAGAGACATGAAGCAATTGAACTGGATATCAAATGCCCTCTATACTTTTGAAAATCGTAGTCATCTATCAGACACTGAAATCTATAAAAAGCAATTCAATGTACTCATCTATTTTGCTGTAATGTGGAATGAAGAAACCAGAAATAAAAGTGCATAATGATACATTTAAGAGATAAAAGAATATTTTAATACAGTATACAAATAGCCAACAGAAATCTGTTTGCAAGAAGAAAAACACTGATTTAAAAAAAAAAAAAAAAAAGAAATAATAGAGAATCTGAGTGAATGCTTCTTTATTTATTATGTAGAAATAAACCCCCTTAATATCTACAGTGATTTTTAGTTCCCTGGGTATAAAGTAATAATCAGTGTAAACTGGGAAAACACTCCACCTCTCAGTCTCATGGCTGGCTGGAAGAGCATTACAGCATGCACCTGAAATTGTGTGTGATGTTCATAATCACTAAAACTAATTTTAGCTATGTAGAATGCTGGGCTGATTTGTTGAAGCTGAGCATATACTCTGTCCCTAGCAAAGCTGTCCATACTCAGATGAGCTAGTTGACAGTAAGAATGCCAATACTATAAGATTTGCAGGTTTGTGAAGATGCAGATGATACTTCATTTATTAAAATAAAATACTTTGATCATTCTACCTTTAGTTCTTAGATTCTACGTATCTGGGAGATATGTTATGAATGTTACTTTTAAAACCTAGAATGTAAATATGCACTGAAAATAAGGAGGCCAATAATATGGCAAATTCAGTTAGTTGCTTGGTTCATCTAATATTGACCAGTAGTTCTGAGATGTAAGCAGAAACCAAAATGTAAATTCGCTTTTCAAGTCAATTCACTTAATTTGGAGGAAAAAATGAATCAAACTGATCTGCTGGGACATTACAAGTTAAATCAATAAAAACCACACTATTTAGAATTACTGTAGACGCTGAATCAACTCAAGCCCTATGAAGATGAGTGTTAAAGGGTTAAATGAGGATGCATTATATGTAACAAAATGCATTCACTACTCTGCACATATAGCTTCTTAAATGAACAAGTGATGTGCAATTTGTACATGAAACAACTCTGCAAATAAAGCAAGTCCTCTGAAATCATACTATTTTTAATTGTAGAGCATCTAAACTTAGACATTGAATGTTTTAAATTTTGTTATATTTTGGTACATTAGCCTCTCTTTCTTGTCTGGAGAGATCCTCTGCTTCACTCTGAGTAGTTGTCCTTATAACTGCTGAACAATCTCTCAAAAAATAAAATGTTCTGCTGGGCACAGATCCCAGGTAAGGAAATGGAGCAATTGAAGGATCCAATGACTGATAGAACTGTGTTGCGAGTCATCCGCAGGGTCAGTTGTCTGTGGCACAACAGCAAAGATTGATACGAAGAAAATGTATTCGTCACTCAGCTCTCATTTGCCTGAGCCTGAGAATCAGGATTTCAGGTCCATAAATTTATTGAATCTCCTTTTTAAAAAGGATTGCATAAGCTGCGTTTAACCTGGCCTTGGTTTTCTTTAGAGATTGCTCAATAACTGATTTGCCCTCCACTTTTGTTTTGACCTCTATTTTTGTGTTGATTTGGGGGCATTCTGCTGACAAATTTGCAGTGACTTTTTTGCTCCAGCATGTGCTGGATCTGAACTCGGTGAAGAGACTGCACACTGTATAGGTCCAAGGCTGATATCCTTGCTCTGTTTAAGTGCATGTAATCTGCTCTCAAACAGATTTAAAGCCCTTGCCACAATTTCTTGGACACATTAACCAGGACCACCTTGCTTATGGGAAATATCAATGGTCAGGCAACAAAAATTTCCCAAGGAATATCATCTTAGGCAGTATGTTATCAGTCTTAGTTTCCACCATACCATCTAAAGAGATTCCAGAGGAACAAGTGACATTATGTCCCTGGGTACAAGGCAGGGAAAGCCCACCTGTGTTTCAAAAGTTATTTTTGCAGTTCATGATGTTCCTCTGACTTGTGATGCCTTTAAACCTGTTTGGATACCCACAAGGTCTCATTCTTTTGGAAAGTTTTACCAAAGAGAAGTTGTAGGAAATCATACCTGAAGAAGCTGGACCACCTTCCTCTACATCATCACACTCACATCAGTTTTACTGGGTGGGTCTAGCAGTGACATACTGATGCAGACTTGTTGGTCCCAGAGAAAGCATTTTGAGCTATAAACTTCATTCATCAAAAGCTTGTATCTTAGGAATTTGGTTTAAAATCAACTATATATCTGAGGGTTTGTCTTCTTCTGGCTTCAAACATATTGTTACATTTCTCCCTTAAAAATCTTTTCCTAAAAATCAAATATGTGATTAACCCCAGAAAACTTCATGCAGTGACCCTCTGAGGTGTATCAACAGTAAAAGGATGACTGTCCGTTTTTCCATGTGTTGCCTTTCAGATATAGTACTGCTGGCTACAGCCTTGTCAGAGGTGACCCTCTTTAACCGTGATCTCCAGTCATTTAATGAGATACGTGAAATCAGTACTGCTTAAAAAAACCCAAGTCATGCTTAATATTAATTAAGCATATTAGCATGAGTTCACTCAGTAATTGTTCCCACATAAAAATTTCTAGAATTCAATCAGTTGTACTTGAAGCACATAACTTCCACAACAGAAGTTACCTGCTTGTCTTAATAGGACCATGTGAACTATTTTGCCTCAGAGAATTGCTTTTCACAAGTTTGCTCTGAGCTGCAGATTCATTTATAGACTTCAGAAAATAAAAAGACACTTTCCACTTGTGTGAAACTTTCCACCTGAGGCTCAAAAAGCACTTCCTGACACTTTTATTTCACAATCTTTCTCATACAGAATAGTACCGTTATGAACTTACAGATAGGGAAAATTAGGAAAAAAACCCTCAGACAGCTTATATGATAATAGAATTCCTTAGCAGAAATATAGACTGAAGAACAGAGTAGATTAGATTGTTAATATACGTGTAAGCTAGGTGACCATACAAGCAGATTTCCATGTAGTTCTTAACAAAACTGAAAGGTTTTTTACATTTGTCAGGAAAATTCAGACATATCTGAGCACACCAAAAATACCTGTGTGATACATCCTGGAGCCAGTGTTGCAGCTGATGCTACACAACATTTTTCTCTCCATCTTCCCAGACAGAGACACAGTAGCCAGGGCAGGGTCCCAGGGGTGGGCAGTGGACATCTCCCGGGAGTTCAGCCCACTCACTTCAGAGCCAAGAAACAACCAGCTACTGTACTGATCGCTGAGTTGCTGTACCTTGTCAAACAACAGCAACCTTGTTGCTCAGAGCAGGTTGCGGTCAAGTTTTTCCAAACTTCAGTAAGAAACTGGAGGGAGACAAGACATCTCAAGCTGCATTTTCACTCGTGTTCACAACGCTCAGAGGATTGCACGATGAGGCATAAGAGAACAGTCAAAGCAGGCTAACACATGTGGCATAATCCAGATCATTCATCTAGTTGCATGGTTTTAAGTGTAAGTTTGAACATTATTTTGAAAAACATGTGTCCTCGATCGATGGATTAACAGATTGTGAAATGTTTTTTTATTTCATCTCAAGAAAGAAAAATGTTGCAGTGAAGGCACTCCAAAGGAGGGAACTTTGGGTTAGCATTAGATTTCAAACATGTTGGTGTCTGTTCAGGAAAATTCCAGTGAAGTCAATAACCTTATTCTGCTTTCATACAGTCTAATTGAGTCCAATATTATTCTTGAATTTCTCTGGTACCACCTCAAACAAAAGAAAGCTGAAAATATTTGACAGTGTTCTGTAAGAGAAAAATATTATAATGTATTTTTCCTACTGCAGAAAAGATTAATTCACACACGGTGCACCAGCACACTATATTTTACATTCCCACTCAGAAATATCCACATGTATTCACTCTCACAAGAGTATACAGTAGCTACAGTCAGATTTATGTCTCTGTGGAGCAATTTGAAAGAGTGTGATCCAGACTCTAAGCTGAACATTAAGCCTGGAGGAGCTGTTAAGCAACAAGGCTTTGCTGATTAAAACATGAACTTTATTTTAGTTTATTTAATTCATTTTGCACTTGGCTGTTTTATGTTAATTAACTCTTATGCAATTTTTATTAAATTTACTTTAGGCCCTAAATGAATATTTCAAGTTGATATTGACAATTGTTTATTGACTATCGAACCCACGTTGAATGTAATGTCACATTTAATTCCCAACCCAATTATCAAAAAACAGAGTTTCTCAGTGGTCGAGGACAAGGATGGGTAGTCAGGAGGTGTAAATCTAAATGGAAGTCTGCAATGTACTCACGGTGTAGGCTGGAAAGCTACAGCTACTTTAGATGGGGATCATGACTGCTTTTTGGAAGAGAAGCAACTCACAAAGCTCCAGTGCTTGGCAGAAGAGACCTTGGAAGACCTGGTTAGAGTATGCTCAAGCCAATACTAGGCTCCCAAACTGAACTAATTTGAAAGACTCTGCTTTGTACTGTAGTGGTGGATAGAGAGAGTTACCTGGAGGAATATCCCAAACTTGTATTTCAGTCTCCTTATCTGTATATGGTCACGGTTACCTACATGTCTGAAGTGCTTCAGATTTTATAACGCCTTACGGAACAGATTCAGCTCTGGCATAAGCAGATACAGTTTGACTGGCAGTTGTACTACAACACTGCGTAATCTTTTAAGTAATAGGTACTATCAGTAATGACATCATTGAAAAGCATCATCATCTTAGCTTTGCAGTGCAAGACAGAATGGAAAGATGATCTTGTTGTAATGGGACAGAATTTATGAGTTTGATACCCAATATCCAACTCCCTTGATGAGCCAGGGGTAGTGGCTCCATATTTCAGTCATCCCCCTTTCTGTAAAACTGTAGACACTGTTGAGATTAACTTTTTCTGTTTCGGTGTTTAGCACCACCACAACAGGGCAATTGAAAGGTATTCTAAGACACTAGCAGAGGTGGTTTTGTTTACCATGTTGGTAATCCCCTGAAACACTCTACAGAGTCCAAGCACTGTTATCTGTGACTGTGCTTGCTTTTCCTCACATTAGTTTTTAATACTTCGAAAAATGCAAAGCTGGCAACAGCAGAGAATGAAGTTAATTTACCCACAGGTTAGGAGCGTTAAGAAAGTGTTGTGCATTTGACCATTTCACGTCTGGAAATTTCTGCAAGGTAGCTCAGCTCACCAGTGTCTTCTCTTTTAAAGCCACTAACAGATAGTAACATCTGTTCTAATGATTTTTGCTGACTGGTATGCCTGATGAACAGGAAACGGGCTGAAATCAGCAGTTCGCTTTGTAGGCCAGGCACCACAAGCAGAAATATATCCGGGCGGTCAGTTCCTCTAAAAAGAGGGAGGTAAAATAGTCCTATCCGGGGGCAGAGGGACTCGCAGCATAGGCAGATGGCTGCTTTAGTCCCAGGAAGTGGCTTTAATCGGAGTGTTTGTAGAAAAAGAGCTAGTTGTGAGGTCAGTGAAAAACGGTGCCAGCCGTAGAGTTCAATGACTGAGGAAACATAATGGCTTTTGTCACCTTGTTTTAGTCTTTTTGCTGAAAATAAGATATGGTGTTCTTTTCTCCCTCCAGAAAATGGTACTGTATATTATAAGCTGTCCTGTCCCCTGACCCTATGACACAAGTGATAATAGTTACTGAGTTCATAAATGTGAGAGGTCTTCTAGAGTTATAGATGGATACAGTCATGAAGGAGTAAGAAGTTGAAGAGGAGAAAAAAAAAAAAGGATTTTTAAGGTCTTCTTTAAAGAGAAAGGGCAGTACTCTACCTTGGATTTAGTGCTTGGACAACCGCATGCAGATCAGTTCCTTTGGCTAGTTTTCATTTTCAACACAATGGCAGTTGCGTTATAAAGACGATGGAGATTCTTTCGTATATTTGTTTGTTTTCTGATCACTCTTCAGGAATATGTCTGGGAAAAATTGTTAGAAAAGTCTGTAGTACTTGCTCCCTTCTCCCCTATGTCTTCCTTTTTAAGGACTTGCTGGAATCAGGCCAAGAGTTTTCCTTCCCACAGGAAAAAAACAAACCAACAAAAAACCCCAAAAACCAAAAAGAAAAGCAGTTCTATGGGAAGACATTTCTTCAAGGGCTTCAAGCAGAGCAATCACATTATGGCAGAAAACAGACTGCAGATCTGGGTATGGGTAAAAGGATGTACAAGTAGTTAAGTTCATGCACAGGGTGATTTTTTTTTTTTTTTTTTTGCTCAGCTACTGGCTTCTCTCCTATGTTTCTGTTGCACTGGCTGCACATGGATGAGGGATAATGAGGTCCATGTTCTCATTAGGGTTGCTAACTAAAAGGGGAAAAATGCTGGTTTGCGTTAAAATCATGTTAATCATTAAAAACATGTAAATTTTCTTTCAGGATCTCAAGCTATTAAACTGAGAAATAGGACAAATGCAATTTGTTAAAACATTACACTCAATAAAAATAGCGATAAAGTTAAATTCCTACTTAATACAATGATCTGGTAAGGCTTTCCTCATCCGACTATGCTGCACAAAGACAAAAGATAAACAGCATGTACTTTACATGCTTGCAGTCTCTGGAAAAAAATGTCCTTTACCATTCTACAGTAGGGGTTTAAGTGTTTAGTTTATGTGTGAGTGTAAATCCGCCCTGGCAAAAACACTGGGGATGATGGAAGATTATAGGGTGTGATTTATTCACATCTGTATCCTGAGAGACAACAAGATGCCTTGAAATGGTCCCCTGTGTAATCTGATGTAGATTATTGTGGAAGTAATAAAAGTAATGAAGAATGTCTACCGTTCCGTACGTAGAAACTGTTATTTCACATATTTGAGAATCTCCTAGCCCCCCTAAAGAGTCCTGCTTTTGATTCCCCTGTTGTTTCCGACAATTCATCCGCGTTTTGTGTTTGGGTTTGTTGTTTTTTTTTTTTTTTTTGCTTGGGGTTTTGTTTTGTTTTGTTTTGTTTTTTAATGATGTGCACTTTTGCCCCACCCAGTGGCCAGTACCTAAATTGCCAGCTCGGCTCGGTTTTTAGAGGAGTTTCCCCCTCTCCGCCCCAGTCTGCAGGGCGGATCTGCCACTGAAAACTGAACAAAAGCAGCATCTGTCCCCTGTTGCTACCATGAGTATATTAGGCTATCATTATCTGCAATGACACTACCATCTGTAATGTGCTCTGGGGCAAACACAGGCACTGCCAGTAGCTTCGGCACCACAGGCAGATGCTTCATCATGCAAGAAGATGCATGAAGCCAAAATATGCTATACATGAATCCAAGTACTTGAAAAGAGAGAGGGAAGGAGAGGGGAGCCAGGAAATAAATGTTGTTCATGTGTCTTTCTCTCTCGTCAACAAAGATGGAAACGAGGAAGCATAGGCTAGGCCAGGTGCATTACTTAGTCTAAAGGAATAATAGGTCTAAAAAAAAGAGACTCATTTTATTGCACTAGGAAATCTGAGAGTCTATAACTTTTTATGGACTTTTATATCTTCCTTTTTTTCACAAGTAACTTACAAAAATTGGTTTCCAATTAAAGTAATAAATAGAAGTTGGTTTTCTCAAAATTCCTGCCTTCATGCATTTGTGACAGAAAACAAAACACACACACACACACACAAAGATGGGAAATAAAGATGGAGAAAGGACTTTTTTTTTCCTTGCAATGATTTTCTTTTCTCTAAATCACAGAACTTTTATGTAGAACTCTATCTTCCTTTCCCTAACCAATTTCTCTGACATCAAGTTCTCAAGGAAACAGAACTCTCTTCCTGGACCTCATTGTCACCTGTGAAGGCATAAGTGCAAAATAGAGAAAAAGAAATCTTTTCAGAAACCACAAACGTTCTGGCCAATATTTTTTTGGTTTGGGTTGAGTTGTGGGGGTTTTTTTTACACTGTCTTTAGAGGTAGGAATGCAAACCCACATATTTCAACCAATCTCCTGACTTCTCTACCTGCAAGACATGCATGCAAAGAACACAGTTCTGTTCTTGTTACATATCAGGTCCTTACTGAATATGTGCATTATATTATATGTCTATTACAACACTAGCTAGGTATCTTAGCCAAGAGTGGGGCTTCAGCGTCATCTGTTCTGTATTCATACAGCAAAAGAGAACCACTATCAATAAAAATGTACTTTTCTTGCAGAATGAAATGTCTCTACAAAAGCTACTTCAGTACTCTCTCTGTAAGGATGTTAACAACATCAATTTCCAGAAGTCGCCTAACATACGAGTAGCTGCAGGTCTGCATTTTGGTGTCATTTCTTCCCCACTCTTTTTCTCCCTTCCCCCATGCATGGTCTCAGGAATTTACTCTGTACCTTCCAGAAAGGGACTGCATTGCTGCAGGCAAAATCCATCTCCTGAAATATGCAAAATGCATACACTCTTACATGACTGTATACAGCACATGTATATATTAGCAAATTTTTCCCCACTGTCTCATTTGCTTCATCAAAAAATTGGTCGTTAAGGCCCAAACTATATTCACAGAAGTAGAGAAAGAGATTTTCCTATAAATATGTTGAATTACACAACCAGCTTTAATCACAGTTAGGTATGGCAGACAGGACTGTAATAATTCTGTGTCATAATGTACAGAGGAAGAGTGAAGGATTCTGGCTTCCCGATCCACAAATTGTTGTACGTCACCCTCCAGTCACTCTTTTATTGCTCTACAAGGACACCAATTCGTTGCGGGAGAGGAGGAGGTATCAAACGATCCCTTTGCATTAAATGGCCCAACACTGCCTTTATCAAGATTAAGTAGGTCATTTAAAAGAGCCCTAGCACACACTGTATTATTTTGCAGTAGGTGTTTGAAGTTTAACAGACAAGCAGCCATCCAGACAGCAGCCCTGATCACACTGTATATGAGACAGTATTTTTCTCAGAGACTCCCCTTCCAAATAAGCACAAAGTATCTTTAACATGCCTAGAGAGAAAAGAATGCTTTCACTGTGTTTTCTCATATGGTAAAGGTTTTGTAAGCATTGTTTACACATCATCGCAAGAAGTCTGTGATGATATTCTGGGCATTTGTACGGGGTTTGTAGAGTTTTCTCTACATTGTTGCTTCCCTTCTAAAAAGTGCCTATTTAAAAATACAGTCCCAAAGAGTTAAACCAGTTCAAGCTCTTCTAAACTTGCCACATTTGTCTCGGGGAAGTTTCAGGGGGGTTGTCAATTTTAATTAGAAACGGCACAATGATTGTGCACAACGTAGCAGATTATCAGGGCTACTTGTTAAATTATAAAAGACTGGCTAAGCTTCAGAGTGAAGCTAGTGTCCAAATTAGCAAATTTGATAGTTTATAGTTTACGCTTACAAAAATAATTGCTTTTTCCTCCTTTCTTTTGCAGATTGTGTTCTTTATCTGAGAAAAATACCAAGCCTATAGATCTCTAGCTAGTTTCTGTGAATTAAACCTGGGTTCACAACAATGAAACCAAGTAAAATGCCATGCCCTTTCCTATGCCTTATCTATTTTAAATATTTCTTATTTTTATGTTAAATTCCTAATATACCCTTTGTTGGAGTATAGCATGTTTTCACCTCAGAAGGTCATTTATTGTGAATTCTGAGAACAAATGTTGAACTAAAGAACAAAATAGGTATCTGTTGGAGGTGATACGCATGGATGGAAATAGAAGGAGGAACAGGCCACCTTCTACCTTTTCCAGTGGGACTGTCTGACATGAAAGACAGCTCCTTCTGCTCCAGCACCGAGGCAGAAGCCATGTCTCCCTGTACCAATGTGGCCTGCAGAAAACGAACCTGGCACTGGACACCCATGAAGCTGAAGCATGGGCCCCTGCATCGTACTCCATCACCCTTGGACGATTTGCGGTGTTGTCTGATTTTAACTTGTGGGACAACTCTGATTTCATGCCCAAGGTAATATGCTGATGTTCTTGCCTGTAGAGTTAACTCTGGAGGCAACACAAAATCTTTATGAAAGCTAACGAAATGAAAGGCGAGGACCAAACTCTGCAGTTGTGCGAGTCTCGAACGATAATTCATGAAGTATCAGCCATCTGCTAACACTGCTGGTGGTCACTGGCAAGTTATAACATATTTCCTCTTTTAATCTCCAAGTATTAGCTTATATTCCAAGACAGTTAAAAATAATACATTGGATAGGAAGCAAAATATATTTGTAAATAAGCAAAATAGATTTCAGGGAAATCTATCACCAGTGAATGATCTGAAGCTTGACTAGAAGTAGTTCTTAAGGTGTTGTAAGCAATAATTATATCTATCCTGGATCTTGGATTAATTGATTTATTTTTTGTTATTTCCAAACCAAAGGTCTTCCTAGTTGCGTAATTGCATGTAACCACAAGCTCAACAGACAGTGCACTAGTACGAAAAAAAAAAAGGAAAAAAAAGGAAAAGAAAAAACTACAAGTGCTTTGCTCTGAAGCAGAAACAAGTGAACCAATGACTCTCTGATTCTGCAAAAAAAAATTGCCAGAAGACTCCTACATAGAAATACCGCCCTGAAAACTTCAAAGTGAGATGGGATCTAGAAGGGGATATGAGGAGTCAGGATGGGTCAGCGAGGCACAATAAAGAGAGCTTGAGAACATACCAAACCTGACACACTGTAGGATATACCTTCACTCTTTGCAGTCACGTAGTCAGCTCCCACCTATCGTGTGATCAACAGCCAGATGGTTTGCCGAGGTCAAATGATTCCCAGTACACATCAAGGGGGAGAGAGGAAGGGATGGCAAGGAGGTTATTAGCTTATTTCTCCTTCTCTCCTCCTCTTCCCTCGTCCCCTCCCCTCTCCTTCTTCTCTCCTGCTATCTCTCTTTCTCATATACTGTAGTGAGTGTCAAATCAGCATATCGGCACTAATATATTCCATCTAGAAATAATCTCCTATAAAGTAAACTACCTATTAAAGAGTAAACCTGTATAATGATTAATTTCATTAGGCAACATTCTTTCCTGAAGGATCCTATTTGTAATGAAATCTTCAGACAATCTCTACCTAGGGAAGCAATATGTCTGCCAAGAGCATTACAAAATAATTATCAGATGACAAAATATGACATACCAACCTTTTTAGATGATTGAGTAATAATACTCTAAAATATCCCCCCCCCCCCCCCCCCCCTTATTTTTTTTGGTATGTTCAAGCTGTTTACACTGCATGGTGCAAAACGACCATTAACTTAACTAAAACTTTACAATACCAAACCACTCTCACTAGAGCACACTGAAAACATGCAGAACAAACAACAGTGAGCTAGCGAACCCTTAATTTTGAAAGATTGCCACACATCGTATATTCCAGAAATTAGTATCTTCATTGGTCGTATTTATTTACAGTGTCTCTGTATGCCACAGTAATTTAATGAAATCCTGACTGTTTTGTTTAAAAATTTTATCAAATCTAAGAAATGTGGAAACTGCCCAATGCACACACAAAAAAGGCTTTTCTTAAAAACTTTATTTAGAGACCTGAATAAAGCCCTTTGTGGAATCTGTAATAAGGAGCTTGTTTATACATATTTATTGCCTGAAAATATCTTGATGCCAAGACTCAGGAAAGACGTGTTTCAAATTAGAGTAACCTTTATTTTGGAGCAGGGCTTAAGCTTAAGTGGACAATGTATTTTTTTTTCTTTTCTCTCCGCAGACAGCTATCTTGTCTTGACAATAAGCTATACCAAAGAGGCCTTGCTCTGAAAGAATAAAGAATGTCTGCATTGTGCACACATTCTTGTGCTGAATATTTACATTTGCCTACAAGAGTTTAGACTCCAGTAAATAGGGATTATCCAGTGGATCTGCCCTTACAAAGGTTTGGTTACTGTGTGAAAAAGCTAGCTTCCTCTGTTGCTTACTTTATTGCTGATTTTCTTTTCACTCCTCAAGAATTCAAAGATAAAACATGTTTTGAACCCTTTTTAGATAAAGTTGCCTCATGCCCACAATTCATTCTGTATCTCAACCTCTGCAGTTTGCTAGTGTGCTCTAATTTATTTAAATGTAAGCATCTTTCAGCATAGTTTTGTTCTGTTCTATATTAAAATGATTGCAAAGATATTCAATTTCCAGAATAGTGTATTATCTCAGACTACAGAACAGGCATTCTAGGAGAAAAATTCTGATTATTCAGCAATGCAAATCATACTTCCAGTGTTCTACACAGGTCAGATGATGTCATCCCAATTGCCCTACTGTTGTGACTATCTGAACTAGGAGTTGAGGAGAAGGAAGAAGATAAGAAGGAGGAAAACATGCCTACCATGATAGGATTTTTCCAATTCGCTTGTCTGTTTGTTTTAAATAAAATTGTTATCAACTTCAGGAAAGTACTGGTTTCCTTTGATTTTTGCGTCCTTTTGAGAAAACAGGATTCTTTTTTCTCCATCTACAGTTATTTTATTTTTAGCATTTGAAAAGTTGCAAAGCATTTGCAGGTTTACTGTCTATTATATGCAACAAAATTTATTCAGCAATTAAAATGCAGTGATTGTTGTTACAAGTTCAATATTTGCTCACAGTTGTTGCATGTTGATATCAGAGACAATGTGAAATTACACTTTCCTTACCATGGGAAGGTATGGCCTGATTCATGTCCCATGAGGAGCAATGCATTAACCACTGACACTCTCATTAACTCATGGATCTTTGCTGTAGAGCTCTATTTGGTATGCTGTGTAGGATCATGTTTCAGGCATACTTATACCATTTTGTGTAGGTCCATTTGTCTTTTACCTTTCGTTTCCCTTTTTGCATCATCTCCAAATGGTGGGGATAAATGAAAACCATTTCAGTGAAGAATACAGTTATCGTTCCTTAGCACTGTCTCAAGTACCTGAGATTTCCCCATGATTTCTGTAATCTTTGGATGGACACAGAGCAGCTTTGTTCCTACGTTCCAAGAGCTCAGGTCTGCTCCTGCCGTTACGGTAGATAAGAGTCTTGAAGTGCTATGGTAATTTATTTCCTGGGTTTTAGCATATAACAGAGTATTCCAATCAAATGGTTAGTACCCAAACTAAAAGCCTTCCCTAATCTGTTTCAGGCCCTATTTTATCCTTTAAAAACGGTCTTCCAGTGTACCCTGCCAAGGGTTTCAGAGGTCTGCCAGTTCCTGGCAATGACACAACTCCAACGCAGCCCTGGGATGGGAGGCCCCTGGAACAGGCTGGGCCCGCCGACCCCGCAGCAGCACCAGCTTCTTCAGCACAGCGAGGCTATGGGCTTGCTCAGGCTGCTGGTCACAGGGGGGAAGGAGAGAAGGTGGCCTTTCAAGAGGGTCTTTTTCCTAACTTGCTCAGGAAACAGGCGGTTAAAAAGAATTTTGTTAAAACCATATGTATTGGGTTTGTGTGGCAAGGTTTTGGGGGGGGGGGGGGTGGAGCTACAGGGGTGGCTTCCGTGAGAAGATGCTGGAAGCTTCCCCCATGTCCGACTGAGCCAATGCCAGCCGGCTCCAAGACAGACCCATCACTGGCCAAGTGACAGTGGTAGCGCCTCTGGGAGAATAGATTTAAGAAGGGGAAAAAGAAAACAGCGCAACAGCAACTGCAGCCGGAGAGAGGAGCGAGAACATGTAAGAGAAAACAGCCCTGCAGCCCCCCAGGTCAGTGCAGAAGGAGGGGGAGGAGATGCTCCAGGCGCCGGAGCAGAGATTCCCCTGCAGCCCGTGGTGATGAAGCCCCTGGTGAGGCAGGCTGTCCCCCTGCAGTCCAGGGAGCTCCACGGGGGAGCAGATCTCCACCTGCAGCCCGGGGAGGACCCCAAGCCAGAGCAGTTGGGTGCCTGAAGGACTGCAGCCCATGGAAGGGACCCACGCTGGAGCAGTTCGTGAAGAACTGCAGCCCGTGGGAAGGACTCACCTTGGAGAAGTTCATGGAGGACTGTCTCCCATGGGAGGGAGCCCATGGCGGAGCAGGGGAAGAGTGAGGAGTCCTCCCCGTGAGGAGGAAGAAGGAGCAGAGACAACGTGTGAGGAACAGACTCCAACCCCTATTCCCATCCCCCTGCTCCGGCGGGGGGAAGGAGGAAGAGAAAATGGGGAGTGGAGTTGAGCCGGGAAGAAGGGAGGGGTGGGGGAAAGTGGTTTAAGGTTTGGGTTTATTTCTCATTACCCTGCTCTGGTTTGATTGGCAATAAATTAAGTTAATTTTCCCCAAGTTGAGTCTCTTTTGCCCAACAGTAATTGGTTGAGTGATCTGTCCTGTCCTTATCTCGACCCACGAGCCTTTTGTTCTATTTTCTCTCCCCTGTGCAGCTAAGCAGGGGAATGATAGACCAGCTTCAGGGGGCACCTGGTGTCCGGCTGAGCTGACGCCAGTGAATTGTACAGTATAAAAGGCAGTGCACTGATTTAGATACTTGGCATTTTCTGACTGCATCCTGCAAATAAAGCATATTGTAATCGTCTGCACTGAAAAGGAAGGGGAAACCCAGGTGCTAGAACGTGAGTCCTGCTGCACACAGCTGCCCTGCGCACCCCAAACCCACTGTGCTTGTGCTCTCCCTGCCCAGCACCCTCCTCTCTGCTCCACTGAATTGAATTTCAGCCTACTAAGCTCAAGAGTTGAGCAAAAGAGCTTTAAAGAAAGTTACTTAATATTAATTTGAATGCCAAAGTATTCCATTAAAGGAAAAAAAAAAAATCAATAATGTTAAGATGTGCAATATTTTACATAATAAGGGCTGGAGGAATAATGAAAAAAAATGTTCAATATGTTATTCTGAAAAATTGTAAAATCTATTAAATGAATTGTTTGGTAAATATATTCATAAATTTTCCAACCAAGCCAACAGTACAAAAAATAATGTTTACAAGATATTTTTAAATACTATATACAAAATGTAAGAAAATATATTACATTTGATGAACAGTATAATGAGACATCAACAGAAGCTACTGTTTTGCATGCACATTGAGAGTTATAGTGTGTGAATGGGTTGTTATTAATTAGATTACCATGGTTAATGTAGAGTTTATCTCTTTGTCTAGATACTACTAAGTGAGCTTTAGCAACTGTTTGTTGTTCAATATATTTTTAAAGGGAGACTATTTATTTAATTTTCTTTGAACTTGATGAATTCTGACATGTTTAAAAAGATGCTTTAGTAAACTCTATTTAGAGATGATAAATCAAAATGACTAAATTTTGACACATCAAAATGATTAAATTTTATTCTTGCTGCTGCATTTTTTGAAAATGAAAACTTGCTCATATGAAAGTTCATAAAATTACAAGATATAAGATTAAAGTATAGCCAGGAATGGTTGGATTCTTTGTGCTTGATTTAATGTGTAATGTCTACTCTTCCCCATGTTGGATGCCATTTATTTGATAAGCTTAACACCTAGCAAGTACATTCACCATACAAATATATGAGAAACTCAATAGCCAAATTCTCCACTAGAGCATCCTCTTTAGTTTCCATCAGGTTATACCAGGAGAAAACTAGACTTATCAAGTGTAGTGTAATTAATGTTGGATTCAGTGAGATCAAGGGCAGAAATCACTGAATGTGATCCAAAGAAATCTGTGGTGTTTCTTCTCATCAACACCTTTCCCGGATCCTTAGAGATTTCAGAGCATCACTTAATTGTAATTTGTGAATAATTCTGACCCTCTGAGTGATGAAGAAGAATGATGTACAATCAGACAGTATACAGGGGGGAAGACAGATTTATTTCAGTATATTTGGATGTAGTATTCAATGGACTAAGGCCTTTTTGTGCATTACAAATGAGTGGACAGCCTCCTTGTGATTACTGTTGAAATGTGATACATGTTGAAATCATACAGTTTTCCAAAATACCTACTCATACCATGGAGTAGTTGAGGTTGGAATCCCAGCCTGTTGGTTAGTTAGTTGACTGGTATCAGACTCTGTAGCACTGGATCTTTGCAACGCCGAGCTTACAAATAAAACTGCCTGAGAAGTTGATTGTTTTCTGTATAAAATATTTCAATTACAAAATCACTGATTTTTTTTCAATAATAGTGTCAACTTCTAGCAAACAGATATATTTTTCCACCAGGAGCTGAAAACTCAGTACATTAAAAAAACAGTCATGTTACATATCGGCCAAAAGTGCATCAAGGGGAAAAATCTTTGCTAATGAAACAAACCTACTGAGAGTAGTGGCATGAGACTTTTGAATGCCCATGGGGCATTATTATCAGCAGATGTGAATAAAAATATTTTGGTTGAGTATTTCTGACATTCAGGTGCTTTGTTTTTGTTGAGTAGATGTAATTTTCTGCAGAGGTCAGACATGTCTTTCTAATTTTATTTTATTTTGTCAGAATCTATTAAATATGTTTTGATAAAATATTTTTGATGAGGTATTTGTGAATATGCATTTCTTTCTTCTACCCTGTACCCTACCTCAAACCCAAGACTTAATTCATTGCTGTTGGATTTGTTTTGCTTCCTCGCTCTCACAGAGACAGTGTGCTTGAGAGAGAGCATCTTTTCAAGCACCGTATGCACTTTGATATTAACGAAAATAGTAAGAAAATAGAATAAAAACAAAAATGTAATTGCTTTTGCTGCATGACTGATTGCTTCCACAATACAATTAAGCAGAAGGGAAAAATTATTGCATCTTTGGCAGTTAATTCAGGGTGTAGCACACCACTAATCCTCAGAGGACTTAATTTTCTGCCAAAACTAAACAAAGTATATTAAAAATATATCTGATCACCAGAAGAGAAAAAGACAATTCAAACAAAGAAGATAAATAAGCTACACCTCATAAATCAGTGTCAGACCACAAACGGATTGTTTTAACTAAAGCCACCCTTGCCTTGAATCGAAGCGCTTTACTTACAGAAAATATTTTTGCCTTCAACAGAGGGGCTTTTTCTGCTAACAAAACCATCATTAAAACATACTGCAATACATTATTTATTTATTTTTGTGGAAGAATAGCTTCAATGGATCCAAGTGTTTAATCTTGCTGCAACACAAAAGGAATGGTATTGGTTTTATAAAAAAGGTAAATGTGTTTGAGTAAACGCATCCATATATCTTCGTAAGTTTTTATATATACATATACACAGGTATGTATACACACGTACATACAGATATGCATACATATGTATACACAAACTCATTTGGCTCATGCCAATCTACTGTTACTCCTTTGGTGACAACAGTTTTATTCACCTATGAGTGCAATATTGCCTAGATGCACTCTACAGTGATTTCACTCGCTATCCAAATGTTGCCTAATACATCTTTTGAGGCACAGCAAACTAGCATTTTCCTTATGAATGATCTCCAGTTTCTTATGAGGTCATAAAATGATCAAATAAAAGCACCCCTGAATCTTAGCTACAGAGCTGATTGTTTATTTATGCTGCATAGTTAGAGAAAACAGCGTCAGAGGGTGGTGATATTTTAATGGATCAACCCCTGACATTATAACTTCAGTTAATTTCCTTGTCTTTGCTTTAAATTAGAAAGGTCTGTTTCAGTAGCACATGATTAAGGTTTGTGTTACCTATACAGGAGGCAATTTTCCTTTTTGCTTTTTTTTTTAAATTTTGTTTTAATTTTTTAGAAATCTATGTACAGCAGGATACCGCACTTTAACAAAACTGCTTAATAGTAGTAGTAGTAGAAGAAGAAGTAATAATAACAGTAACAATAGTACCGTAAAACCTTGTAAAAGCACTTTTCTACCAAGGTATTAGGATTCTCTTGAAAAATTAACTAATTCTGCCCCTTCCCCCGAAAAAAACCACCAACCCAACCCCAAACAAACCCAAACCACAACAACACAACCAAAAAACAAAGCCCAAATCAAAAACACAGCCAAAAATGAACTCAAGAGCCCACTTTTTCAGGCACCTGCCCTAACCAAACTGCCTTTGCCCTTCGCAGCGTGCTGTCACATATTAAAGAAATTTAGTGATGGGCATTAGGATGAGAAACTAAGCTCTGCTTCCTCCAGGTGGCAGAGGTGAAATTAAATTGGCATTTCAGCATGCTTAGAGCAATAAAACTTCTGTGAGTGTTCTGATTTTTTTTTTATCGCTTATCATCTTATTTTGTTAAACAAAAGGCAATTTTAAAGCCACCACCAATTACAACTGAGGAAAATATTGTGCACTTCTGCAGGCAAAGCACAAGCACTGCATCTGTGAGTGCAATGGAGAAAGTCCCAGATACTAAGTGAAACAAAAATGTAATCATAGTTTGGTTTCAACCTCAATTTACTTATTTATTTGTGGCTAATACATACTTTTGAAAAAAAGTGCTTTGCATTTTCATTTATTTAGCTAATTGAAAGTTACTTATACCAGTCAGGCAGCAGGTGTTTGAGCAATTGATAAAGGTATTATAACTGCCTCACCTGTTCTGTCCTGTATTTCCTCTGGTAAAGGAGAAAATGTTAATTCAATCATCTCAGTTACATACATTTAATTTTTCTTGAGAAAGTATGATCTGCTACACAAATCATTAAAAAAGAAAGAAAGAAAGAAAGAAAAAAAAAGCCTGTCTTCTGTGTTCTCTGAGAGTTTATGCAAGCATCTCTCCAGTAACTGTCACGCCCCTAGTCTCTTCTTAATAAGAAAATTACTCATAGCTCAGCTTATCCTTGAACTATAATAATGACTAGTAATAGGTCAAATCTTTTGTTCGATTCTCTGCACTGACTCAGTTGGAGAGAAGTTCTGAACGCGTATCTGCAGTCTGCTGTGTGAGGATCCTCCTCACCACAGCAAGAGAAGATGCTACGTTGCAGGATCTTAATCTCTCCTCTTGAACACGTTGTGTAAGAAATATAAATTAAGATAGAACAGGAATAGAAAAATGTATCCAGCTGCCTTCTTTTCTTTCATTTCTTTTTTTTTAAAATTGCTTGTTATCCAAAGATAATTTGTCTAAGCTTTGACTATACCTAAAAAATCCCCAAACAAGTAGTTCTATATAGAAGCTGACCCCAATGACAAAAGAATTTCAAGGCAGTTGCCAAATAAAAGAACTCCATCATCAGAATTTTGCCCTTTTTAAAACTAATCATATTGATAAAAGACTTAATTAATATTTAGTACATTTTATGTTGAGAATTTATGCACAGTCATCAGTGATTTCTCTCAAAATTTCCAAACATAAAATTTCAGGTAGTCACATTCTCCATGATACTATTAAAGATATGTTCCTGTGGTCCAATATGCTGATGAATCACACAAAAGAAAAAAGTAGCTAGACATAACAAATGGTGGTAGGTGGTAGTGGCAAAAGAGGTGGGCCAGGAATTAAACAAATAAGCCCACGACATGCTAATTCATAATTATATGTGGATGCCTGACTATAGGAGTGAACTGCAACACACAGATATATACACATAGGGCCAAACTGAGAAAACACAAATCTATGTAATTGAGTGAGCAGTTAAAGGTAGGTATAGATAAGGAATAGATACAATAGGATAGGAATAGTTGGGATGGATAAGGAATCCAACTTCTTGAGATGAATAACACTGAAATGTTACCATGAAATAATCTTTTTATCTTGGCATCTTCCCCCCCCCCCCCCTCCCCCTTGTCAAATAAAACATACATGGAAATACAATAATGAAAACTACTTAAGAAAATAGCTACTAAAAATAACAAAGCTTTTAAACATACCAGTGGGAGGTGACTTGCTGAATATATATATTTTCTATGTAAAAAGGCTAAGTTAATGTCACAGAACCAACTTAAAAAAGTATGTATTTTTAACATCAAATTAACTATCTTCCTGAAAAAAAAGAAAGAAAAAAAGAAGAAAAAAAAAAGAAAAAAAAAAGATAAAGGTTAAAAAAAAAAAAAACGTAAACTTGCTTTTCTGCTTGTATTTTAAATAATCTAGGTGCACTAGCATCTGCAGTGTAACCCTGAATAGCTAGAATTCCCCACTGAAGGCATATGGAAACATTAGAAAACTGAAAGAAGCTACACAGTTTTCAAAACCGGGAAAATTGTACATATTTCAGCACCTACACAGGTCTCATTTCTAAGGCACTTAAATTATAAATTATCACTAGGTGATGATGGAAGTAGGCTAACATACACCAGCAGAACGTATCAGCAATTTGTACATTGGGACCATGACTTTCAACAGGATGGAGACAGGGTAGAAAGGATTACGAAGACATTTGTAGCCACATACCACGCTGGTACTTCATAGCCCAAATATTCTGTATCTGCACACACACAAACACACAGTGAGACCCAGCAGCCCCAGTGAACTTCAGATCCGAATTTTATCTAAGTCTACTACCTTTTGATCAAGAGTTTTGGTGAGGATCACTCTCTAACATGGCATAAAAGAAGACTGTGCTTTGAAAGGTTTTTTCTAGTAACCAGACATAAGGGAATTCGGTAAATTTTTTTTTAAAATGTGTGCGTGTGCACATGCATGTTGGTATCCATTCTGATTCTGCAAAACCGACCACATTTTACAGTCTGAAAATGAACACAAAACTATTTGCATAACATCTGCACTGCTTGGAGGCTTGGAACACTACAGAAATTAGATCCATGCTCTATAACATTCACTTGCAATTCAGGCAACTACTATAGTTGAGCTAATTTAATGTTTAGTTAAAAGAGAAGATTTATTTTTATTTTCCCTTTATTATTAATGCTGTATCAGGAACTATTTCATAAACTGCTTTATTTTTAAGCACCTAGCTATAAAAATATTTGCCATCTATATTTTTAAAGTGAAAGAAAGTTTGAAGGATACTAATTTAATCTGTTTAATATGTGACTGTTTGCATCTATAGTGTGTGTTCTAATTTGACTGATTTTACACAGCTGTCATTCTACAGCCTATAATCTGTATGCATGTGATATAAGCATAACCTTTAATGAACAATATTCACACACAAAAGTTGCTAATATAATGCTAGCATAGCAGCACCTGCCAACACCTCTACAATTAGAAGTCTGTGTCAGCATTTCAATTTTAAAGCATCTCCTAATTTAGAGGATCATAACTTGACAGTTAAAATTCATTCTGTGTTGCAAGTTGACATGTAAGGTCTCAGTTCAAAGCATTTTTATTAATACAGGTTTAAATTGGTTCAGATATTATGAAGTTACATGAGACTAGAGTGAAAAAGGAAGACACTCTGTGGATCTTTTTTTCATCACTACTGTAGCTCAAATGCTTTGAAAGGGAAATCCACAAATGTTATAGTTGTTTATGTGTAATTAGGATCAGTGACTGATTTTTTTTTTCTATTACGGTAGCAGTGAGATCTAAGCTTTAAAACTCCCCCGTGTTAAGTTTGTTCCTTTCTATTGTTTTTAGGATGCATATTTATCATTAATGTTAATACAGTGATTATTTAGTATATTCATTTTTAAATGCACCGATTCACTGCTAAAACAGACCATGGCAGTACCTGTGTGAACCTGGGGACCAAAGGTCTCTCCACAATGACATATCACCTAGTGATAGCATTTCCATGAACTACAAACTACAAAATTGTGTATTGACACAGTTGTTCCAGCTGAAAAATTACCATTTACGATGTCAATAATCTACTTATCAAAGTTGCCTATTGGTTTGCACTGACACAGTAACTGCTAACTACTGCTCAAGAATAGCACTAGCTATTGTGGGAAGGAAATGGTTTTCAGATTGTGACAAGGTTAGGATCCACTGAGGGAGAAAAATGACAGGGATTTTATTCTGTTCTTAGAGGGGTGGTTGTAAGACCAAAAAATATCAATAACAGCTAGATCAGTTCTGTGACCTTGCAGAGAATATTCCCCTCCACCACTATTTCTAGCCCTTTTGTGCTCGTTTCAAAGCCCAGAAGGACTGCAAAGCATTAGGAGGAACTCCTAGAGTTCAAGAATTACATGGAATGATGTGCAAAGGTTCGCACTGCCTTCTTCTGTTGCCTGATGGAAAAAAAACACCATCTGTGTTTCACCCGGAAAGTAAAGAGAATCGCGTCTGAGCAAGGCCAGAATACTCTGGGCAACATGAGGTGCTGGAGGAAGGGTAGCTCGTGAACTGCAGCAGCAGGGGAAGCTTTTCGGTAGGAACCAGATGCCAGAGCTTTGGGCAGAGCTGCTCTTCACCTTGGGCGTGTTACTGCATGAACATGTCCATGTCACGTCTACTCCACGGCAGAAGATGGGCCAAGCAAAGCCACATCTGCCTGCAAAAGGTTGTGCAGTCAAAAAGAGAGTTCCTGCAATTGTTTTCCAAGGAACATGTCAAATCTGTGTGGTTTACAACCACGTTAGCCTTCCTGTGGGCAAGGCAGCTCTTTCCTTGCTGAGAGACACGGCTGGGGCTTTGCTCCCACACATGGAAACATTGGCATCCCTATTTCAGCAGCTCCCGTGTTGCAAGCAGATGCAGTAGCTTGCATTTCTGGGCCAACAGCAGGTCCTGGGGGTTCAACAGATCTCCAAACACATTATGTATTGTGCCTTGTACTAGTGCTTTTAGATTTAAAATCAGGACCTACACACTTCATTTGTTATTGGGCAGTGTCATAAGTGGTTTGCAAACAGTTTGGAAACTAACGTTAATAAAGCTATTACAAGCAAGGGAAACCTATTTGCTGGGGAAACAAAGCTTGTCAAAAAAAGGCAAGGAGGATGTAAATGAAGAAGATGGGCTTCCTTATAATCCTTCACCTCCATGTACTGCTATCACCTCTGAACTGCTTTTGGCTGAAAATGATGCCAGCCATACTAGTACGTGAATCACATATCCTCGTATATGACTCTTCAATGCTCGATATTTTACAGGAGGCTTTTAATTGGTAGCTGTTTTCTCTATTATTCTTCACAGTGTCTAAAAATCACAGAAGTCTAGATATTTTAAGTGCCCTTCACTGTAATTTAGTGAAGTCACCATGTTTTCTACCATCTTTAACAGGTCATAAATACACACTGTAGCTTGGAAGAAGTGTAGGCTGTGATTTATGTGATTTATACACAATTCAGCCAACATCATAGCACACGCTATTTCTTCTGCTGCTCTGTTGTTTCATTTCAAAGGCTTTGTAACAACAACAACAACAACAACAAAAGGCCTGGTCCTCCATGTTATTTTAAAGACGCAAGATTTTACTTTAGTCTCTCTAGAAAGATATAGGTTTTACTTTCTTAATTAATATTCTTAATGTAATGGCATGCTAGTGGTCAGAAGACATGCTTGAAAGAAATTTGAACTATTGGATAGCTGAGCAAAGGTATCCTAATCTGGACCCTTTCTTATGCATAAAAAGAAAGACCAAAACATACTATTACACATTAAGATTAACTCCCGTAACTCATGCATTGTATCTCTCATTGAAACTTGAACATTTTTCTACCGTTTCTGCAGATGATGACATCCAAGCCTCTCAGCCAGTGATAGTTCATCAGCATTTCATAAACACAGCAAAAGTTATACCCTGCAAGTTTAGCCCTGCATTTTCTACAAACACTAAAATAAATACTTCGGTTATCTGTAAAATACATTAGAAAACAACTTTGCAGCACCCTCTAGTGACACTTTACTAAATCAGAACGTTCTGGAAAATGAAGTGACCAGGGACACAACCTTGATCTGAAGAAAACCACTTTTGACATTACCGTGATGGCAGAAGGTGTTCATTTGCACTGTTCCAATCTCATCAGGTAAATTGCAAAGACCCAATTTTGCCAAGGTTCTTATAAACAAAAATGCATTTCCTTGACCTTAAATCATTCCAGTAGAGGAAATAGATTTATTTTGTATTTGAAACAGCTCTGTTAAAATAATATCAAATATTTTTTGTATCTGTTAAGACCCTAAATTTACACCTGTGGAATTCCTAAAGACTCTTTATTCCTTATGACTTAGATCTATCATTGTTCAATGCTTCCTGTGTCAGTGTGTTCCTGCAGCATGAAGATGTGACAGCAGACACCTGTCAGCTGAAAGATTTGCTTCACTGTATGCAAGTATTTGAGCATGACTTTTGGAGTTTAGTATAATTTAGCTTGTAAGCATTTAAAGTCTGCTTAAGATCAGCTCATACCCTAAGGTTACAAATAATTTTTCTCTCCTTATAACCCACTTGCAAAACCATGGATGTGTGTATAAAAATTAGACTTTATTACTGATTTATATCCAAAATCATTATAATCTGGTTTAGGAAATGTAACACTGCTTATGGAAGTTGTCTAGCAAGGTATAGGTGGGTTTTGGTGGTTTTGTTATTGCATTGATGTCTATGAAGCGCCTGATAGACTAATCTGTTTAACAGGATAGCTCTGGATTTATCCTACTGTGTAAATCAAAGTTGGGGTTATGGGGTTTTGCATTTTTTTCTGTTCAATGAAACAGCATACACCTCTAATGAATTAATAAGGAGCATAACTTTTTTTTTGTCATTCTTGGCCTTCAGAATTAAGCTGCTTATAGATGCTGACATATAGCTACTCATTCTGTTAAGTGACACTTTGCCATGTGAGATATGACACCTTTCTTTCCTAGAACTGCACATATAATACCAAACGAAGCATAATTTAAGTATAATAATAATCTAGCTGAGATCTTAAGGAGATGTGATATTTTGAGTTGTTTTACTGCATTTAGAAGTGTGCCACTTTAGCTTGTAGTGGAAAGCTGGTAATGTAGCTTTCTCAGAAAAAGAAACATTGCTACCTTCTTTCATCCTCTCAGCTCTTTTCTTTAAAATAAAGGTTGCCATACTGTTATATACACAGATAAAAATGGCAGCATAGAATAACGACAACTTATTTGGTGTTGATACGTACTGTGAAATCTAAGATCCTCCTGTCTTCTTTCATCCACTCATAAATGCTGAATATGTTAATCTGTCCCTCCCCTTTCCCAGTCTGATCACAAAACAATTTTAAGAAAGGTTTTCTTTGTAAAGCTTCCTTGAATTCAGTATTTCTTGCACCACATATATTGTTTACATAAGCAATTATCAGTTAGAAGAATGAATCATAGACCTTCTTAGAGAAACATAATTTCCAGGTGCCATGGTTTATTCATTGTCCCCTGCACCCGCACATACGGACACTTTAAAACCATCTTCAGCACTTAGTGTTGCTACCTGGTTTTGAAGTGTCCAGAAATAAATGATATGTACAGAAAATAAATATTCCTTCCTTTAATGTAAACACTTATGGTTTAAAACATTGGTGTCGTACAGCAAATTTGCACAAAAACATAATAAAAAGAGCACTTCATAGAATAGCTAGTAACTGTTGTACATAGTATGTAGTCAATAACTGTAACTTTCATGGGGAAAGATCACTAAAAATAAAAAAGCAGAAAAATATTATTATTCAGTACATTTATCAAGAGAGTAGAAAGTAAGGGTATATAATATATATGCACAACAAGTAATAGCAGCAGAGCTATCTCTTCTGGAAAAAAAGAAGTACTATTTTTTCCAACAGAATGTATTTTCCCTTTGAGGGCCTAGAAATAAAGTAAAAGATTTGCTTGAATCCCTGTCACTTCAGGTTTTGTTGCAAATATTACACTTTGACTGCGCTAGAGACTGATTTCTGCAACCACAATCAAACTTAAGACCATTTGTCATGTAAAATGAAGTGATTGTTACAGAAACAACGTTATGGAAATAGCAGTAAAAACTGTATGAAAATCGACCATAAATGTGTAATGCAAGTCTCTGTCCCCTTTATGGACCAATACCAGAGTGATGCCTTTCGTACCGTGACTGTACCAGATCTCTACACAACTCCACTTGTTTTGTAGTTGGCTCAGATTAAAATTTCTCCTTGCTTTTCCTATTCTACTGTTCTCTCTCTTGAGTAAATTCACACTGTAAAGGAAGAATGGCTAGACCGAACTGCAATAGACATCTGTTCACTACGTAGAATCAGCCACTACAGAATCAGCCATAACATACGTTCAGGAATGAAAGATTATGTGAATCTTTAAAATTTGTTAATGTACTGATGGACATACTACTTTACCTATTCTGTAGCGTCATTATTATACCACAACCTGTTTCTATCAAAGAAATTATTTCTCACTTTTGGTATTTAACCTCAAGAAGCTTCTTTGCATCCACCTGCAGCTTATTCCTAGATGATGAAAAAAAGTCATCCTAGTCCTTCTCTTTCCTTAATTTCATCCTCCATTAAAAGTATAGTTTTTCTAGATGTTTCAATAAACTCATTGAGATGTCTGAATGTTGTTTTTGTTTAACTTACCTAAAGAACTTTCTATATTGTTACAGGCACACATGGATCTAAATTTTGTCAGTTTTAAATGCCTCACCCACAAATCGTTCCAGGCATGCCAATTCACTCCATCCCAGGAATTTTGCAAAGGTCAGATCTCCTCAAAGATCATGCTAAAGGTCACATTATTTCCTTTGCTCACATTTAAGAATACTAGGGAAAGTGTGCCTTTTTGCATTAATTTAATGCTAATTCATTATCACAGATTTGTTAAGTCTTTCATTACAATATGAATGTCATGTCAAGATTGTATTTTACTGCTTTGGAAAGGATAAATTCAAATTTTATTTCCATGTCTTTAGAGGAAAGTACTGAGATAGAAATATTTGCTTCATGTCAAAACTGTACGTGGGTCTTATTAGGCTACATACTGATTGTCCTCTACTATGACTGCAGCATAGTTAGTCTTCACAGAGTTATCAGAGGCAGGACTTTATAAACAGGAAGAAGTAGTACAATACATTTCATTTCATTTAGTTTCATTTCCACTTTTGAAGAAATCACCAAACACCACAATGAAGTGGTAATGTCTGACAAATTCTTTCTGGCTAATAATTCAGTGGGTATCTTGTTATTACTTAGTGTTACATCATTCTCAAGCACACAGATTGTTTTTAAAATTTCGTTGGAGTTTGGCTCTCTGAAGAAAGCTGTACACCATGGCTGATATTCTCTATTCAGTAAAGTATTATTTTTATACATTGATCTGAAATTCTTAGTACTCACATCCTGTTCCATGCTTTCAGGAAATGCAAAAATACCATTTTCTCTGTTGTAAGTCATGGAGGTGTCATTATTCAGCATGAGACTAAATTTGTCCTACAAGACATGATCTGACCCATGAATATGTTTCATTAAATAGTCTTAAGTTTTTTGTTTTGTTTTCTTACTTATTATTTATTTTGTTTTGTTTTATTTCTGGTGTTCATGTTTCTAAAATTGAGTTTATTGTACTTGTGAGAGTTTTTCTCTTCATACCGTCTTCTTCCACGTTCTTCACAAAACAGTAACTCAAAGCCTCCTGTCTGCTCCAAACACCTAGGATCCCTTTCCATATTTAGTATTGCGCAAAAATTCTGTAGTATGTCTGTGAATTATTAGTTTAATTCAGTTATGTATTGTAACATTTTTAAAAAGATGTTACTGATTCCAATACCTTTTTTCTATATAGCAGTTTTCTACTCCCTTTGTTTCTACCTTGTGTTTTTTTTTTCCCTGATTTGCATTGTAGTGAGTCAAAAGAACATTTATTATGTTCTTTGGGAGGCCACAGTCTATTTCTTCCAGTTTTCAATAACATGTTTTTTCATCTTTTGTTTCCTCTTTGCAAGCATAAGTCTTGATACAGCCACTTTTGTGCCACTTCTTTTTTTACTCTTGTATCATAGATTAGCTCAATGGTAGAAGCCAACAGTTGCTCATAATGTAACATCACTTCTGATAAAGTGCTTTCCCATTTCCAGCTTTGTAGCATCTCCCTCCTCCTGTATTAAACCAGTGTGATTATTTTTAAAGATAACAAATTCACACTCTTTTATAAAGGAGTAGAAGTACAAAGATTGATTTCCTGCCTTTATTTTTGTATAAAATTTATGAAAAATACCATATCCAACCACTTTCTGAACCCTGTTGGGTATTCCACAACGAAACACGAATATATATACTTCTAAAATACTATTAAAAATACAAAGTACCCTTGTTTGTATGAAAGTTTTACTGAACTCACAGAGGAGTTATTCTTGGCATAAATGCACTTAATTTACCCTTGTATATCTAACTCTGGCATGAATTCAGACATAAAGAAAGCACTGTTTAATGCAGTCCCAATGACTATCATAATGGCTTTTGCCATAACCATAAAGAAAATGTCACTTATCACTTGCCTTGTAGTGAAAACATACCAAGTCCCCAGTATATCAAGCCTTGTACTCTACAGAATGCAGTTACGGTGCATGTCTTAGAAAAAGCAGAACTGTATGGTAGGTATATATTCCCTTACCATTCCTGAGTGGTTACACTTCAAAAGAGCAAAACCTGTGATGAGCAAAACCAATGAAAAATATTATTGATCATCTTAGTGGCTCAATTTGATAATACTAAATATGATAACAAGGCCAACCTATATTTTTATTTTGATATTTAGAGAGGAAAATTTCATATTATATGGAATGCATTTATGATAGTTTTCTGTCACACAACTTGAAACTGGAGGTGAAGCCATCAGAATTCAACAAGAACCTACCTAAAATTCAGAGAAAAATAAAACATTAAATAAAATAAATAAAATAAAATGGATTTGGAGTACCAAAAAAAAAATACCGAAAATGCTCCATGGCTGGCTTCTGTACAGTTCAGAAACCGAAAGTAACACAGGCCTTCATCACTGATATGGGTGATATGTTACAAAACTGGGAGGAGTGGCTGATACAGCAGAGGGTTGTGCTGCCCTAGAGAGGGACATCAACGGGCTGGAGAACTGGGCTGACAGGTACCTCGTGAAGTTCAAAAAGGGAAGCTGCCAAGTCCTGCACCTGGGGAGGAATAACCCCAGGCATCGGTGTACACTGCAGGTCACCCAGCTGGAAAGCAGCTTGGCAGAAAAGGATCTGGGGGGGTCCTGGTGGACACCAACTCGAACATGAGCCAGCAATGTGCCCTTCCTGCAAAGAAGGTGAATGGTGTCCTGGGCTGCATTGGAAGGAGTATGGCCAACAGGTAAAGGAAGGTGATTCTTCTCCTCTACTCAGCTCTGGTGAGGCCACACCTGGAGTGCTGGGTCCAGTTGTGGGCTCCCCAGTACAAGAGGGACTTGGACATACTGGGAAGAGTCCAGCAAAAGGCCACAAAGGTGATGAAGGGATTGGAGCATCTCTCCTATAAGGAAAGGGGGAGAGAACTGGGATTGTTCAGCCTGGAGAAGAGGAGGCTCAGGGGGATCTCATCAACATACATAAATACCTGAAGGGAGGGTGCAAAGAGGACAGAGCCAGAGGCAATGGGCACACACTGAAACACAGGAGGTTCCCTCTGAACATCAGTGTGAGAGGCTGGAAGAGTTAATGTCTCAAACACTGCGGTGGGGCAAGCCCTGCATAACAACAAAGAACCAGAATCACAGATGAGAAGCCGGTCAGTAGCTACCAGAATTCAAAATACAACTTCTCATTAATGACACAAAAATACCAGGCAGACTGTAGTATTTGATGAAACTGCCATTTATATAGGACATAGTAAATTACTTCAAGGTGTTAATGAGACAAAGAGGAAGTATGCAAGAATATATACTTTTTTACCTTTACCTGTTGATGAATAATAGAGCTTCCAAAATATCTTTTTAATTCTTTGATATGAAGTGAATGCTGATGATAGAGTATAAACTTTGTACTTAAAGATACTGAATGTTTAAATTACTGAAAATAATTTCTTTCTTTTATTTTATATGATACGAATTCAATATTTTCTTGATTTGTCAGTGATAACAAAACTTTATTAAATGTTATGCCTTTTTGTTTTGTCCATGGTCTCATGGACCCCAGCACATAAGGCACTTTGCAAACTTGCAACAGAAAACCCAAAGACTTTTAATTTAAGCCTTAAATTATTTTTCTTGTATTTGTTCTTGTTCAAAGTTCCAGATTATGCCGGTTTAGAAATATACATAATCAGGATTTTCTCATTAGTTATTTTTATTGTCATCATCTCTGGTAACCTAGAAATTGGATTAAAGTCTGCAGAGATTTTTGTTTCACCTTTCTTAGATCACTGTGTGTTTTGGCTGACTTGTATTTTTATCTGCATCAAAGGGAGGGAAAAAGAAGAAATATGTACTTACTGCTTCCATATAACTCATGCATAAGGAAAGGAAATACTTGAATAACAAGCATTCACAGCATCCTATTCTTCCACTGAATTGTTGCTGATGCATCCCCAAAGACTCCTCAGTGTGGTCTGATTTAAAATGTACTTTGAAGCAGCTACAAGCTTGTCTTGAGCTAATTATCAAGTAACAACACTCTACCGTACTTGACAAGTTGCACCTTTTCTAAGTAAACTAAGTCTCACTCTTCTGGTTTTCTTGCTTTTTGGTGGTAAAACTAATCCTGACCTTAAGGCATGTGAATAAATCTCACATCCGACAGCTTGCTGAAGCAGCTTCTGGAAAGACATCCAGCCATTTATCATCTTCATAGTTGATAATATCTCCTGTGAAATTATATCAATTAAAGGCAGGTAAATAAAACAGCGTGGTGAGAGAGCCTTTTAGCATTTCAGCATAATTAAGAAACGGGGAGGAGAAGGAAAATACTAAGGGAAAGTCTGAACAACTTGTCTGTACTTCCAGAAAGATGAATTAAGATGAATCTTGTAAAATTTAAAGAAAATCTGCTTAGTACTGATTGGAGTCAGCTTAGCATGTCCATTGGTTTTAGCGGGGTTAGTACATGAAACAAGGTTTTCCTCAGGAAGAATGATGATTGATAGCAACATACACCCAGTTAAGGGCTGTAAACAACTACAACCTGTGTCTCACTCTCTGCTGTATGAGTATATCCCTCCTAGATCCTCCTTTTGGATAGATCCTCCAAGATCTCTCTCTTGGGGGCTTGGGAGGGGGGAATATACTTTTCACTTTTCTTCATAGGAGTTGCTTCCTCTTCTGTTTGCAAATAGCAGAAAAACTCTATTACCCTTAAAGAAGAAGAGGGGTGTGCTGGGCTGACCCTGGTTGGAGGCCAGGTGCCCCCCAGAGGCTGCTCTATCACTCCCCCCTCCTCAGCTGAACAGGGGAGAGAAAATAGAACAAAAGGCTCGTGGGTCGAGATAAGGACAGGACAGATCACTCAACCAATTACTGTTGGGCAAAACAGACTTGAGGAAAATTAACTTAATTTATTGCCAATCAAACCAGAGCAGGGTAATGAGAAATAAACCCAAACCTTAAAACACTTTCCGCCACCCCTCCCTTCTTCCCGGCTCAACTCCACTCCCCATTTTCTCTTCCTCCTCCCCCCAGCAGTGCAGGGGGATGGGAATAGGGGTTGGAGTCAGTTCCTCACACGTTGTCTCTGCCACTCCTTCCTCCTCATGGAGAGGACTCCTCACTCTTCCCCTGCTCCACCGTGGGGTCCCTCCCATGGGAGACAGTCCTCCACGAACTTCTCCAATGTGGGTCCTTCCCACGGGCTGCAGTTCTTCACGAACTGCTCCAGCGTGGGTCCCTTCCATGGGCTGCAGTCCTTCAGGCACAGACTGCTCCAGCGCGGGTCCCCCACGGGGTCACAAGTCCTGCCAGAAAACCTGCTCCGTGGGCTCCTCTCTCCACAGAGCCGCAGGTCCTGCCAGGAGCCTGCTCCAGTGTGGGCTTCCCACGGGGTCACAGTCTCCTTCGGGCACCCATCTGCTCCGGCGTGGGGTCCTCCCCGGGCTGCAGGTGGAGACCTGCTCCCCCGTGGAGCTCCCTGGGCTGCAGGGGGACAGCCTGCCTCACCAGGGGCTTCATCCCCACGGGCTGCAGGGGAATCTCTGCTCCGGCGCCTGGAGCATCTCCTCCCCCTCCTTCTGCACTGACCTGCAGGGCTGTTTCTCTTACATGTTCTTACTCCTCGCTGCAGTTGCTGTTGTGCAGTTTTCTTTTTCCCCTTCTTAAATCTGTTTTCCTGGAGGCACTGCCACTGGCTCAGCCCTGGCCAGTGGCGGGTCTGTCTTGGAGCCGGCCGGCATTGGCTCTGTTGGACACGGGGGAAGCTTCCAGCAGCTTCTCACAGAAGTTACCCCTGTAGCCCTCCCTGCTACCAAAACCTTGCCATGTGGACCCTATATCAGCGGTTCTCCAGCTCCTTTTTCCATGAAGGTTTTCAGGAATTTGACTGACAATAGGTTTATTCACAGACTTTGAGGCCTAGGATTGCAGGTACCAGATACTAAATTCTAGGGCACTCAAAATAATTACAGGTCAATTCAAAGTAATGCTCCAATCAAATGCATGGAACTGCTCATAGGTACTTAAGCAATTTTATTATATCTGTAAAATACTAGAGGATGATTTTGGCGCAGCTCAAGCTCTCAAATGCATTTTACTCTTTACCTTCATCACAGTACATAATATACAGAAGTGCAAGGTCTCATTTAGCAGTTTGTCTTTCAAAACTTAGTCTTTATGAGGAGGCTACTAGACTTCTGCTTTAATTTACCATTGTCTAAATGAATGTGTTGCAACATAAAGAGAGTATAGAAGTTCTAGGAGTTTCTAGTAAGCTTAAGATGCAGAATTGGACCATATTGATCTAGGGCTTACAGAATACGATGAAGAGAGGAGGGTCCTGACTACATTCAGCACAGCAGAATATTAGACATTTTAAACAACACAGATGAAAAGTCATCCTTTCTAGGCTTGTGCTTCCATTGCTGCTGAAGAAACATAACCAGAAAGTAGACAGAGAGTTTAGCTGTTTGCTTTAATCAAGTGCACCTGTGAGATTACATTTCCCTAATTCTCACAGCTGGCATTAAAATGGATTTAGCTAGCTAGCCAGAGATTTAAAAGTAGCCTTTCAAGTTCACCTTTAGGAAGCTATATTAGCTTTGCCTAGTAGCCTGTTTAGTAATGCAGCATACAGCATACCTGGCTTTAGACAGGACTAGAGATCAAATCTAACCTCATAAATCTCCCAGTTCATGACTACAGGAAGCTGTCAAAAACTAGATGTTGTTTCATTCTCCAGGGGCTGGTGTGCTGCTCTGGATCTCTCTTAAGTGCCCTGTAGCAGCTGATCACCAAAATGTGTAATAGCCTTGGGAAGGACTACACTACCCTTTTGACCCCAGAGGTAATATTTTGATAGGGCTTGACCTTAATAAGACTGCCAGCATAAAAGCCGAACAGTAAGAGTAAAGGAAAACCTTTTCTGAATAACAAATAGCTGAAGAAAACATTTTCTGCACAGTCCATAAATTATTACATTTACCTCTGGCAAGTACATTTAGAGAAAATCGTGTTCTGAATCACATTTTAGAATACTCAGATTCAACACCAGTTGCTAAGCCAAAAAGCCTAGCTTGCAAACAAATGCTGGGCAAAATTCTACCACTTTCACTCAATTTGATCATTATTTGACCAACAAATCTTACTGAATACAAATGGCTGGACTTCTCTCCCTTTCTGATCTACTCTTTTACTTTTATTCTACTGTTTAACTAATTTCATTCTAATTTAGGGCAAAGGATAAGGATTTCAGATGTCTCAGGGTGCCAGAATGTTGGGGGTTTTTTTGCACCATAATGAAAAAGAACAACTCTTACCACTTTTACTGACAATAGATTCTGAATCAGCATTTGTAACCCTATCACTTGACCACTACAAGTAAAATCTGGCAAATCACTTTCTTCTTCCATTCCCTCTACAGCCATGTGTCATAAATAATGTATTCTTTTCTTTGAGCTTCATGACTAATACGGTTCCCTGCTGTACCTTGTGGGAAAGTGTTGTCATCTGGGCCACTGGGTCCATGATGAGCTTAATTTCTGTAGGATGCCAGAGAAGTTAAATGGTTTACATAGTGTGAAGAAACAATTAAGCTGCCTAGAAGCTACATGATGCATAGCAAAATAATAGGTAAGAGGAGGACAGAAGCTTCAGAGTAAGCCAGACTTTGCTGTCCAGACAAGCGATTTGGAGTGGCTGAAGTGATGATGAAGGGCACACTGGCGTAAAATTTCACTGTAGCAAAACCTTTTCAACAATGAAACTGCCATGCTGCTTTTTCAATGCTGACTTTTTTTCTTTCATCATCACTGTAGTCTGAAAGCACTTGCATGTATACAAGTAATATTACTTCATGTGGATTTACTTCATTCTGTTCTGTAGGAGTTTGTAAACTAAATGCAGTTTTCACTCTAGATGAAAATGTTCAGGGAAATTTCTTGGATTTTGTAACCCATGGGGAACACCGCTTTGAGAGGTTGAGTGTCCTTAAAAACAACTGAGCCACTTTCTGGAAATTTTATCCCTGGTTTAACAGTAGTGTTTTCTTTTCCCACTAAAAGCCATGATGCAAGAGCCACAAAAATGAGCTCTGGCTACTTTGGCAGCTGCTGAGAGTGGTCTTATGAGTAAGTTCCATCAAAAGTTATAAAACTGGTAGAAGTAGAAATCAGATTTTGAAGAATTGAAGAAATGCTGGTTGTTAAAAGTTCCACAATTATTTTAAGAGGTTGAATATATTTTCTCTTCACTGAAACAGCAACGCAGTGTGTAAATTGTTTATGGATTACATTAAAGCTCATAAATTAATTCTGCTAATTTTTTCATTACAACAAATATTCAGGCCATGGTGTACTTATTTACATGTGACCCTTTAGATAAGAATTGTATTTGTTCTGCTTATTGCTCATGAAAATCGTAAGCAAAAGAATAGTGAAATGTCTGCATAATCCTTTTTGTGGCTGAAATGTAAATCTAGCTTTTCAGAGTTTTTATTGATTCCAGTTCTATAATATCTGAGTGTTTCCCAGGCTAATTAGATTAGCATAGCAATGCTCCTAATGGAATCTTTAGCTCTGCTCCTTCAGTCATCATGTGAAACTAATTGGGGAAGGTTTGCTTGTTTATGTTTGTAGGGAAAATGGTAGCTGCTATTGTGAATGTCATTCTAATTATGGTGGAAAAGATTTGCCAGAGAGGCTGTATGGAGATGTGGGCAGATTTTGAATTATTCTAGTTTTCCCTGAAAACCCATTCTACACCGAGATCTTTCTGCACCTACTATTCAGCTGTCATAAATGTATCTCTCTCATCCTGTGATCTGAGGTGTCAATAATGAAGATAGGATGTTTCCTAATAAAGACTCTGAAAGAAGAACCAAGATTTAGAAGTCTTTTGGAAGTTAATTTCTAGCAGAGAATCAGGCTTTGTTTGCTTATGGCAACCTACACTTGTAAGAGAAGGGTCTTGGGACAGTAAGGAAATAATGTACATCTTTCCCTTTCCAATATAAAAAAGAAGAGTAACTGCATTCTGGTGCATAGATCATTGTGCACAGATTCTCATCAGATGCAAAGAATATTGTAGAAAACAGTAAAGTCATCCTGGAAATGAAAGAGATCATTTATCAAGTTGTTCAAAGAGAAGCAAAAATAATGAAACCTCATTTTACACGTGTTTGTGCTCTTACAGTCCCAATGCCTCACCATGACTTCTTCATCTGAGGAGAAATAGTTCTGAAAGGTTCAGTATAGACCTACACCTGCGTGGATCGGTTGGCCAATGCACATATGCCTGTTAGCAATGTGGCTACTACCAACCGGAAGATATGAGTCTGAGCTCTTCCTACTTTTTTTCTCAATAGGTGTACTAATTCCATTCTCTTATGCATACTTAACAAATACTTTCTTGGACATAATGGTCTTTTTACCCCTCTTTCAAATCTGGTTGAAATTGATGAAAGGGCTTACAAGTAGTTCTGGAGAAAACTGGCTGACCGATAAGGAAAAAGACAAATGGGAATGGACGAACAGGCAAATAGATCACATAATTGCATAAGACTTATTTCCGTAGGAAACCAGGCCAAAAAAAAAAACCCAAAACCAAACTGTATTTCTACTTAAAGCTAATGTTATCTCATCACCTAAGCTTGATAACTTCTGAAGCCCTGCATCTCTGATGAAAAGGATGCTACCCCTTCCAGGGGAAGTAATTGACACTGCTTTGGAGATTTCAAGTCAGACTGTGTGTGATTCACCTGCCCTTCATAGAAGAATTTCACCTGAAACATCCTGGCAATTTGGTACAGGTATTGGCTGCTAAAATCACTGATATATATGACATAATCTGTTACAAAAAAAAAAAAAGGATTTTTTTTTTTTTTAGTTTGTGTGCTATAAGTACTGTTCAAATGCAGATAAAGAGCAAGCTATTTCTTTAAAATCAGTCAATAACAGTTGCTTGTACCTATACAGCACATTTGAAGGTATCTGAGAAGATGGGTATTGTTATTCGCTTTTACACTTTAGAGAACTAAGGCACAGAGAAATTAAATGGCTTAGGTAGCGGTCATCTGAAAAGGCACTACGGAAGTGTCTGCATGTCCTGGAAGGACAAGCCCGTTCACCAACAGAGGGTGACTGAATTCTGTAATCCCATCTGATTGTTTTGATTACTCCAGGAAAACAACGTCTGTCCATTACCCTAGTAATCCTGTCTGGATGAAGCAAACCAGAAGGAACAAGGATAGCATTTTCACTGTGGGGAAGACCAGAAGCAGCATCTGTGGGTGTTTGGACCATACCATAACAACAGGGAAAAAAGCATCCAAAATCCATAGGCTCCTGCCACACACCTGACCTCCGTAGAGCCCCATGGAGACCCCTCTGTCAGATCTGTGAATAACCCGTTAAGCCAAACAGCAGATAGCAATACAGGAGAGAAATAACGAAGCCTGTCCCTTGGGATTGGGGACGTGTGTGTGTGCATGTGCTCGTGTACATGTATGCATGCATGTCGAGATGTTAATGGGTCAAACCTCATATATGAAGCTGAAAGCAACAGTCGTACTTACGGTGTAAGCCAGCCCTTGCGCCGATGTGTGATTCTGCCATGTTTCCATTGCCCTTACCCACTGCTGTTGTGAATGATATTCATTTTAGCTGTGTCTTCCCAGTTATGTATTATGATCTTTTGAGCGATTACTTTTTCAGGTAGCACCCATAGAGCGAAGGAAGCTTGCAGGAAGCTACAGGGTTGGTTCTGGAGACTAATCCTACGTGCAGCATGTGAGGAGATGGGATCCTATGGCTCATGCAACTGCTGAGAGGAACGAACAGGGAGCAGATATCCCAAGGGCCAAGGAAGACTGAGGAGCACTTTTCAGAAGCAGAAGGTCACTGATTCAAGCATGTATGAGCCCAGAAGCAAGTATTAACATCAGGGTTATAACTGACAGTAGGACAGTTGCTTGTAAACGTATATGTGTGTTTGCATGTACGTCTGCAACAGTTTTTGCTGGTTCGAGGACCTATCTATAGCAACCATGAAAATTCAGTATGGCTTCTGCTATCGGAAAAGTTTGGCACAAATATCTTCAGTGTTGCCACATCTCTTGATAGCACTTCATACCTGTATGAAACATGGGCAAAAGAAAGCCCTCCAAGAGGGATTTCTCCTTGTCACTAGTAGTAGAAGAGAGGAGCTGTGGGTTCTGGTGGTTTTGTTTGTTTGTTTGTCGTATGGAAGTGGGACCAATTACAAACATTACTGCTCCCTACAAATTTTCTTTCACATCAAAATATATGAGGCTTTATTTCTATTCTTAAATCGGGCCCCATATGCCGGTTAACCATAAGAAGTTATTTTAAAATAATCTGGGTATTTTAATGAACTGAGAGTATCGAGACACTTTCTCAGTTATCTGTTTTCTAAATATTTTAATACAATTTTAATATGATAAACTATGATTAGCAAATTCTTAAGGTAATGACCAACTTTGTAGATTTCTCACTGGGTCTGTAATGTGGAAGACTTCACTACAGACGTAATTCTCTGAGTCTTAGAAACAAAAAAAGTTCATCACAAAAACTGCAGAAAACAGCTCATTAGGAAAAAAAAAAAAAAAAAAAAGACTCAGCAGTCTAGAAGCAAAGATGGTTCCTTTATCTCTCCTGAAATGCCGAGACCAATCAGGCAAATGATTATGTGATAACATATATCAACAAGCAAGGGGACATCAGAAGAAATGAGATGATCAAAGAATGTAAATATTTCTTCTCACAGCTAAAGAGAATTCTGCAAGGTTTCTCACACTGGCAAAGAGGCAAAATGCCATCACAGGATGTACAGAATACCTTTACATCTGTAGTCATGGTGGCATATTATGAAGATATACTACCTATAAAGTAAGGTGAGACCTAGAGGTACCTAATGGCTTTAACAGTCTTACAGACTACTTAAAACATTACCCCTGGAAGATGTTTATTTTCACAAAACAAGGTGAGTTGCACAGAGGTGTCTGAGGATGACAGAAAAACTTGCAGTAAGTGGAGAGGAAAGGATGTAATTACATATTCATCCACCGCATAATTTCAGTGTGTGTCAGCATCTTGAATGTTAGATGCAGTTCTGGTCCCTTCATCTCAAAAAGAATATAGCAGAATGGGAAAAAGCTCAGAGACAGCAACAAGAAATATAAAGGGTATGGAACAGCTTCTGAACAAGCAAAGATTGAATAGACTAAGGCTTCTCAGCTAGGAAAAGAAATGACTGAGGGGTTGTATGATGGAGCCGTACAAATATTGTGACTGGCATAGAGTCAGAGAACAGGGAATCATTTTTCTTTCTGTCCTACAAAAAGAACTGGAGGCCATAATGAAACTAGTAAGTGCTATTTTTGAAACAAAGAAAAAACAAAGAAAAATATTCACACAATGTGTAGGTGGAAGTTTCACAACTAGCCACGGGACATTGTAGATGCTAAAAATTTGGGTAGGTTCAGAAAAGGACTGGGGAAGGTCATGGGAGAAAACTAGATCCGTTGGATCAGGAAAGCTAAGAGCTACAGACTGCTGGATAACGGTAATCAGGAAAATTATTTGTCTTTATATGCTTGTCCTTCCTTTTGGCTCTTCTGCGGGCAACTGGTGCTGGCGACAGTTGGAGACAGAGTTCTGCACTTTGCTCACTGGCTCCATGCAGCCACTACTCTCCTATACCCTTGATTAGTTTGCACCCTTGGCATTAGGTGCTGAGATCTCTGACTTACCCTGCAGCTAAGAAATGCATCAGACTAGGTGAAGATGCAGTCATAAATAACTTACCTTAGACCTAGTCTTCCCACCCAAGGTAAGTCCAATAATGTTGGAAAATGCAGTTGGGTTTACTCATTTCTGGCATGACAATAAAGTAATAATGCATCTTCCCTAAAGTTCAATGAAATGCCAACAGCAATAAGATAATTTTAAAGGTATATAGAGCCCAATTTTGCTTCACTCCCCAGTCAGCATGATGCAGCAGAATGCGGCAGACCAGAAAAAGGCTTAGGTTTTTTTTCTGTTATTACTTCACACACCACTAAATACTTATTTATCAAATGTTTTGTTTCCTAACCTCATGTTTTCTCTGCCAAGGCTAAAGCATGAAGATGAAAAATATGTCATGGAAATTACAAATGGGTGTATAGGCTATGGGGAAATGATGTATGTAATGAATTAAATCTGCAGATTAGATAGAGAATACTAATGAGTTTAAACAATATCAGATCAGGGTACTCTGATTCACCAGAATCACTGAGCCAGAGCAGGCAAGTTTGTGCTCTCTCATTCTTTCTCTCTCTCTTTCTTCTTCCTCTGCAGCCTGAACAGATTAATTGCTGGTTCAGTGCAAGGTTAATAATCACTACCAACTGCCAGATTCACTTAAGAGTTTACAGAAGAGATATTAACAACACACTGATATTGCAAAGCTTGGGACTTCTGAGAAGTCATCTCTGCCAGGAAAAGAGGGAACTGAGACTCGGACTATTTCACGCAGGCAGACCCAGATCTGCCACAGCAGTTTTAGCTAGTTTACAAAAAAAATATTAAAAAGTATGCCTTTTCCCTGTCCTAATGTAACTGAGCACAAAAACGGGTTTAGAGAGAAAGGAGACTGCAGGGGTGACATACAGAGTTCACGATTTATTCTGAAATATGTTAGTGAAGGTATTCATATCCTGAAATATTTTAGAGAAGGTATTAATACTAAGAGTGGTTAATTTTGTGGAGGAGCACGAATTGGGAATATCATAGGAATCGAGCCACAGAAAAAAAGATCTCCGTGTGTGTTTGTGTATGCGTTGGAGTGGGGGGCAGAAGGATAAGGAAAATTATGGACTCTTGGATTGCCAGAGAGGAAACATCCTAAAGAATAGTACAGCAGTAAATCAGGCCTAAGATGTACTTTTTAATAGCTAAAGCACCATTTCTTTTTCTTGTTTAGGAAGCAATGTAGCAGATCCTTTAAAATAATTAATTGAGAATCTGACAGTTCCAAGGATAATGTCCTGCAGCGATTAGGACAGACCCGTGCTTCTTCCAGACACATACCAGGGAATCTGAAATGACTCGCTGAAGGGAAGAACAAGCAAATAAACCTTATTGCCTTGTTACTGACGCACTCCTGTTTATTGTAACAACTGCCGAGGTGATGAAGGCTGATGGACCTTTGAATACTAGTACCTTGTTTGGCCAACTGGGGTTTATTTAAGAACCGTGAAGACGACAGTGTTTATTTAGCCTGTCTTACTGTCTCACACACCCCTCCCTCGGCTTCTCATGGGCAGGCGGGCGGCTGCTGCGCTGGGCCAGTTGGGCAGAAAGTTGTGCTGGTTCCTGCCATGCTGTTGCTCACCGGTGATCCCCTCAGGCATTACTGGTCACGACTCCTGGCCCGCCCCAGCCTTGGTTTCCACTCATCTCCCCCATCTCCAGGAGGTTTCCCCACTTCCAGGAGCCTAACTCCAGTCCGGAGCTTCACTTTTGTCTTTCTGAAACAAATTCTAATTTTGGGGAACCCTTCTCTTGGGCACCAGCTCTTCTTTCCAGGCTGCTGAAAGCCCCACTCTCCCCAGTCTAATAGTCTGTGTGAAGAAGTATAACAAATGATGAGCCTTCAAACCGGGGCTTCTGTCTTGTGCCTCTGTATTACCTGGAGGATTCAGGATGTGCCACTTGGTTTTAATCTGGCTGTTATCAAAATTTACCACTGGCTTGTCCTGGTCCCAGCCAAGAAGCAGCAGGCTTTTGTCAGGGAGTGCAGAAGTTCAGTTTTGGATGTCCACCCTGAGCACACATGCATTCACTTATTAACCACCTGTTACTCTTCTTTTTTGCCTTTGACACCTCGATGGGAAAATCTTTAGGACTTTAACACTAGTCATGTGAGGGAGACCAGAAAATGCACAGTATATCCTACAGTACCTCTCCATGCTTTTGCACCACTGCTGAAGACAGACCTTGTGCAGAAAAGGTTTGCAAAGCCTGCTTTTATACTTTCATATATTCAGATTATATCCAGATAACTTAAATCCCACCTAAACCCATGCACTTAGAGTTTCTTTAAGGTGAGAAATCTTTGCTGGTCTAAAACCAGCCAGGGTTAGGCAGATGTAAGCTGAATAAAACCCTTACTCTCACTTCCGCATAAAAGGGAACCGTGCTGCAGAAAAGTCATCTCTTTTGAATGACCTTAAAGGGACTCCTCAGCAATGCCTCAAGAGGCTTTATACATTCTCATTTCCCCCATGCTTAGGACTATACCTAAGGGCGGCATTTAAGCCTGAATCAGGCTTCAGCTTGAAATCTAGTAAAACGTACCTTCTTGAAACATTTTTCACTGTCTCCCTCCCAGAGTGACAAATAGAGGTCTTTGTTCTTCTGCTTTATCACTGAGGCTTTCACTGAATGAAAGCCATCACCCAGTGACCAATGAGTCACTGTCTCAGTCAGCATCACTGAGACTTTTAGTGCTTCGAGTCTTTGTAACATTAGATGCAATGATGTGGAAAATAACTGCAAAGAATAAATAAAAAAGAAGGCAAAGTTTTTCTTAAGTTACTTTTAAAGCACAGTCCTGCTCCAAGAAGTAGATTTTAGCATTTGGCCTTTCAGTGTTACACTCTTCGGGCCCTTATTTTTCAGCAAGGGAATTCTTTTTGCCCTAACAATTTAATATACGGTAGAGGTGGAGAGCAAATCATGTTATGCCCAGCTTCATAACTGTCTGATGAACTCTGATTCCAGAGAATTTATTGATTTTTTTTTGTTGTTGTTGCTATCAGTGGTATATGAATCTGAGAAAATGAAACAAAAAAATAGAATTCTGCAGATTGATCTCATTTGACCTTCTCCCCAGGTAAGTATGTGATATGCATATACGTATATATAGGTACATACATACTTTATATATTTGTTATTCAGTGACTTATTTTTATCACAAACCTTCATAGGCCATTATGGTCAGGCAGTTAAAGTACTTCCTAACATTCAGCTTGTCAAACAGGTTTTTCTGCATTCTAGCAGAATTTGCTTCCCTAGATACCGTAGCTCTGAAACCTATATCTAAAGAGAGTTCAGGTTTCTCGAATGTAAAGCCATCAGAGTTGCTCCCATACTTACCATACCTAATTTTCCTGGGGGAAATACAGTCAGCCTTGACTCCCCTAAACACAAAACAGAAGAAAAGAGCAGATCTATCTTTGACATGTCGCATGGGAAAAGACTACTTTTCTGAAAGAACCTGCCTTTCTGACTCCGCTGTGTGGCACATTGCTGCATTTCTGTCCTTCTTTGAGTGCAGTAGTGGGCGCTCTGGAATTGTTCCAACAGATACGGTTTTTTAAGGCTGAAAGTCCCCTGTACCTACCTAAATGAGTACTACCCATCTGTGGGGTCTGACAAATAATACAAGCTTGCTTTTTTTAATATCTACAAGGAGATAAGCAGAAAAGGAAGGGTGTTCTGAGTTAAACAAAAGCTTGGCACAAAGAGTGGGTTAATCTCATGGAAAGTTAGACATCTTACTGAGGAACATAAATTAGGATTGAAATTGCTCTGGTATCACTATGTGGTCCATGGATGGAAGTAAACACCCTCAGTCCACCAAAGACTTGAATCACCTTCTGGATAAGCTCCTCTTTTCATGATCATATAGTGTGCTTATTGTGGCTATGTCTCTGACCAAAGCATCTCAGGTAGGTGCATATGATTAAATAATAAAAGCAAAAAATCAAGTCCAAATTCCCTTTCAGTAGGCACTTTGCACACCCAAAGAGCTCCAGGGTCTTTGAGACATTGTACCACTGGGGTTTTTTTTTTTAGGAAATCCTTCCTGAAAATTTTTCATGTGCCAAGAGACCTTCCCTTTGTATTATTTTGCATTTCTTTAAAAATAAGGTTAAACTAAGAGCCAAATCTGCAATTTCTTGCTTGCATGTATATTCTAACTTCCTAGGGTTGCATTTGTGAGTCATAGATCACCTATGCAAGGGAAATGTTTACAATATGAAATGGATTTGGGATGCCAGAATACTTGTCAATGGAACACCACTGTCCTGTTCAAGATACTTTCTGGTAAAATAAATATACATTATTAGTATTTCCTCAGCAAACTGCAAAGCTGAAAAACATTTTAAAAAATATGTTCAATACATATTAAATACAGACAGCAAGAAGAAATACTGGTTGTGCTCTGTGTTTTTGTGTCTTAAACAGTGCCTCCTTTTGTCATATCTCAGCCCTTGTTATTACTCAACTTTTGTTTACCCTTCCTGCAATTTGTTACTGGCAGAAATGCAAAGTTCCAAACCAGAGTTTTAACTTCTCCATCTTTCCCTTGTCTCCTCATACATCTGTAAAAATCATAAGGGAATTAAACACTCATTTCTTGTGTTTCTTTCCCATTTCATACCTTTTTTGCCTGATGTTCCTGTTTAATATCTTACATTTATTCCAGGATGAGTAAATGATCTATGATAAATTGACTTGCAAAGGCTTATTATAACCAGTGCAACTGGAGCTGTATGAAGAAAAGGGTACAAAGTTCTAAAATCAAAGTGAAAATCACAACAAAAATGTGGCATCATGTGTAGTTCTTTTGAATACTTTCTCTGTAATTTGTAAACTACGTTTTTTTGTTTTATGAACACATTCTCAGTGAAGTTGAAAAGGCATACTTGAATATAGAACTCTGTCTTCATACATAAAATGATACACCAAGCATAAAACTAACAGAGGTCTTTTGTCCCAGAACCAATCCCTTGCTGCTGTTTATGTTACTTTATCTTCTTATTCCTGAGTTCATAATCTATTGAATAGTGACACTTTGAACAGGACTGTTAGAAAAATTAATGAGAGCCTGCATGAGCATAGAGAGCTTTAATATAAAACTAGATATTATTTAGGCCCTGGTCCTGCAAGCATTTATTCACAAGGTGAACAAAGAAGTGTACACAAGACTGAGTTGGATGGCTGTGGATTTTACTGTAATCTCTTTGATTTTCCCAGCCATTTGCAACTTTCAGTTCCCAGCACTGAAAGCTGGGAATAGAATAGCCAGGTCCATCATCAACCCAGAAAAAGATATACCTCATTGTACTATATATAGAGAGAGATAGAGATAATAAACATCATCAAAGATTTATCCTAATGAGACCTGAGCACCACAGACTGTCATAGAAGAATAATGAAAAAGCTATTTTCAAATCAGGTAGTGGTCCGGGTTTAGTAAACATCTCTTTGGTCTAATCACTGCCATTGATCATTCATCTGACTGTGTAATCATATGTAGTGAAGAGAACTTTATTAGGCTCTGATCCAGGGAAGGAGAACAAACAAACAAACAAACAAACCTCAACTATTCAGGAAAGATACTTGCTTCCCAATGATAGCAGTGAAAGTATTGTAAACACTTTCTTGAGTCATATCCTTAGGAAACTGTCCCGATCCAATATCGGGGAGGTTTGTTAAATGATCCCAAGAGCGAGATTAAGACACAAACGATGCTGTACAACCTTACAACTTTTCTTTCCTACAATAACCAATAACTGCCATAGAACAGAGGGAGGAAGGAGGAAAAGAGGCAGACCTAAGCAAGAGAACGGAAGAGAGGTAGCAAGACTAGTCACCACCACCACGAAGCCAGCAACGTCCCGCCGAGTCGGTTCCGATGCCGGTGATGGAGGGTCGGGTTCCTCTGCTGCCAGTCAGGTGTCTCTCCTTCAGAGGCAGGTGTCATGGTCCTTCCGATGTTTTCCAGGTTCAGGTCTTCCGTCCGTGAGAGGGGAGTACGCAGTTCTCTTATTGTCCCAGTCCCCGTAATTTTTCGGAAAAGTCCACCCATTTCCACAGAACTCATTACCCTATCGGGCAAGCACAGCTTGGCAGGTGCGGGTGTGGTGGTTTCTTCGGGGACGTCTTTGTGGGTGCTCTCCCATACAACAGCAGGACATTGAGGCAGCATCATCGTGAGTCAGCAACTCAGCACAGTTCCTCACATTCTCCCATACGACAGCAGGACATTGAGGCAGCATCACCATGAATCAGCACATTCTCCCATACGACAGCAGGACATTGAGGCAGCATCACCATGAATCAGCACATTCTCCCATACGACAGCAGGACATTGAGGCAGCATCACCATGAATCAGCACATTCTCCCACACGACAGCAGGACATTGAGGCGGCAGCAATGTGAGTCAGCAATTTAGCACAGTCCCTCACAGAAACTGAGCTGCTGCTCTTGCTTCGAAGTAATCCCAGTTATCAAATTCCAAAATATTATAACTGATGTATATACAATATGAGAAAACTTAGACTTTAAAATCCAGATGTTCCTACACTGGACCTGTTTGATGATACCTTGTTTCTAACGCTATGCCACTGTTTGACGAAAACTGAAGGAGTTTGGTAGAACAGGAACTTCTGAATGCAGTTCTCAACTCCTCAAAATCCTAATTCACTCTGAGATTACTGCCAAAAATAAGACATTTGTTTTCCCCTATTGCTTGGCTTTCTGTAGAAGGGTTAGATGCCCCACTCATACTCAGTCCATGCATTTTGAATATGGTCTGTAAAGGTATCCAATAACATCATATTTCGTGTTAGCATCAGTTTGGATTCTATCCAAAAGGAACACAGAAAGATCTTACACTTTCTTCTTTGGAGTGTTATGTGCTTGTATTTTTCACTGACTTAGTCACTCCTTGTTAACCCACCCTACCTCATCACTGAAGCAGCATTTGTCAAGGAAAAAGGCTGGTCTGTCACTTCTGAGGGTAATTTCCAACCAAATTATCTCTCTTTCTGTAGAATTACCAATGTGCTCCCTTGGAGACAAATGGGACTGGCAGACTGTAGGTGGTAAGCAGCAGACAGGTGGCCCTGCTGCTACTACACATCTATGGAGAGTTAAGAGCACGCGGCGTGTAGTTATGATTGATGCTGGTACAGCCTTGGTAAACATGCTCCATAGGTAGACAGCTTCAACAAATGTGCTTCAGCGACACAGCCCCTGCTAGGCAGCACAGGGTCTCTTAAACAAGGAAGAAAATCCATATTTCAAGTAACTTTCTACTGTAAATTGCGGGTTTTCATTAACCTTTTCAGTTCCACCGTGACAGAAAAAGGACAAATTTAACAATGAAATGTCAATTCAGTCTAAAACGAATTTGTTGCTGAAACCTAATTTAAGAATTCTGGGTCTCACCTTATCAAATCCCCTTCATTTAAATGCATACTCTGACTTCTGTTGCTACCTCAGTATAATTTGAAAAGCAAGCTCTCAACTGCAGAGCGAAGGGGTGGTGGAAGGTGTGCAGTGGGAGCAAGAAGGGAAAGGAAGGGAAGGCTAGCTTTTCCATTAAATTCAGCACTAGTATGGTTTTATTACTTTAACCTAACTCTTTGGTTAATTATTCATCAAATAATGCAATACATATTTTAGTGTGTTTCAAGCAGAAATCTAGATTTCAAAATCACATTGAACCTGATATTCTGAATAATTATAAGTGCTTTCATCTGTGACACTTGAAAATGCTGATTTATTTAGAAGTTTCTGTTCAGAATTTATGTAGAACTAAGAACATCTAATAATAACCTGGTGGCTGGTAATGAGCACTACTGTCCCGGTGACAAAGCCAGTGGATTAAGCTTGATAAAATAAAATTAAAAAAAAATAAAAATTCAGCAGTTCCTCTGCTGCCGTCATGCCCTCCTGAATGTGTTCCTACTGAGTTTGTTATTACAAAGCCTGGCAGATGTTGCTGTACTGATTGTGAATTTCTTATTTATACCTCTTAAAATGTTCGACTTCAGGTCAGTTACTAGGGTCTCAACTGAGCCAGATTTCTAAGCATGTGCTTAACCTCAGACTGACTTAGAACAATGAAAGTTAGACTGCCATATGTAGTAAATACAGGCGGCAAGGCACCTGAGTGACCTGGGGCCTTGGAAGGAGCTAGAATTCAGCACAACAAGCAGCATACTGTATTAAGGTTTCTTATTGTGATCTTGACTGGGTGGCACAATGTCTTCTGTATAACTCCTCCACAGGAATCTAATTCTGCCTCTAAAGAGGCACCAGCCGGTGATTAACCAGATTAAGTAAGCAAAACCAATCTACAGCCCCTATTTCACTGCCCATATTTGAAGTCTGTGGATGGAGGGAGGTCATTATAGCTGGTAACAAATAATCCAGTGATAACACATAGCTATAGGGTGTTAGGAAAAACGTATTGTACTTTGGTATATGGGTAGTTTCATCCTACATTAATTTAGTGCATAGTATTTCTCTTCTATGATACATTCATGATAATCAACCTCAGTTCTCTCTTCTGCCAGGATATTTTAATTTTGCTGCTTTTGTTCGATATTTTGTTTTTCTTTCTTCTTTTTTCTTTTTTTTTCTTTTTCTTTTCTTTTTTTTTTTTTTTTTTTTTTTCCCAGGAGAACTTATTTTTCCTGAAATCCTTAGCAGCAGCTATCATTTGGGGACCTTTTAAAAAAATCATCATTCAAAATGCCTAGAATATAAACAGTATCTCCCATGTAATTGTAGTTTTCTAGCTCATTCTCTGTTAAATTTTTCAATTATGCTTTTCCTTAGCGCTACAGTAAAAATGAAGCTCTTTCCTAGGACTAAACACTAAGTGTTTGACATTTCTTTACATTTTGAACTAGGTTGCATAGTTGACTTACCAAGCAACATTTTTGATTGTATAAATATTTTTCATTCAAAAACATGAAAACCTTCGTCACAGTTTATTACTCTCTTGACAATACAGTGAAGCATATTAAAAGAAAGTCCCCGCATAAAATGTTCTGCAGTTGGGTGAACAGCAAACTCCTTACTATGTTGAAATTCCTAGTACATCCTCAGCACAAGCATGGCAAAGAAGCTGATCTTTCACCTCCTGGGTTATCACTGTCGTGTTAGGTGATTACACAGAAGTTGGCAAGACCTCCACAGCCTTTTAAAAATAAAACACTGCCTAGCTGCTAGACCCATAATGAGCTCTCAGAATCAGCTTTTAGTTTTTAAGGCATTCCTAAGTGCAACCCAACAATAACTCTAGACAAGGGACAGAACTTCAGATACAGACACGTTTTTGTCTTTTTCTTAAATGCTTCCATTTCTTAAATGCTCTGGTTCCATCTCCAACATTTGGGAAAAAAAAAAAAAAAAAAAAACAAACAAACAACCAAACAACAAAAAAACCAACAACAACAACAAAAAAATACACCAAGAAACAAAGAACAAAAAAGAAGGTCCTAAGTGCTTATGGGAAAGGTCTTCAGGATTTTAGGTGATACAGGGAAGGAGAAGTTCAGCAACATAGAACTGGCAAGTTAGAAGCTCAGCTCCAGACATGAATCCATTATACCAAGTTAGTTGACTAAGTCCTATTAGTAAGATTATATACATGTGTTTGAAAATGTATCCCCGACTCATCTTTAGAAAAGCTTTCAAACTTGTGTTTACTTAGGACAGCACCTAAGTAATAATCTGTGAACGTATGTCTGAATGCCAGCTCACAAGAGTCATAATATCCTGTAACAGTTTACAGCAGTTCCTGACTCAGGTGTCAGAATAAAACTGAAAACAGCTTTATATCTATATGGGAGCTCCCTCTAGTAGGTATGAGGGAAGGTGTGCAGGTTCCTTAGAGCAACAGAGGCAACTGAAATACAAAAAGCCTATAAGGAAATGAAAAATGAAGCACTTCCTTTCAAATAAGATTAAGTCATGCGAGGAGACACAGTGGTAGGAAGTGTATGGAACAGGTAGGGATTTTCTGACCTGCTATCTTTCACTAGCATGATATCCACTACCTTACAAAGGAGAAATTGAGCAAACCCCAAAATTGTTAAGACTGTAAGTGTGCATGAAACAACAATGAGGAACATCAATTATTTTTCTTGGATAATTCAGCCTTGTATATTTATATGCTAAGTGTAAGAAGAGTAAAGGAGCTTCTATATCTTTGTGCACTCCTTTATAATTATTGTATATTACCATATTTTAAGTCTACTTCCTCTGTATTAATTATGCTTAAACATAAAGATAAGTACAGATAGTATAAGGAAAGGAAAATATTTATGGAAGTTTCTATCAGCCAAAAATCATACTCTATGCATTAAGAAACTATTTGTCTTTCCCATCATGCTACTACCAAATTATTGGAAGCATAATAGAAAAAAAATGTGTTTTGCAAGGCAGAATGTTGTCATTACATAAGCCGATTATACTGTGTCAGCTAATTAGCTATGTTACATAAGCTAATTAGATGGGGCAAACTAATTTAGTGACTTAAGAACAATGTTTCTAGTCAGTTTTAGTGAATCTGGGCCTTTTTTTTTTAGAATGTAAGAATGTCTTTTTAAAAAGAAATTGGAAACGGTATTCTAGTTGTGTCCTGGGGCCTTAGGAGATACCATGATCTGTATTGCATCACTCGGTCATTTCTAATGGGAAAGTGGTAGCTCTCTGCTGGAGATGACTTTTCCAAAAAAAACTGGCCGCTGGTGCTGACCTTCTGCAAACTTCCAGTAAGTGCTTCTCAATCTGCAGGCTCTGTAAGCACATCTCTGAAAAGTAGGTGTTTTCAGCTGTCTGACACTTGTCTTACAGCAACCCACTTCCATGTTAGCAATGCATACGTTGTTCACTGGTTTCACCCATTCCCTCTTTATCCTTCTAAATTAAATATGCTTTCTAATGAAACCAAGTAAGGACTTATTAAACAGCTTTTAAATGGTAAAATAATGAATTGGGTAGGATAGGGTAGGATAGGATAGAATAGGATACATGGAGTTTAGAATAAGCTTATAGAAAAAACAAACCATGTAATGCATGTTGAACATATATATTGAACACTTAACATAAAAGCATTAATTTTAAAAGCTGCAGGAAATCTAATGCCAAAAATATTACAGACATATTAGTATATAGACCCAGGGATTCATGTTTCATGGAAAAAACCCTTTTCTCAGATAACTCCGTCAGGTTCTCATGATCTTCTGTTTCTTCTCCCAGATATAATAGATTTGGCTTCCATCATTCATTGAGGGCAAATGCATTATTAGAAGATTCTCTCCAGTTAATGCTTCTCTTATTTAAAGCCTTTTCCTCTGTTTCCTTCCCCACAGTGCCTTCACAGCTCCATGAGGGGGTCTAGTATGTGATAGTACCAGCCAATCATTCAAAATGCCAAAAATGAGTACTTTAATTTTTTCTGATTTATAATATTTCATTTAAGATACTAAAATATTAATTTTAACATGTGCCATTAAATCTTTTAACACTGTTGCATTCACAAGGCTTTTAGACTATACATATTCTCCTAAAAGCAACAAGCCTGGAACTGTTCTCTGGTCCTAAGACCGAGTGGCATAGACTGGCATCATCCACAATATACAACACTTGGTACTGAGTCTCCACTGAACGCTATATAATGTCCTTCTATCCCTAAAACAGTATTAGCTTGTGTGTGTCCCATTCAAAATGCATGAAATAAATAAGACAGTGGTTGTGTTGCAGCTCCTCTGAATAATGTTTTCACAGTACTGAACAGGGAGGGTGAGTTATGTGTACTGAAGTGTAACGTTCAAGTGTCTGAGAGCATAAAGTTTGCCGGGTAACGTGGAAAGAACTTGGAGGGAGTGATCTTGTACAAACTTATCAAAATCACCTATTTGTAGTGATTGCTGCTACATGCTACCCACTGAAAAGTCTCTGGGCATTATCTCCCACAGCACGATTTAGGAAAGGCCAAGCCTGTGCCAGTGAGCCTCCTCACAATAAGGGACTCCTTGGGGCACGCTGTTAGTAAGATTGTCACCTACAAGATCAAAACTCCTGCCCATGCATATCTCCAGTGAATAGTGTAATCTTTCAGGATCTCTGCATCTCAAGAAATAAGGACAGTATTTGGAATATGTCTTAGCTACTTGCAGTGTTGTATAGAGCTGTATGCTCGAACAGGCATTAGTTCAAACGAACGTAATAGATAAAGGCTATGTACCATCTTAAAGAAATGAAACCTTAACAAACAAAATTTTCATACTACCTTAGTAGAAAAGAGGAAATATTAACGTCAAAAAATTTATAAATGGATCAAAAAGTTATGTGACTTTTTTTTCCTTAAAAGCACGCTGGTATTTGTCGGCAGACTTCAGTTCATGTTTTTGAGTTTTAGAAATTTTCTTACAAAAATACAGCCAAATAGAAGCCAAAATTCCTATGCCACCTCTTTTCTTCCAAAATCTGGGATCTGAAATAAGACACTTAATATCAAAGCTTTCAAATAAAATCTCAGCATTTTCAAATACATGCAAAATCCTGTGGACATTAATTTCTGGAATTACTATGAGACCCAGGACACTTGGAATAAAGTTTAATAAAACTGGCAAAATTTCAAGGTTTATCTAGAAAAACACAGATTCACACTGCTCTGTTCCACTGGCATTCTGGACAGATTCAAGCCCAATTAGGTCGGAGGACACAGGTTGTACTCCCGTGGCTGTCCATAACAGAAGTTCACATACAGCTCCAGAAGTGTTTACCAGAGGCGTGGTGGAAAAGCTCAGATGACATGTAGGGTTTCATAAACCCATTCCATTCGTTATCTATGACCTTCCACTACAATATATTTCTTCTTTTTAATTTTCTTTTCCAAGTGCCTTCCATGTCTTATTTTCTCATGTCTCCTTGGAAGAGCTCAGGGACTAGGCACCACTCTGAGAGCATCATTCTGAACCTGCGCAAAGAATTTAAAGGAAGGGTATCTAAAGAGGTGTGAAAGAGATTGTCTCCAGGTGGGATCAAACTCCAAAAAAAGTTAATGAAAGTTCAATTTACTGCATTCATTTTAAGCCTGCCTCCTGCAGTAGCTAGAAATCAAGCTTCTTGAGGCTGTATAACAAGGTTGGCAAGGCTAATTTCCCATCAATAAAAGAGTTAGACGTTGTAGGAAGACTAATACAGTATACATTTAAATGGATGGAGCCCAAATAGTAAATCTCCCTTTTTTCCTCTCAGATATTTTAGTGCAGCTTATTTGTAGACGTAACTCCAAATAAAGACTGACAAAGAAACATTGGTGGCTATAGCTTGTGTTTTAATGTGCAGTGGAGTCTTTGCACAGTGCATTCATTACACCTTTTCCAAGGTCGCCTTTTCTCTTTTATTTATGGCTTTTATTTGTAATTACTCAGATCACAGTGACCACCAAGTAAAACACAGGAACTTAACACAAGAAGACAGATGAATAGATGAAGCCTGATACTTTTTTACTGACTTCTTTGCCACTAACCATGTAGCTTGCAAGAAATAAAGTTTTTAGTGGGAATCATCTAGGAATATGATGTTCATATTTACATTCTAAAAATGAAGACTTTTTAGGACAAATTCCCTTTTCTGTCTTTGATTTTAAATCCTGCTGAATAATGAAGTTAAATGAATTACATGTATCTAAAGCAAGGGCAGACAGTTCAAGTACTCAGTTAAAATGGGATAGGGTTGTGGTTTTACCCATGTAGAAGTTTCTGTAGCTCTCTAGACTCTGCTGGAATTATCTCCACTTGCAAATAGCTGGAAGTTTTTATTTTATTTTGTCCTCCCACACACATGCATATGTAACTAGAATTACTGCTAATGGTACATAAGTGCACATAACAAGAAAGAAGACCGCTAAAATGAGATTTTAGTCTGCAGGTACACTGAAAATTCACAGTCATATCTTTAAGCTGTTCCCTATATATTTTAAGGGTTTGTGCACTTAATTCATATAATTAACTATCCATTAAAGCTAACATTATTATTCCTACTTGCTTGTACATAAAGACAACATTAAACCTAAGTTCCACTGAAAGAGTGTCTGTTGTACTCATTGTGAAGCAGTATAGGTGAAGAGTTGCAAAGTATTAAAGGCCAAACATGATACAATTTTTCTGTGTGGATAGGATTTCTCTACCAAACTATATCGAATTCACTGGCATAGCATTTGTAAACTCCAAATAACTTTGGCATTATAAATGTGGGAATTTGACTGTGTAGTAAGGCACTGCATCACAGATCCAAATCTAGAATGTTTTCAGATCTTTTTTTGTGTTAGCTCCTAAACACACAAATTCTCCCTGGAGAGCCCTCTGAAAAGGAGACACAGGACACTGGAAGAGTAGCCACAGCATTAGATTTCAACAGTTTTGAACTATTGGGAATCTTGATGTTTGGTCTGAGGTAGCAATGCTAACTCTTATCCACAATATAAATACACACATCACGTGAGACGTGAACTTCTATTTAAAAGAAAGGCAATCTAAATAAGTGCCATCACCATCATTTATTTTCATTCTGCAGACCTTGACATACAAGACTGTGTTTTGGTTTTATATGTTTTGTGCCAATATATTTGGAACAATCATAGATTTTCAAAAGCTTAGTATAGGACATAGAAAAAAACTTCATGGGATGTAAAAATGACATATAATTGTTAGCTGGATAAGTACTGTAGTCAGAGTAGAGATCAGTCACAGGCAGATTGATGTATTTATCATCAAGGCAGGATTGCCTCCAAGCAACAGGATCATTTAACAGGTTGTGACTTTCCAGAAAACCCATGATAAGTCTCTGGTATTGTGGTCTAACGCAAACTAAACTGCTGTTTTGGATGAATGAAGGACTTGGAAAAAAGTTGATAACATCCTATGCCGCATCTGGTAGGATGTAGGATAACCTTTAACCCACTTGAACAGCTAAACACTTTGTACGCATTGGCTTTATCAATCACCAAAACCCTATGAAATATTAGATAGAAAAATAATCAAGTCAAAATTATATTAAAACCAGAAGAAAACTAGTTACAAGTTAAACAAGAAAACTAGTTACACTAGTTTAACCTTTCCCCTTCTCTTGAAAGGCAAGGAGGAGGGGAGGAAGAAAGGAGGAGAAAAGGGGGAAGGAAGGAGAGAAGAAAGCAGAACTCTCTTCTAGAAATTTGCTGCAACCTGTAAACCTATGTAACTATTTGACCGAGCCGCTATGTAGTGCAACTGTCCAGGTTATTGGTGAGGAGCTGGGGTTCTGGATTATGTTTTGGGGTCATGCGGTTGTGGGGTTTTTTAATATATCTAATTTTTACAACATAGATATATACAACTGCCCACAGTAATAGTAAAATCAGGTCTGCCTTGGGCCTTAAAGACTGGATAATGCAAACTAATATAGTGAGACATATCTTTAATATTATTTTGGGTCACTGGCACTGGAAAGTTTTGTATGACTTCAAGTTTTGTTAAAAAACATCTTACAGTTACTAATTATATTTGTGATTATCAGAATCATATTCAAACTTTTAGCAGCTGTTAAAAAAAAGATAAAATAAATTGTGATATAGAAAAAGGAGGTAGAGACCTCGTAGTAACCAGGAAAAGTCAAAGACGATCACAGCTGAATGAAGTGGATGGATGTTTGCCTTTCTCCCATATCATGAAAAGAACTGCAAGTCATACCAAGCTGTAACAATAATGGGGAAAGGCTACATACATCCCACTTAACTTTTGTCTTTCCATCCATAATACACCTTTCCGCTGGAAATGTTACTATACATTTTAGGGATAATTCAACACAAGAATTTTATTTTCAACAGACCTTAGATTGCACCTTTGTAACTACTTGGAATTCAGTCAGGAAAAGGGGGAAAAAATGTTTAATCCTCTAAAAATACCAAATAAGCATTAAATTGAAACCAAAAGACAATGGAAAACAGATAAGCTGTCAAAAAAACCCCAAAACGGTATCTCCCTCCCCCAGAAAGTTATATTCCAGCAAAGGAGAAAAAAGTCTTCAAAGACATAATGCATAAGATCTCCAAAATTCATTCCAGGATCAAGAGATACATCAATATTTCTAACAACTGAACTAACGATTTAACAATTTATAAAAAAGAACTTGAATAGATAACCAATAAACTTTGCTCTGGGGCCAGCCAGGCTAAACAGAAATTCATCCACAGCAAATACACAACAATACATAACAGATGATAGATGTACAGGTCAGAAATAAAAAAATCCCATCAGAGAGTCCTTATGCAGTCCCCAGAGTTTCTAGACAGTTGTAATAAAATCCATTATCTGCATATTTCATTCTTCACCTTTCTCGTTTCCCTACACATCCTTTCCAGGTTCCTATCATTAGTGTCTCTCTTTCTTCTCAAAGACAAATCTGTAGCATTATTAACTGTCAGCTTTTCCTCTTTTGTTAAACTTATATCTGGTGTGGAAAGTGCAGTCTGTATCTACTCTTTATACCTTATACATGTGCTTTTGTTTGTGACTAGGATCATTTAATAAAATGTAGGTCGTTTTCTTCTTATATTTATTGCAATGAACTGTTTTAGTAAGTAATTGCTCAATAATGATTTTTCTTCTGATTCATGCCTAGGATTTCTGTGAGGGCTTTTGTAGAATAGGTGGTATAGGGCACTTTATTCTATTTCTGGTGCTTTCTCTTTCAAGAGTTCCAAATGGATATTATTAAGGAATAGTTTACGTGTCTAGTATCCTCATAATTTTTTACTGCTTTTGGAGGAGCAGATGGAGATTAGGTAATTCTATACAGCTACAAATTGTACTTAAGTTGATCTGAGGTATAAATATCACTGTTTAAAATCTTATGTTTGAGCTATCCTCTCTTATTGCAACAGCCAGAGTTTTCACAGCATGTACTGTGGTGTTGATCATTTAGTCTTCTTAATCCTAATCAATAAAGTATTTGAGCAACGGCCTTTCAGAATTGCTTTTCCAATGTTTACTTCATATTCAGACTAATAATCAGATGTACGTAACAATTTTCAGTTTTTATCTGTGGCATTGCCCTTGTAAAACTGATCTTATAGTCAGCTAGTATTAACAATTATTGTCCCATTATAGTTTTTGTTCAGTATAGGACCTTTCCGGATTTTGATAAATCTGTTCATTACATTTATCCAATGATAATTTTAATGTACTATGTCTTGGTTTTCATATGTAATTTCTCAGTTATCTTCTCATTAATTAATATATTAATTCATTTTAAAAACAAATATTTTGAAAGATGTCTATTCCATTTGGCCATCACTTGTAGTCACAAGCAAAAGACTTGAGAAGGCAACAGCATTAAGCAGTGCTTTTAGAAATAAATCATTTCTAGATTTGTAACACTGATGTTTGGGAAAGTGAGTTTCTCTGTGAGATCCCTTACCCATGGTGCCCTGCTACAAGGCCTTCTGTCTTCCAGATGGCATTCCATATAAGTGGAATTGATATACTCGATCTCCAGTGTTGCAGGGCAGAGAATAACAAAAGCTACAGCTTAAATCATATAAGGATTAAGGTAGTAGTTGCACCTCGCATTACACCCTTCAACTTCACTGAAACAAGCACATGCCTCATTTATTCTCATTTTACTAATCATCCTCCTATAGCATTTCCTTGTCTCTTTTCAGTTCCTCGTATTTGGGGCTCTTAGGATTTCCCACGTGTAAAAGAAGTCTTTTCCATTACCTTGCTGCCTGAAATGACACTGCACTGGAAATTTCTTTAAGGATGTTCAGTCCAGACTTTTCCTTTTACAAACAACTGTTCCAAAAGACTGGAAAGCTTTTGCAATTAAGAAAATAAATAAGTGAATGAAAAGAAGATGCTCAGATTTTACTACCTGTATTTTTTATAGAGAGCAAATTGAAAGCAACTAAAGGAGACCAGAAGTATAAAGGTTTGTGCACCTCACTTCAACCCTGTGGTTTCTCTGCATAAACTAGAGGATCCCTGTTCCTCACGGTCATAACCGTAGGAGCCATCACTTTCTCTTCGCTACTTGTATTGTCCATTGAGCCTTCCTCTCCCAAATGTGCTCAGCAACTCTCCAGGTGATCCATCCCACCTGTTCTCCATAAAATAATATAGCATATTCTTGAAAAACACAACGCTATATTTTGGGACTTCAAAATTATAGTAAAATAAGCTTAAATTAAACATGGAAAAAATTTAGCTGAGTCTTGCAAGTAACTTCCTACAATAAAATCCTTTAAGCTTGGTGAGGGTTGCTAGGGAAAGCAGTAATGTGACATGAAAACCAGCAAAACAAACACCAATAATTGTACAATGAAATACAAAGCTGTGTTGGCAGGGAAATAGACAAAGGGTTCATTTTTCAAAAATGCATAAGGAATGAGCAGGCTCGATGCCATTTTCAGATGTAACTTCAGAATCTCAGGGCTTAATCTCCTGGCAAATTATTGAGGTTACAACAATCAAATCAATTCAGCATTCCTGAAGATAAGCTAAAATGACAAATTATGCTTTTTTTTTCGTTAGACCTCTGTGATAGCATTAATCATGTAACTGTGGCTTACTCATGATCCTTTCTTTGATGTTCACAATGCATATCTTCTGGGAGAGCTGACAGCAATAAAGATAGTTCTGATTTATTTTTGGAAGGTGTACTATTTAAATGTAAAAAAAAAAAAAAAAAAAAAAAAAAAAATGAATAGTGATAGAATATGACAAATACGAAAAATACAGTCCTTGTTTGCTTCCTAGGCAGAGTATTTGTTTAGAAGTATCATTTGGGAACTCCTTAAGACTAGAGAGAAGTAATTCAGCAACACCATAAAAGGAGAGAATAACAATGTTAATAGAAATTGCCATACTGCAGGGAGGGGGGGGGGGGGGGGGGGGAGGAATTTTAAAAACATTGCACCATTTATTTCTTTAGTAATAAAAACACTGAAGTATAAAACCAAAGCTCACAACACATTGCATATTCTTCAGTGAAAATTGGCTAAAATGATTCGGTGATTGAGTCTCACTGATTCTGTAAAATGGCATAAGGGCATTGTTTAGTAAAGAAAAACTGAAAATTCACAACACATTTCTTTTTCCCAAGTCATGGAATACAAACTGGGATATTGAGTAGAAGTGATTTGCTTAATATCTATGATACAAAAGGGGATCCTAAGTCAACCTCATCGTTCTGCTTCAGCGTCCCAAGCTGATTACAGGAAGGAAATGTACGCAGTTACAATCCAATGAATGATCCTCATTCTCCGTCTCTGTGGAAAATACTGTGAATTATTCATAAAAAAAAGCTTCATCAGAAGGGGAAAAGAAAGAAGATGGGTTATTTTTTACAACATTTCACTTACATATTTTCAAAGGAGGAAATATAATGCTAGGTTTGAGTTTTTCAGTATTTATGTAGCCAAGCTCATAGTTATGATTATGCGTGTATAGTCTCAGAGACTCCGTTTACAATGTAATGTACACTGTGATCCAACATAATTTAGTATATCTCAAAAGAATACATGATTTACTAGCCCTAATGAATGCAGTACTTCAAGCCTTCTTCCATCTGGACTTTTGTTATTCGGCAGTACATTTGAGAACAATTTGGGATTTCACTCTGCTACCACATGATATTTCATATAATTTCTAAAGATATTTTTCATTTTGAAGAACCCTTGATTAACGTCTTTGTTTGCCCAATTCCTTCTGCTGGCTCTTAATTGTTTCCTGTATTAACATTTTTAATGAATTTAGAGCCAAAGTCTATTAAAAAATAAATCTATATTCCACAGTAAAAGTTGTCAGACTTAGGGTTTTTCTAATCCCTTTAGCTGCTCAATTCCCAGGATTCCTAGTTGACAGCAATTTTTTGGTCCAATTTCCTGTGAGAAAATCCAAATTTCCCTCATTATGCCTAGCTAGGACCTTGTGTAAAGTGATAATAAAATACTGCACTGCTTATAGAACATTTCACACATTCAAAGCTTTAGGGAAATTGTAACTAATTAAATGAGTTGGACCTTCTTGTTGTTAATGCTGTTCACAGAGCATGCTCATTTCTGTCATGATTGATCTTCCAGTGCTAATACCTAAATGACATTTACTACGTCTTGACAGAGCATTTATCAATATTGAAATAGTTGAGAAAGCCTTGAAGCTGCCAAACTAAGGGAAAATTTAAGAAATCAAATGTTAATCTCAAGGACTTTCACCTAGCTATGCTACATTAGTCTAGTCACATTCACGATTACAGAGGATATACCAGTCTTGTATGGACCTGTTAAATATTGTGCTAACAAAGGTAGCAGTAAATAATGTCCTAAGCATTCACTTAACATCCTGAATGTAATTTTTCTTTTTCTTCGCCCCCCGCCCCCCGCAAACATCCAGAACTATCCATAGCCATAGCCACACAAGCAATATGTTTTACAGGTTTGTTGGTAATTTACAGTGCTGCTGAGGGTGGCTGAAATGAGATTGTTTACCTTTTTGTAGAAATTATTATTTCTGTCACATGACAATGGGTTTTTAGGATAAGTTTTCCTTTGCCTTCAATTTTTCTATCCCAGAGCTCTGGGAAGACTATATCTTAAGAGTCCATTTCTTCTACTACTCTTCCTGGGATGCTGTGACTGCACCTTCTCCAGCCTGGTTCGGAGCCACAAAGATACTGACTTGGTTTGCTAATGGGGAAAATAAAACAGCTGAGCAGCCACATTTAGCACAGCATCATGGGGAAAGGGGAAAAAAAGGAAATTTTGTCTATCATCTGCCTTGGGACACTTCAGAAAGCATAGAGTGCAGCATGAAATCCAGGCAGGTCTGCAATACATCTTTGTTTCAAAACAGAGACCGAAAACAACAGTAAGAGAGAGCACTGAACTCCAGAAAGAGACAACAAAAAGTTTACCTGACCATAAAGTTACCATAGAATGTAGAAAAGACATACATTTTGGCATTATTTGCTTGTAGACAAATAATGTAATATCAGAACATCTCTCTGATGATAAACCCTTTACTTATTCTTCAGACCTGAGAGTCCAAACATAACTGACTGCAAAAAATAGTTGTGAAGCAGGTGTTAAGGATGCCAATAGGATTAGCTGCACTAACGGCTTAATGTTTATTACCTGTTAGGCTTTTACCTATTGTACCTAAGTGTAATTAAACCCACCGCAAGTAAAAGGAAGACTAAAGTCGTGACACACCAAACAAGTAGGTTGTCCTATTTGGGGCTAAAATAAATCATTCGATTTTAGGGGTAGATAACACGTGGCTGCTAGTTTGGAGTTCTGTCCAAACATATAACCCAAGAATCAAGGCAGCATTGTGGAATACAGGGGATGTAAATACTGATTTTAAGAAAATGATAAAGTATTTCAGTGATAATATTTTGAGACGACTTAAGGAAACTTGTTTTCATTTGGGCTTCAAGTATCAAAAATTACTGTGATTCCAAGTGTCTTTCTAAACCTGAGGGGTTTATTTGTAAGGACCTAGATGTGGGTGTCACACTGGTATATGAGACCATTACCATTAAACTTTTGGATCAATATACGTGAAACACTGGCAAAAGAAATAGAGTTGAAAACCATAAAAGCTACTGTACTTCATATGCTTTCTCATTAGAAATGGAAAAGAAGAAAACAAATAATACACAAAAGTATATAAAATTATGTTAAAATAGCAAAGTGAAGCACATGAAATGATTGCAAATTTTTTCATATGCTTTTGTTGCTCTGCATAAAAACACCCATTATTAAATTAAATCACTGCATTTTAAAATTACCAACAAACGCTTAGTGTGGAAAATGACAGCTTTACTAGTAGAGCTGACAAATTTATAAGTGACTGTGAAAGTATTATTGAGGAAAGCTTTGGACAGCATAAATATAGACATAATTATACTAAATACAGCAGATCCACCTGTACATAGAAGGATTGGACAACTGCATAAACATAGCATCATTTTTTTCCTATCAAAATGTGCCTCCACACTAACAAATATAAGTGCCTTATGAGTTAACTCCTCAGACTAATTTCAGGGTGACTTTTCCAAAAAAAGCATAAAATTTAATATGAATAATGGTGGCTAAACTGACTTTTTAATGAAATGAATGACTCCTTGCTGAAATGCAAATTCAAAATATCATTTTAAGACATCTAAACATAGATGAACTTCTGTTTTAAAAGAAAATTACTTCCAAAGTTTCAAAACACAACCAATTTTATGATTTTATCTACAATTTTTTACTGTAATTTAAAATTATTTTTCTTTGTAAATCAATGTTTTGGTTATTAACCAGAGAGATTAGCCTGAAAATGAAAATGTAATTATAGACACCCAAGAAAAAAAAATTTCTTTCACACAGGATAGATGTGTTCTGATTCTCTTGTTGGTGTAGTCACATTATTCTCAGACCACTGAACTATACTTAAAAATAGAAAAACTACGGTGAACTTGAATTGAAATCACATAGCTGTTTCAGCAGGCATTGAAATGCTAGCACAAAATTTCTATAGAAATAAAACTGTACTCAAGAAAGCCAATGGCGAACTTGTGTAAGAAATATTTATGTTTTTATTTGCGGAATTGATGCCTAATGTTAGGAAAATACACTGAAATGGTATTTTTAGGTGTTTCAAAGTTAAGGTCAGACATGCCAGTACCGCAAGCCAGTTCAAGAACCTAAGTATCTATTTCATGTCAATAGTTAGTAGACCTTATTAACAATTAGGTCATATTAACAAGATCCTATATATTGTTTGAACATTTGGCAAAAAAACGGTATTACTAGGGATGGCTATCCAATTTCCTCATTCATATTCACATTGCTGAACAAATACAGAATCTTAGCATGAGCAGAATTTACCATTTTTTGATTCTTTATATGATTCATATGATCCTCATCTTCAAGCAGGACATAAATCTAGAAACGCGGCCTTTCTTATAAGCAGATAAGCAGGTACCATTCTTCCTTGCTTAAAGTCTTCCTTAGAACGGAAATATCAGAAGATGTTTAGCTCAATGAAAAAAAAAAATAATAATCTATTTTGTGTAAAACTCCAAATGGGTCTTTGAGAACACTGTGAGTGAGTCAGTGGCACAGATCACCTTGTCATTATTCAGACACGATAAATGGACTTTTAAAGGTGAGATCTCTTAATTTATCAGGTAGGAATTCAGCAGCCACCAGCCTATTAGAAGCAGCCATCCAGCTTTTAGTGGTCAGTCCGCACACTTGCCACTAGCCTTGTTAGAGCTCTTATACCAATCAGGCATTAGGTATAAGTCTGTTCTGTAAGAGTTCACCTCCTTCTGACCTCCATGTATCATACGTCCTGATATAAATGGCAAATCCAGGCACACTGGGCTTAATCCAGTCACAGACTACCTGGAAGACTTGTTACTTTAACATATGAAGTAACTAACCTTGTATTTTGAGGTATTAGTCATCACATATTCGGATTCTGTAGATGCTAGTCATAAGAGCCAAACTGTCCTACCTACTTTGCACACAGAGACTGAGCTTTGACTGCTCCTTACAAGTAGTCCTCTTGAAACGTGCCTAATCCTCGCCTCAGCCACATGTCCCCTGCCTATCAAAGGGATTCAGGATTTCCATCCCTCCCTCTGACTCAAGGAAGGGTTGCAGCCAACTGTGGGACCAAAACATCTGAGATGCCTCACGCGTCCAGATGGCTCGCCAGTCAGGCAGCTGAAGTGCTCGGCACATATTCCTTTCCTTTCCCTTTCCTTTTTCTTTTCCCCAGCTCTACTGCAAAATAAAGCAAGAGCAAATAGTAAAAGAAGAAAGAAAGAAAAAACAACAACAAAAAAAACCCAACCAAATACCAAAACCCCAAAGAACTTTAGACAGTATCTCCTTTTTTCAAACAGCCAACTCAGATCCAATGCAGTTAATATGTAGAAAAGTATACAAAAAGCTAACTTACTGTTAATTTAGCTGTCTCTGTTACAGATATTCCCTCCTTATGCAGTCTTCTCTCAGCATTAAGATCACCATAAATGACATCATACCAAAAAAATTCAAAGGCAGTAAGCTAATTCAGACGTTCCTGGATACACTGAGATGTGGAATTAAGGTGACAATATAAAGAGTAACATGCTTTAGTTACAGTGGCAGTGTCTAATATGCACTTATATTATTTTCCTAGCAGGAATATGTCTATCATTTAAGGAAAATGTCCTTTAGAGTCATACATACTTAGTTAAAAAATATATCCATAAAGGATTGTATTGAATGATTCACAGCTGTGGGAAGCAAATATATTTCCAAATTTTAAAAAGAAATTGCATATTATCATAATTCATTCTTGTCAAATTTTCACGAATAGACAAATAATACTGGATGATTTCCAAATACGGATAAAGAACAGCAGTATCACAGTATCAATCCTAGTTTGTATGTCAATGTTGCAGAAATCGGTGAAATCTGAAGAACAGAGGAAACGTTACAGACATTCTTGTTGATTATATATATAATGTAATCTCCACTAGGAATTTACCTGCTGCGTCAAAGATGTTTCTGTTCACACTATGAATAGCATTCTTGCCCCCTGGGGTTACATTAGTGTTTGATTTATTTATATTTTCCTGTGTCATTTAAATGTAGTGACTGAATCAGCCATTGAGACATTTCACAAAAAGCAAATAACTTTTTGACTTCTTTAAAAGAAGCGAGCAGTAAAGAAAATTGCCGGAGAGAAAGAGCTCTCACGAGAGGATCTATGTTGGTCATGGGATATTCCCAAGATTAAAACAATTCCAGCTTCAAAGACTTTAACAGCAAAGAGCTGTCCCATCAAACAACGCTAATCATCACCTAATCTGAAAGCAGTCAAACAGCCTCTGGCCTGTGAGGCGATTGCACGTATACAGTTGTAGGAATATTTGGAGTAGCAGCAACACATTTTGCAGGCAGTGATTGCAAGTTAGGAGTGAATGGCATCATGTCTTGTTACAAACATCTGTGGCAACAGTGCAAGATGTAGTTCAGAACCATTAACGCAGGTTTGGAACGTCAGCTACATCCTTGTGACGAATACTGAGGAAGGAGGGTTGGCCAGGTCATATAGCGGCATTCAATCCCCAGTAACAACTCTGGAACAAAGTTTTAATGCCAACATAAATGCTGAATGGTAGTTTTAGTAACATGACCTAAAAACTTCAGCCAGCCCACAACTGCCTCCTGGCACACTCTGTCTCTGCTTCCCAAGGTCTACTCCAGTTAAAGTGTCTTTTTCTGTCCCAGGAACCACAGATATCAATCACAAATCTGTATGTTGGATTTTAAAGTGAAAGGATGCTTAGAGAAAGGAACTGGTTCCTGCCCCTTGTTTAATTAACCTTCCTTAATTTTGAAGCAGAACAGCCCCTTCATGAGATGCAGCACAGGTTCAACTGTACAAGCCATTTTTGGTGTCCTCGGCTATAGTAAGTACTCCCGTACTTGCTATAGGACAGGAGTAGCCATCACTGGTTAGATGCAAATGCTTGTCTCTTCTTCATCTCCCCATCAGTCTGCTCCCCAAAGAAAAGGTAAAAAGCTTGAGAATACTTTGCTGGTGTTTCACAGCATAACTCCTGTCACTATTTCCTAACAAACTGGGCTGTGCGCTGCAGTGAAGAAAGGGACTGTAAACTCTGACAAAAGGAAAAGTGACATATTTTTTCCAAGACAACACAAGCTCTTCATGCTCCAAGCTATGGGCCATCTCTGACCAGAGACTGTGGTACAACTGCAGTCAGCACAGCACAGTGACTGAGCGAATAAGCCTGTTAAGTAGACTTTATTAGCTCAGTCACAGTACCATGACTATGTGTTTTCTGGGCCAGAACAAGTGTGAGTCCTAATGGCTTGCTGCATTCACAGAGCATAACTATCAAAAAATCCCAAACCCAGAAAGATACCCCAACGCCTTTGTTTTACTGCCATGGAAAATACGGTTAACCACTTGGCATCAACATAGATAGCTACAAACTATAATTCCAGGTAAGATAGTGCAATTAATTTTGTCAAGAATGAAAGTTTAGTGTTGTTCTGCACAGGATGCTGCATCTATGAAGGAGCACTAATTCATTGGTTTCCATCCCTTTCACACAAGCTGTATATTATTTATTTAGCTCAGAAATAGCTACAGGACTTGTGTCCCTGGCCTGACACCTGCACCACAGCCTATCACATAGTAGGTTTTGATCTTTGTAGGAACACACCGATTTCTAATTCCTCCAAAAGAGAAGATTAAAATCTGCAATTAAAACAGATTGCATTAAGAAAACGGAAAAGACGAAGGGTATCATTTTGCAGTAACTAGAAATTCATTAGCTAGAACCATATTAGCTTGGTATGAAAATGTCCAAAAAGCCTCAGGAAATCAATCAGGGTCCTCACTGTCAACGAAAGCAAACGACATACTGGGATATGGGCAGACTGTAAAAGTCTGAAGGTTTTACTATTGTAATGTAGTCTGGTTACTAAACCATATAGACCATATGAATTCCTTGAATTACTTTATCCTTGAAAATATTGTCTCAATTTTAAAAAATTGACGCACTCTGGGCCGAACTGTATCCATTCAGAGTCAGAGTATGGGGTTCATCTGGCCAAAAGCAGGTTTTTTCAGCTAAACAGTCAACACAATTCCTACAGTCAGTAGAGAGAAGTAGGTTGATATTTATCTCATGCTTGCATAGATGTTTGAAATAGATCATCTAAATCATACCCTAAAAGACCATAAAAATAAATAGTAAAAGCTAAGAGAAAGGAGGAGAAAGGGGGCGAGGGGGGCATTCATTATTTATGTTTGTCTTCTGGAACAACCACTACGCGTACTGAAGCCTTTGCTTCCCGAGAAGTGGCTGGACATCACCTGCTGACGGGAAGTAGAGAATAAATCTTTTGTTTTCCTTTGTTTCCACTCACGACCTTTGTTTTGCTTTATTAAACCACCTTTATCTTGACCCACAAGGGTTTTTTTTAATCTTATTTTCTCCCTGACCCATCCTGCTGAGGAGGGGAGTGATAGAGTGGCTTGGCAGGCACCTGGTGTCCAGTCAAGTTCAACCCACCACAAGGGAACTTCCTCGGATGCTGATTTCTGCAAAGTAGACCCTTAGCTTTAGTTGAGGTAAAACACACCCTTTACTATCCTTTCTGCCTTACATTTTTCATCTTTTAATTTTAAAACCATTGAAGTTTTATGAAAAATTGGTTGTTTTCTTCCTGATGACTTCAACTACATAAAAGCTCAGTAAGAGTAAGAAAGATGTACTCTTGGTGAAAAAAAAAAAAAAAATAAAAAGAATGAAGCCTGACAGCAGGATGTAATCACTTCTTTGCAATGTACATGAGGCAATGATGAGGAAAGTACTAAAAGTCAGAGGAAAATTAGCAGGCCAGATGGCTGGTGAAACAGTGACAAAATGACAGCAAAATGAAAAACCTAATAAAAATGAGCAAGTGACTAAAGGAAGTGCATGCAAGACATTAGAAATTAAATCATAAAGAATCTGATAAAATAAAGAATACTATTGGATGATACAGAAACCAGAAAATCAGAAAACTCTGGATAGGGGATGAGGCAAGAGAGGCAACAGGTAGCAACAGATGTTTCCCTGTGGCAAATTGATGAAGAGCCACATAAGTAGGGTGCAAAGCTACTAAATATACATCTTACATCATTGGTATGTGATTTTTAGGTTTTTGGTTTGGATTTGTTTTGTTTGGTTGGTTTTTTATAACAGGGATCAAGAACTCCTAGAGACAAAGAGAAAAAATAGTGCAAACTACTATAAGTAGTAATGGTGGTAATTATTATAAAGGTATTCCACCCTCTACAGAGATTTTAATTCTAGACTTCAAAGCATCATAACAACGTTAATTAACCCTTACATGATGTCTCTGAGGTAAGTGAGGTTTTACAGTCTGTTTACAAATAAGAAGACTAAGCATAGAAAATTGGACATAAGCAAAATTATACAGCAAATTGATAAAGAAGACAGAATTAACATCTTAAAAAAAAAAAATCTAATGCCCAGAACTCTATTCTAGCTAAAAGAAAATGCTTGTAAAATGCTACAGAGTTTTGTCAAGCAGCTACAAAACCTGTTTTCATGGGGATAAACTCCATTTTCACCAAAGTCAACAAGAATTTTCACTAGCCCCCACTGCAGTGGAATATAAAGATCCTGATGCATCTGACATACAATTCAGGCAATTGTGTTAAAGCTATTGGAGTGTGAAATAGTGGAATGGTACATTGCAAAGGGCATTTGGTATGAATTTAGAATTTTGTCACAACAGTAGTACTTCAGTCACACATTTTGTTCTTTATTAGATGAGATCTCATTATAAAACTTACGCAGAATGTGTAAATTAAATTAATTGTAATATAGGACTTAAACTGAACTCAGAATAGAATATGAATCTGAGACACAACTGCTCACCAAATAGGAAGGGATTGGAAAAAAACCCCACAAACCCAAACCCACCAAAACCCAACCTAAAACTTTGTTACCAATTAAAGAATAGTGCTTTAGGATGTAATTCCTAAATTCAACCTCTATTACTCAGCTAAAAAAAGAAAGCCTGGTTCAAGTGCTGATGGCTGGAATCATTATTTGTTCTCACACTGAAATATTCTTATTTTAGCCCTGTAGACCTGTGAGCTCCACACAGACTCGCAAATCTTTATCTGAAAAAAAAAAGTGTCACATTATTTGGTTGTAAACAGTTCTGATATCTGTAAAGACCACAGACATCACGTACTCAGTATATGAAAGTATAGTGTATAAAACGTAATGCGCCATCATTACGGCAAGCAAAGATTCTGCAGATAAGCAGGGTGTCATTTGGTCTTTGCTGCTGTATGGCTTTAAAATATATGTAGCATAATAAATACAACAAAAAATGAGTAATGAGGAAATTTATGAGAAATGAGAAAAAAAAGAGAGAAAAACATCCAAATGAGAAAAATGGAAATTAAGTCTTTTGTGGCAAGTACACACGTGAACTCAAAACTAAGACACGTTTGGTTCATGCAGGGGCTTATCAAAAGCTACCAGTGACAGCACATAGCAAGAAGGCGTTCAGCTGTCACGTTTCCCCATCAGAGGTAAATTCAGAACTTCAGTGCAGAGCACAACCTGAATGTGCTGATGGAGGAGTCTTGTTGACAGTCAATTTGTAAGATATCAATGATTATTAAGGTACTTTCCAAACACAGTTTAATCAAATTGAGGAGTGTTTTTTTAGGAAGTGGTTCAAGACTATCCACTTCATTTCATTTTGTTAGATTTTGTGGTTAATTGCTTTTTTTCAGATCAGTCAAGGTGCACCCTTTTCTTGGACTTTTGAAACAAATTTCTCAAATATCCCTGCTTTCTCTGTTTTCATTCCCAGTCTAGAGCAGTTTCAGAGCACGACCTGGACACCTTCTGGATGAAATTAAGGAACAAAATAAATTTCCAAAGCACCCCTGGTGCACTCCATGTGTATGAATAGAGCTAGTCCCAAGGAGGAGCTGGGAAGACACGGTGCGGCTGCCAGCTCCTCTGCACTCTACCTGCTGTCTTCTACAAGTCACCCTCTTGGCCATTGTCTGCTAGGTCTGCATCGCTAGTGTGGGCAAAGCTGGAGCCAAACTTGTTTAATACTGTCTTTGGTTTGGTGACATGACATCAGCAAGTACTTTGCTGGAAACATAGGTCTACAATATAGCCAAAGTACAATTATTATAAATTAAAGTAGTTTCAAAATTGAAGTAGCAGGCAAAATCTCACTGCTTACAGCTATGATAAAGAACACTTGTTACCCCTTTCATTCTCAGAGAGGAAAAAATGGCTTTTGAACTAAGAACATTTGTTTTTATTTTCCAGTTGAATAGGAATGTTAGTGACATGGACTCCGACACGATTCTTACATCATTTAGGGTGACAAAATAGAAATATCCCATTGCAAGGAGCAAGCTGGCCATAGTTCTTACTCTCAGGCTTATAACACCTACAACTGACAGTGCTATGCTGATCCCAAGCCCTTTCAGTTTAGTTATATTATCTAAAGCACAATAATTCTTGGAATACCTTATCAAAGAGAGAAAGTCCAACAATCTCAAAGACAGAATAAATTAAATTAAAATAAGTCTAAGATCAGTTTGATACATACTTACACAACGTAATAAATAGGAACATTAGTGATGAAGACATAACTTGTTCAGTGAATTTACTACTCCTTTCTCGTTGTGAAAAGGTGATTAAAGCTTTTACCAAATGTGTCCAGTATTAGAACATATTTGATAAGTCTCATTGTTGCTGTTAACTCCCTTCACTGCCTGCTCCATTGAGATGTGGCCAACATACAAACCGGCATTCTCCTCCTCCCCTCTTAGGTTCTACACACAATCAGTTTTGAAATTATTAAATATTAATAAAAGCTATACATGGGGTAGCTTGAAATGTTGTACAAAGCTACATCAAGGGGTTCTTTTGAGACTGAGTTGTCAGGAATGGAAAGAAATAGGGGAGAAATAACAGGAAGTATACTCATCTAATGAGAACAAACACAAAAATTAAACTGCATACTGCCTTTCAATAGCTGCAAGTAGCATGCCCAGCTGAAACCAAAGAACCAATTTTAACCTACAGATGTGTCCTGGGGAAAATGGTTAATACAAGCCATATGAGATCTAGGGGATAATTTTATATGAATGGAAAATTTACCCCCCAGAAAAGATGATCTGGTAAAAAGTACTGCTTTTGCAGCTTATATGACACCTTTTCAGAAGATATGTGAACAAATTGGAATCAAACTGATTTTTGAAAGCGAAAGAAAGAAAACGTATCTAGTGTTGGTCATAGTCGGTAAGAGTAAATGAGAAGGGCTGGAAAGGAGCCAGAGGAGACTGATGACTGGCAAGCAGTAAGAATAGGAATGACTTCCCGTGGAACGTAGCATCAGGAACTTGGAAGATCATAGCCCCCTCAGATCTTGGCAAATTTACATCTTCCAGAAAGTCAGCTGGATTTAACAGCATGGCAACATCCTGCACAGTTGGGGGCAACTAAAAGAAATTTGAAGCTGGTGTTCCTTTCCTGCTGAGTTTTTACATCTCCAGTCGAGAGGCAGCAGGCAGCCCCAGCAGAGTACCTTTATGTGTGTACTTGTTTCATGTCAAAATAGGGAATAAACTGTTGGAGTAGTGCAGCAACAGAGAGGAAGCTTGAGGTTTTCTGAAGGAAGCTCACCAGCTGCACACATAAAAACGTTCTGCTGGGAGAACACAGAACTAATATTCCAAGGACATTTATGGAGAAACAATAACAATATAATGAGCAAAGCATGGGCAAAACAAGTTGATAATGAGTTGGTACTACCATATTCATTACAGGAGAGTTGAGACACTGCAAAAAGTGCTGGGGAGAAGATGAATGAGGGCATGCCATCGGGGACGAATCTGAAGCTTAATGGTCTATAGGAAGTAGAAAGTTTATTTCTAAAAGGGCATATCAGGCAATTAGAGACCTGTCAACTAAGTAGAAAAGAAAAGAAGAAAGAAAAGTAAAACATCATCCATCTGAGAGCAAAAGATAACACACTTATTTGTCTGCCTGTCATTAAAGCCAGAACTTTTTCAGGTATTGAAAAATACTTGAGTTGCTTTCTATTTTGTTGATTGCTTTTGTGTACTTGTTTCTTTATACTATTGAGTACACTCTTTATGAGATTTTATTTCTGTTTATTTCAGCATTTCTGAATCCAATATACACATAGATTCAGGGAGTACATACCAAGAAATGTTAGCCCATCATATCCAAAGTAACCAGCAACTCAGATACTATATCCTTCCAAATTCAGCTTTTTCTTCTCTATGGCATTTTCCTTCTTGGAAGTTTCCAAGTATAGACAGGGATTTAAGTGATAAACAAGACAGTTTGCATAGTCAGAAATATATGTCATTTTATGAAATGCTATCATCATAGGATACAGGCCCATTGTAAGGAATGGTAGCTTCCACAAGAGAGTTGTTTATTGCATTAAATTGAATTGAAAGACAAAAAGGTTCATACCATTTTAAGAAAATGAAATTTTGCAGTAAGGTTGAACAGATCTGCATTTTATTTATTCTGTTTTCAGGACTGAAAACTCCAGACAAACACACAAACAATATTACGTTGGTCAAAATTATATCTTCCAGTCTTGTGCCCCACCTTGAACATTCCCTGCTAGTACTTTTGAGTATTTGTCAGTTGCATCATTTCTTATGTGAAATATGTACCAAAAAAAGTAAATCTTAAAGGCTTGTGTGAGGACAGATTTGCAACTCACAGTAAGGAATGCACTTTAAGATGACTCTTCTCTACGACATATTTTACATCTAAGATATACTTTACTTCTTAAAGAGTGCATGTAAAAAGCAATTAAGTCATCAAGACCAGCAAAATGCAAGAGGTGAAGCTGATGCAATAATTAGATTGACAGTATGGCCAGGAAGGAAGAGTCAGTGATGTGATTGAATTTAGCATGGCCAGAGATAGAAAATAATATCTGTGTTCATATGTTAGTAGTCAGAATTTCAACAGATGAAAAAGAATATAGAGGAGTAGAAGAAAACCAGTATTGAGACACAGAAAGTGAATAGAAAATAAAAAGCAAAAATTGATATTTATAAAATGAAAAGAGATTATTTCCTTGTCTTTTCCTGAGCAACAAATTCAGCAACTAAATATATTTTGGGCTCTCCCCGAAAAGCCCTGCCTCTGGCTTGAGCTATACTACTTCCCAGATTCCTGTGTCTATACGTTCTCATGCTAATGTGACAGAAAAAAAACAACCCTTGTGAAATGCTGAGCTCCCTTCACTAGTGTTGTGTGAACTGAATAAAAAACTGAATCCATGAATTCATCTCAAGTATATACAACTGGAAAAACCTATTTAAAATATATGGTGAACGTTACTTTCCAACTGCCTTGTTTTGAACCTCCATTATAAAATATTACCATCGGTATCACTTAAATTACATTACAAACTAGAAGTCTTGCTCCATTAGCTTAAATTTAACTATCTTTGTGGAACTTCATTAATTCACAGCTTTGTAAGTTTCATCAGTGTTCCCCTTCCCTGAGACTGGGAAGTCTCCCGTGTCTGGGTAGCACTTCACTGTGCGCTCACCTTCAAGGCTGTGTTGAAGTTAAACTCGAGCGGCAAGGATCTAAAGCGCATGTTGCAATATGCTTCCTAACCTGGTGTACCACTTCAGCAGGACTTCTCCAGCTATACACATCAGTGTTTGCTTACTTCTAAAGATGGAGACGTGTTGCAATATGCTTCCTAACCTGGTGTACCACTTCAGCAGGACTTCTCCAGCTACACACATCAATGTTTGCTTACTTCTAAAGATGGAGACAAAACAAAAAATGACGTTAAAAGGAAAATATCAGCAGGCATTCTACCTATCAGCAGGTGTTCAGAAACAGCAGGAATTCCACGTTTACTTTCTGTAATTCCCGTAATTACCACCTCTGTACTTGCTGCAATGATGTCACAGCAGGTGGCAATTTGTATGTCTTAGTGCTGTGATGCTCCTTATTAGAAGTACCATTTGGGCGTAGCATCCAAGGTACCTACCACAAGTTGGATGCTTGCTGCAGAAACAGTTTGCCTGACTTACTTTCAGCATGTAACAAACACTTCAGCTGGAAGTATCCACTATACAAATGGTAACAGCATTTGCACCCAGGTAGCCTTTCTTTTGCATTCCTATGCAAAACCATCCTCCATCAAGTTTAACAAAATTTGGTTGCAGATGGTTCTGTGAATCTATTTTTTTTCTTCGTCTCAGAAATATACATTTAAACCGAATTTAATGTTTCATGAAAGTTGCTGATGTGAAAGGCCTTGAACTTGAAGCTATTCCTTGCCTGCAGAACAGATCCTCTACTGCAGAGAGAGAGAGAGATACTTTCAGCTCCCATGTTTTCTCTGTCTTTAAATTCTTCATGTTTCTTCAGGGATTTAAATGTATATACACACGGATCAAGTTAATTTTACATCACATTCTCTATCACAGAAACAGCTCAAATTATTAATGAATAATTCACTGTTAGTCTAAAGTGCATGCCATTTAAAGAAATGCTATTGATTACTTTTGGGTTTTTAATTGAATTATTTTAAAACAGTACTCTTCTTCATTTATGATAAACCCTACTTAAGTGGTACTTTAGAGCTTCTCCAGAAAAGCGTATAATAATAATAATACATCAGAACAGTGAAATAATTTTTCACTTAATGCTAGCTGCTGTCAAATAAACAAATGAACTGAGAAAATAGACAAAATCACATTTCTCTTTTATCTCATTCTTATCACCATATGAAATATATAGTACTTCCTATTTCTCCTGCCTAGATTAAGAACTATACATATGCATATTTTATCTGAAATACCCATTTTTTAAATCTTGGAAATTTGGTAGAAATTCTTGTAGGACATACTTTGTCATGCCATTGGCAGTTTTCTTTATCTGCTGGTTGAAGTAAAAAGGTGTAATAATATCTTTCTTTTTAAAGGGTGTGTATGTTTTTACACCTTCTAGGAAACACTAAAGAAAAATGAAGAGACAAAAACATGAGCAATGAACAGGGAACTGTATTTACTAACAATTAATTAAAATACACAGGACTGGTCTATGAAAAAGTGTTCCAAATGCAGAATGTTATAGACAATCAATACAACTGCATTTTCCATATCTTTATAAAACCTCTTCTTCAGGCAAAAAAACCCACAACTGGTATCGGTATCAGTTCATATCTTGTAAAATATGCATAATTCTTGTCTACTTTTCACTGGGGTTATAAGTTAATTAACAGTATCACATGTTTAAGATCCTTCATCAGAGAGATTACATTCCTGAAAATCAGAAAGTAGGATGAAGACTAAATGATAAAATATCAGTAGAAGTGAGAAATTAATAATAAAAGGAGATGCTAAAATACTTGTTTTTATTATTTAATCTCTACATTGCGTATTTAATTATGTCATTTTTTAAAAAAAAGTCACATCTCATTCCTATTTAAGAGTTACAGTAATTTATAACATCATCATCATCATCCTTTCCTTTTTTTATATCTGTAGGCCATTTTTTTAATCATATTAATTATTCAAGATTTTATTTTAAATCTGTTTTTCCTTTCTGTGCTTATAGACTAATTGCTGCATAATTTCATCTAAATGCCAATGTCCATGCTGTTTGGATAGTCTAATATATCATGGTACCTTTCTAGGAAGTGCTCAGGGCCATAAATTAACTTTAATTTCCACTGCATTCTATAATTAGGAATTATTGATGAGCTGAATGTTTAAAAACAGAGCTACACATTTTCAGATAGTGACAAATGCTTCACAAAATCTTTGCAAATTTGTAGGTAATGGCAACTTAATGCATAATGTAAGTGTGTTTCAAGGGCATAAAGCACCTTGTATTCTGCAGCTATGGCCAGTTGGTATTCCTTGATATAGTATCTGAAGCAGAGAGCTGTTTGTACCGCCTATAATTTCCAAGCGCGTTAATCAGGATACAGTCAAAGCTAGCTTGCCTTGAACCCAAATATAAGTGTACTAAAGTCGTGTAACCAACAACAGCATGGAAGTGTTTCGTACTACTGTGATGGCACAGCCAGACACAATATATAAGCATTTTGTGTAAATAACAGAATACTGTGACCACCAATGGGGCTAAAAAGGATGGGTACAGCTGAAGGGAGAAGGCATCCAAGAAGCTGCAAGATACAGAACAAGATGAGCAGAAGGGACTGCCAATAGGCAGAACATCCTTCCAAATACCCCAGAAGAATGAATGGGAAAATCAAAGGCAAGGTAAGCCATGTTTGGTGAGGAAGGAGGAGTGAGAAGGCTAAAACACCAACAGTGACTGAGGAAGGATGGGGAAGACAGGAGTCTCCTCTCTGATTTATCTCAATAAGCCAAAGGGCTCTCCAGCCTGGACACCCTGACCTTGGCAGCTCAGGACCACCAAGGACCATGGCGATCATTGTGACCTGCATGGCATCAGCTCTGGGACATGGCGTGCTCACCGCTAACTTCAGACATAACTGCTAAGGAGTAACAGTTTTGTGTAAGTAGTGAGTACACAGTGGTAATGATTATTAATGTGTAGGAGCAAACCATTTGCATGCAGTGTGTTGTTAATGAACGAATGAATCTATTAAAGTTTTGTTCTTGAAGTTTGAAACTGGCCTGATTTATCAGTCTTCTAAACGCTCCCGTCACAGCAATCTCTAATCCCCTAACTGAAATATATGTACACATATTCAGTTGTAGCAATGTATAAACCTTTGTAATATATTATTGTTTGTGCTGTCATGGGAAGAAACGTAAACTATCTAGAAGATACAGACCCTCTAAAACACCCAGGACACTCTTGCTTTGTAAAGAAAAACAGTTTTCTCTAAAGTTTATCCAAGCCAAAAAAGAAAGTTGGCAATGCTTGATAACCTTTTTTCCCAGCGTCACAGAAGTAAAATTTTTAATGAGGTTTGTAAAATAACTCTTAAGTCCTTCTCAGTCAGCATTGACACATATACAGGGATAATACATATGTTGTATTGCTGCTGATGAAGGAGAAATGCTCTTACTACGAGTAACTTTAAGATATGAGGTTCTTGCAATAGTGAGCTAATTTTGAGAATGAATCCGTAATTATCAACTGGATAATCTGCAAATGTAAAAACATCTTCAAGTTTATCTCTGGTATCTCTGCCTATAATCATTCTTGTTCACGAATGCCTCAGTTCTATGACACTGAAATCAGGAAATAAATCATGTGCCTGAAGTTTTAGGACTACTACTTCATTTTAAGAAGGGAGAAAAAACATCCAAACAGTTCTGGTTTACTACTTCTGTATAGGTATCCCAATGAACTTTTTAGAATTTTCTAAGTAAACTAGCAATTAATTGCATAGTAAATTACAGGCATCTTTCTAAGAACAAAAATAATGCAGAGTATTTTTTTTGGCTTTGCACACAGCTAAATGCCTTGTGAAGTTCAAAATTGAAAATTTACTTTTGCATGATGTGCTACAACCATTTACTGTTGCATTGGGAAAACAACAACAAGGCAAAGTGCTAAAGGAATAATGCATTCATCCTTTCTTTTCTCATTTTCGAACAATAATCCAGGGTGCTTTTCTGAAAAGATGGAGACTGATGAGAAAGCTCTATTGATCCACCTCCATCTCCCAGCCTGAGAAGAATAATGCCTACAAGCAAACTGACTTCAAAGAGACACATTGATTTGAAGACAATTTAAATGGGGAGACTATGTGTGTGTAGGGAAGAATTCCTCTACAATAACTAAATGCAGATTATCAAATTTAACACATTAAAAATATATTGTAGAAATTATGCTGTATAACGGTTAGCAGAGTCCTCAGCAGTCCTTTCACACCCATCCCGTTTCAGAGAGCTCTATGTTGGCCAAAGGCAGTCCCTAGTTTTCAGAGAAAAAAAAAGTAAAAGGTTTCTAGAGACTGAGCCAAGATTATGAAGCTCAGAAAACTGGACAATATTTGTCTTTAATTTTGTCTTTGGCCTGTTAATTTATGAGAACACTCTGGGAGTCTGCCAGAAAAGTTAAAACAGTAAAAAATCACTTAATAGACTTATTATACCATATAATTTTCTCTCCCTTCCCTCCATTGCACTATTTACAGAACGATGTAACAAAGCAGTTTTCATTAAAATACAGAAAAATAATAGTTATTTCTTCAGGGGTCTAGTTTTTGTCACCCTCTGATGAGCAGCTCCCTCAAAGAGCACTTTTTACAAGCCATTAAGTGAACTACTAGCCATTGTGAATAAATATGAAAACTGGATACCGGAACCTGTGAGATAGTCTGCCAGTTTTGAAACCTGGTTCTTTTACTGCTGAATCTTCAGAGCCAGTGAGAGAATGACTGGCAAGTTTGTTAGGGAGCAGTAGCTGATAAAGTAGTACAGAAATTATATTAAATACATAGAATGTTAACTGTAAGTAATTGTGGTTTTGTAATGAGAATCGGTATTTAAGATTATTTCAAGATTTATAACCCCATTTTCAAGTGTTTGTAACTTGTTGGCGAAATGAATTTTCCTTACTGATTTAAGGCCCATCTACCATGAGCTGATACTTTGGTTCAATTTCTGATTATTGCCAGGTAAATATAAAATTTGTTACATTTTCCAGCCCCTTTTACATTCAGTTCAAAAAAGCCTGTTTCTCTGATGTGAGCGGACGTTGTTGACTGAAGCAAATTTAATTGACTCTCATTGCACACTGCCATAAGTGAGCATGTAACGTGCAAACCAGACAAAACGGAAGCCTACAACTACTCCATGAGTCATGAGGGAAAATTTGGTGTAACCTACATCTTCTCAAAGATACTCCTTTTCATTGTGTGAGAAGTAAGAAAGAGATAGAGGCTCATTCTGCGTAGACAGAACTCATTGAATATACTTTTGGTATTTAAGGGAAACATGATTAACAAAAGAAGATTAAGGATGATATTTATTTATTCATGCATTCTTTTTAAATCATACAGTTCTGAAGTGCTCAGTTCTCCAAGGGCTTTTTCATGTTACTTTGAGCAGAGTACTAGCTGTAACAGGCTATTCTTTTAACTTTTTGTAATTTTTATTAGCTTGCCTCCTTTGTGATGTCTGTACTCAGTAAAACAACTTCCTTGTCAGCACCTTTAGAAGAAATCGATACAACAAAGCAGAGAGGAATGCATTCACTGTATTCACTGTTGTGAATGAAGAAGTGCTAACTTGTTCAGTCTCAGTAACTGCTCTCTAACAAACCTGTCACTCTTACTGCTAGAAGCAACACAAACACATACCAAATAACCCATTAATGATCACTTATGTACAAATACAGGCTTAAACCAGAGGATTGGTAATTTATGGCTAAAGTTAGGTAATTTTCAAGTTCCACTCTATCACAGTGTCTGCTCCCAAAAGTGCATGAGAATCCTTTGTGATCGTACAAAATTGTATTTTCAGATAAATATCCTGTCTATGATAAAATTGAGACATTTCCCTCCTTTCTTCTCAGTTATTCATTAGAGTTATTCATTCATTCCGGTTTTGTATGTAAAATCTCTTTGATCTTTCCATCTTGTAGTTCTTTATTCAGTTCAACTCTCATTCCCAGATCTGTAATAAACTTACTTTAATCTTGCTTTGACCCTTGGCTTCCTGCCCTGGAAGATGGCCTTCAGGCTAGGCTTCTGCACTGTTTCTTGTCCTGGTATAATTTTTGGCTTTTTAGACCACAGATCTGAGCTCGTCCCATTCGTGAGTCCTAGTCCTAGACTATGATGCCATTATTCTAACTGTATTGCTGCAAAATGAGATCTCCAGAGCACAGTTCTTGCAGAACATATTAACTCTCCCTTGCCCCTACCCACTCCACACACCCCCCACCCACAAGAAGGTCATCAAGAAACAGATTCAAATGGCTTTATGACTGCAGAAGCATGCCTGATGGGTAGGAAAATTTACATTTGCTCCCACTGGAGCAATAATCTAGGTTTAAAAACATTAACTTTGTTCTTGGGAAATATCTTGGCCTAACAGTCTCTGATATGAAGGAACTATAGATTTTTTTAGCTGGATGCATGCTCTTTTAAAAGTACTTTTTGAGGTTTTATTACCTGCAAAAGAAAGAACTGGAAATGTGAAGTGATATAGAAGAGACTACTTCTTTGAAAGACTTATGCTGGGAGACTGCTTCCCTCCCCACCCCCCTTTTTGTTTTTCTTTCCAAAACCTCAAGTATCTTCCTTACGCCCCTTCAGAGATGTTACTGTTGGTGAGGAAACTGCAAAGAGTTTTCATGACTTTGTTTAGAAAAATGGTATAGCCAGCTGGGACAAAAAGTTTGTTAGAAAATTAATGGAAACCCCACCTTTGCTTTTAAAGCTAAAAGCAGTCCTTATTTTTCTAAAATTTTCAAAGAGAAGTTTAGCCTGGCCATAGGTTTACAATTATTCATAAGATGCTGATTTATTTTTCAAAGACATAGTTTCATATTGTGCAACTAAGTGAGAGTCCAACAGCATTAGAGGTGCTAAAAAGTGAACAGTGATTGGAAAAAGAGGTCACGTAGGTAACTAATAGTCATTTTAATGCCAGGATCTAATGCCAGATGGTCCTAGAAACAATTTCAGTAAGAAGTCTTTTAATGATAAGCTTCTAGCCTGCTGCTTTTAATGTTCCATTATTTTTTAAACTCAAAAATCATAGCAGGACACAACTAGACATGTAACTAGACTAGTGAAAGTGTGTCAGCATAAAGGAAAAGAGAAGAAAATAAAAAAAAGGAGAGTTCTAGATTGCTGTCAATTGCAACAGTGTCATAACAGAAGGTTTTACACCTTCAATCAGATGTGTAAATGCAGGTATTAATATTGAACATGAGACCCACAAAGGCTCCTTTTCCTCCACTGCTTTTGGAAATGCATGAGCTGCAAAATTGGTTGGTCTCAATTACCAGCTTTGTGAGAAAGAAAATAGACCAGAAGAATCGTCATTAACTTAATACTTCCCAAAGAGGTGAGTGATATAAATAGTACATTGGCCAGATCAGAGCTGAAAATGGAGGCAAGCTCTGCTGAAAATATAGTCTGTTGTCTGGATTTCTGGGTCTCAGCCTTTTGTCCATGCCTGTGTCTTTCTGAAAGAGTAAAAAAGTGACAGAAGTGTACACAAAATGTATGATGTGCATACGTTTTACCTTCAGTCACTGAACCAAAAGACACTTCACAGCTACATTTTCTTTACAAACTACCAACCACTGACTACCTATATGTAATTATCAGGAAACAAATACTTCTCTTTTCTATCCTTATCACCTTTAATGTTCCTCAGAAATACTGGAAGGAAGAAAGGAACAAAATTTTTTTAAAAGAATTGTTATGTAAAAATATTTTTTCTAATTCACATAGTTTCCCTACTTTTTTATCTTTTTTCTTTTTACATTATCTTATGTGATTTATGTGCTATTATGCAGTGATATGATTTATGTGCTATTATGCAGTGATATGCTATGTAAAACCTTTGTTGTGGATTTTATACATTGAAAAAATTAAAGAATGATGACAGGTATGATGATCTTGATATATCCCAAGATATAATTAAATTGCTGAATTTCAGCAGCCGAACAATAAGTCATTGTAATATAAATTGACTGTGAAACTTCCGAATTAAGAGTCACGGAAATAAAAGAAATATTTCTAAGGGTATTTATATTTAATGGGAATTGCCTGTGAGAATAAGCCACTAAGATAAAAGCCACTAAGTTGTAAAAAGTGCAAGTGGGATTAGTTGTCATTAAAGTCTCCCCTAAAATGTAGATACAGAGTGCTCTACTAGACAGCTTGGTGATAGAGAATGCTTTCCCAGGACCAAAGTTTAGAATTTAATTTTGATTCATATCCAGTGTTGGTATTCAATTAAAATGCATTAGGGTTATTGTTATCTGTTTCATTTATTTCCTAATGTAACGACAACTTGATCTATGCATCTATCCACATGGACAGAAAGAGAAATACCAACCTTTTCTTGCCCACATGCCTCAGGAATCCGGCAAGGGAACTGTATCTCGGAGGAACGTCTGTGAGGCTTAAACCCACCTACTTATGCAGTGTTGATTATGAACCAGTGAAGGCCCAAAGCTGTCCTTAAAATCACCATTTGCAGCTTCCTAAGTTTTGCTAACAAATGTAACATTACACTTTGATATTTGTGTCTTGACTGGTTACAGTAAATTCAAATAAACCTGCTTATTTATAAGGAACATAACTATCACTGCAGGCTTTCCTAAAAAAAAAAACAAACAACATTGCATGTTTATATTCGCTCATGGGGTAACTTTAAAGCGCTTTTAAAATTCAATACTAAGTTTTCTTTTTATTTTTTTATTTCCTTAGTAACAACTTCTAAGTGAAAAAGTACAGATTTCTTGTAAAAACATCTTTTATTGAACATATGCTTTTCACTGATACTCTGCAGGGAGTGTTTTTCTAAAAAGCAGACCAAAAAGCCTGTGTGTAAGTAGTTGGGAACACAAAAGCAGAACTGCCAAGTAACTTTCCATTTTGCTAAGTAGATAACATCCACATAGGATGCTTAGAAAGCCTGTTCTAGAGCAACTGATTTTGCCTTAGCTTTTTTTATTTAGCTTCTAATATCTGTACTGCTTCATATAGCAATGTCACTCTAAAAATCTGAACCTATATTCTTGGTGATCCCAAATGGTAAAATATAAATTGCATTTCCTTCCCTACCTTACTTTATGGTTCATACATTACAGAAATCCTGTGGAGGACAGCAGTGTATGTTCTCTGATAATTCCTACTTCTAGCAGACTTGGTAATCTCTTCAAGAGAGAAAATTTCAATGGACAACGTTAGTGCAAAAAGTCAGTCCTTACAGCTCGGGTCATCCATATGCACTGACTCTATTCAGGGGAGTGCTAGCACATTGACTTGATTAAAGTCATAAAAATATATACTAGTATTTCCAGACCTGAACATTAAACATCAGTTCAACAGTCTATTTGAGGTACCCTGTAGAAGTCTGAGATAAATTGTATTTGAGACAAGCTGCAGTTACCATCAACAGCAGCAGTGGGAGTTTTGGATATACAGCATACTTGGTCTCTCAAAGACTCTGAAATATGGAATTAGGAAGTTGTTGATGGGTAAAAAGAGCAATGAAGAATTATTAAAAGATATGGGTTACGTGTCAACATGATTAAGACATTAGTAGCTGTGTCTTCTTTTATCTCTGTAATAAAGTGCAGACAATAGAGAAAGTTGGAAATACTATAAACTAGCGAAGGAGAAAATAGCGCAAAACAATTAAAAGTAATAATTTCTTAAATGAAGGACATGGTGATAAAAAGATTGGGAACATTGTCATTCCCAGCCTTTTAAAGTAATGCTGGCTTCCGTCACTCCTAGTACACATCCGATAATACTCTAGTGTTCCTTTGCCTACTCATGCAGATCATTTACCTCAATAGCCTGGCTCTTTTTCCTTGCTCTCACCCTCAGCTGCCTTCACATATTAAGGAAAACTCATTTGTTCTACCGACTAGCCATATTCTTAGGATTAGTACATTTCCTCTTCTACTTTTGATTCGGATGACAATCTGAAAGTCTCTGCAGCCTATTTAAACAGAATCTCACCCAGAGGTTGTTGCCCCAGTTCCTCTTTTGTGTTTTTCTCTTTTATTATCTCTCACGTTCCAAGACAGGTTTGACACAGACCAACAGTATACACCAAGGGACTGGAGAAGGTGGAAAGGACAAGTTTCAGAACAAAAGCAATTAAAATGTGTGAAAATGAAAATGACAAAGCAGTTTGAAGTCTCTAGTGACAAAGAGAAATTAAATATGTGAGCACTCTTAGCATTCCATGTTCTGGCATGGGATTTACCAAACACCTGGCAAAAACAGTACTTGCCCTTTCTCTTCAAGGGTTGTTTTAAGAAATACTTTTCTATTCTCTTACTCCTACATTCAATTTGGGGCCTACATTACAGACTTGCTTGAATGACTGAAGGCTGTTGTTCATGAATACCACTGGCACAAAACCAGTGGTCAGTCAAAAGAAATACTCTTTTCTGAGGCAAATCACTTCTGGACTGTGTAAGCATGGAGAAAATAAGATAAAGATGATTTTTTCCCTTAATATCTGACATGTAGTAAAAGATTGTGCTCTTACCAAGAAGTCACAGAAGATGACTTTGGACTTCATATCCTGTTTCTTCTACTTCCACAGCATGATTTTATCAATTTTGAAATCAACACAAGTGCTTCTAAAAAAAAGTATGAGGTTAGAGGAACTATGAACTTAATACAGGATTACAAACACAAAATCAGATTTTACACTGAGGTTGCTCCAAACCCTATAAAACTTAAAGATTTTAGGATAATTATATGAGGCCAAAATACCCAAGAGAGCTGTTTACAGTACCTATAACTATCATTCTAAAGATAATCACAGAAATGAAATTATGTGACTGGTTTTAGTTAATTTTGAACAATGAGGTCAAAATTACATCTGGTACAGATGATCTTTTTGTGTTGGACTCAGTAGAATGAAAATGCATTGCTCAGCTTTTTTACTTTAGCATTCTCTACTTATTACTTATATAATCTGGAATAGGTTTTTGTGAGACCAACTTTCATTAATATATATAAATACATTAAAGATTTTCATGGCTATATCTCATTTTTGCTTGGGTTTTAGTGCTTGTGTGACCATATATAATGAATAAGAGTTATTGTGTGATGAGCTGATTTAACTATGCCACTTTTCTAAAATGGATCATTCCTTGTGTTTTGTTGGTTACGTACTTCATGAAATATAATTAGCCAGAGTAAAACAAAATTTGTAGTAAACAGACATAAGAGAGGATGTCTGTTTCTTTGGATATCAATAATTCTGAGGAAATGTAAATGCAATTTTATAATTCTAAGATGTTTAAATGATATTCACAAAAAATCAAGAAAAATTAAAAGAGGATTAGAATACAGCATGTAATTTTATCATCTGAAGTGTCATCCATATTTTGCAGGTAATTCAGAACATCATTTTGAGCAACACGTTCTGCACTATTAAAACAGTATGTAGAAAATATGTCCAGCTGAAAGAAGTAATTCAGAGTTTACTTCAGATTTCTGACACAATCCCATCACCTCCTATTTCTTCATGCAAATTACTGACATGCTTGTATGTACTTTTTTTGTTTGTTCCTTTTATACAACTGAAGCTGCAGATTTTTTGATGTAGAACTGCATTTGGGTAGAGAATGTTTTGAGTTTAGATATTTACTTTCATTTTATTTCTTATACTTAGAGTCAAACTGACAACTTTGTACACCCAAAATGGATTTTACCTTAATCTTCCACATCCTAATACTTTGAATGAAAATATCATAATGAATTTCAGAGTTTAAACTCACTAATGCAGAGCTGAGCACTCAGGTCTCTTAAATATTGTCAAAAAGAAATCATGGATGGTGTAACTTTGACTTTCATTTGTTTCACTTGGTACTCATAGCAGTAACCTTCTTACACTAGTACTTCTAGAATGGCATGAGCTTCTGACGATTAGTTTTTAATACGTTCATTTCCTTGTTCTTAGAGCTGTTACCTCTGAGGCAGGCAGGATTATGTTCTGTCAACACACCTCCTAGCTGAAGTGGTAGACACAGCATTACTTGGAAAGGTTTGGTCTATTAAGGACCATTGGCTCTTAATGGATTTTTTGTTTTGCTATTTAAGCAAACTCTTGAGTATCCTCTGTAGGACAAGAAGACCTCATAAATTCACTAAATTCATTGTTCCATATTGCACAGACACAAAAAACCCAAACAAATCCAACCCTCAATGGCCACAAAGAATGTCCAAATTTGACTTTGTGTAACGAAATCCAAGTAATCTTACAGAGTGACATATGTTTCTAACATTCATCAATGACAATGCTATTTCCCACTTTAGAAAGTCTAGATTATATGATTATATAATCTATTAGTAAATTTCACTAGCTAGGCTTCCAGTGTTCTCTGATAAACTTGTTATCTATGAAACTTTCCTTTTCTGCATTTGGTAAAATACACTGTCAATGTTAAAATTGATCATATTATGATCATGCAAAATTATGTTGCTGCATTACTGTAAATGCCTGAAACAAATCTCTTTCTAAATAAATTTAGCAATATAGTTTTAACCTGATTGAGTTAAGGACTATTGAGCTTGCTTCAATATCCTTTTATGAGGGTTTGCACTTGTGTGGCAGCATTGCTTTTAGTTATGTCAATACACATTTTCTGACATAATAAAGGCATTTATTGACTGCAAATAAACAGTAAAAAGTTGATTTATTGCACAGTTAATTAAGCCACAGTTTGTCATAATTTTGAGATGAGTTATGTACTTTTCAAAATTACAGTAAAAATACTCACAATAGCTTCATAGATGGTGTCATGGTTTAATCCCAGCCAGCAACTAAGCACCATGCAGCTGCTCACTCATTTCCCCCCCATCCAGTGGGATGGGGGAGAGAATCAGGGGAAAAAAAAGTAAAACTCGTGGGTTGAGATAAGAACAGTTTAATAGAACAGAAAGGAAGAAAATAATAATGATAATGATGATGATGATAATAATAATATAATTGGAATATATAAAACAAGTGATGCACAACACAGTTGCTCACCACTCGTCAACCTATGCCCAGTTAGTTCCCAAGCAGCGATCCACCTTCCCCCTGCCAACTCCCCCCAGTTTATATACTGGGCATGACGTCCCATGGTATGGAATACCCCGTTGGCCAGTTTGGGTCAGCTGCCCTGGCTGTGTCCCCTCCCAACTTCTTGTGCTCCTCCAGCCTTCTTGCTGGCTGTGCATGAGAAGCTGAAAAATCCTTGACGTAGTATAAATACTACTTAGCAACAACTGAAAACATCAGTGTGTTATCCACATTATTCTCATACTAAATCCAAAACATAACACTATACCAGCTACTAGAAAAAAAATTAACTCTATTCCATCCAAAACCAGGACAGATGGCTTGATCAATATTTTAATGAGAGGCCTTTGAGATTGGAGAAATAGTCCAGATCTTTCTCTGCTTTGCAAACTATTAATTCATTCATATCACTGAAAGGAAATAATATAATTCCTTTTCTTTTTTTAAAAGAGGATCAGGAAACCTTCTCAAAACTGGAGAAACTGTTCTTAATTTTATAAGGAAGGAAAATTATGCTTCTTGTGCAGTGAAATTGTGCCTCATTTTTCAAGATAATTCATTTTCTATATTAAAATGCATTCTGACTTTGCTACTGTCATAACTCCAGAGAATTATGACTCATGTCTACATGTTTTTTCCCACAAAGGAGAAACATATAGTTTTGTATTTACCATTTGTCAGAAAAAAATAACATGGAAATTAGTTGCACAGAAAAAGACCTTTGAGGTTACAAGTATGAAAATAGATCTTGTAATTCTAAACTTTCAACTACCCACAGCTCTTTCTAAAGCAAATGGTAAGCACATCTAAAATTAGTATCCTTGGCTTCCATTTTTAGTGCTTTCATAATTTGTGCCCATACATAGCCTCAAGGTCCTTCCTACTTCAAGAATATCTTTACATTATCTTAATCTTTTAACTGAAACTTCTTTGCCAACCCCCTCCCCCCTGCCCCCCCCCCCCCCCCCCCCCCATCACCTGAAGCCATTGCTTATATTTTTAGATGAGTTGGAGATATTCGAAAGCTGCTTGGACATGGTCCTGGGCAAACTGGCTTCAGGTGTCCCTGCTTGAGCAGGGGGGCTGGACAAGATTACCTCCAGATGTTCTTTCCAAGCTCAACCATTCTGTTATACTCTGATTCTGAGGAACTGGGCCTTTTGGATCATGTAAGTGGCAAAAAAAGGATGGTGTTCAACCTACAGAGTCACACTAAATATTTTTTCTGTGACACCGGAACTCACAGGTTAAGGCACACTTGCAAGTGATGTAGATGTTTTTGCTCTGCCTTCCAGCAAAGTAACAAAAGCTTAGAAACAAATTCAGTTTCTATCTCTCAAGTTCACAGTAACCCATGTCTCAGGAACCCCCAGCTCAGTCCTATGTCATTTGAGTTTTTAAAGTGGACAGCATCTACCATGAGACTTTACACTTGGTTAGTATTTTAACAAATTTGACAGTTTAATTTTTTAAAATGTGTTATTATTTTTAGCATACCTGTGTTACACAGAAAGCCAGACTTGGGACAAAAGGATAAGGAAAGTATTTCTCTAAGCTCAGCAGGACTGGAGCATGGGCTCAGCTAACTGTATTTTGCCTCTACAATGGGAAAAGCATCTGACCTACTAAATTTCTGGCAGGAGTTGGAAGCTCTGACCAGCTCTCTCTTGTCCCTAAGAATAACAGGTAATATAGTATGTTCTCCAAAGTTTTAAGTCCAATTGATTTCCAGTCCCTTCTTCTGTTAGAAGCAGAATGCTAAAACCCTTCTCCACTGCCACAAGATGGGTGCAAAGGGAAGGTACTCGGTCTGTCTGGGATGAAGTTATGAAGTTAACTTGCTTCACGGCAGCCCGTGAGGTGCTGTGCTTTGCATTTGTGGCTAAGTGTTGATAACATGCCAGCATTTTGGCTACTACTGAACAGTGCTTGTTCAAGGCTTTCTTTCTCTCTCTTCTGAACCCCCTACAGGCCACTGGGATGGGGGTGGAAAAGAGGCTGTGAGGGGACACAGCCGGGGGACAGCTGACCCCAACTGACCAAAGGGATATCCAATACCATATTACATCATGCTTAGTAATAAAAGCTGCAGAAAGAAAGAGGAAGCAGAGGACATTCAGAGTTATGGCATCTGTCTTCCCAAGTAGCCTTTAAGCATGATGAAGACTTGCTCTCCTGGAAATGGCTGAACACCTGCCTGCCAATGGGACGTAGCGAATGAACCCCTTGTTTCTCTTTGCTTGCACGTGCAGGTATTGCTTTACCTATTAAACTGCCTTTATCTCAACCCACAAGTTTTCTCACTTTTACCCTGCTGATTCTCTTCCCCACCCCACGGGGAGGGGTGAGCAAGCAGCTGTGTGGGGCTGAGCTGCCTACTGGGGTTGACCCACAGCTTCCCAAATTCAACTAGTACATGTGCTGAGGCCCTGCTGTCCAGAAAGTGGCAGGACATCTGCTTGCCAATGGGAAGTAGTGAATGAATTCTTCTTTTTGCCTTCCTTGTAATGCAGGGTATGTTTTTCTTACTATATTTTTTTTATCTCGACCCGTGAGGGATTTTTTGCATCTTATTTTCCCTTGCCTGTCCTGTTGAGGACAGGGAGTGAGAGAGTGACTGCGGGGGCATCTGGCAACTGACCAAGGTCAGCCTGCCACAGGGAATAACATCTCTCAGTCCCTGAAGGCATTTTTTTGAATGCAGGTTTATTTTACCCTCCCAAGGTAATTTGGAGATACTCCAGTACATCCACTTCAAGCCTTTACTACATAGCTGTACTGTTCTTCACAGGTTCCCAGCTACTTTACCTATTATGTTTCCCATGGCAGTACTGTCACATGTACTAACTTACTGATTTATTAAATCCCTCTTTAGAATGAAGGATTATCTAACATCTATGAAGTCACCTAAACCATTTCCTATAGCAGTAAGATATTTTCTCTTCAAATTCAGACCCTTATTATTTTACAGCAGGCCAAATTAGATTAATTATTTTAGAGCAATTATTTTAAATACTGTTTTGATTTCACCATGCAGGACATTTTTTTAAAGTATTTGCTTCAAAACATATTTTTAAGGTGGTATCGCGTGGGCTTAAGTGTGATACAGAATGGATGTTATGAAGTGTACTGCCAGTAGGCAGGATACATGATTTCACAAAATCAAATCAGTAGGATTGTCAGGTCTCAGCAACTTCCTTACCTGTTGCTCTCTAGGGTTGTGTTCAAAAGGAGTCCGTAATAAGCTGATCTCTGAAATACCATAACCAGAAGGCATATTTCCTTAAAGGATTAAGATCTGATTGCTCGGCTGAAAACATGTGGAAGAGAGATATGTAAAGGATAGCACAAAAGATCTTTCTTTGACAATTATATTATCTATAAATCAATAAAAGATATCAGAGCTGAAACAAATTTGACTGTTTTTCTGCCATAGCTCTCAAGCTTAAAAAGGAAAACATTCTTCCTCATTATCTCCTCGAAATATGCCAGAGGGCTCTTCAAGAGATTCTGCTATCGAGACCTCAAACTACAATATCATGAAAACTATCCCTGAGGAGAAACTTTAATTTTGAGAAAGTATATGACTGAATGCCCTCCTCTTTATAGATAAAACCTTGGTAGGAA